>NW_027361917.1:57467500-58087500 GCF_039654945.1 Dendrobates tinctorius
TGTGGAGGAGAATGGGGGGTGCATCTTATAATCCAGATGTACTGGCTTTGGCTGTGGTGTGGAGGAGGGAGGAGCTGCATCGGTGGAGAAGCGGGTTACAGAAGCAGGAGCCGGCTGCTGCAGCTAACTCCTGTGCCCGCTGCTAAAGAGAAATGAATATTCACTGCATTCCATGCCCATGGTTAATGAATATATATTTCTCTTTAATAGCATCCTGGTATGAATGGCCCCCATCCCTGTCCTGGTAATGTTTTCTGATGGGACCATGCATGCCAGGATAGGGGTCAATGATACCAGGATAAGGATGGGACCATGTAGAGCAGAACCAGGATAGGGGCCAATCATAACAGGTTAAGGATGGGACCCTGCATACCTGAAAAGGGATGAGGGTAAACGTTCCTGCCAGGATAGGGATGAGGGGGACTATTCCTACCAGGATAGGGATGAGGGGGCCATGTTTTTCAGGATGGGGATGATGGGACCATATATACCAAGAAAGGGGATTTTAAGAACAGATTTGACCACATTTTTTGCTTCAATTTTTTTTTCCTAATTTCCTCCTCTGTGTCTTATAGTCAGGAAACCACAGTACTTGCTGTATTGTTTATGTATCACTGAATCTTTTCTTATTTATGAAAGACTCATTTTTCAACAGCTACAAGAATTCTAAAATTAACATGTGTCCATTATATAAAAGAATTAAAATATTAAAAAATAATTGCGAAGTTTATGTGGATAGCGCAAATCCACATAAATCTCTTACTACAATCATTAAGAATAATCAAGAAATCTCCTCAAGATTTTATCAAGATGATAATGATAATAATAATGCCAGCAACCGTAGGTCTCTTAACACGAGGAGACAATTTAAATGACCGTCCAGGTCACTGTTCACAACACGTGCGTTATTGGAAGTTCAACTTGCACAAATGTTTCTCATACCTTTACCTCTGTAGGCTGGGATGATAACGCATTCCAAAATGCCAATGCTGCATTCGTAGAGAATTCAATAATGTGTTAATAGAGATTTCAGCTGGTGGAGAAACGCTCTCCTCCTGTGCTCCTGCGCGCTGGAGTGATGGTGCGTTCCCCCAATGGTGACGATCACATAGATGTTAGGAAGTAGCGCATAAGAAATAATAAGGATAAAAAGTAATAAGGATAAAAAGCTGAAATCTCTATTAACACATTATTGAATTCTCTACGAACGCAGCATTGGCATTTTGGAATGTGTTATCCACATAAACTTCTGGGAGATAGTTCTGTTCTTTGAGATTATTTGGTTAATTTTACTATGGATTGCTATTGAGTGATAAATTGTATTCTAATGGGTTATATTAGCGCAATTATTTTTTAATATTTTAATTGTTTTATCAGTCAGACAAAAAGGTGGTGTTGTCTGATAATTTGCAGCTTGTATATCCCTAAACGCAGCGCCACTGGTTGCATTATATTCTTTTCATTTATGACATTATATAAAAGATTTTTAAAAAAGTAACCCTGGTGCTTTCCAAAAAATGAATGGGACAAGATAAGTTTAATAGTTTTGTGTCCCAAAATTAAGTGCCAGCAACAGACCGCTATATTAAGGTGGAATGCACATGTCTAATATTGGACTGCTGCAACAAATAAGTTTGCAAAAGAAAATCTAAATTCATAACAAAGAGAAATCAAGGGAACACCAAGTGCAATAAGGTCTTATTCGATAAACAAAATTGCATAGAATAGGGGTGAACTGCTCACATTTTGGGGTTCTAAACTCACAATCAAGGAATCATCATGGATTGACAGCAGCTGCAGTACCTTCTGTATATGGCAAATATTGGGAGGATAGGTGAGGTAGTCTGCACTACTGATGTAATTTATGACCATGCGGTTTATTTTCATCGTATTTCAAAGTTGGACCAACTTCATCATCAGGTGAACCACAGTAACCACAATATTATGGTTTCCTGATGAAGAAGTTGGCTCAACTTTGAAGTGCGTTGAGAATAAACTGCATCATCAGTCCTGTACAACATCTCTTGGATTGATGAAGTACATCAGTAGTGCAGACTTCAACTTCTGTCCTCCCACTACTGCATACATTTTTAACAAACACAGTCTTTGTGAGGTAGTCAATTTATTTTAAATATCTGGATTCTGTAAATGTTCTATTTCAATTTACAATAGATATTTATGACTTCCTTGCCTGTGACACACAAGCCTAGGTTTCAGGATTCTTTTTTACTAGCAAAATTAGGAAACATTTCATTAAACTGCTTTCCTTTTATTTAATTCTAGTTGGTGAAAAATAAAAAAAGTTGTAATTCAGATGCTATGCTTTTACTGCAGTGTATTACATATAAATAAATTTACAGTGACGCTAAGTATGCGGATGCAGCATTTCTCTATTTACTTGAATCTTTAGATTTTTATTCACAGACTACCGATTCCATTTTCAATGTGTTTCAACATTAGTACCATATTACAACAAAATACAATGCAGCCTTTGACCTCCCATCTGTATTCTGCAAAAGCATAAAATGATGCTCCTTTGGCTGTGAAAGTTATCTATGGTTGGCTGTGCTAGACCCTTTGATGTGATAGCTGTAGGGCACCATGGGGACTGCTTGCCCAATCTTCACTTCATTAGCCCCACTTTGTCACTCTTCAGTAGTGTGTAAATATTTTTGTTTTCAGCAGATCTACACATATTGAATCGCAAACAGTTTTTGTCGATGTTCCTGAAAATCAAAGGTCTTCGCAAATTCAAATTTGATCTATTAGATGATCTCTGTTAAAAGGTTAATATATATTTAAAAAAAAACACTATTATTTTTGCAATGAGATACCGTATTTTTTGGATTATAAGACGCACTTTTTTCCCAAGAAATTTTTTGGGAAAATGGGGGTGCGTCTTATAATTCGAATATACCTTATCTGCCGCGGTGGAGCAGGGTCCCAGGGTTACTGCTGGAGGAGGCAAGAGTGGTGCGATGCTGCAGGCCACAGGTTGGGATGCGGGGGTGTTTGGCGGTGTGACACTGTGGGTGTTCGGTGGTGCGGGGGCTTTGCTGACATTTTGTGAAAGCTTGGGACTTCTACACTGCCCTGGTTTACATTGCAGTGGACTCCGGGAAAATGGCTGCTTGGGGCAGCACATGCAGATGGAGATCTCTGCACCAGGATTTCAGGGGATGAGTTCTCAGCTCCAAGATCTCCATCTGTGCATGTGCTGCCCCCGGCAGCTCTTTTCCCAGAGTCCACCGCAAAGTATATCATGGAAGTATATTTAATCTGGGCTTTCACAAAATGTCGGCGGAACCCTTGCAGCACCGTACACCGCAGCGTATCACATCCCAACATCCCTTTCTCCCAGTCTGGGGTCCGCAGCATCACCCCACTCCTGCCTCCACCACCAGCAGAGACCCTGGGACCCTGCTTTACCCCAGCCACCACACCCTGTAAGCAATAAGATGCATGGATTGTAAGAAACACCACCATTTTTTTTAAATGGAATCTGTCACCCCATTTTTCGACTATGAGCTGCCTGCACCGACATCAGGGGCTTATCTACAGTCTGAAAGAGAAGAAAAAGGAGTTATATTATACTCATCCAGGGGCGGTCCGGGTGCGGTCTTGGTCCGGTGGGCGTCGCGGTCTGGTCCGGCACCTCCCATCTTCTAACGGTGACGTCCGCTTCTTTGCTGCCTGTTGTGGCTCCGGCGCAGGCGCACTGCTCTGCCCTGTTGAGAGAAGAGCAGAGTCCTGCAGTGCGCAGGTGCCAGGAGAGGTTCGGCACCTGCGCACTGCAGTATTCTGCTCTGCCCTTGACAGGGCAGAGCAGTGCACCTGCACTCGGGCCATGACGGGCAGCAAAGAAGAGAACATCACCGTTAGAAGATGGGAGTCACCGGACCACAACACCCATCGGACCAAGCCCGGACCGCCCCGGGTAAGTATAATATAACTCCTTTTTCTTCTCTTTCAGGTTACATTGGGGGTTTATCTACAGCATTACAGAATGCTGTAAATAAGCCCCTGATGTCGGTGCCGGCAGCTCATAGTCAAAAAATGGGGTGACAAATTTTTTTTCCTATTTTTCTCCTCAAAATTTGGGGTGCATCTTATAATCTGGTGCGTCTTATAAACCACAAAATACAGTAATATATAAATTTAAATTGTTTAACTAAGGAACTTTTTTGAATTCTGCAATGTCTTCAAGAAGGACTCAGCAAAATAATTATACATTTTCTCTAGTAACAGTTTTGTTTTTCTGATGAATGGTGATTTTATCCTCAAAGTAATGAAATTTGTAATCAAATTGCTGTATTTAAACCAAAGAAAACACACATATTCCCTATAGACTTTTTCTATATGTTCCAAGAAACAGAAGCATAATCTAATCAAGGAAAGAAAAATTGCTTGTTGCAATTTTGTAAATTTCACATGACTGTAAACAAATTGTATAAAGCAAAGGCTACAGTATGTGGGCAACAATGTCAAGGACAGCTAATAAATCTTTTAGTAAATAGGTTTTTCAACAATGTGAAGGTATTGCAATTCACAATAGTTCTAATAGCATCATGACCCTAATTATGTAGCTTCTCTGCTAACATGGCAAATCGTGTTTAGTTACCGCCACTAGAGTTTAAAACCTCGCGCAGGAACTGACAAAATGATTAAAGGGTTTGTCCACGACTTGATGATCACTTCTTAATAGCACCAGCCTGCAGAACAAAATAAAAAAGCAAACTTACTATGGTGATTTCCCTGTTATTTTTACTGATGGTCATATGATATTGTTATGTCACATGGCTGCTGTGACGTCCGTCCGCGGATGTGGACAGCAGTAGGGACAGCATCCCGAGAAACCCCGAGACCCTTAACCCCTATACAGGGATCTGGAATTGTAGCAAGGCCCAGGGGGTGGCTGTCTGGTGGAGCAGTGCGCCAGAGCAGGTCTGTTGCCAATAGGGAAGAAGGCGGGGAACCAAAAAACGTAGTCAGAAACCGGGAGAGCAGCGGAGGTACAGAAACGGCAGGCAGTGGCAGAGTCGACACTCCAAGCCAAGGTCACAAAACGGGAGAGCAGCAAGGTACAAAATCGTCAGGCAGTAGAGGGGTCAGAAATCCAGGCCGAGGTCAGAGTCAAACAATAGCAAATCACACAGTAGCACATAGGGGAACCAAGAATATATCCGGCGGCTTGCAAGACCAGTCCCAAGGTATTTGAGGGATCAGGTCATCCCTCACAGGCTCCCAGATTGATGATGTCATCAGGACCGCCCCCAGGACCAGGCCAGATGGTGCTGCACCAACCCCTTCATGATTGACAGACAAGCGGAGCCTGCGTCCATCAGATGCCTGCGCAGGAGCCCCTTCTCTGTCACCGCCATCACTCGGGGTGAACCACGGCGCCTCCCAGTGGCCAAGGTAGGAACAGCAGGCCCCAAGTCTGACGGCGATGTGACAGTCCGGTGCCTCCTAGTGGCTGAGGCCAGGACAGCAGGCCCCGAGTCTGACGGCAACGTGACAGTACCCCCCTCTAAGAGGGGCCTCCGGACCATCAAAACCCGGTTTGTCATGGTGAAGGAGATGATATCTCCTAATTAATGTTTTGGCATGGATGTTGCCCGCGGGGACCCAGGACCTTTCCTCCGGGCCGTAGCCCTTCCAGTGTACAAGATACTGTATGGAGCCTCTCACAAGGCGGGAGTCAATGATTCCCTGGACTTCATACTCCAAGGTACCGCTGACCGAAACAGGAGGAGGAGGGGACTGGACAGGGTGAATTGGGGAGCGATACAGCTTGACGAGAGACTTGTGGAACACGTTGGGCAACTTAAATGACTGAGGAAGTTTTAAACGGAAGGCTACCGGGTTAATCACCTCTATAATTTCGTATGGTCCAATTAATCTGGGACTCAGTTTGGCAGACGGCACTTTAAGCTTGATGTTTTTGGTAGAGAGCCAAACCTTGTCTCCAACTTCCAGGTGCGGCCCCTTAGATCGCCGTCTGTTCGCAGCCGAAGCCTGTCTAACCTGGGCCCCTTTCAAGTTTGAGTTTACCTCAGACCAAATCGTTTTTAAGCGATGTATATTTTTCTCTACCCCAGGGAGCTCCGTCATCCTGGCCGAGAATGAACCAAATCGCGGATGCAGTCAATGATTGCAAAAAAAGGGGGTAGTCTTAATGGAGTCCTGGTATCGATTATTAAGGGCAAACTCAGCTAATGGCAGATGTTCCACCCAATCGGACTGATGTTCTGACACATAACAGCGGAGGTATTGCTCCAGAGCCTGGTTGGTACGCTCGGTTTGACCATTGGTTTCGGGGTGGTAGACAGAGGAGAAGGACAACTCAATACCAATGCGTTTGCAGAACGACCTCCAGAATTTTGAGACGAACTGGGTACCTCTGTCGGACACAATATTCACCGGAGCACCATGAAGATGTACAACATGCACAATGAACAGTTTACTCAAGGTTTCGGAGTTAGGTAACCCAGACAGGGGGACAAAATGACATTGTTTGCTTAACCTGTCCACCACCACCCAGATACACGTTTTTCCATCTGAGGGCGGCAGGTCCGTAATGAAGTCCATGGAGATGTGGGTCCATGGACTCTCAGGGGTGGGCAAGGACTGGAGCCAGCCGACAGGGCGATTATGGGGGACTTGGCGCGGGCACAGTCTTCACACGCTAAAACAGTCTTTACAGTCCTTAACCACCGTCGGCCACCAAAAGTTCCTGGTTACCAATCTGGTAGTATTATTGAGAACAGGATGGCCTGCCAGAACAGAGTCATGCGATTCTTTAAGAACTTGAAGGCAAAACGTATCCGGGACGAACAATATTATGGGGGGCGTAGAGTCAGGAGCTTGTTCTGGGGACCTACGGATCTCCTCCAGAAGGTCCAAAGACACTGCCGACACAACGATCCCATTGGCTAATATCGGGACTGGCTCACAGTCCTCGGCTTGTGAGGGGCAAAAACTGTGAGAGAGGGCATCGGCCCTCACATTTTTTGTATCAGGGCGAAAGGTGATAAAAAAATCAAACCTAGAGAAGAACAAGGCCCACCTTGCCTGTCTAGGATTTAGTCTTTTAGCTGACTCCAGTTAGGTCAGGTTCTTGTGATCAGTAATTACAGTGATCTTATGTTTGGTGCCTTCGAGGAAGTGGCGCCATTCCTCGAAGGCCCATTTGATTGCCAATAATTCCCGATTACCTATATCATAGTTTTTCTCAGTGGCAGAGAATTTGTGGGAAAAAAAAGCACATGGGCGAAGCTGAGTGAGGGATGCAGTGCCTTGCGATAGCACTGCTCCCACTCCGACTTCAGAGGCGTCTACTTCTACAATAAATAGGCGGTCCAGATCAGGCTGAACCAAAACCGGGTTGGCCACAAAGCACTCCTTTAGTGTAGAAAATGCCTGAATTGCCTCAGGGTTCCAATTGGCCACATCTGCCCCTTTCCGGGTCAAATCCGTGAGTGGTTTGGCAATTTCTGAGAAACCCATGATGAACTTGCAGTAGTAATTAGCAAACCCTAAAAATTCCTGCAGCGCTTTTAGCGATTTGGGTTGTACCCAAGCTTTAATAGGTTGGATCTTGGCAGGATCCATGCGGAACCCTTTGCCTGAGACCATGTACCCTAAAAACTGTACCTCCTCAACAAAAAAAAACACATTTCTCCAGCTTAGCAAACAAGGAGTGTTCTCGCAGTCTCTGCAGCACAGAACAGACGTGTTGAGCGTGTGTCACAGGGTCAGCAGAGTAAATCAAAATGTCATCTAAATACACGACTACATACACCCCACAAATGTCTCTGAAAATATCATTAACAAAGTTCTGAAATACGGCAGGTGTGTTACTGAGTCCGAACGGCATTACAAGGTACTCAAAGTAGCCAAGAGGTGTATTAAACGCGGTTTTCCACTCATCGCCGTCTCTTATGCGGACCAGATTATATGCCCCCCGGAGGTCAAGTTTAGTAAACCAACGGGCTCCCATTAGCTGATTAAAAAGTTCAGGGATGAGTGGAAGCGGATACTGGTTCTTTATAGTGATTGTGTTTAATTCCCGGTAATCAATGCAGGGTCTGAGACCACCATCTTTCTTCTCTACAAAGAAGAATCCGGCCCCAACTGGTGAAATGGATGGTCTAATAAACCCTTTTTTAAGATATCTGCTATATAGTCATTCATGGCCTGACGCTCTGGACCGGAGAGATTAAATATTCTCCCTTTTGGGAGACGGGCATCCGGAATCAGATCTATAGGGCAATCATACTCTCTGTGTGGGGGTAATTTCTCAGATTCTACAATAGAAAAAACATCCTCATAGTCTCTGAAAGCAAACGGTATGAGGGGGTTTTTAACCTTAACTTGGTTTACTGCTAATGATATGCAGTTATCCTGACACTGCGAACTCCAGCGTACAACATCAGCCAGGTGCCAGTCAATTACAGGATTGTGCTGGCGTAACCACGGCATTCCCAAAATAACTGCAGAAGATAAATTATCCATGACAAAAAATGACATAACTCGGTATGTAATGCTCCCACAGACATAGCAATTTTGTCAGTAACAAATTTAACCTCCTCCTGAATAATGGATGTGCCATTAATAGCCATGGTTTTAATAGGGGCATTAAGTCTTAGTAGCGGTATACCCAGATTCCTAGCAGCCAAAGAATCCATAAAATTTCCTTCAGATCCACTCTCCACATAAGCTTTTAAACACAGAGATTTCTGACCAAATTAAAGAGAGATAGGTAATAAAACTTTAGCCGCATCTGCGGGCAGTACCTGAGCCCCTGGGCAACCCTGGCCAGAGCTTCCCAGGGGTCGATGTCTCAGGAGTGTGGATTTCTGATGTTCAGCTTTCTCCCTGAAGTCTCTAGACTGCAGCATGTTTATGCAGGAAGATGAGAGTGATCCTCCAGACTGTGCACTGAAGCAAGTAACAGGTGTTCAGGCCAAAAATCAGCTCAGGCAGGAGAAGGGAAACAAAAACAGTTCAGGGTGACTGCTTTTGTATTTGTTGGATATATACACAAGAAGCAGTTTTTTTTTTTGGTTTTTTTTTAGGGCCGGATATAATGTGACGTCCGTCCACGGATCTGGACTGCAGTAGGGACAGCACCCCGAGAAACCCCGAGACCCTTAACCCCTATGCAGGGATCTGGAATTGTAGCAAGGCCCAGGGGGTGGCTGTCTGGTGGAGCAGTGCGCCAGAGCAGGACAGTCGCCAATAGGGAAGAAGGCGGGGAACCAAAAAACGTAGTCAGAAACCGGGAGAGCAGCGGAGGTACAGAAACGGCAGGCAGTGGCAGAGTCGACAGTCCAGGCCAAGGTCACAAAACGGGAGAGCGGCAAGGTACAAAATCGTCAGGTAGTAGAGGGGTCAGAAATCCAGGCTGAGGTCAGAGTCAAACAATAGCAAATCACACAGTAGCACATAGGGGAACCAAGAATATATCCGGCGGCTTGCAAGACCAGTCCCAAGGTATTTGAGGGATCAGGTCATCCCTCACATGCTCCCAGACTGATGATGTCATCAGGACCGCCCCCAGGACCAGGCCAGATGGTGATGCACCAACCCCTTCATGATTGACAGAGGAGTGGAGCCTGCGTCCATCAGATGCCTGCGCAGGAGCCCCTTCTCTGTCGCCACCATCACTCGGGGGTGAACCAAAGCACCTCCCAGTGGCCGAGGCAGAAACAGCAGGCCTCGAGTCTGATGGCGATGTGACAGTCCGGCACCTCCTAGTGGCCGAGGCTGGGACGGCAGGCCCCGAGTCTGACGGCGACGTGACCGTCCGGTGCCTCCTAGTGGCCGAGGCCGGGACAGCAGGCCCCGAGTCTGACGGCGACGTGACCGTCCGGTGCCTCCTAGTGGCCGAGGCCGGGACAGCAGGCCCTGAGTCTGACGGCAAAGTGACAGCTGCCCAGCGTTCTTTTTTCTGCTGGAACAGACTTTTGCACAAAATGAAAATGTAATATAGACAACCAGAAATATACTATTTACCATAGATCTCAGCTAACAAACTTCCTCAATTTTTTACTGGTTGCGAGATTAAATTTTTAGTTCAGGGCACTATTTTACTTACTTCGTCATTTTTTCTATGACCGTTACTAAAACTTTTGAAGTGTCTTTGTCTGATAATCAGTCTATTCTGATTCTATACTAAGGAAGCTTATTTACTGAAATTTACTTCAGTCCCTGATTTCTTTTGCTGTGACTTCCTATCATTGCCAAAGATTCTTTACCTTTAAGCAGCCATTAGGAGGCGAAACCGCCATAGTGTCCACTCTGTGAGAAAGCGCTCTAAGCCTGATGGTCCCAATGAACATGGAATCTTTTAATATGAAATAAAAAGCATATGAAAATTTCCTCTTGAGTGATAAATGTACTTCCTACACTTCATTTATAAACCATTACATTTTTGCATACCTCCATATTTTGAAAGTTAGGAAAGAGAGACACATACTGTGGTATGCTTAGGACGTACCAGGTTGAATTTGTTACTAAGCCAATTCCTTAAATGTTTCCAGTCCATTATATGTGCACACACAAACATTCTCCCTAGGATTCCTACACTTTAAAATATACTTTCATGGTGGAAAGTAGCAATCCAGTCGTTTCTGAAAAAAATATATTCAAAAAGCTTTATTCCAATATGGATTAAAATAGGCAATCCTGGTACTACAAGAATAGAAGAATAAATCATATCATGGTCTCTAAAGTTCCCTTCACACACCATATAACTATTCCAAACAAAAGGAGAAAACATTACCCTATTTTTTATATTTTTTTATATTTTTTATATTGCTTTAAGTAGACACACCAGAACCATATATCCTTCAACTTGGCCACATCTTCTTTACGTGATTCATCCAAACCAATAGTGTGCCTAAATCTTTATTTTTATGGCTAAAAATGTATTTATGTACTATTTAAAATGCATTATGCACTTCATACCATATATGACGTCTCCATGAATATAGAATTGTATATGAGCACTGCACTTTCTTATAGATGGTAATATTACTGGTTCTTTGGAGATTATATGTAGCTTGGATCATAATTTATTGCACCTTTACTTGTGTGTGTTGACCTGTCTCCTCTAATGTATTTTAATAGTATATTTTAAATCAAATTGTTGGTGTTTGCAACTAATAAAGTGTTTTCTACTTTTGAAAAATAATATGGAAAAAGTTTGATTTCTTATAAGTAGTCTTTTTTGGATATACACACCATATAACGCCCGCACATTGCCCAAAACTCACTGTATGGTGAACAGAGGATATTACCTCCTACACAATATGATGCCAACTATACGCCTTGCATGCAGTATAATGCCTTTACACTTCTCTTACACATTATAATGCCTCCACAGTCCTTCACCTAGTATAATGCCCTCACAGCCCATCCAAATTGTACAATTCACCCACAGCCCCTCCATGTAGTATAATGCTCTCACAGCCCATCCACATGGTAAGATGTCCCCACAGTCCCCTTCCACATAATTTGATGACTCCTTGACTCTCCACACAGTGTTATGCCCTCACTGACCCTCACACTTAGTTTAATGCCCCCATTTTCCTCAACACTCAGTATTATTCTCCTACAGCCCTCTCCAAGACAGTATGATTGTCCCCACAGCCTCAAAACATAGTATGATGGTCTCCATTGCCTCTTCCACAAATTATTGTGCCTCCATAGACCCACCGCTTTGCATGGTGACCCCACAGCCTTGTCTACATACTATGATGCACCGCAATGTACACCATGCACAATATAATGCCCACCATGCACTAAGATGTCTCCATAATGCAAGTCACAGATATTGGGATGCCACTACAGTGCCCACCACACACAATGATGCTCATGGTGTCAACCACGTGAATAATTATGCATCCTTGTTGTCCACCATACACAGTATGATGTCCACACAGTTCTCCCTCAGTATGATGCTCCTGAAATTTCCAACGCAAACTATAATGAATGGGTTCACAACCTTTCTTACCTTGAGAGCCACATTTAGCTTTTAGAGTTGGTTGAGAGCCACGGTGTTGATGATGACATAGTCAAAGCAAAGTTACCAGTAGAAAACAGGAAACAACTTGAAATGAATGTGTAGTACTTCAAAAATACAATGATAATTGAAAACTTAATAGTTCAGTGTGAAATCTGGCACTGCATGTTTTGTACCAGTCTTTCAAAATCTGGGTTGTAAATAGTGACATTTCAAAATCTGGTTTGTAATTAGTGACAGCTATAAGCATGCAGTCATTCAGGTGTTCACCTACCAAGAGAATTAAGACAATTATTTGTGAAACACTTCAAAAAAGAGGAAATGCAGCGATCTACTTATCTGTAGAGATTATCCTCCTGACACCTGGATTTGAGTTGCAGATCATTGCTCAATGTTATAATATTATTTTCAAGTTGAATGGTGTCCATATTAACAGTAACTGCATTTTCTATTGAAATTACAGAAATATCAGTGGAACTAAATGAATTAGACATTCATAAAGCTATGGCTTCAACAACATGAAACTGTAAAATGTTTCTCAAATTCATTGGTAAACTCTTCATAACTTTTAATATAGACATTTCTTCAAATCAAGTGTGCTACTTTAGCAGATTTTGCAAACTGTGAAAATGATGAAATACACCTTTTTTGTAGCTGAGTCTGCCACAATTTTAGCTTTTGTGTAAAAAGCATTTACTGCTGCAATCATTTCAGTTATTGTTTTGTCTTTACCCTCTGGCTCACGGTTGAGATCATTTAATTTTGGCATTATATCAGTTAAAAATGCCAGGTCTGCCTGCCACTGGGAGTCTTAGATTTCAGCACAGAGGTCATCTTTCGGTTCTAAAAACTGAATAATTTTGGAAAAAGGCTAACAGACAACAATCAGTGTTAACAGTGTCCAAAACAGCACATGTACACTACCGTTCAAAAGTTTGGGGTCATCCAGACAATTTTGTGTTTTCCATGAAAACTCAAACTTTTATTAATCAAATGAGTTGCCAAATGAATTTGAAATCTAGTCCAGACATTGACAAGGTTCGAAAAAAAGATTTTTATTTGAAATAATAATTTTCTCCTTCAAACTTTGCTTTCGTCAAAGAATGCTCCCTTTGCAGCAATTACAACATTCCAGACCTTTGGCAATCTAGCAGTTAATTTGCTGAGGTAATCAGGAGAAATTTCACCCCATGCTTCTAGAAGCCCCTCCCACAAGTTGGTTTGGCTTGATGGGCACTTTTTGCATACCATACGGTCAAGTTGCTCCCACAACAGCTTAATGGGGTTGATATCTGGTGACTGCGCTGGCCACTCCATTACATATATAATTCCAGCTGCCTGCTTCTTCCCTAAATAGTTCTTGCATAATTTGGAGGTGTGCTTTGGGTCATTGTCCTGTTGTAGGATGAAAATGGCTCCAATCAAGCGCTGTCCACAGGGTATGGAATGGTGTTGCAAAATGGAGTGATAGCCTTCATTATTCAAAATCCTTTTTACCATGTACAAATCTCCCACCATCACATTACCTCCACCATGCTTGACAAATGGCGTCAGGCATTCTTCCAGCATTGTTTTAGTTGTTCTGGATCTCACAAATGTTCTTTTGTGTGATCCAAACACCTCAAACTTGGATTCATCTGTCCATAACACTTTTTTCCAATCTTCCTCTGTCCAATGTCTGTGTTCTTTTGCCCATAATAATCTTTTACTTTTATTAGCCAGTCTCAGATATGGCTTTTTCTTTGCCACTCTGCCCTGAAGGCCCACATCTCGGAGTCACCTCACCTAGACTTTGACACTGGCATTTTGCATGTACTATTTAATGAAGCTGCCAGTTGAGGACCTGTGAGGCATTGATTTCTCAAACTACAGACTCTAATGTACTTGTCTTGTTGCTTAGTTGTGCAGCGGGGCCTCCCACTTCTCTTTCTACTCTGGTTAGAGCCTGTTTGTGCTCTCCTGTGAAGGAAGTAGTACACACTGTTGTAGGAAATCTTCAGTTTCTTGACAATTTCTCCCATGGAATAGCCTTCATTTCTAAGAACAAGAATAGACTGTCGAGTTTCACATGAAAGTTCTTTTTTTTCTGGCCATTTTGAGAGTTGAATGGAACCAACAAATGTAATGCTCCAGATTCTCAACTAGCTCAAAGGAAGGTCAGGTTTATAGCTTCTCTAATCAGCCAAACTGTTTTCGGCTGTGCTAACATACTTGCACAAGGGTTTTCAAGGGTATTCTAACCATCCATTAGCCTTCTTACACAGTAAGCAAACACAAAGTACCATAAGAACACTGGAGTGATGTTGTTGCAAATGGGCCTCTATACACCTATTAAGATATTGCATTACAAACCAGGCGTTTGCAGCTAGAATAGTCATTTACCACATTAACAATGTCTAAAGTGTATTTGTGAATCATTTAATGTTAGCTTCATTGGAAAAAACTATGGTTTTCTTTTAAAAATAAGGAAATTTCTAACTGACCCTAAACTTTTGAATGGTAGTGTACATGAGCATTAGCCACTGCAATAAATACTTACCTCTGTAGTGCTGTTCTTTGCATGTTTTTATGCAGGCAGTTTTTGCAGGAACTATGTACTCTACTTCCTTGAGTGCTCACAATCTCTTCCCCCAGATGCTGACCTTAAAAACTTTTGAATGACCTGTAAAAGTGATACAACAGTCAGTCTCATGAGTATACAAATCAGGACATTTAGAAGAGCACTACTCACTGCAACAACTACTTACTCTATAGTGCTATTCTATGCACCATATTTTTCTTGAGCGCTGTTCACTGTCTCTTCCCCCAAACAAGAAAACTTTTGGATGACCTGCAAAAGAGAGACACAACAATCTGTGTCCTATTCAGCATATACACATGAGCACTACCCACTCCAATAAATACTTGCCTCCTTAGAGCTGTTCATTGCCATCCTCTAATCCTCCAGTAATGGTGGAAAGTTTTGTTAACAATGGCATCATTTGCTTTCTCTTTTGTACCTTTGGTATACCACAGGCAAAGAAAAACCCAGAGAAGGCACACATAATAACACACAGATTTTAACCTTAAATTTATCCTTATGCATTACACATTACCATTGCAACAGTGTTCAGTATGAGGTTGGGGACCCATACTTGTTCACAAAATCTAGGGTAGATAATATGTTTGGGGAAGGCAATGCTCCTCAGCCACCATGAGTCATTCTTTCCTATATTTTCTTGTGACTCACACATCTGTAACTTTAATTGTGTTTGAGATGAAAGCAGATCACATTGTTTTAGGGGGAATCTGTTAGCATGATTTAAAGGGAACCTGTCACCTCCTTTTTCAGCTATGAGCTTCGTCCACTGCCTTTCGGGGCTTATCTACAGCATTCTAGAATGATGTAGATAAGCCCTCGATCTAACCTGAAAAACAAGTTTTATTATACTCACCTGGGGGCGGTCTGGCCCATTGAGGGAAGAGCTAAGTACTGCAGTGCGCAGTCGCTGGGTCTCTCTGAACTTTCTCGGAACCTGCGCACTGCAGTACTTGGCTCTGCCCTCAACAGGGCAGATCAATATGCCTGCGCAGGAGCCACGACACAAAGCAAGGAAGATGACGACATTGTATGAAGATGGGAAGCGCCGGACCTGCGACGCTCATCGGACCGGACCGTCCCGGGTGAGTATAATAAAACTTGTTTTTCTTCTTTTTCAGGTTAGATCGGTGCAGTGGTCACAGCTTATAGCTGAAAAAGGAGGTGACAGGTTCCCTTTAAGTTGACTCTGCCAGCACAGGATGACTGTTCAAACTAAATCCCGCCTCTTGGTACATAATGATATGGCCAATCATTTAAGTACACCGTCCCACATGCTTGTCCTCCCTCAATGTCCACCCCAACTTCTTTCATTGCCAGCTCTGGCTTCATAGAACCAAAGTGAGAGAAGGTAGATGGAAGAGAAGCATGAGGGAAGATTTCTAAATGATCGGCACCACCGTGAAGCATCAAGTGCCTGTATTTGGTTTCAACAGTCATTCTGTTCTGACAGAATCCTTTAAGATGAGCCCTCTTGTTAGCTAAACCTTTTGCACAGATGTAATGTCGCTTCATTCTTACATATAGCCCCTGATGTGATATGTTCCATCCATCCATACCTTCATTTGAAAAGTACAGTTACCCCGCTAGCTTCCTGCATTTTTAGAAGCTGTAAGGCATTGGTGGAAGCTGTGTGAAACACTTTCATCTTTGCTGGTAAATTTAATGAACATGCAGGAAGCTAGCAGGGTAATTCAGATTTTCAAATGGAGGTGTGAATGGATGTAATGTGATACATCAGGGTCTATATGATGTGTAGCAAGAGAACAACAAGGTTTACCCGTACAGGCCTCCAAACAAATGCACTATCAGGATGCAGTGGACCCATATAATAAAGATGGCAACACAGGTGCAAAAATACCAATCAAGCAACTGCTCGCAGCCTACCAATACATGGAGGGGGCGATTGCCTGGTATGTTGATGCACAAAACAACTTGTATGCGGCGCTGTTCACACTAAGGCCATGCACAGCATCCAGGCCAGCCTAGTACCAACACCCTTCTATTAGTTCAGGCGGGCTGCCCAGCGCTAACAAAATGCATGCCGTGTGAACAGACGCCGCAGTTTACAAGACCAAATGGGCCCAACTGCACCCCGAATAAAAAGTGCAAAAAAACACATTTAAAAAAATGTGGAGTATTAGCTGATATTTTGGCCAAAATACGTGAGCCCGTAACCTACGTCAAAGATCTCCACGTTTACGGGTACCTAACACTAAATACTAATACAGCACAGTACAAAAAGAGGACTTGAAAATCCTCCAATAATGAAAAGCAGCAAGAGAACAACAAGGTTTACCCGTACAGGCCTCCAAACAAATGCACTATCAGGATGCAGTGGACCCATATAATAAAGATGGCAACACAGGTGCAAAAATGGGTCCACTGCATCCCAAAATATCAGCTAATACTCCACATTTTTTTAAATGTGTTTTTTGCACTTTTTATTCGGGGTGCAGTTGGGCCCATTTGGTCTTGTAAACTGCGGCATCTGTTCACACGGCATGCATTTTGTTAGCGCTGGGCAGCCCGCCTGAACTAATAGAAGGGTGTTGGTACTAGGCTGGCCTGGATGCTGTGCATGGCCTTAGTGTGAACAGCGCCGCATACAAGTTGTTTTGTGCATCAACATACCAGGCAATCGCCCCCTCCATGTATTGGTAGGCTGCGAGCAGTTGCTTGATTGGTATTTTTGCACCTGTGTTGCCATCTTTATTATATGGGTCCACTGCATCCTGATAGTGCATTTGTTTGGAGGCCTGTACGGGTAAACCTTGTTGTTCTCTTGCTGCTTTTCATTATTGGAGGATTTTCAAGTCCTCTTTTTGTACTGTGCTGTATTAGTCTATATGATGTGTGCAACATTCTGGAAGTAGAAAAGACTTAGCTAAGGAGGGATTGCACATTTAGCCTACAATAATTGGCTAATTTTTGCTTTTCCACTTGTTTTTTGGAAAGATGTGTTGTAGTTTTATTAGCTCCATTTTAATTTAAATATAATTTCCTGCAATGTGGTAATCTATTTGTGCAGTGTAATTGGAAAAAAACATAATTCTGTTTCATTGTTCAGTGCTAGGCTTTGTGACAACACAGAATTTTATCTTAATTATGCCAGACTTATAGTTTCAGTAGGTCAAGAGGCATAGACTATTAAACTTAAGACTGAACGTTGACTCTAGAACTGATGTGTTTTTCTTCAGTAGGTCAATAAACACAGGCTATTGTTCATATGAGTCTGAATGTTGACTCTTGAATTGATGGCTGCTATTTACCTCTTATATCAGCTCATACAGGTTATTGTCTGCTATATTTGGAGTACAGGGATGCAGGGTCATTGAACAATTGATGTTTGCTAATATGTTGATTATCCATTGTTTAAGTCCATGCACCTTGTTAACCTGCAAAACAGTTGAGGACAAGCTATTCAGATTGATTTAATACTCAGATAATGAAAGTTAATCTCATCCCACTTTTCCACTGACCTGTAAATGATAGCCTGAACCACATATGTGGGTGTAAAGAGGGATTTCTATCTTTCTGCAAAAATAAGAGTCCACACAGAAGAACAGCCAACTCAACATGCCACCATAAAGAGGAACACAGATTTGACATGCTACAAGATGCCAGCTTAAGGACCACGGCCCTAGCTGAGAGACTACATATCTGCTCCATTGACCATCACTGAACCCATGGAAACGTTTGGAGAAGCAAGGTTGGGAACTTCCAGTCACCTGACTTCATTCAGAAAAGCCAAGTTGGGACCTCCGGTCACCTGACTCCATAGAGACATTCAGAGAAGCCAGGTTGGGGCCCTCTGGATGACCCCAGGATACATTTGGATTAGCCAGGTTGAGGCCTTCCAGTAATCTGGTTCCATGGATACATTCGGAGAAGCCAGGTTGTGACCCTCCAGTCATCTCAGCATGCAGCATATAGCCACGTGTAGTGGAAATATATATTTGTAGGCGATATATGGCCAGCAGTTAACTAGCAGTTTTCCTTGTCTCAGACCCCAGGCTGCTTTCCTGGGAACACACAGAATTGGAAACATTTCACACTTCTGCTGCCTTGAATGCAGATGCCAAGTGGGACCTATTTGCAGCCTGTCAAATTCTATTTACTATGGGAAAGAAAAGCTAAGACAAGAACCTTTAGAAAAATAATGTATGAATTGGTAATGTAGCCATGGTCCAGTCACAAACCAGGAATTAGAATATTAACATGAGACGCTGGTTTAGAAATCTTATCTCCAGTCTAAACCTATAAATTAGGCCATACACAAAGAAAGTTGTTCCACAGTTTTAGGGGTAGCCAAGCAATATTGACCCCCCCCCCTCAGGAAGCAGAATACCAGACTGGAAAGTCTAGATATTTCTGTAAGTTTCTGCCTTTTATTTTTATAACTGTTTTGCCTATTTGTATGTCATTTTTATTCCCATATTTTTATATCCTTGTATTTTAAGCACTTTGGCTTTTCTATTAAAGCTTAAAACTTTAATAAGTCTGAACCTAGTATGCTCTAAAAAAATCCATAGCCTTAGAGTGTATGATCCTGGCGATTGGCAGACAGTAGTAGTAGTACTTCTGGGACTCATCGCCCATGTGTTCGGTGAGTAGTTGCAGCGTGTATGAAGCGGGGTGGAGTCCCAGCGGGACTCCAGTGATTCTGTGGACAGGCAATATAAATGGGTATGTGTTGACAATTATTTGGTTACCGGCACATTTTTTTTTTGGCACTTTGCACTTTAATGACCATCGTGGGTCTGTTTGGATACATGCTGATATGCTGGTGCATTTATTAACATCACACATTCCCATAACCTGTACCTATTCCCTTAATCCTGTTTGTGTGCACTTTACTTGGGTATAAATTCCTTTCCTCTTTAATATGTATGTTGTTAATTCATGATATGGATATTTTATTAGAATTGTATTCAAATAAAGTTTATCACTTTTCTAATACTCTCTTTTCTGTGAGTGATGTGCTTAGGATACGCTGTATCCATCTCTTTGGTAACTATAGACAAACACAGCCCCATACTTTATGCATGCTGGGAATTCCACAATGGTGAAGGTCCCTTTATAATTGCAGTAGTATGTTTTTGGACATTTTTGTAGATGGAGTGAGAGGAGATAGATTAACCCTTGAGGAAGCAACCCCAAGTCACATGCTGAGAAGCGGGTACATGACAAATTGGTGGCAGAGCGGTGGGATGGAATTTATTTCTATTTAGAGCATTAGTGCATGGTTTAAGCAATTATTCCCTGCACTAAAAAATTGGTATCCTTGCGAGGCGTGCATCAGTTCTTCAAGTTTCAACTCAGTGCTAGAACACCATTTATTAAAAGAAATGATAGATCTTTGGGAGGTTGCTACATTAGAATGCTATTTAGCCTACAACTTCATCGGGAAGGACCTATTGGTTTACAAATCTTTGTCTAGGGACATTGGAGATCAGAATACTTTAGGCTACTTTCACACATCAGGTTTTCGGCGTCAGGCGCGATCCGGCGTCGTGCCGGAACGCCGGATCCGGCGAATGTTTTGTAAAACCTGATGTGACGGATCCGGTTTTCTGCCGGATCCATCTTGTTCTTGACAGACAAAACCGGATCCGTCTCATCCGGTTCATCCGTTTTTCTATACGTTCTTTGACGGATTACGCCGGATCCGGTTATTAAAATTGACCCTTGTGGCCTTCCGAACGGGATTGGCTACTGGAAAACTATATATAGCGTGTTCCTTCAGCCCTTCTTTGACAGGTTGTAGAGGAGAAAGTGCAGGTTGGAGAGAAGAGCAAGTTACTGGTGAAGATGGATGTTGTGATTGGAAATATTTTGAAGAATTTGGCGGATTTTATAGCGGAGGCGAATCGTTTGAGGGTGATTGTTCTGGAGAAGGAGAGAGCGAGACAGCAGCGCATCAGGCATCGTAGACGACGTTTGTGGATCCACCCCATCACAGCCAAGAGAATGACGCGTGGGGTCTATTCTACACTCTGCATGGACCTTCTACGAAACCCGGATAAATTTTTTGGATATGTTCGGATGAAAATGGAGAATTTTGATTACTTGGCGGAGCGCATTGCACACCTCATAAGAAAAGCGGACACCTATTGCCGCTTCTCTGTTTCACCTGCAGAGCGTCTGATGGTGACTTTAAGGTAAGCCACATTTATTGGATGTGATCGCATCAGAGCACACTTTCACTGCAATCTTGTTGGTGGTAGTTTGTATGTCCAAGTGTTATAGCTGAGTTTTGGTATGTAATGCTGTGATTTAAAACTAATTTATTGTTTTTTAATTCCCCACAGATTTCTTGCAACTGGAGAATCCCTTTCGTCACTGCATTTCCAATACAGAATCGGGATTTCCACCATATCTGGAATAGTGAAGTACACATGCCGTGCACTGTGGGACTTCTTAGCTGAAGAGTTTTTACCAGAGCCCACAACAGAGAGGTGGATTGAAATTGCTGACAAGTTTCAACAGATATGTCAGTTTCCCAACTGCTTGGGCGCTGTGGACGGGAAACATATCCGCATTGTAAAGCCAGCCGGATCGGGATCGGAATATTTCAATTACAAGAAATATTTTTCAATTGTCCTCATGGCCATCGCTGACGCGGAATACAAATTTATTGCTGTTGATATTGGGGCCTATGGCCACTCCAATGACTCTCAAGTTTTCAAACTGTCTGCCATGGGGCGTAAACTGTATGGAAACACCTTCCAGTTCCCACCACCTAGACCGCTGCCGCAAACATCTGGTCCACCTATGCCATTTGTCTGTGTAGGGGATGAAGCCTTCCAGCTGTCAGAACACCTTTTGAAACCGTACTCTAGCAGAGGATTGACAAGAACAAAACGCATTTTTAATTACCACCTCACAAGAGCAAGAAGAATGGTTGAATGTACCTTTGGTATTCTGACAGCCAAATGGCGGGTCCTATTGACTGCGATCAACCTCAAGACAGAAACTGTTGATGAGGTGATCAAAGCTTGCGTGGTACTCCACAATTTTGTTATCTGCAAGGAACCCATTTCCATTGAGGACACCTCTGAAGAAACCACCTTGCAAGATTACCATGACATTACCACTAGAAGTTCTGTGACGGTTTCAGTAATGAGGGACAATTTTGCACTATACTTTATGTCACCTCAAGGCAGAGTACACTGGCAGGATGACAGAGTGTGAAAGATTTGTGCCCTAACCAAACTTGTGTACCTTCTGTACCAACAGTATATACCTTTGCCAACCAAAGTTGGCTATCTTGTCATGGTCTCTATTTTTAGCTTTAGGCCACAGGTGTGTACCTGGTTGTGTTTTATGCAAAGTATTTCACCTTTTAACAAAAGTTTTGTACATTGTTAGGAAATCACCAACAATAAACACAACTTTTTAGGTGAAATACTTTGCTTCAAACACAACCAGGAACACAACTGTGGCAAAAAGCTAAAATTTACCCACAGTTATATACCTGGTTTTGAATACCTTTTTACCTTTTAAATACCCTGTATTTAACCTTTTTTTTATTTAAATATTTTTATTAAGTTTTGTGAATTTTTTAACAGGAAAGGAAAGAAAGTGGGAAAGGGTTCGGTGAGGAAAGGATACCCCCTGTAAATACAGGGAGACCCCCAGATGGGGGATAGACAGGTATACAAACATAAAGTACCATATTACATCATATGTACAAAGAAAGCTGTAGTTGCATGTTACCTGTCCCGTCCGTAACCACTAAGTGGTCTAGGACCTGTTTGGAGGCTTTACCCCCCCCGTCCTCAACCACACAAGTTGGCTCTAGGACCGATTGGGGTAAATAAGGTTCAAACAAAGCTACAAAAGCAAATACCTGCTTATTCTACATAATAATATATATATATATATAATTATAATTATACTTCTTAATCTTCCTAGTTCTAATCTGTTAAACACAAATAATTTGCCATGTTAAGACGTACTACTATTATTAGTGCCCGAATCTTTGTAGATTTAAAAACATGAATAATTTTACTGCTAAAAAAATAAAATAAAATAAAGAAGAACAAGTCTGCCACCATCTTAGAGCTTTGTAGTCTTTAGACGTCTTCACGGAGGGTTGATGTCTGCTTTAAGAAGTCTCGAGATCCCAGGTGAGTCCGCCGAGGGCAATCTTCCAATATTCTTCAAAAATTCCATACCCTCTTCCAGGGAAGAAATGACAAACATCTTTGCTGCAAACTTTATCTGGAGGGTGGAATTTTGGGACCAAGTATAAGAAATATTAGCACAACGAAGTTCCTTCGTTATTGCTTGGAGTGATCTTCTTTTCTTCCATGTGTCCTTAGAAAAATCTTTATAGAAGGATAGGTGGCTGTAAGATGACGAGAGAAACAGCGGGTCTTTTGAAATGTTTAGCAATGTATTTCTAATCCAATTAGGATAAAATGAAACAATGACATCTCTGGGAACGTCAGACGGGAGGGAAGGAGGTCTGCGGACTCTAAAGGCTTTCTCAATCAGGTTTATCTTGCTTGTATGAGGGATAATTTGATGAATCATTGAGGAGATATAATTGTTTAATTGAAAGGCAGGAACTTTCTCTGGGATTCCCCTGATCTTAACGTTGTTTTTCCTCTTAAAGTCTTCATATATAGCCAGATTATTTCTGAAGAAGTCTATGTCATCTTGAATTTTTTCTACAGATTTTGCAAGTGAAAATAAATTCTTGGTTTCTTCAGGACGTAGAGTTTCGAGTTTCGACTGAGAAATATCATTCATTCTGAAATTTTGAGTAGGAATGACTAAGGTTGTTGTAGGTTTAGGATTAAGTTCTTCCAGGAAGGAAAGCAGCACTTTTTGAAAGAGTTTCTTTAAGAAAAGCTCTGACGTACACGTTGCTTCTGAATTTTCCCCCATAATAGAATTCCCCCCTAATGTTTCAACAGATATTAATAAAGCTTTTACTAATTTAATCAGGAAATCCTCTGTAGGATAACCATCAGATGCAGGTATTTTGTCAATTAATGATGTGATAGATGTACTATACTTTCCCTTCCTATGGTCATTCCCTTCATAATCAGAGTTACCCTCTTGCACATCTTCTGAAGAAAAGTCTGAAGAATTAAGCTCAGAATCTGTACTAACAGATATATCACTACGTCTATGTTCAGGTGACCCCATCCCCGAAATGTCATCTAAATGTATACCTTGCAAATCTTCTAATGAGTTATACGAATTATTTGCTTGATCAGATAAATCCCCTGAGTGGTCACTGGGCCCAGAAAATTCAAAACTTTGAGTCTTTATTTCCTCCCCTTGCCATGACCCATAAAGTAGCTTCTCATCCTTCTTTGGGATAAATATTGGTGCTTCGTGTCTAAGTCTACCATCAATAATTAAAATGGGTGAAAGGGGCCTATGCTGGTTATGTCCTATTGAGGTTGTAATGTAATCCTGCTGGTCATCGTCCCCCACCACCACCTTGTCACATAACTTAAAGCTATCCCCTATGCCAAATCTTATATCATTAGAGACATTTAATTCCTCCCCCCTCCTCTTGGGATCATCTCTACTATTTTGTGTCTGTTCTACTGTAATAGAGCTTATCATTTCTATTGCCTCCGTTAGTACCCATCTCTCCCTCTTAGCCATCTCATCCATTATAAACAGTGCTGTTTCACCCCACCTCTCCTCCATTCCCTTCTCATCTAGCTCCCCTATTGATTTAAGTGTTATTCCCGTAGCCGCTTTAAATTTTGTTATAAAGTCTCTCTCAGCTTCTTTCATAATATATGTAGATCTTTCTTCATTTGTTACTGATGACAGCGCTGTTGTCCCCAGTCTCCCAATGACTCCCTCCTCCATTTTTAAATTTCCCGCCATTTCCTCCATTTTTAAATTTCCCGCCATTTCCTCCATTTTAAAATTTCCCGCCATTTTCTCTATTCTTCTGGCTGCTCCGGCAGTCTCTGTAATCGACACCGCCGCAACCCCTGGGTATCTTGCTGCTCCCGAAGCCCCCGACAGACTCACCTCCGCCTCTCCAACAGAGCCAACTTCCTCACCAGCCGCGGACACAATTCCCGCCGCTTTTCCCCGTCTCTTGATAACTCCCGCCGCTGCCGGCGAAGAGACCGCCGCCTCCTTCAAGTCTCTGGTTGCTTCCGCGGTCGCTGATGTGCTCACCGCTTTCACTTCTGGGTCCCGGACCTCCTGTGACGCTGTCTCCATGCCGCCGATCGCTTCTGTGGCCGCTGACGTTACCGCCACCTTCCTCGGAACCCGTCCTGCGCCTGCTGCCGGTTTGATAAAAGCAGGTTCATGCCGGTTTCTTCCTCCCACCGGCGCTGCTGCTTTTATTGGTCCCGCCGCTGGTCCTGCTGCTGTACTTGGCCTCCTAGGATTGTCTTCCCTCCCTGCATTAGGCTTTCCCCCTCTCCGGCCCAATGCCAACCCCGGGGAGGATTTTCCTGTACATCTCCCCGGGATCTCCCGACGCTTCAGCAGGCTTGACCCTTGAAATACTGGGGCCGCTGTCTGTGATGTTTCCTTAGCACCATCAGCCCAGGGAGTCTGCTGGTCAAGCTGAGTCATCTCCTTCCACTTCTCTTGGCCGGGTGCTGTAAATCCAGGCCGCGGCTTTGTTTTGGAAGGCAGGCCTCCTTCAGATCTCTTCAGAGAACTTTTTAATCCATTAATAAAGTTGTTTTTCTTCGGATCCGGGTTCTTCTTTATTCCAGGCATTCTCCAGAAGGTTTGAGAGTCCAAAGTTCTGCTTTAAAGTAAGCTTTTGCAGGCTTAAATAGGGGAAATAACAGGAGCTCAGCAAAACACGTCTGCTCCTGTCCCCTGCAAACCACGCCCCCCTTTAACCTTTTTTTTAAACATATTTCGCCGCAGAAAGAAATGACAGACAACCAGTGTAAACAATAATTTAACTTTTATTTAAAATATTTTTTTTTTGTAAACTGTTTTTAAAGTTAAAAAAACTTTTTTAATAAAGGTTTGAAACCAACTGGGCATTTTTATTACAAAACACATCATAAATCTGTGTAGTGTGGGGTGGAAATACTGCTGGAGGGGCTGCGGGACACTTCGACAATGGGAGTGTGGAGAGAGGACTGGGATCGTGGTGGGGAAGGAACAGTTAGAGGTGATGGTGTGGAAAAAGCTACAGAATGGGTGGACATGTGGGAGGCAGAAGAGGTGGTGGGCGGTGGAGTGGAGGGTTGGGCAGGGACTGTAGGAGCAGATGATGTTGATGGAAAGTTGTATGGGGAAGGAGTTTGGTACGGGGAAGGAGTTAGGTACGGGGCAGGTTGCTGGAAGTGGGGAGATGTCTGGTACTGGGGAGGTTGCTGGTACTGGGGAGGTTGCTGGTACTGGGGAGGTTGCTGGTATGTAATAGGATGGGGAGGATGGAAAGTGGCTGGAGGGGGTGCAGATGTAATAGGAGGGAGAGGATGGAAAGTGGCTGGAGGGGGTGCAGGTGGAGGAACTACAGTGGTGGGAGGTGGAGGTTGGGAGGTAACCTGCTGTAGAGCACCGTGGCACGAATGCATTACATGCATCTGCTGGGTAGGAGATAGTATTGCCATGCGCTCCACAACAGACCTGAAAAAGGTGTGGTTTGGCAAAGATCTTGCTTCTGAATGCATGGTTTGCAGAAGTGTCTTCACCTCCAGAATGCTGGAGTTGATCTGCTGAAAGCCTGCGGAGATTTGCTCTGACAAGACTTTTAGACAGTTCTGGAAAGATGCATTCAGATGCAAGAACTCTGGCGCATAACTCTTTTCCTGACCCCTCTGCCGCTGCCGCCCAGTACCCGCAGGTGTACTAGAGGTGGCAGGGGCAGAAGGGTGGGGTAAAGGGAAAGCGATCTCCTCACCAGCAGCTTCATGTAATGTAGGCGGCCACGATGCTCCTGTGCTGGTGGATGGGACAGATGGGTCGAATGTGTGGGAAGGCTGGGAAGGTGCAGATGTACCGGGGCGGTCGAAGTGTCCCTCGGTGCCGGTCTCCTCAGGGATCGCCTCAGAAGGGTCCAATCGTGCAGGCTCCCGAGTGCTGCTCACCGTGCTGTGGAATAAAGAGAAAAAAAAACAATTAAAATAGTGACATGGTATGGTCCTGGCTGAAAAAAAAAGTTACATCTAAACATTTTTTTGTCACATGTGGTGTGTAATATTTACCTTCTGGTGAGCATTGTATCCTGGAGGAACGACAGGGCTCGTGCGTACTTGTACTTGCTCCTGCGTCCTCCAGATCCACTCGGGGCCCGCATCTCTTTATTGAACTCCTTCTTGAAACGATCCCTCACAGACCGCCACCGCTTCACAATTCTCTCCCCTGAAACGAGAAAGGAAAAAGTGGTTAGTATACAACATCAGTGTTTCCCAAACTCCAGTCCTCATGGTCCCCAGGGGTCATGTTTTCAGGATTTCCAAAGTAAATAGAAATCCTGAACACATGATCCGTGGGGACCACGAGGACTGGAGTTCGGGAAACACTGGTTTAAATCAAGCAACCGGTACTGTATATACTTACGCTCTTTAATCTGGGCCCGAGCTTCGAGGTCCTCCCAGCGGTCCACAAGGAGAGAACAGATTTCCTCCCAGAGTCGTCGGGTAACGATCAGGTCAGCGTGGCGGCGGTCAGCCATATTCCAGAGCGGCTGACGAGATCGATGAGGTGGTCCACATCGATTCCTCCATCCTCACCGTCAGAGTCGGGAGCACGCTGTGAAGGCTGTTAAAGAAAAAGACAAAAATAACATAATTAGCCTCCACAAAAGAAATGAAATAAAAAGTGCAAAAAAACAAAGCAAAAATATTTATACTTACACGCTGGTGACCGCCGCGTTGCTGTCGCCGACGACCCTGGGAGGCACTGCGAGGACCTCTTGGCCGAGCACCAGATTGGGAAGACTAGAGAAGAAAACAAAAAATGTTATGTCTTTGGATGTAGGCATTTGTTTGCTGTGTGTGGTCTGCAGAACACTGTTTTCTATGTGTTGTGTGTAGTGTGATGTTGTGTTTCTGTGTTTGATGCAAAAAACTTACCAATTGTGAGCCCACTCCAGGTGTCTGTCCACCCCTTCCTTCTTCTTCTGGGAGCTCCTCTTCATCTTGTGATTCCTGTTTTGAAATAAAAGGCAATGAATAGACATATATTACAGAGATGATGGATTTTGGAAATAAAAACTTACCGTCAAACGCTGACGATGCGAGGGAGGGCTCCTAGAAGAAGATGTGCTGTCTTCCTGCTGGCCAGACTCCATGGCTGTGGGTGGTGTTCCTGCTGCTGCCATTGCTGCTGCTGCATCTATTGGGCGGCTGTTGAATAAAGAGAAACAAAGGGCCAATGAATATCTTGATATTCCATAGCCCTAGTTTGGAGGAATGGGGGATTTGATAATTACCGTCTCTCATCTGCTGCTGGACTCCCCTCCCGTTGTTCAGCATGCTGCTCCATTTGGGGTGGTGCTGATGGTGCTGCTGCAGATGTCTGCTGCCTTCTCCTGCTCCTGGTTCTTGGCTTGGGTGGCATGTTGGGTGTGGCTGAGGGTCCCACTGTCTTGCTTTTATATATGTCTTGTGGGCAGAGCTACTGAGCATGCTCAGACCAAAAAAACCGGATCCGGCCACCGGATCCGGCTGTCGCCGGATCAGGCGCATTGCGGCGCTCATAGGCTTTCATTGTATGAAAAAAACGGACACGCCGGATCCGGCGTGTCCGGCTTTTTCGCCGGAGACAAAAAACATTACAGTAGCCGTTTTTTCCAGACGCCGGATCGCGTCACATTGCCGGATCCGGCGAAAATCGGATGAAACGCATGGCCATCCGGCTCGATCCGGCTCTAATGCAAGTCAATGGGGGGAAACTGGATCCGGCATTGCATTTCGCCGGATCCGGTTTTTGTCAAAAGCGCCGGATCGCGCCTGAGGGCGAAAACCTGATGTGTGAAAGAGGCCTTATGTGAATCGAATGCGATGTTTAAAGACTTCTCTAGATGTACTGTTTCATTTCTCATGGACAAAATGAAGAAACAATGTAGAGCAAGCCCCATATCACATGATTATTTAAGGAAATCAAACCTTACTATTAGCATCCAGATATTATACACCTATCTACCAACATACGGAAAAGGTTACACATTAAGGCTATGTGCCCACATTGCATGTTAAAACGCACACTGAAAACCGGACTCCTTCACAGAAATCGCGCGTTTTTTTCCGCTCGATTTCACCGCGATTTTACCGCGATTCTGTTCGCGATTTTGCCGCAATTTTCTCAAGCACTTTCCAAGCGATTTGAAGCATCGCTTGGAAAGTGATTGACACATTGGTCACACTCGTCAAACATAGTGTTTGACAAGTGTGAGCAGCTTTTTACTATTGAGGCCGCCTATGTGGCATCAATAGTGAAAGATAAAATGTTAAAAATGATAAAAAAATAAAAAATCGGGGTATATTTACCTTCCGACGTCCCGTGCTGCCATCCCGGGCCTCAGCGTTCCCAGCGATGCCTTGTGAGACCTGTGATGACGTTGGTCTCGCGTCACTATAGCGATCTCGTGAGACCGCTAGAGTCACGCGAGACTACGTCATCACAGGACCTTGCCGCAAGGCATTACTGGGAACGCTTAGGCCGGGAATGCAGCGCGGGATGTCAGAAGGTAAATATATCCCTATTTTTTATTCTTTTTTTTACAGGGGTATGGTACCCAGGGCCTGGAGGACAGTCTCCTCTCCTCCACACCGTGGGTACCAACCGCACATGAGACGCTTAACTTCCCGCATGGTGGGCATAGCCACATGCGGGAAGTAAGCAATTCTCATGCATTCCTATGGGTGCAGAATTGCGGCAATTCTTTGCGATTCTGCACAAAAGAATGACCATGCTGCGATTTTTTCCGCGATGCGTTTCTGCCGCGGAAAAAGGCGCAGCATTAGCACAGCATGTGCGGAATGCCATAGGAATGCATGTGGTGCGTTCTGTACATGATTTTTAAATGTTTTCGCAGAGTTTTTGCGCCGAAAATCGCGGCAAAAACGCTTAAAAATCACATTGTGGGCACACAGCCTACAGAACAAGAAATAATTGAGAAAAAAAGTTGAAAATTCGGTAGAGATGCAATACCCGAATGTGAGTTCGATAATTCACTTAATGAGGAACCCCAATTTGAAGTGATTGATGAAATTGAGGGGAGCTCTCTGTCTACAGCCTCCTCAGATGAAAGATTCTCTATTTATCCTAAATCTGAAGTAGAAAACCCTACTCCTAATTTAAACATAACCTGTGAAGAGAGTAACACTGTGAACGTCACCAGTGCGAATATATTAACCAATCAGGGTAACCTCTTTACCCCTACACATGCCACCCCTACTGTGACACCAAACAGATTTCATCCTCTGCGTGATATAGAGGACCTTCCGACTACAAAGGTTCTAATCACATCACAGGAACCACAAATGTTATAAATACAGATAGAACCAATATAACCAGAAACAGACAAGTACACAAAAAACCCAGTAATATTTAGGTTTTTCAAATAGACCAAAAAAGACATGGAGGAGGGGTTGTTGGGGGGGGGAAATTCACCAAAAAAAGAGAAGAAACCCCAAAAAGAATTAACTACCCATGATCAGAAGATTTTTAACCTAAGCAAACACCAACTAGATCAGAATGAAATTTCCCTACTTAACAAGGGACTGAAATACACCCCTGCTGTTAGGTTTGATAAATTTAAAGCTTTCATCGGTTTAAAATTGCTTATGAGGAGACTCACCATTAAAAAACATGTACTTAAAAATAAAGTAAATTCTTTTAGCCCTGGAGAGAGTCCCAATTCAGATTGCCAATATATGGATTCTAATTTGCACAACAAATCTAATTTTCTTTTCCAATATTTTTATTGACAAATTTTAAAACCATACAGTAATGACAAAAGTGTTTCACAGCTGAAAAATTAATAGGAGGGGGGAAAGAGGGGAACAGGAGAGGGGGAGGGGGATGAGAAAAGGGTAAGGGAGGAGGGGGAAAACACACAGAGAACTTATGCTTTCTTAAATATTACCATATGAGAAAACAGTGACATAATGAGATCTACAATAATATGGCCATGCTCTTAAGACATTGTTCAAAATAATACATTAACAACAAGACTATCAAAGCCTAAAAAATAAAGCAAAAAGCAATGTAGCACAAAGGATTCCTTACCAAAGAGGTATAGGTTAGACTATAGACGAAGGAAATGTCAGGTCCCATCTAGACCATTTTGTATAGAATTTTGCAGATTGGTCGTTTGAAAAGGCGAACTTCAGCCCATACGATCTGTATAGAGCTATTTTCCTGATAATGTGGTCCTTGTTCGGAAGAGATTGACGTTTCCAATGAAAGGCAATTGTATTTTTAACTACCAGGCAGATGTGAATGAACAATGGTTTAATTACTGTGTCTATATTTTCCAAAGTAAGAGAAAGCAAGGCCGATTGTGGGGAAATATTTATATTTTTACCAGTTAATTTATTTATAATGGAAGAGAAAATTTGCGACCAGAGTCATTTAACAGTAGGACAATACCAAATCATGTGAAGTATGTCGCCTCGTTGACCACAATTTCTCCAATATGTGGGTGAATTATCAGAGTCAAAATGTTCCAGTCCAACTGGTGTGTAATACCACCTTGATATTATCTTAAAGTGAGTTTCCTGTAGTGGCATTGACAAAATTGAGGCATTTGTCAGGGTTAGGGCGTCTTCCCAATTTTCAGGGGAAAAGGAGGTTTTGGTTTCTTTTTCCCATCTATCCATAAATGGGCCTTTGACCAAATTAGAGTCTTTGTTAAACCAATCATAAAATAAATTATGACTCCAAAAGATCCCATGATTAATATTGCTTAAGATCTTCAAGGAGGCTTCAGAAAAACTTGGTTTCAGTCAGAGAAACAACATAATGTTATGCTTCAACATTGTGTATTCTAGAAACAGTGATGAAGGTACACCATATTTAGTTTTTAAGTTGCTGAAGTATAAAAATTTCTATCCGTCAAAAATATTTCCAAGCCTTGTGATTCCTGATTCTGACCAGATAGGGGGAAAATTGTTGTTTATAATAGAGAACGAAAGGGTGAGGGGTAACATCTTTAAAACTAGATGGGCATTTCCTGAAGGAAATACATGGTGCTTGAACAGCGCTGCCAGCTTTACAGCAGTGTATCAGGTGTCGACTGTAAGAAAGTAAAGTTAGAATGTGAATGTTGTGTATAGCGATGTCACGACCTGGGATGGGTTGTATATGAAGCCAATGGGGGTGATGTAGTGATGTCACCATCATATAATATTGGGTGCAGGCTAAAGGACCTGTGTGATGTCACCACCATTTGCTTCAAGGGGACACTGGGACCCACAATGATGAAATGAACGGGGTCCGGACACTTGTGAAGAACAGGCAGACTGTCCTAGGCAAAGTCTGTATGTAGGAAATTGTGGCTGCTCAGTTTGATTTATTGATTTCACTAGAAATTCTGATTGCAACAAATAATCTCTCTAGCAGCAAGTTCTCACAGGTAGACTCTGCTAATGGAAAGTCTGTCTTCTTTTGGCAGATTTTAATAGGGATGGCCATAATGGAAACAAACTATTTATGTAGCTAATGAAGTCACATTTAGGGCAAGTACACACAGTCAGAATAAATAATCGGTAGAATTCGGATGTAAAAATCGGACTGTGTGTACTAGCCCTTATAAAGCAGTGTATAAGTCTACACATACTACAGTATGATTACTTACATATAGCTTTAACCCCTTTCTGACATCAGACGTACTATCCCATCCATGGGACCCGGGCCCCTATGCCCATGGACGGGATAGTACGTCTAGCGTGATCATCGGCGCCCAAGTGGTGAGCGCCGCTGATCGCGGCCGCGTGTCAGCTGATTATCACAGCTGACACCCAGCAATATGTGTCAGGGGCGGTCACGGACTGCCCCCAACATGTTAACCCATTGCACACCACGATCAAACACAATCACAGTGTACAGGGGGTTAAAGGGAAGCATCGGCAGGGAGGGGGCTCCCTCCATGCTTCCCTGAGCCCCTCACAGCAGCGCAATGTGCAGCGCTGCTGCAGGGGGCTCTTTCCCTGCAGGTCCCCGGATCCAGTATGGTGACGGGGACCTTCGGGGGCCTGCAGGGAGCTAGCTTCCTCAGTGCCTGCAAAGCGCAGGCAAGGAGGAAACCTCCACACTGCCTGTGACAGATTGCTGATCTGTCACAGTGATCTGTGATGTGACAGATCAGCGATCTGTCACAGGACAGTGATGCCCCCCCCTGGGACAACCTAATAAAGTTTAAAAAAAAAGTGTAAAAATAATTTTTAAAAAATCGCTAAATAAATTAAAAAAAAATATTCCCTAATAAATTCATTTTTTGGAAATGAAAAAAATAAATAAATGTATACATATTTGGTATCGCCGCGTCCGTAACAACCTGCCCTATAAAACTGTCCCATTAGTTAACCCCTTTAGCGAACCCCTTAAAAAATAAAAATAAAAAACGAAGCAAAAAATAATGATTTATTATCATACTGCCGAACAAAAAGTGCAATAACGCGCGATCAAAAAGATGCATATAAATATCCATGCTACCGCTGAAAACATCATCTTGTCCTGCAAAAAACGAGCCACCACACAGCATCATCAGAGAAAATAAAAAAGTTACAGCTCGCAGAATAAAGCGATGCAAAAATAATTATTTTTTATATAAAATTGTTTTTATTGCATAAAAGCGCCAAAACATAAAAAATTGACATAAATGAGGTATCGCTGTAACCGTACTGACCCGAAGAATAAAACCGCTTTATCAATTTTACCGCATGCAGAACGGTGTAAACGCACCCCCCAAAAGAAATTCATGAAACGCTGTTTTTTGTTCATTCTGTATCCCAAAAATCGGAATAAAAAGCGATCAAAAAATGTCACGTGCCCGAACATGATACCCATAAAAAGGTCAACTCGTCCCACAAAAAGTAAGACCTCACTTGACTCAGTGGGCCAAAATACGGAAAAATTAGAGCTCTCAATATGTGGTGATGCAAAAACTATTTTTACAATAAAAAGCTTCTTTTAGCATGTGACAGCTGCCAAAAATAAAAACCGCCATAAATAGTAAATCAAACCCCCCGTTATAACCCCCTTAGTTAGGGAAAAATAATAAAATTAAAAATATATATTTATTTCCATTTTCCCATTAGGGTTAGGGCTAGGGTTAGGGTTAGGACTAGGGCTAGGGTTAGGGCTACGGTTAGGGCTGATCTAGGGTTAGGGTTGGAGTTAGAAAGTTAGAATTGGGTGGTTTCCACTGTTTGGGCACATCAGGTGCTCTCCAAACGCAACATGGCGTCTGATCTCAATTCCAGCCAATTCTGCATTGAAAAAGTCAAATAGTGCTCTTTCCCTTCCAAGCTCTGCCATGCGCCCAAACAGTGTTTTACCCCCACATATGGGGTATCAGCCTACTCAGGACAAATTGCAAAACAACTTTTTGGGTCCTACTTCTCCTGTTGCCCTTAAGAAAATAAAGGGGGTTCAAAGTGCTCACCACACATCTAGATAAGTTCCTTAGGGGGTCTTGTTTCCAAAATGGTGTCATTTGTGGGGGGTTTCCGCTGTTTAGGTACATCAGGGACTCTCCAAAGGCAACATGACACCCGCAGACCATTCCATCAAAGTCTGCATACCAAAACGTCACTACTTCCCTTCCGAGCCCCGACGTGTGCCCATACAGTAGTTTTCTCCCACATATGGGGTATCAGTGTACTCAGGACAAATTGGACAACAAAGCTTGAGGTCCATTTTCTCCTGGTACCCTTGGGAAAATAAAACAAATGAGGACTAAATGATCATGTTTGTGGAAAAAATACGATTTTTTTTATTTTCACGCCCGGGCATTATAAACTTCTGTGAAGCCCTTGGGGGTTCAAAGTGCTCATCACACATCTAGATAAGTTCCTTAGGGGGTCTAGTTTCCAAAATGGTGTCATTTGTTAGGGTTTCCACTGTTTAGGTACATCAGGGGCTCTCTAAAGGCAACATGACACCCGCAGACCATTCCATCAAAGTCTGCATTTCAAAACGTCACTACTTCCCTTCCAAGCCCCAACGTGTGCCCATACAGTAGTTTTCTCCCACATATGGGGTATCAGTGTACTCAGGACAAATTGGACAACAAAGCTTGAGGTCCATTTTCTCCTGGTACCCTTGGGAAAATAAAACAAATGAGGACTAAATGATCATGTTTGTGGAAAAAATATGATTTTTTTATTTTCACGCCCGGGCGTTATAAACTTCTGTGAAGCACTGGGGGAGTTCAAAGTGCCAACCACACATCTAGATAAGTTCCTTAGGGGGTGTAGTTTCCAAAATGGGGACTCCACTGTTTAGGTACATCAGGGGCTTTCCAAATTCTACATGGTGTCCGATCTCAATTCCAGCCAAAAAAGTCAAATGGCGCTGCTTCCCTTTCAAGCTCTGACATGCACCCAAATAGTGGTTTACCCCCACATATGGGGTATCAGCATACTCAGGACAAATTGCACAATAACTTTTAGGGTCCTGTAACCCTTGGGAAAGTAAGAATTGGGGGTAAAAAGATCATTTTTGTGGAAAAAATATGATTTTTTAATTGTACCGCTGTACGTTATAAACTTCTGTGAAGCCCTTGTGGGTTCAAAGTTCTCACCAAACATCTAGATAAGTTCCTTGGGGGGTCTAGTTTCCAAAATGGGGTCACTTGTGGGGGGTTTCCACTGTTTAGGTACATCAGGGGCTCTCCAAGCGTGACATGGCGTCTGAAACAGTGGCTCCCCCCACATATCAGGTATCAGCATACTCAGGACAAATTGCACAATAACTTTTCCAGTCAAATTTCTCCTTTTACCCTTGGTAAAATAAAAAAAATTGAACCTGAAATTTTTTTTTTGTGAAAAAAAGTTAAATGTTCAGTTTTAAATATTCAAAAAATTCCTGTGATGCACCTGAAGGGTTAATAAACTTCTTGAATGTGGTTTTGAGCACCTTGAGGGGTGCAGTTTTTAGAATGGTGTCACTTTTGGGTATTTTCTATCATATAGACCCCTCAAAGTGGCTTCAAATGTGATGTGGTCCATAAAAATAAAATGGTGTTGTAAAAATGAGAAATCGCTGGTCAACTTTTAACACTTATAACTTTCTAAGAAAAAAAAATTTGGGTTCCAAAATTGTGCTGATGTAAAGTAAACATGTGGGAAATGTTACTTATTAAGTTTGTTGTGTGCTGTATCTCTGTGATTTAAGGGCATAAAAATTCAAAGTTGGAAAATTGCGAAATTTTCAAAATTTTCACCAAATTTCTGTTTTTTTCACAACTAAACGTAAGTTATATGAATGAAATTTTACCTCTAACATGAAGTACAATATGTCATGAGAAAACAATGTCAGAATCACCGGGATCCATGGAAGTGTTTCAGAGTTATTATCTCATAAAGGGACAGTGGCCAAAATTGGCCCGTCATGAACGTGCAAACCACCCTTGGGGGTAAAGGGGTTAAAATCAAAGGAAAGCGAATTAGAATGTTTTATGCCAAGTCAGAGAACAGGAAGCCTGTGCTATTACTGCACCGCACACACCAGATGCTCTTACGCTTCATGCCCCTTTGACAATATGAAGTAAAAGCACAAACAATTTTGTAAATTGTAAATGGGTGGTGGTGGCCACAGCTTTTAATAAATCAGAAACTCTCACATTTTAAAAATTAAAACCATTGAAATGGAACAGGAAGCAGGGTGCCACACAAACTTTTGCATGCACTAGTGCCTTCCCATATAATTTTATCCACTCCGTTAAAATATACCGTCAGCTATCACTTAATAACAATACATCAAGAATAAACACCCAAAATGAAACAACATGTAAACCATTTATATATATATATATATATATATACTTATTTTCTTTTTTTATATTATCATATATTCTTTATATAATATATGCTTTTTTTTCTTTCTTTTTTTTTTATAAAGGGGGGTTACAATAAAATCCATAAATACAGAGTTCATAGCAATACATGGGTTGGAGGGCAGGACAGAAAACACACCTGGTGGGAAGAGAGGAATTCTTATGCTGTACACGCTATATCCAATGTCGGAAGCGGTGTCAAAGGACGTGACAAGATCTGATTAGTCCTTAAGGGTACTCTCACACACATCAACAGTCTGTAGATACTTGGCCAAGCAGCTGCTGTACATGTCTGTACCCTGATAAACTGGGCACAGAACAAGTGCTCGGTCAGTTGGAGAGATACTGCACCACTGTAAATTAGTCATTTCAGTATCGTGCTCGGCCATTCATTGATGCTAGCACTCAACAGCGGCAATGAAGGTCTATGGCCATGGCCCCCCACTAGGTCAAGCAGGTGGACGCAGCAGTCGCTCAGTGTAAGGGCAGCTTTCAATTGACAGCCACTCAGCCACAGCAGCGATTGACCACAGCTGAGCGGCTGTCAATTGACAAGTGTGAAGGTACTGTAAGGGAATATACCAGGCCATGACAGCGGGAGGTAAGCTAGCCATACCAATTAAATTTAAATTAAAGGAAAAGCATGCAAGGACAACCCAGCGATGAAAACGGCAGGGACTGGGATCTGCCATGCTCAGGAATGCCCCCTGCGATGTTGTATCCCACTGTCACATGCAGCAATTGCCGCTGTCACAGCGGGGTATTGCTGAAGCATCATGGATCGGATGCTCGTTCAGTGTGATGGGGACCTTAGTAATGTAGCAACCATTTAATTGCAGCTGTACCCCTGAAAAATAAAAATGGACAAAAGCGCATATCGCGTTTTCATGGAAATATTTTGTGGTGCAAATCATTTTAGGTTGGTAAAAATTTGGCACCTCGTTAGCCACTTTGGCCACTTGGTAGCCACTTTGGCACATTCGGCACCTCAGTAGCCACTTTGGCCACTTGGTAGCCACTTTAATGTGTGGAGCCACTTGTTAGCCACTTTGGCCCCTTGGTAGTCATTTTGGCATGCAGGAATCCTTGGAGGCCACTTTGGTGCACACAGCCCCTCGGTAGCCACTTTGGCCACTTGGTAGCCACTTTGGCATATTCAGCACATTGGTGGCCACTTTGGCACATTCAGCACCTCGGTAGCCACTTTGGCCACTTGGTAGCCACTTTGGCACATTCAGCACCTCGGTAGCCACTTTGGTCACTTGGTAGCCACTTTGGCCACTTGGTAGCCACTTTAGCACATTTGGCACCTCGTAGCCACTTTGGCCACTTGGTTGCCACTTTGGCATATTCAGCACATTGGTGGCCACTTTGGCACATTCAGCACCTCGGTAGCCACTTTGGCCACTTGGTAGCCACTTTGGCACATTCAGCACCTCGGTAGCCACTTTGGTCACTTGGTAGCCACTTTGGCCACTTGGTAGCCACTTTAGCACATTTGGCACCTCGTAGCCACTTTGGCCACTTGGTAGCCACTTTGGCACATTCGGCACCTTGGTAGCCACTTTGGCACATTCGGCACCTCTGTAGCCACTTTGGTCACTTGGTAGCCACTTTGACCACTTGGTAGTCGCTTTGGCACATTCAGCACCTCAGTAGCCACTTGGTAGCCACTTTGGCACATTGAGCAACTTGTTAGCCACTTTGGCCACTTGGTAGCCACTTTGTCACATTCGGCACCTCAGTAGTCACTTTAGCCACTTGGTTGCCACTTTGGCATATTCGGCACCTATGTAACCACTTTGGCCACTGGGAAGCCACTTTGGCCACTTGGTAGCCACTTTGGCACATTCGGCCCCTCGGTAGCCACTTTGACCACTTGGTAGCCACTTTGGCACATTTGGCACCTCAGTACCCACTTTGGCCACTTGGTAGCCACTTTGGCACCTCAGTAGCCACTTTGCCCACTTGGTAGCCACTTTAGCCTTGTTGACACATGCTGCCACTTTGCCTCGGGGGCCACTTTGGCGCTCCGTGCCCCTCAGGGGCCACTTTGGCACACTGGTCTTCTTTGTAAGGTCACTACACCTGCGCTGTGGCTTCAATCCATCTCAGTTGGGGGTCATGGAAAGGTCGCCATTAATTCCTATGGGAAAATTTTTGCCTAAAATGCGATTTTTTTAAAAAACTACAAATCGGTTCAACTCCAAAAATACATAGCACACGTCCCCACCGAGGGCTTTGAACGCCGCCTGAGCGGGGTCTCTGCGCCGAGCGGTTCAGGCCGCATTAATTGCAGAAAACGCGGAGAAGAATAAGTTGAATAATAATAAAATATAAGAAATCGGATTACAATATGTTGCTTGAACCTAGAGGTTCAAGCACCATAATAATAAAATATAAGAAAACAGATTACAATATGTTGCTTGAACCTAGAGGTTCAAGCACCATAATTATTATTTTGGGGGTCCCTCTTTTTGGTTTGGATAATTTTTTACAAACTTGTGATAGGGCCTGAAAAGTAGGATGGGCTGTTGAGCTAGATAGACAGTTAGAAATAGCATTGAAAATGATATTTTTTGAGTGTTTGTTGTAACACAAAGCGTTCCCAAAAAAATGTTAAAAATGATATAAGAAAAGTCAATAACAAAAAAAATGCTCCAACTTTAGGTATAATCTTAGTTATAACTAGCTGTTTCCAGCCAGCTAACGCTCGGCACGCTCATTGCTATCTAATTAACGCTGCTGGTGATTAAACTAAAGTAAATAATGACAACATTCAATAGCGCTTACGCAGGTGGTAAATTAAATTAAAATGAAGTTAATGACAATAATAATCATCAAAAATCTGAATAATACTAATGATACATTTTATTCACAGTGTAAAAACAAAAACAAACTGGATTGAGTAAGATGTGCGTTTTGGGGGGGCGGGATTATGAGCGGTAATGTGGTGGGGGCAGGATTATGTGTGGTAATGTGGTGGGGGGCAGGATTATGTGCGGTATTGTGGTGGGGGACAGGATTGTGTGCGGTAATGTGGTGGGGGTGGGATTGTTTGCGGTAATGTGGTGAGGGGCGGGATTGTGTGCGGTAATGTGGTGGGGGGGGCGGGATTATGTGCGGTGATGTGGTGGGGGGGTGGTATTATGTGCGGTGATGTGGTGGGGGGCGGGATTATGTGCGGTGATGTGGTGGGGGGGCGGGATTGTAGGTGGTGATGTAGTGGGGGGCCGGGATTGTGTGTGGTGATGTGATGGGGGGCGGGATTATGTGTGGTGATGTGGTGGGGGGGCGGGATTATGTGTGGTGATGTGGTGGGGGGGCAGGATTGTGTGTGGTAATGTGGTGGGGGCAGGATTATGTGTGGTAATGTGGTGGGGGCAGAGCTACTGTGCAGGGAGCGGGATTAGCGAGTAATCACGATGTTTCTTATACGGTATATATATAATATATAATATATATATATATATTTCTACTCACACAGGCGTGTATATATATATATTTCTCCTCATACAGACGTGTATATACAGTATATATTTCTCCTCATACTGACGTGTATATACAGTATATATATTTCTCCTCATACAGACGTGTATATATATATTTCTCCTCATACTGACGTGTATATACAGTATATATTTCTCCTCATACTGACGTGTATATACAATATATATATTTCTCCTCATACAGATGTGTATATACAATATATATATTTCTCCTCATACAGACGTGTATATATATATTTCTCCTCATACAGACGCGTATATATATATATTTCTCCTCATACAGACTGTATATATATTTCTCCTCATACAGACGTGTATATACAATATATATTTCTCCTCATACAGACGTGTATATATATTTATTTCTCCTCATGCAGATGTGTATATATATATATATTTCTCCTCATACAGACGTGTATATATTATATATTTCTCCTTATACAGACGTGTATATATATATTTCTCCTCATACAGACGTGTATAAATATTTCTCATACAGATGTGTATATATATATTTCTCCTCGTACAGACGTGTATATACAATATATATAGTTCTCCTCATACAGACGTGTATATATGTTTCTCCTCATACAGACGTGTATATAGATTCAAGATTCAAGATTCAAAGAAGCTTTATTGGCATGACTAAATACACATTAGTTTTGCCAAAGCAAGTATACAGAAGGGAATAGGGATAGGGACTGTAGGGATGTTGGGAAGGGGCTGTAGGAAAGGTGGATGGAGCAGATCCAGGATGGGGCTATAAAAGTCCATGACATAGGGAAGGTGGATGAGGGCATGGGGGCAGATCCAGGATGAGGCTATCGAAGTCCATGGCATAGGGAAGGTGGATGGGGGGTTGGGGCATATCCAGGGTGGGGGCCATAGAAGTCCATGGCATATCATAGTTCTCTTTTTTCGGAGTTTATGACATTCGCTCACATATTACGCTGCTATCTCCACTGCTCTCTCTTCTTCCCCCAGCAGGATATATGTTTTCTCTTCCTCCTTCATGGTGGTGAAATCCGAGAAGAGATGTGAGAGTCTCCTGAAGTGAGTGTCCCTCACTGCTGAGTACTTGGAGCAGTGTAGCAGGAAGTGGGTCTCATCCTCCAGGGCCTCCTGGTCACAGTGTTGGCACAGTCTTTCCTCCCTGGGCTTGTAGCTCTGCCTGTGTCGGCTGGATTCGATGGCCAGACTGTGGGCACTGAGTCTATACCGGCTCAGGATCTTGTGGTCTTTGGGGTCCGGGAGTTTCTCCAGGTATGGAGCCAGTCTGTAGTCTCTTTGTAGACTCTGGTACATGGTCAGTTTCTGTGAGCTGATGATGTCGTTCTTCCAGTCACTTACGTACCTCTCCTGGCCTTCATCTACCATCTTCCTGATTCCAACTTTTGTCAGGTTGTTGTGATTGGTGTTCTGGTCAGGTTGGGTTTGGGTGAGCTGTTCCGAGGGTCCTGGTTTTTCTGTTTCCCCTACATGTGTCAGTGCTTTATGGTGATGGGAGCTTGGATTGCTCCTACGTAGGTGAGCCCGGAATGACAGTGCCCTCTTTAGAACCATTAGGTGTAGAGGGAATCAGCCCAGCTCGGCCAGGCAAGCACTGTTGGAGGTGCTCCAATGGACTTGGAGAAGGTGCTTGCAGAATTCCAGGTGGAATATTTCTGTTGGGCTTGAATCCCACCTTGACCAGTCTGGGTAGGTGTAAGGACCCCAGACTTCGCTGCCATACAGGAGGATTGGGGCGATGATAGAGTCGAAGATTTTTAACTAGACCCTCACTGGTGGCTTTAGATGGTCTAGTTTCCTTCGGATGGCATAGAAGGTTTTTTCATGCCTTGTTTTTCAGGGTCTCTATGGCTTGTTTGAAGCTCCCTGATCGGTGAATCTCTAGGCCCAGGTAGGTATATTTGTCCGTTCCTGTAAGGGCGCAGTTGTTGAGGATAAATGAAGGGTGCTGGTCTAATTTTCTCTTTCTCTTCTGGAACACCATGATGTTGGTTTTCTTTAGGTTGACCGGTAGAGCCCAGGTGGAGCTGAATTTCTCTAAGATTTTCAGGTTGTCTTGGAGGCCTTTCTCGGTTGGTGACAGAAGCAGCAAGTCATCTGCATACAGCAGGAATTTCACCTGCGCGTCATGGAGGGTGAGACCTGGTTCTGTGGAAGATTCCAGAGAGGTAGCCAGCTCGTTGATGTAAATGTGGAAGAGCGTTGGGCTTAGGCTGAAGCCTTGTCTGACTCCCCGGCTCTGCTGGAAATAAGCCATTCTTCTGCCGTTCACACTCACACTGCAGAGGTTCTCGGTGTAGGAGCTTTTGATGACATCGTAGGTCTTTCCTCCTATTCCGCTCTCCAGCAGTTTCAGGAATAAGCCTGGGTACCACACCGAATCAAAGGCCTTTTTAAAGTCCACGAAACAGGCGTATATCTTCCCGTTCTTTGTATTGTGGACGTGGCTCTGAATGAGGCTGTGCAGGGTGTAGATGTGGTCAGTAGTGCGGTGGTTTGGCATGAACCCTGCTTGGCTCTTGCTGAGGATGTTGTGCTCGGTGAGGAAACTGAGGATCCTCTTGTTCAGGATGCTGTTGAACAGTTTTCCCAGGTTGCTGCTGACACATATGCCTCTGTAGTTGGCTGGGTCATATCTGGCCCCATTCTTGTGGATGGGTGTGATGAGGCCTTGATTCCAGGTACGAGGGAAGTAGCCGGCACTTAGCACAATATTGAAGAGTTTAACCACTGCGGCCTGTATTTCTGGTGGGCTGTACTTCAGCATTTCTAGTAGGATTCCGTCCAGGCCACCGGCTTTTCTACATCTTATGGAAGAAATTCTCTCTGCTTCTTCCTGTAATGTAATAGGTGCATCCAGAGGGTTTTGGAAATGTTTTACTTTTTGCTCTATTGCTTTTAGTTTTGCCATTATGTTTTCCTGTTCTTGGCTTAGTTCATCCTTTGGAATGTCTTTATAGAGGTCTCTGAAGTACTGGAACAAGATGTTGCCATTTTGGATATGGATGTTGTTTTTCTTGTCTTTTGTGCCCATGTGGTTCCATAGTTCCCAGAAGGAGTTGTCTTGGAGGGCGTCTTGGAGTTGGTTAAGTTTGGTGGACATGTAACTCTGCTTCTTCCTCCTGAGGATGGTTTTGTATTGCCTTTGTATGGTTTCATAGGCTTCCCTCAGATCCGGGTGGTTGGGATCTCTGTGTTTCTTGTTTGAGGCTGTTCTCAGGGTCTTCCGTACAGCTTTACATTCTCTGTCAAACCATCCATATATATATATTTCTCCTCGTACAGATGTGTATATACAATATATATAGTTCTCCTCATACAGACGTGTATATATGTTTCTCCTCATACAGACATGTATATATATATTTCTCCTCATACAGACATGTATATATGTTTCTTCTCATACAGATGTGTATATATATATTTCTCCTCATACAGACGTGTATATATATATATTTCTCCTCATACAGACGTGTATCTACTATATAATTGTCTAAATTTGTCTGTCTGTCTGTTTGTAACGGAAATCCCACCTGTCGCTGAGACGTGTATATATATTTCTCCTCATACAGACGTGTATATATATGCCTCCTCATACAGACGTGTATCTACTATATAATCATCTAATTCTATCTGTCTGTCTCTCTGTTTGTAACGGAAATTCCGCCTGTCTCTGCTGGGTAACGGCCTAGATGGTGGCCGGCCGCGACCAATCAGCAGTAGGTGCAGCTTACAGTTACAAACAGCAGCTGTGGTAATGTGGTGGGGGGTGGAATTGTGTGTGGTAATGTGGTGGTGGGGCGGGATTGTGTGTGGTAATGTGGTGGGGTGCGGGATTATGTGTGGTAATGTGGTGGGGGGCGGAGCTACTGTGCAGGGGGCGGGATTAGCAAGTAATCATGATGCCTCTTATATATATAGATGAACGCAAAGCTATAAAACAACTACAAGATAATAAAGAGATTTTAATACTCCCAGCTTATAAGGGGGTTGGGATACTCATTTTAAACTCTGTGGATTATAAAAAGGAGTCTCTATGCCTTCTAAGCAATGAACGCACCTACAGAAAGTCTGATGGTGATCCGTCAGATGGGTATATTAAAGAACTGTAATTACTAATTAGGAAAGGACTAACTACAGGAATATTAAACAAACAGGCATATGAATTTATTGACAACCCACACCCAAGAATTGCAATTTTTTATTACTTACCAAAGGTACATAAAAATTCCACTAACCCTCCAGGAAGACCAATTATTTCTGAGATACAATGCCTTGCGGCCAATTTGTTTAAATATGTGGACTGCCATTTACAGAAGGTAGTATCTTTTCTGCCATCTTATCTGTGTGAAAGTACACATATCTTACAGATTTTAAACAAAATTCAATGGCGAGAACATTATATTTTAGGCACGTTGGATATCACTTCGCTGTATACAGTGATCCAACATGATAAAGGCTGCCAAGCAGCCACATACTTTTTACTTTTTAAATAAACAGGAGACACTCCCACAGGATCAAATCTCTTTTATTACAGATTGTATGTATTTTATTTTAACCCACAACTACTTTCAATTTGAGGAGGACTACTACTCTCAGCAGTGGGGTACTGCCATGGGGAACAGGTTTGCGCCCAGTTACGCAAACCTCTATGTGGGCAGATGGGAACAGCGGGTCATCTATGGGGGTGGCAGACTGCGTGCGAACCTGGTCCTCTGGCAACATTTTATCGATGATATAATTTTTATTTGGTCAGGTGGTCAGTAATCTTTAGCTGACTATGATTATTTTTTAAATTTTACTCCAATCACTAGCACCAAGTGCGTCAATTTTTAGATCTCACTATTCTTATGCAGGACGGGAACATCCATACTCATACTTATCACAAGCCCACAGATTCCAATAATTGCATCTCTATGGATAGCTGCCACTTGCTTGTTGGCTCATTAATATTCTGAAAAGCCAGCTCACCCATGCCTATAGAAATTTTTCAAGGAGTCAGGATTTTGCTGCAGAAGCAGATTCACTAACAAACAAATTCATTAAGAAGGGTTATGATAGTCTCCATCTCCTAAATGTCAGACATACAGTGGAAATTCAACCAAGAAAAAAACTTACTCCTTGGTAAAATAAATGAAAAATCTGATATTGAGGAAGACCTCCTAATTATCACCCAGTTATTAGTAAACGCTCACATTTTGAGGAAAATTGTAGCAAGACATTGGGGGATTCTAAAACAGGACAAGGTTATAGGGGAGAAATTACCATCACACCCCAAATTCATAAACAGAAAAGCTAAAAACCTGAGGAACACCATAGCACCATCATTTCTGAACCATAATTTGGTCAAACCCCTGCTTCTCTTGCTAACATGTCTGGCTTTTACCCATACCGTATGTGTAAGACATGCAAATCACTTAAAACAGTGAAACAAGATGGCATTTCTAATGGTAAAACTGAATTTAGTATTCATGATGTGATCACTTGCGTTACATCAGGGGTTATATATTTTTTAAGATGCCCCTGTGGTAAGTTATATGTGGGGCGTACAAAATGTCCTCTTAAAAGTAGAATTAGCGAACATTATTTTTAAATTAGAGTTCTCCAGTTTTTGATAGGAAGATTTAGTTAGTAGTTAGGAGACACGGTACTCTCTGCCCAATTATTGGAATTTATTCTATTTTTCTATACTACTTTACAGGTGTTTTTGGAGGGGTGTCATGGATATTAGAGCTAGAGATTCTTCTTGTCTCTCTCAAGAAAATTTAATTTTTAAAGTTGAGGTGGTACAAGAAAAGACATCGGAAAATGTGCAAGTTAAAGAAACAAATTTTTTTTTACATTTTTCTTAAGAAAAAGAGTAAGAGTTTGGTGGAATAAAGCTTTTATGGAGAATTATCTCCAGAAGAATTTGATCCCAAGAGGCCCTAGGGTACTGGTGCTACCAACTTTCCCGGTTGAAGATGAAACGACTAAGGTAAAGTAGGAGGAAGCTTGTAACACCTGTTCTAGAGTTTTGATGGAACGACTAATTCAAATTAATAAAAAGAATATAGAAGAACTTGAAGAAGAAATTGATAAAACTCAAGTAATATTGAAATCCAGAAGGTTGGCAGGAGAAATGGAATCTTTTAAGGCAGAAATTGACACACAGTTTACAGTATGGGAGAAAGAGGTCCAAGAGACAAAGTCGAAAAAAGTTTCAAAGGGATCTCACTGATTTACAAAATAAAAAAGTGTATAATTGTTATTCTAATGCACCGAAAATAAATAAATGAGAAAGATCTCCATCTATCTTGTCTGTCACTTCAAGTTGAAGGAGTGTTGCATCTTTTCCAAGAAGATCCTTCGATGTTACTAGATGTAATAAGTACAGAACTGGCAATTTAGGAAAACCAACATATGGGAAAAGAAAGCAAGAAGAATGGAATACTGGACCAAACAAATTAAAGGTAATTATTTTGTCTAATATTGTTCTAACTTCAGTGCAGGAGGAGGTGTTGTCATAGGGAATTGTGTTCTCCCCTGCACCTTCTTTAGATTTGTTTTCAGTAACTAAGGATTTGAATCTTTTTGCACAGAAACAAGCAGAGGCTTGTGGGTAATGTGATGTCAGATGCTGACACAGATGATGGCGACGCTTACTTCCATGATGGCAGTGCCACAGATGTACAAATGGAAGGGAAGTACAGAAACTATCCTGATCCTCCTAACTTGTCCCAGTGTATATTTGTATAATTGTGTATAGATTGTTTACTCATAATGATGTGTACAGAATCCATTATGTAGAAATGTATACAGTATGATTAGGGAAAGTGTAGTGTACAAGTTTGGTCACTAGATGAGGTATTATAGGTGTGCTTAGTATAGGACAAGAGTTCATACTTGTAAATGGTTAACCATAGGAGGGGTTAGCTGGGTTTAAGGCAGGAATAGTTTCTGGTAGATTCAGTCAGGGCTAGGTAGCCCGAAGTGCTCGGGTGGGCTAAATGCCCGAGCTACTCAACGCCCCACAATGTTCAAGGAGGAAACACAGGGCAGGTCGCTTGCAATGTGGCAGGTCATTGCTTAGGCTGATGCCCTCAGAACCGGGGTGAAACAGCTGAGGCAACACCCGTATGCAGTGAGGCTGGCCAGGGAGGATGCTGAGGAGCTGTTGGAAATGGTCCGAACCAGGAGCATGCAGTGTGACAGGGAGAGGAGTGCAGGGAAAGATGAAGTAATGTGTAAGGTACAAGCTGCTGAGAATGTTGTAACAGATCTGGATGTGCTGCGAAGTCATGAATGTAAAGTTTTCCGTATTGAATTGCAACTGGTCTGTGTCTCTATTTATTTAGATGCGGCTGGAGGTGCCATAAGGAATGGAGAACAGACACTGATGATGCAGGGACAGAGAGACAAGTAAGCTGACAGTGGAGCGTGATTTTTATATATTGGGAAACCAGGGCACACAGGGCCTGATGATCTCAGCCATGACTGGATGACCTCTGCATAAACACCAGAGGTAATTTGAGGGGTATAAAAGAAAGATAACTGACGTCATAGTACACCCCTTGGAAGAGGAAGAAGCAAAAGGCGCATTAGTGGGTCCCTATACGTGGTCCATTGGTATTGAATTTGTGGTATGTGTATTTAAGGCTTATATATGTTGTGTTGTGAGGGTTGCCCTGCACTATTTCAGCATCATTATAGTGCACTATTTGCACTTTAAATTTACTTGTTCTGTGATCATTGTTATTTAATTATGGCCTAATATATACACAAAATACTACTTGGTACTCTCTGCAACAATAAGGAACTTCAGTGGGGATTTCAAAGTCTAAGCTGCAAAGGAAGCTGCCAGAAGCAGATCTTGATGATTTGTGTGGTAAGTGCATTTAGAGTGTCAGAATATCACTCAAGCCTTAATAGCCTCATTAATAACATGCCAAGACTTGTAAGTCAGTGTAAGTAATTTATTTTCCTGTGATCAGAACTCCTATTAAATTCTGAATATATCAAGGTATTTTGAAAATGTTGTTTTAATTTTTTTCAAAATTTGAATATAATTAACATGTTTATAAGAGATGCGCAAAAATGTTCAGAAAACGAACACTAAACACAAGTAAGGCACGAATTTGGCACATTTGGATTTGCGATCAGAAACACGAGCAAAATTTTATCAAATCTCAAAAAATTGGTAACATTCAGTAAAAAGTGCGGAAAAATATTTGCGTTGCTACTAGAGTATTTTAAGCACTTTAACTAGGATAGTGGTGGTGTACAATGAGCATTAGAGCACGTGTTTTGATAAGGGTAGGAGGTTGGGAGAGCTCAGAGGAGCGGCAAGGTTTTTTCCTTCAAACTTTATGTGTGCACATTGCAGCTAGCCAATCAGGGCGCAGGAAACATTCACAATTTTGTGACACCATGGTTTGTGTCATTGGCTGCTGAAATCACTTGTCCCACTCCATATAAGGAGCGGACATCTTGTTTTAGTGCCATTTTGTCAATATAACAGAACAGAGAGGCTGCCCCTGATGCTGGGACTGGTTGCTTATAGATTTAAGCTAGATAGCTAGACAGATGTTCCTAAGTCAGATAAATTAGATAGGTAGGGTCCGTGTGGCTGTGAAATCGATTTTCAGCAGATATTCTTTTGTGCCACTACTGAAGTCCTCAAAGACAGCAGGGCACATTTCATAGAACTGTGTTGGGCACTATTTCTATTGTGCTCCATATGCAAGTCAACCTTTCTAAATCTTATTTTTTCAGTTTCTAAATGTGATACAGCAAGATGTATGTCACCTTGTTATTTAGTAATGGTGACATTGTTCTGTGATTTGAGCTGTTGGCCAATAAAAAAAATTATGTTGGCTGTTGCTTCTGTGATTCAGCACATCATATCTTACCTTGTCATTTAGTGGTGGTGAAATTCAGCTGTCTGCATAGCTCATGCAGATTACAAAAAGAGAAAATTCTTTTGCTAACCATGATAAAGGCCGCAAAATCCCACCTTGTCAATTTGTGGGGGTGAAATTATTCTGTGTGCAGAGCTGTTGCACGGTAAAAAAATTGGGAGGTAAGTTGCTAACGTAATTCAGCACACCATATATCATCTTGTCTGTGACAGTGGCAGTGAAATTCAGTTGTCTGCATAGTTCATATGTAAGGGAGAGAGGTTCTTTGGATGCAGTGAAGAGCCGGAGGCAGAGAAGGGATTAACAAGATTTACTGAACAGGCAATTAATCAAGGAATACTCCACGCAGGGAGGCAAGATCAGTAATGGCAACGACGAGAATTGTACACAAACACAATGCTCAAGAAAAAGGTATACAAAAAAAGGTAATTTATCTCATGCAGTTCTTGTAGGAGAAAGGCTGAAATATTTCCAGACGGCATCGCAAATCGTGGACAATATCTCTGGCTCTGTTACGGAGGAGCGAAAAGCACCGTCTCCCAATGGTGTAGATGTATCCGGTCTTGCTTGGCTTGAGTGCGCTGGAACATAGAAACATTCCATTGAGTAGATTCCTCAGGGATGGCGCCAAACAAGAACCATGGGCACGCTCGCAGACCGCGGCAGTGGACGGTCATCTGGAGTAGTCTCTAAGAACAGAGCAAGTCAGCTTATCTGCGGTGGGGAGAGAGTCAGCCTTCTCCTTGTTCTCCTGTCGCTTTCCCGCTAAGTCTCACCCGTTCCCGTGCTCAGTCCGTTTTATATTCCCTCCTCCCCCTGCTTTCCAGCGTGAAGGTCCTCCCCTCCCAGAAGAACCCTCCCCCAGCAACAGTGGTGACAGTCCCGATGGTTCCGGCTTCAAAGGGCACTGGAAACCACTTAAAAAAAAATTCTGTTGCTAAACGTGATACAGGCCACTATGTCCCACCTTGCCATTTTGAAATTGTTTTGTGTGCAGAGCTATAGCACATTAAAAAATATGTATTTTTTTAACAAACATGATACAGCAGGCTACATCTGAATTTGAAATTGTTTGGAGCATATCTTCTAGGTTATACAGGCTTCATACACACAAAAAACTATTTTTTTCTGTTACTAACGTGATACAGTATGGGAGATCTCAGTTTTTAAATTGTTTGGAGCATATAGTCTATGTTACACAGGCCTCATCCACAGGAAAAAAAAATGTTCTATTACTAACGTGATACTGTAGGGGAGATCTCAGTTTGAAATTGTTTGGAGCATCTAATCTATGCAATGCAGGTCTCATCAACACACACAAAAAAATTCTTATGTTACTAATGTTCAACAGTAGGGTAGATCTCAGTTTGAAATTTTTTGGAGCGTATCTTCTTTGTCGTACAGGCCTCGCCCACACTCAAACAATTCTTCTGTTACGAACGTGATACAGTACAGGGGATCTTAGTTTGAAATTGTTTGGAGCATCTAGTCTATGTTATGCAGGCCTCATCCACACACAAAACATTTTTTCTGTTACTAACTTTCCACAGTAAGGGAGATCTAGTTTTTAAATTGTTTGGAGCATATAGTCTTTGTTATACTGACCTCATCCACAGAAAAACACTAATTTCTTCTGTTATATCGTGCTGCATTAGGGGAGATCTCAGTTTGAAATTGTTTGAAGTATCTGGCCTATGTTATACAGGCCTCATACACACACACACACAAACATTTCTTCTGTTACTAGCGTTCTAAAGTAGGGGAGATCTCAGTTTGAAATTGTTTGGAGCATATCTTCTAGGTTATGCAGTCCTCATACTCACTAAAAACAAATTTGTTCTGTTACTAATGTGGTACAGTAAGGGACATCTCAGTTTGAAATAGTTTGGAGCATCTAGTTTATATTATATATGCCTCATCCACACTCAAAAAATTCTTTCTTCTGTGACTAAAGCGATTCAGCACACCATATTTCACCTTCTCATTTAGTGCCGCTGAAATTCAGCTGTGTGCAGAGTTGGTGCAGAGTAAAAAATCTATTTTTTGTTGCTAATACTGTGCTCCTACACAATATCTGAGCAACATGAATGGGAAAAGCAAGGTCATGGTGGAATGGGAATTAGGTTTGGTGTTCAAGCTGTACGTGGGGTAGATGGTTATGTTTGTGAAAGCACTTATGAACCAACAAATTCACGTCCTATACAAAGACAAGTGATTACTTCTGTTACTGGATGACTACTCCACTACATTTCTTTAGTAGACGCACAGTGGTACAACTTGTTGATGAGGCCCAGAAAGAGCATGTGTTCGAATGGATGGCAAGAGCAGCTTCAAGTGACGTCTCCTCGTCTTCCTCCACCTCATTATCACACCTAGTGCAGTCCACAGCGGTAACACCCCCATTACCTTGCTTTCCCCCACATCATATCTCTCCAACCTCCCAATTGACTGTAGGGAACCACAGATGGGTGAGTCTGCAAAGCTGATCACACATTCTATGCCATGGGTATCAGAAGTGCACTCAAAAGTTTCACAGAGTCAAGAGGATGAAATCATCTGCATTGATGGCCAACATTTTTTTAGCTTGGATCCAGGGCAGGATGAAGTAGGATCCTAGTAACATCCTCACCCTCATCACCAGACATTAACCCCTGGGGGAGGTGATCCTGATGAGATTCAGAAGATATCTGATGCTCATGCTGACTGTACTATGCTGTCAGGGCAGGAAGAGTAGGAGGGTGACTCTCAGCATGATGAATGTGATAACAAAGAGGATGACGATGAGGTAGTAGGTCCCACAGTACTTGGGGATTCAAACACTTGTGGAGAAGCACCATCCCTGCCTACCCCTAGAGCCACCAGAGTCATTCTGCATAGCCAGGACACACTGCAATCAGACAGTGTTAAAATTGATATGCCTTGGAGATTCTCTGTCATGCAGCTGAAGTGTTTTGGACAGCTCTCCATTCTGAGTTTGAGCAATGGCTGTCTTTGCTGAACCTGCATCCAGAGAAGGCCATGTCTGATATCGGTGCAAACCTGGTGGCTACCCTATGCTGAGGCAAGCTCACACACGTACCTTGCATGGCTCATGTCCTCAACCTGGTTGTATAGCGTTTTATCCACCACTATCCTGACCTGGGTGAGCTGCTGCAGAAATCACGGAGGCTGTGTGCTTACTTCCACCATTTGCATCCCTCAGGTCATCAACTTGCTTCAATACAGAGGTCTTTGTCCATGCCAGTTAACAGCTTGACATACGATGTGCCGACATGGTGGAATTCCACTCTGCACATGTTGCAGCGACTGTGTTAGTAGCAATGAGCCCTAATGCAGTATGTCATGTTGCATAGCCTGGGCCAATGCATTACGGATGTGATGCATATCACGTTTACTGAGTGGGCACAGATTAAGGACCTCTGCACCCTTCTGCAGTTTTGAAATTGCTAATCAGATGGTAAGCGCTGATGATGCCATCACCAGCATCATTATTCTGGAGCAGACTTTCAATAGCCTGAGGGAGGAGGTATTGGTCTCAGAGGAAGAGGAGGAAGTAGAGGAGGATGCAGAAGGGATAAAATTGTCTCAAAGTTCCAGACTTTTGTCACATAGGCAGGGACCAAGCGAGGGTGGATTACTGAGCACAAGAGGGACTGGTGATTCCAAACTGTTAGTGAAGTTGCAAGTGCTGAGGAACAAATGGAGGAGGAAGAGGTATTGGGTGAGCAACTGTCGGGAGATGAAAAAAATAATCATCCCCTCTCTGTTGTTCATGGTTGGTGGGAGGGGATGGAGGAAACAAGCTTCAGTGTTACCCAGGCACCAGCCCAGCATTGACTTGGACCTCATGGAAGAGCCTGACGTATGAGTGCCTTCTTGATGCACTATCTGCAATGTGATCCCCGTTTAGTTAAGAATTGAAATAGTGCTGACTACTGGGTTATCACTCTGTAGATCCAAGGTATAAGACAAAATTTTTCCAAATGCTTCCTGGCTTCGAAAGGGACCATTGAATGTTGGTGTATTGAAACACGCTTTTACACAACCTTAAGAGAGGTTTTCCCCAGGACAGCAGTGAGGCAATTTTATTGACTCTTCACAACAATGCCTTCTATTTTATTGTACTGCAAGTAAAAATTTATCTTTTTTCAGATATTACTGGAGCAGGATTTTTCCTTCTTCATTCCTGCACATTGTCTCTACGTCTGGCAGAGATGAAATCCTGTGCTCTGAATATAGACAATGCGAAGTCCTTCATAAGGGTGAGCTGAATTTACTTCATATTTACTAAGCAGTGAGGAACACAGTGTGCATCGCAGACTTCCAAACTCCAGCTCGTAAATTCATCAATGCCAAAACATTAGCAGTAGCAGTAGTGTATATAGCAGAAGCAATTTCTGTGAGTCCTTTGACACATTTTTGAGACCAGCTCGTGCACCAGGACAACAGAGTACAAGTCTGATATGTGGTGAGCGAATGGAGAGGATGGTGAATGAGTATCTATAACTCAATATCAATACCATAAGGGAAGTTTTGGACCCATTCACATTTTGGTCTTTAGAAATGGATGAGTAGCCTGAACTTGCCTCTCACGCCTTGGAGCTTTTATCACACCCGACAGCCAGTGTTCTCTTAGAACTTGTCTTCAGCAATGCTGGTGGTGTCCTGACAAATAAGCACAGCCAGCTGTCCCCTGAAAGTGTAGACTGCCTAACTTTCATCAAGATGAACAAGTTATGGATCTCCAAGGACTTTTGCACCGCAATCACAGAATGTGCGGACTAATTGATGTTTTTAGTTGATTGATTGATCTCGCGTAATTGCAGTCTGTGATATCTTTAGTGTGGCTTTTGTGCCTGCTGTTCCTGCTGCTGCTGTAGATGTTAACATAACACAAATTTGTGGAAATTTGAACAGTCATGGTTGGTCTCCATCTGCTGAGTTGGCTGTAGTGGAAGACATGTCTGTCCCTATTATACTATGTCTACTCTTGTGAAATTGATCCCACTAATTGTGCAATTGTCTGCCACTAATTTATAGAAATGTGAACATTTCTGGGTTAGCTGATGTGGAAGATGTATTGGTCCCTATTATACTATTTCTACTGTGTCGAAATTGGTGCCACCTTGTTGATGTATGTCACAAATGTTTGGAAATGTGAACACTCCTGGTTGGGTGTCCATCTTTTGGGTTGACTATAGTGGAAGAGATGTTGCTCGCCATTATTCTATTTCTACTCTGGTGAAATTGATTCCACTTTGGTGGTTTCTTCCCCTTATTGTTTTAAATTTAAAGACTTCTGTTTGGGTCTCTTTCATGTGTGTTGCCTGTAGCCATAGGCCTCTAAGATAGGCAGGTCTGTTGTGAGTTCATTCTCCCCTTCACCTTTGATGTCTGATGAAATCCCTCTGCTGGTGAAGAGAGGTAGTGAAATTGATTGGGATGGGAAGAACCTGTCATCTGAACAGGCGGAGTGTGATTGGACATCTGGAATTTCTGAGTGGATATAAGGCAGCCGACGCCCTGCAGGGCTGCTGGTGATCCTTTCTGCTCTGAGCTCTTGCATCCAGTTTAGTTCCTGTCTACTAAAAGCTAAGTTTTTGCCCTACTATTATTCCATGAGATTTTGTCTGGTTTCCTTAGTGTTTGTATTCAGCCAGTCCTGGTTGGGACTGGCTGAATTCCATTTTTGTCTCTGATCAGTTGATCTCTTTGCTCTGTTTTCAGAATATACCTGAGTGCTGATATAGTGATTTTGAAGTCTAGCGACTTCAGGGCCTTTTTCCCTATCAGACGGTTGGGACATTTTTGGTAGGGCTTTTGCGGATTGAAGCCAGCATCTTTTCTGTCCTGTCCTATCTAGCTAGTTGGGCCCCATCGTTTGCTCAGCCTGTCTTTCTGTCTGTGTTTGTGTTTTCATCTGTATTTCACCAATACATGTTGGGGGCTGTCTATTGCTTTGGGGTCTGCTCTGGGGCAGTTTAGATTTCCCCTTTCCTTCTTTAGGCTTATGTAGTTCTCCGGCTGTGACAAGGGGTCTAGGGCACCGTAGGAACCCCACACGGCTACTGTTGGTTGTGGTGTATAGGATCAGGGGTCTGCAATCCGATAGCTACCAACCTCTCCGGTTTTCTGGACTTAGCTTGTATTTTTGTTTTCTCCTCCTCCGGTGACTCATTCATAACACAGGTCTCCACTTCCTTTGAGTCAACTGCCCTTGTTACTATCTTTACATTTTTCTGACAATAGTAGTCTTCAAAACTGATATCTGAGCATAAAAGCAAATTGAGCTGTTGCATGTGGTATCAGGGCTCCTAGCACAGCAGGACTACACTGATGTCTCACCCACCTCTTAACTTGAAGTTCAATTCAAAGCTGTAAGTGCTGACCCAGACCCTGATACCTCATGCATGGCTGATTGCTGCCGTGCCATTCTAAAATTTGTACTGTTGGTGAATTGAGTCCACTTTCCTGGTGTCTTCCCCTAATTTCAGGTGTTTACGCAGCTTTTGGGCCCTTTTGAAGGTGCTGTGTATGTGTTTTATTTTGCCTCTAATTGACTTTGATGGCATTCGGATATGTTCAGTAAATATTTGACAAATTAATTGGCAAACATTGCAAAATCGGCGCTTGTAATCCAAACTGAACATTGAAATATTCGCTCATCTCTAATGTTAATTAAACCTGGGATTTTCATAATTCCGCAACTTTTTCTTCTTGGTGAAACAATTTCAATGCTGTAGATTATCTAAGCTAATGAGTTATTCTCACAGTTATTTTGGTTACTTTTAATACATTTTAATATACTGAAAGCTCTTTTAATGATATATTCATCAGGGGAAGCCTAACTATTTGTAGCAATAAATAATGAGGAGATTTTAATCCAAAAGGGACATCCAAGACATTTAAAATCTGTCTAGAGTAGCATAATTTTATACTACTCTATTCATTTACATATATTATTTAAGCAAACTAGGTGATTGAGAAGGCTTGTATGTGTTCCAGATATATGAAGAATCAGATACCTCAGGGTATGAGTCACAAAAAGATAAGCATTGAATACAAAAAATATTGTTAGTTAAGTATAAATTATTTTTTCATACTGTTTTAAGTTTTAACCTTTGTGAAGAGATGAAACCGATATAGAGAAGTAAGCAATACAATTTAACAGTATAATTTTATATAGGATTAAACAACCTGAAATTAACTTTGATTTGAAAAACTGAAAAAAAATAACAATTTTATTTGTACATTTGTGGGACTTGAACCCCTGAACATGATTGCATAATTGTTTTCTAACTGCAAAATTAAGCAAGACTGTGTCACGCAAAGGTTATGTGCCCATGACCAGTAAGTAGCAACGCTTTGGATGCAGCGTATTTTCGCTGCTTCCAAAACGCTGAGTTCTAGTCACACAGATATATCCGCACGTGTTCACTAAATCATGCGGCTTTACTACATAAAATACATTCTATTGTGGAAATTTTTGTTGCGGGGACTAGCGCCTCTGCAAAAGAAATTGACATGCTGCGGATTTGAAAGATGTCATGTTTCCGCTGGTGAAACGTAGCTACATGTAGACAAACAGTGGACAAGGGGTTTCTAGAAATCCCATCCACTATGCTGTAGCATTTGCCCACTGCACTTTTGATGTAGCATTAAAAGCGCCACAAATCCTGAAAGTGAGAAAGTACCCAGAGAGGATGTGGCCTCCCTGACACATGCTGCTACAACTTAGCTGTCCCTCTTAGAAGGATCCCACCCTGGATTTTTGTGCATGCCTATAACAAATGAATAAATAGAATTTTTTAAATTATCATCTGCTCCAGCTCATCTTAGCACTTCACTGTGGTCTACCCCAGCAGACATTCCTACACAGGGCCTATACCTTTTACCAGCTCTGTTTTGCATACAAGAGCTATAGTCTACCTATTAGTTTCTAAGTAGTCACTTATGAACTCAGTCCTTTTTACAACAGCACGGAAGACAGAAAGCCTTACTTCCTATATGTCTAATACTTTGTTTCAAGCTTGTCTTTCTTATTTTGCAGGCCTATTGAATCCCTTAACCAGATATTTTCCATTCAGTATATTTTCCCATAAATACTTATTTATTTTTTCTACAAATTAGACACATAGCATAATCCTTTACTGTCATAATATGTATTTGCTCCTTACCATATCTGAGCACCTATGGAGATAGAATCACTAAATAGGTCTTATTGGCATTTATAATATTCTTCTCACTATTTCTCCTCCCTCTTTCCCCCGACAAACAGATAAGACACACTTATATTAATAGATAGGTGTCTTATTTGTGTAGAGGGCTCTCTTTGATGTGAAGGCAGATTATATTGCCTAAAGAGGCCTTATTTTCTCTCTCCATACATTTTAAAGAAAATCAGTATAAAATACTGATGTACTGCTGCTACACCCTAGACCTCCAAAATAAATTATTTCTTTCCACTTCAGACCAATCCTGGAGATGTTCAAGGGCGGCAAGATCACTACCTCATATTTTCTAGGATTGCCTCGTTATTATTATGTTTTAGAGAAAGGTTAAAATGAAAAGCGATCAAGTCAATTTCATGCAAATTGAAGTGGAGTCAAATTTTATGAAACTCGCAGGTCCAAGCAAAGTCGGAGAACTTGCCATTCGTTTTGCATAAATCTCTAAATATATGTCAACTTTTTATTATTGATTGTAGAAATTTGCAACAGTTACAGAAGGCTATAATACATATATCTAATCAATTTTTCTGTGACGGGTCTGCATGACAGTTCCTCTTTCTGTGATGTGGTATCCTTGTACTCATGTATCCCACATTCAATAGCCATGAAAGCTCTACAATTTCATCTAACTAGTTTCAGTAATTATTCGAGTGATTTGATTCAATACATATTGCAGGTTACTGATGTTTTGCTCATTCACAATTTTTTCTCTTTTCATCAGAAATTTTTTTTGCAATGCTCTGCTGTTGCGATGAGCGCTAAGTTCTCACCTTCCCTAGCAAATCAAGTTATGTCCTTTTGGGAACACAATTATTTGTATTCTGATTCTAATCATTATATGTCGCGCATCATCTGGTGTGGCAGGCACATAGACGATACCCTCATTTGGAGGAGTGATGTGCCTGCCATACCAGACTTTGTGAGGCATCTCAACAGTAATGATTTTAATTTAAAATGTATGTTTAATAGTAATTCTACAGTGATTTCATTTTTGGATTTGACTTTACAGGGTATTCATGGTGAAATTATTTCCACTAGTACTTTCGCAAAACCTTTTGCCAGCAATATTATCTTGCTTGCAAGAAGTAGTCACCCTAAACATACTATCAGGTCAGTACCAGTAGGGGAATTCATCAGGATCAAGTACAATTGCAGTGATGCACACAAACTGGAGTCTGAATTAGCGGTGTCAGCATCAAAATTGAGAAAAAGGAACTATCCAGAGTGGACTTTAAATAGAGCCCATAATATAGTTTCTCTAAGAAATCGCAGTGATTTGATTGTTCCTTCTGTTTATGGGAATAAGGTGGTCAATTTGGGCGTAAGCCCTTTGTATGTTTTCAATATAGCCCACAGTTTTACAAAATAAGGGATGTAATCAACAAATTTTTGCCTGTTTTATAAGAAGATCCGATTTTCGATGCAGTTTTAAAAACTGGCTGCAATATAATGGCAAGAAGAGCGCCCACTATTGGCAATACCATTTCACCCAGTTTGTACATGTCTAGGAAGTGAGATAACACGTGGCTTACTTGTAAAGGTTTCTATAAGTGCGGTAAAATGAATTGCAATACGTGCAAGAATTCAAGTAATGCTAAATTTTTTGATAATTATAATAAAACACAAAAATTTAATATAAAATTTTTTATTAATTGTGATTCAAGTCACGTTGTTTATAAAATTGATTGTACCAAATGCAATATTTCATATATAGGTTGCACAGTTCGCAAATTGAAACGAAGAATTTCTGAACATTTACGTGATATCAAGGGAAATTCTGATAATTTAAGGCAGAGTGCACACGTACTTTTTTGCCCTGCGGATTTTTCCACGCAGAACTGAAGAAATCCGCAGGTCAAATGACCTGCATTTTTCCTGCGGATTTCTTCCTTTTTTAATGCGGTTTTCTTGCGGTATTTGTGCGGTTTTCCACTGCAGTTTTCCCCCTGTGGATTTGGAGACAGGGGAGGTGGAAAACTGCACAAAAGAAGTGACATGCTGAGGATTTTGTACCGCGGAAAAATCCGCAGCGTCTGCACAGCGGGTTTTTTTTTTTCATTGATTTACATGCTACTGTACATCACAATGCGGATATGCAATGTTTCTGCGCGGTAAAATCCGCTGCGGATCCGCAGGAATTCTGCATCGTGTGCACACAGCCTAAGAGCTATTTCATCTGTGGCTAAACACTTTATATTGTGTCATTCCAGAGATATTCATTTTTTTTATGCTTATGGTATTTGAAAAAATTATCAAATTACCGCGTGGTGGAGACATGCAGCGCCGTCTTTTGACCAGAGAAGCATTCTGGATCTACAATTTGGGCACAAGGTTTCCAGATGGCTTGAAAAAACAAAAAGAAATTATATTTCATTATTGATGCCCTCTCTCCTTTTTTATATTTTCTTTATATATGTATTATGTATTATATTATTATATATTATATTATATGTATTATTGTATTTTTTTTGTATTTATTTTTTGTCATTTTATGTTTAATAGTCATGTATGTTGCATTCTATTGGGAATATTAAGGCCTGCTGTATATCACATGATCAAATGTATAATTTTGATTGGTCCTTGAATTATATAAAGCTGTGGAATTTTTTGATGTCTCATAAGCTTGGACAAAGATCACCTATTGTGATTGTAATGCGTTGCTTTGTCATCTTGTCTTGCTTGTCTGATCTGTCCTAGAGCAAGGGTGCTTTTATGGAAGAATTTTTCAATAAAAAAATTGTAATTTTTTAAGGAGCTGGAACATTTTCTCTTTTTTTTTCTCATGGATTCAGTCGTCTGATCAGGACAGAGTTCCTTGCACCTTATATTCATTGCTGGTGAGCTCTCTCTTTTCTTTACTCTCTAATATACAGTATAACAGTTATGTCAGAATTCCTATTGAAGGAGTGATTGTTCATTAAAAAAGTTCACTTTATTATAATATTTTTGTAAAGAGTTGTTTATTTTTGGCATTAATATATTCATATAAATTGTGTAGGGATTGTTAGAGCTGGCGGAATGCACCAAATAATAAAAGATGATAATAAGGTGCCTTCGCAGCCCGGGATCCACCGTGCAGAGATGGCAAACTGCTGCTTGGTAATGGCGGACGCTATATGGCGGTATAAAGGAAGACTACACGTGGGTTAATGACACAGGAGCGGACTCTGTTACCTCACAGAGCCGCACTACCGTGGAACATAAATGCCGGAGCCTGTCGAAGCTCACAGAGCTCGGCAAGGGAGCGCTCAGTAAACGGTTACAGAACTCAGTCCCAAGGACACGTGGTCAGAGTCCCTCTAGACCTACTAAGCATGTGGCATTGCACCTGCGGACGTCACTATTGGACGCTGGCTACAGTGGAGTGCTGACCACGTGCACTGTGGCGTGCAGACAAAGCCACCGGTGGGCGCTGATGCCAGTCTCTGACTCTGCCTTCTACCTGCACCTCAGCCTGGGCACTTAACAGGCTAGGCTACACAACACATGCATACCAAGGGTAGGGGTTCAATAATGAGTCATTCACCAAAGACATTCATACATGCATACAACACTCACTCCACATGGTCTATAATCTTTTTCTATATTAGCGCATGGCTGGGCGGCTATGCGAACTTTTAATAGTTGCAGCCTTCCTGGACCTTCCTGGTGGTCCAATCAGAGCAGCAACAGGACCTGTGAATGTGACCTCTGACATCCAATGAGAGGTCGTCCCATGGGCATGCTCAGTAGGAGAAAGGCAGGACTTAGACCCAAGAGCATCTGCTCACCACTAGTTTTGAGCCACCCCCCTAGTGTTCGAGTTCGGTTCAGTTCGTCAAACAGAACACCGTCAAACCCCATTGAAAACAATGGCAGGCAAACACAAACACATACAACCACATGCAAAACACATACAAAACACCTTCAAAGGTGTCCCAAAGCAGACAAACTGCTCAGAAGACACAAATAACACATGCAAAAGGGACAACTACATTAAGAAAAGAGGTGGAGGAGTAAAAGGAGGAGGAGGAGACACACATATAGGCATGTCATGCCCTTATAAAATCAAGAACGGCTGGAATAAAAATCAAAAATAAAAAAATTCTAAAATCGAAGACTATAATATACCGTCAAACTTCCCACCATAAATTATGCCAACTGCCGATCGGGAGGCATCATTCCCACAACCCTCCGAACAGCGTCCATGAAGGCACAGTCTTTGGTTTCCGGGGGGAGTATGGTTGCAAAGCTGAGCCTTAAAGGAATGTCCGGAATGGTACCACCAGGAGTGGAGCATGCGGCTTAATTGGACTCTACACGGGAAACCTCACCCTGGCCGGCCACGGAAAGCATTGACAGATTGCAAGTTTTCTCGTTTCTGTGGGTGGTGGTGCATAACCGTTTTAGTTGTGCTAGCGATTTGTCAGCTTAATTCCGTTAACGAACGAGACTCCGGGATACCCCCGAGGTCCGCGTCCAGCTTATTAGAGGGACACGCGAGGCTCTGCCGCATGTGATCGAGCAATAACAGGTCTGTCATGCCCTTGCATGTCCGGGGCTGCACGCGCACTACACTGAACGGACCAGCGTGTGTATACTCTTCACTGACAGGTGCGGGTAACCTGCTGAACCCCGTTAGTGATAGGGATCTGGGATTCCATTTCTTCCTCGCGAACGACGATTTCCCAGTAAGTGCAGGTCAACCGGAATTCCGGAATTAGGCCTAACAGGCATTCCTGAAAGAATGAGAAAATTAAGTGCCCAAAGTACAGGTGCTGTAGCTTACGTAACAGCTGGGCTCCTCTGCTGAGTAGCAGAGAGTGCTTACATAAACAGGCGACATAGCTTGGTTCACGGGTGGGCTCCTCTGCTGAGTAGCAGACACAGGTACTAGGCCCAAAGTATTCACTGGGCTAAATGGAGTTACAAACTAGTTCTTACATAAACAGGCGGCATAGCTTGGCTGATGGGTGAGCTCCTCTGCTGAGTAGCAGACAGAGCTACAAGGCCCAAAAAGATCGAATGGGCTAGGTTGCTTGGTTGATGGGTGGGCTCCTCTGCTGAGTAGCAGACACAGGTACTAGGCCCAAAGTATTCACTGGGCTAAATGCAGTTAAAAACTAGTTAATACATTAACAGGCGGTGTTTCTTGGTTCACGGGTGGGCTCCTCTGCTGAGTAGCAGACACAGGTACTAGGCCCACAGTATTCACTGGGCTAAATGGAGTTAAAAACTATTTCTTACATAAACAGGCATTGCAGCTTGCTTCACGGGTGGGCTTCTCCACTGACTAGCAGACACTGAAGCTTTGGAGCAGACCTCTGAATCACAGGCCATAGTATGACTAAAGAGGTCTGCAGACTCACCCATTTGTGTAACCCCAAGCCATAGTCTATGTAGTTTATTAAGGTTAAAAGGGGGGGCGACCCCACCCACCTTGAATTGCTGATGCCAATGCCATGTAAAACACAGCAAGGGGACTCCAAAAAGAGTCTCCATTTTGTCCAAAAATTGGGGCACAGAAACCACTTAAGTGGCTTCACTTGTCCCAGAGTTGCTTAAAATGCTTGCTGACTCTTCTGAGGTGATTTTCATAAATCATTACGCTTTTAGTCTCCCCAGGATGACACAGGGGTTGAAAATTCCTTGCGGATCCACGATTTGTTCATCTTTATGAACGTAAGTCTGTCTACATTGTCAATGGAGAGCCACGTGCGCTTGTCTGTCAGCACACCACCAGCAGCGCTGAACACACGCTCAGAGAAAACGCTGGCTGCGAGGCACGACAAGATCTCCAAGGCGTGAGTGGCAAGCTCAGACCATTTTTGCAGATTGGAAGCCCAAAAAGAGCAAGGGTCCAGTTCCACAGTCATGGCATCGATGTTAACTTGGAGATAATGCCATCCTCTCTAGGCGCTGACTATGTTTCAGACTTTGCGTTTCCTGTGGCCTTGCAAAGGATGGCCGAAAAAATTGGTGAAACAACTGCAAAAAATTGCTGTTTCCACCAGATACGATGTTAGTGGTACGGTTAGAGCGATGACTCAACAGTCCCATGGTTGCCAAGTTAGATCTCTGAGATTCACTTCGTGCACCACTGGTGTTTTGTGGAAATGCAGATGTAAGATTCTGTAACAGCCTCTGCTGATACTCCTGCATGCGTGAATCCCTGTCTATGGTAGGAATTCGTTCGCCAAATTTACTCTTGTACCTTGGATCTAAGAGTGTGGCAACCCAGTAGTCGGCATTACTTCGGACTCTGACAATCCGAGGGTCATGTCGCAGTTAGTGCAGCAAGAAGGCACTCATATGTCTTGCGCATCCAGGAGGAACAAGTCATTGTTGTCTTGGTGGCGGCGAGTCAAGAGTTATACTTCGCTCCTCTGCCCTCTCCCCCCAACCTCCCCCATCGCCATTTCATCCTCCAACTCTTCCTCAGTTTCTGCACCTTCTTCAACAGTTTGGCTGCTACCATGTGCCCTCGTTATTCCCTCTCCCAGACCCTCCAATGCCAGCCGCCTTGGTACTGCCGACCGTCTGGACCTTGGAGATATTGTCCCTTCCACATACGACTCCTCCTGTTCCTCCTCCTCCTCCTGTCGCACCACCTGACTCTGAATACTGGTTAACATGTGCTCTAGCATGTAAATGACAGGAATAGTCATGCTGATAATGGCATCTTCAGCACTAAACATTTTTGTCGCTATTTCAAAACTCTGCAGAAGGATGCATAGGTCCCTGATCTGAGACCACTCCTGCAGCAAGATTAACCCCACCTCTAGATCCCGGTGGCCCAGGCTATATGTCATAACGTATTGCACCAGGGCTCGTTCGGTGCTGCCACAGTCGCTGCAACATGTGCAGAGTTGAACTCCACCGTGTCGGCACATCGCATTTTAGCCAGTGAACTGGCAAGCCCAACGACTTCTGGAGAGATGTGAGTCATTGAGTTGTGGGATGCGAACGGCGGAAGTGAGCACACAGCGACCGTGCTCTCTGCAGAAGGCCATCTAGTCCAGGATAGCGGGCTACAAATTGCTGGAAAACCAGGTTCAAAACGTGAGCCATCCAAGGCACGTGTGTGACATTGCCCCGGCTAAGGGCTGCACCCAGGTTTGCAGCATTGTCGCACACGGCCTTCCCTGGCTGCAGGTTCAGTGGAGTCAGCCATCGATGGAACTTGGTCTCTAGAGCTGAACACAACTCCTCAGCTGTGTGACTCACATTTCCCAGACATTTTAACATAAACACTGCCTGATGCTGCTGAGCCTGGTGCCAGCATAGTAAGGAGGTGTGCAGGATTCCTTCTGCGCAGTTACAACGCGGGTGGCATAACCAGACAGGCTTTGGGTGCAGAACCGAGAGGAGGTTGAGGAGGCAGAAGCAGTGGAGGAACCTCGATCTACAGAGGATTGACGCGCAACTCGTGGGGACGGCAAGACTTGGACAGCAGCCCCTTCTCCTGCTGTCACCATCGTTACCCAGTGCCCAGTCAGAGACATGTAACACCCCTGTCCATGCCTACTCGTCCATGTGTGATGTTGTGTGCAACATGCTGGTCTAGCGCAGGCACAGCTTTCTTTGAGAAGTAGTGGTGACTGGGCATCTGGTACTGGGGCATTGCGACCGACATAAGGTCTCGAAAATCCTCTGTGTCCACCAGGTGGAAAGGCAGCATTTCTGTAGCTAAGAGCTTGCAGATGGTGAAATTCAGCCTCTTAGCTTTGTCATGGGTATAAGGAAATGGTCTTTTACTTGTCCACATCTGAGGGACGGAGGGCTGGCTGCCATGCATAGACGGGGTTGAGTAGGGTGTCCTCGGCAAACTGCTGGTCTGTGAGGAAGGTGCAGGTGGAACAATTATGTTGCTTTGATCTGAATGTGGTGCTCTCGAGGTCGCAGAGACACCAGCAGGTGTTTCCACTTCCAAATTAAAGGTCAACCTACCAAGCACACTGGCTGTTGCGGGTAAAGAGGTGGATGTTCTGCGTCCAAACACATGTGTGCCTGGTGTCCCCCCAGTCACAGAGGATGAAGAGGCCGCAGATGCACAAGATGGTGCAGATGGTGGTTGGGCAGGGCCGCTGGGCCGCATTGTAGCTCAGTGAGCTTCACTCTGCACCTTATGCCTCATATCCATGTGACGGTTCATGCATGAAGTACTCAAACTAGTGAGTTTTTGCCCTCTGCTTTGCTTTTCATGACAAATTTTACAGATCACATGCATTAGGTCATCCTTTGGAATTTCAAAAAATGCCCAGGCTATGCAAGGCTTAGAGACCATGCGACCTGAGGAGCCACCATGACTTCTGCTCACAGGTACAGTTGTGGTTGAGGATGCAGTTGTTGACGTGCTTCCAGTACTCCATCTCTGTCCAGGAAGGCGCAACCTAACCTCTTCGTCACTATCATCCTCCTCCACCTCCTCTGCTGACCTCATTGACCTCATCGACTGGAGGATTGTGGGTTGACGGTAAGTGGGATCACCAACCTCGTCATCATCACCCTCTGTGTTCCCACACCCCTCTTCCTAAGAAACGACATCTTCCTGCCGTGACCAATCAGGTATCTGAATTTCATCTTCATCTTCCTCATTTTCTCCACAAACATGACTTACAGTTTGGGAACGAGGGTCTAGATTATGCTCAGAAGAATCTTGTTCATCTGGGCCTGGATCTGACTCACAAAGCTTCTGGGCATCAGTGCACATCATTTCCTCGCCTGGACTCACATAAGCTTTGGAGCAGACCTCTGATTCCCAGGCGATAGTATGAGTAAACAGCTCTGCAGACACAACCATCTGTGATACACCATACTCAGATGGGCGGCTGGAGACTTGGGAGCTGTGAGGAAGCAAGTGCGCTGGGGGTGACAACTCTGATGACTGGAGTATTTGTGAGGTTGTAGTTGAGGTGGAGGAAAGCCCACTTGAGGGAGCGCTTGATATCCGTTCAAGCACCTGCTCTTTTTGTGCCTCATCAGGAATTTGTGATTGGCGTGTCCGCAAGAAAGGGATCATATCCGATTGTCCACGAAAAGAAGTAGACATCTTACTTTGGCTGGAAGATGGTCTTTCTTCGGGAGATGTTCCAGTTGCTTTAGTACCTACCCCTTGGACACAACCTTTTTTTCCATTTGCAACACGCCTATTCCCCTTTCCACCAGCAGCAGGCCTTTTGCCACTCATTTTGGTGGTTAAGTTATTTATTGGCAACTCTGTAGATGTTTGCCCAAATAACAATGGATGGAAACCAAGCAGAGCTCAGTGACCAAATTGTGGTACTATGCCCAAAAGGATTTTCTGGGTTAGATGTGGTAAAAAATTATTAGAAACACACACGGTGTAGCTCCTTGACAGGTGGACTACACTGCTGAGTAGCACACACCGCTACTAGGCCAAAAAGGGTTTTCTGCACAAGATGCGGTAAAAAATTATTAGAAACACACACAGAGTAGCTCCTTGACAGGTGGACTACACCGCTGAGTAGCACACACCGCTACTAGGACAAAAAGGTTATTCTGCACAAGATGCGGTAAAAAAATATTAGAAACACAAACCGTGTACCTCCTTGACAGGTGGACTACACCGCTGCGTAGCACACACCGCTACTAGGCCAAAAAGGTTTTTGTGCACAAGATGCGGTAAAAAATTATTAGAAACACACGGAGTAGCTACTTGACAGGTGGACTACACCGCTGAGTAGCACACACCGTTACTATGCCCAAAAGGTTTTTCTGGACAAGATGCGGTAAAAAATTATTAGAAACACACACGGTGTAGCTCCTTGACAGGTGGACTAAACCACTGAGTAACAGACAATGCTAGGATTGGCTGAGCTAGATTTGGACAGATGCTGTGAAAAAGACTAGCACAGCACTGGCACAGACCTGCCTGCCTACACTTGCTATGAATTGCTGTAACGTAGCCCTGAAAAGGGCTGTAATTACAACTAGTCCCTACTCTCTAAATCTCTCTCTGTATGTAAGCTTGAATTCGCTGTAAATTCACACTGTTTTACAGTAGAGCGCCCACAGCAGCAGCGGTGCCATCTAACACAAGCTGCAGCAGTGATACAATGGTGGAGATGGGGGGGAAATGGCTGCTTCTTATAGGGCAAGGACATGTGACATACACAGCCAATGCCCTTGTTTGTGTGAAAAAACATGCACTTTGCTTTGTGTGTGTGCACTGCTGATAGGCTGAGACTGCACCGCCCCACTATAAATGTGGGAAAGAAAAAAAAAAAAGATGTGCAATATTTCAGCACAGATCTATCCCCCGCCACTATGCCATGAAACTGCCTCTTAACATTGAAAACCATTATTACTGTGAAAATAAAGTTACGCTTTTGGTGAACGAACCGTTCTCGAACGTAACCTCGAACAACCGAATTTTAAGCAAAGTGTTCGAGTTTTGCGAACGGCTCGAACACCGCCCAAAACAACTCGGATTTGAAATTGGCGAACAGTTCGACTCGAACACCGCTCATCTCTACTCACCACTGACTCATGCATGGTACAATAGCTGAGCCTGGAGGAGCAACCAGACATCTAGCATTAGCCTGGGCAAGAGGCTTGGACACCTCTGCTCAGCAGGAACCTCTGCGGCCGCAGAAGAATGGGAGACTGCAGAGTACATGGCTTGAGATTCTCCCTGTGCAGTGGGGGAAACTTAACGCCTAAAAGGGATACTTTATAATTTCAGAGATTGATGGGATAGTGAAAGATTTCCAATTAGGTGCGATTAACTTTGATAACAGCGAGAGCAGGAACCGCTGATGGGAGTATTCATAAGCTGGCACCTGTACAATAAATACATAATAAAAAAATGACATGATAACCAGTGCAGGCAAAACTGACAGCTGCAGGCTGCAACTGTAATGCCTGCTGCAGCACAGTAGTACACAACCTCCACCAGGGGGTGCAGGTGAAGGAAAACAGGTACACTCACAGAGCAGCAGGCAGAAGCCACTAGGTGGTGGAAGAGTAGTCAGAAAAGCCAGGTCAGCAACAGAGAGGGAGCGAAGTACCAGAGGTCACAGCCATACACGTGGTCAGAAACAAGTCAAAGAAGTCAGAGCTGGTTGGGAGCAGGAAAGCCAGAGATGGAAGACAGTCAAACAGGTCTGTCAAATACCAAGAGGTCACAACACAGAGAACGAGTACTACGATGAGCAAAGTCACAGGGGAGCACAGGAATGGGACCTAGGTAAACGGGCAGAGGACAAATCAGGGTATAACAGGTCAGCTGCTCAAGCCAGAGACAGGAACTATAACTGACACTGCTTGCAGGTAACAGCAGACTGAAATAGCCAGGCAGATCCCAAAACAAGGCAGGGAAGATTAACCCCCACATGACCATTCCGGGGACAGAATAATCAGAAACAAACCCTGAACTGGATCATGACAGCAACCATCAGCTGTCAGCTTTGTCATAGCTCGTTATTAAGAATATAGGGGTCCCACACAGGTTTTTAAAATTATTTAAATAAGCAATTTAACCCCTTTATCCCCAAGGGTGGTTTGCATGTTAAAGACCAGGCCAATTTTTACAATTCTGACCACTGTCCCTTTATGAGGTAATAACTCTGGAATGCTTCCATGCCATATAAGCTGTCAGCTGTCATGAACTCATTTTCTGCTCCACCAGTTGAGAGTTCCCCTTCAATTCTCCCTCCGGTGATGACAGGAGGTAGTGCGGTTGGTTTAAGTGGTATTGATCTGCCACCTGATGAGGAAGATAACGTTTGCTCAGCCTATTTTCCTGCCTTTGTTTGTATATTCATCTTGTTTCACCGTCAACATGTGGGGGGCTGTCTTTCCTTTGGGGTCTGCTCTGGGGCAGTTAGTTTTCCTCTTTTTCTGCTTTAGGCTTATGTAGTTCTCCGGTTGTGACGAGGCATCTAGGACCAACGTAGGAACGCTCCACGACTGCTGCTAGTTATACGGTTAAGATCAGGGATCTGCAATCTGCATAGTTACCAACTTCTCTGGTTTTCTGAGACTTAGCTTGTTGTCTTTTTTTCCTCCTCGGTTTCCCATTCATAACAGAATCACCAGCCATACCGCAGATTCTAGGGCACTCAAAAGCAGGAAATAATTGTTAGAGAAAGAAAAAAAAGTGTCAGAATTTTTTTTTTTATTATTATGTATTTTTTCCTCTTTTTCTCTGGGGCCGTAGGAGGATTTTTTTCCTAATGGAGATTAAGCAACTGTCTGATAGTGTGGAGCAGCTTGCTGTTGAAGTACAGGGAATTTCCACCTACCTTATTCAGTCACATGCTGCTGAACCCAAGATTCCTACTCCTGATGTGTTTTCTGGGGATCGGTCTAAATTTCTGAATTTTAAGAATAATTGTAAATTATTTCTTGCTTTGAAGCCTAACTCATCAGGGAGCTCTGTGCAGCAGGTTAAAATTGTCATCTCCTTGCTGCGCGGCGATCCCCAAGATTGGGCTTTTTCTCTGACACCTGAAAATCCGATTCTGACTAATGTGGATGCATTTTTTCAGGCCTTGGGGTTGTTGTATGATGAACCTAATGCCGTTGAACAAGCTGAGAGAACACTGTTGGCATTAAACCAGCGTCAGGATCCTGCAGAATTGTACTGTCAAAAATTCCAAAAGTGGGCGGTCCTTACTACATGGAATGATAGTGCATTGGCAGCTCTCTTTCGGAAAGGTTTATCAGAGACCGTAAAAGATGTTATGGTGGGATTTCCTGTTCCCTCTGGTCTGGATGGCTCTATGTCATTAGCCATTCAAGTTGATCGGTGTTTACGTGAACGTAAAACTACACGGGAGGCACTGCCACCTTTTGAACAAATGTCTGAACCTATGCAATGTGATGGGGTTTTGTCTAGGGCGCAACGTCAGGAGTTTAGATGGTGTAATAAGCTGTGTTTTTTCTGTGGAGACGCCTCTCATACTATTTCTGTCTGGCCTAAACGAAAGAAACATTTTGCACACACATTTGCTGTGGGCAGTATACAACCTAAGTTCCTTTTGGTAATTACTCTGATCTGCTCCTTGTCCACATTTTCCACTAAGGCTTTTGTGGATTCAGGAGCAGCTCTGAATCTGATGGATTTGGACTTTGCTAAACATTGTGGTTTGTCCATGATGCCTCTGCAGACGCACATTCCTTTGAGGGGTATTGATGCCACTCCTTTGGCGGAGAATAAACCTCAGTTTTGGACCCAGGTGATAATGCGAGTTGCCCCAGACCACCAAGAAAATTGTAAATTTTTGGTGCTGCATAATTTGCATGATACTATTGCTCTGGGGTTCCCCTGGTTGCAAACTCATAACCCAGTTTTGGATTGGAAATCTGTGTCTGTGGTGAGTTGGGGTTGTCAGTGTATTCTTAGGGACGTTCCTGTTTACTCCACCTCTCCTCAGTCTCATGTTATTCCTGATTATCTGGCTGATTTCTCTGATGTTTTTAGTGAGAGTAAGTCTGCGTCTTTGCCTCCTCATAGGAGTTATGACTGTGCAATTGAGTTGATGCCTGGGTGTAAATTTCCCAAGGGTCGGCTTTTCAACTTATCTGTACCCGAACATGATGCTATGCGATCCTATATTAAGGAGTCGATGGAGAAGGGTCATATTAGACCATCCTCGTCACCGTTAGGCGCTGTTTTTTTTTTGTGGCCAAGAAAGATGGTTCATTAAGTCCGTGTATTGATTATCGTTCCCTTAACAAGATGACGGTTAAATATCAGTACTCGTTACCTCTGATGTCTGATTTATTCTCCAGAGTTAAGAGTGCCTACTGGTTTACTAAGCTTGACCTCGGGGGGCGTATAATCTTATTCGCATTAAGCATGGGGATGAATGAAAGACGGCGTTTAATACTCCAGAGGGACATTTTGAGTACCTGGTGATCCCTTTTGGGCTCTCTAATGACCCTTCTGTCTTCCAATCCTTTATGAATGATATTTTCCGAGACTTTGTGGATAAGTTTTTGATCATCTGGATGATATTTTGATCTTTTTTAGTGATTGGGATTCCCATGTGGAACATGTCCGGACTGTGTTCCGGATTTTGAGGGAGAATTCCCTGTTTGTTAAGGGATCGAAGTGCCTCTTTGGTGTACAGAGGATTTCATTTTTGGGATTTATCTTGTCTCCATCAACTATTGAAATGGACCCGGACAAGGCACAGGCCATTTATGATTGGGTTCAGCCTACTTCTTTGAAGGCTCTCAAGAAGTTTTTGGATTTTTCTAATTTCTATCGCAAATTTATAGGTAATTTTTCTAGTATTGTCAAACCACTGACTGATCTGACCAAGAAGGGAGCTGATGTGCTGAATTGGTCTCCTGAGGCTGTCTCAACATTTCAGGAGCTTAAGCGGAGATTTACTTCAGCTCCAGTTTTACGGCAATCTGATGTCTCACTTCCATTTCAAGTGGAGGTGGACGCTTCTGAGATTAGTGCAGGAGCTGTGTTGTCCCAAAAAGACCCTGTGACTTCTAAGATGAATCCTTGTGCCTTTTTTTCTCAAAAGTTTTCCCCATCTGAAAGCAACTATGACGTGGGGAATCGGGAATTGTTGGCCATGAAATGGGCATTTGAGGAGTGGAGACATTGGTTGGAGGGAGCTAGACATCAATCTGTGGTCCTCACCGATCACAAGAATCTGATTTATCTGGAGTCGGCCAAACGCTTGAATCCTAGACAGGCTAGATGGGCCTTGTTTTTCACGCGTTTTAATTTTGTGGTCTCTTTTCTTCTGGGCCCTAAGAATGTTAAGGCAGATGCCCTTTCTAGGAGTTTCTTTGCTGATTCTCTTAGTGTGACCGAGCCTACTACTATCCTAGGTGAGTGCGTAGTTCTTTCTGCCATTTTGCCCAATTTGAGACGTGCCCTGGAGGAATTTCAGGAGGATAAACCTGAGCGTTGCCCTATGGGAAGATTGTATTTTCCTGACCAGTGGAGAAAGAGAGTGATGTCTGAAGTCCATTGCTCCGCATTGGCTGGTCATCTGGGTATTTTTGGTACCAGAGATTTGGTGAGTCGGTCGTTTTGGTGGCCTACCTTATCTCGTGATGTCAGGAATTTTGTACAGTCCTGTGGGACTTGTTCTCGGTCTAAACCCTGTTCTCGTTCTAGTGGGTTGCTGTTGCCCCTGCCGGTGCTCAAGAGGCCATGGACCCATATCCCAATGGATTTTATATCTGATCTTCCTGTCTCTCAGAGAATGACTGTTATCTGGGTGATTTGTGATAGATTTTCGAAGATGGTCCATCTTGTACCACTTCCAAAGTTGCCATCTTCCGCTGAGTTGGTGCCCTTGTTTTTACAACAGGTGGTTCGGTTACACGGGATTCCTGAGAACATTGCGTCCGATAGAGGGGTCCAGTTTGTTTCCAGATTCTGGAAAGCCTTTTGTTCCAATCTGGGAATTCAGTTATCCTTCTCCTCCGCGTTTCATCCCCAGACCAATGGGCAGACTGAGAGAACAAACCAGACCCTGGAGTCTTATTTAAGATGTTTTATATCTGCTGATCAAGATGATTGGGTCTCATTTTTGCCCTTGGCCGAATTTGCGCTGAACAATAGAGCTAGTTCTGCCACTCTGATGTCACCCTTTTTCTGTAATTTTGGGTTTCATCCTCGATTCTCTTCAGGGCAAGTGGAATCTTTGTCCTGCCCAGGTGTGGACACTGTGGTTGTGAGAATGCAGCAGATATGGGACCAAGTGGTGGATAAATTGTCACTCTCTCAGGAAAAGGCCCAGCGTTTTTCCAACCGGCGTAGGACCATTGGTCCCCGGTTTAAAGTGGGTGATATGGTTTGACTGTCGTCTAAGAATATTCCTATGAAGGTTGCATCTCCAAAATTTAAGCCAAGATTTATTGGACCTTATAAGATTTTGGAGATTCTTAATCCTGTTTTTTTTTCGATTGGCTCTTCCAGTTACGTTCAAAATCCATAGCGTATTTCACAAGTCACTGTTGAAGAGGTTTGTTGAGCCAGTAGTTCCTGTGGTGGCACCTCCTGATCCTGTATTGGTTAAAGGCAATGTGGAATATGAGGTAGAGAAAATACTGGATTCTTGTTTGGTTAGACGGAGACTCCAGTATTTGGTCAAATGGAAGGGTTATGGCCAGGAGGATAATTCTTGGGTCTCTGCCTGTGATATTCATGCCAATAAATTGGTTCGTGCTTTTCACCGGGCTCATCCTGATCGGCCTGGTGGCATGGATGAGGGTTCGGTGACCCCTCCTCAAGGGGGAGGGTACTGTCATGAACTCATTTTCTGCTCCACCAGTTTAGAGTTCCCCTTCCGTTCTCCCTCTGGTGGTGACAGGAGGTAGTGCGGTTGGTTTAAGAGGTAGTGATCTGCCACCTGATGCGGAAGATAACGATTGGATCTCTGGAGTATCAGACTGGATATAACACAGCCGACGCCCTATCCGGGTGCTGGTGATTCAGTCTGCTTCTCAGGTCCTGGACTTCAGCTCTCTTCTAGTCTTCTCAAGTTAAGTTTGTTTTTTGCTATTGTTCACACTTGCGCTTGTTGGTCAATTCAGTTTTTTGTGTAATCAGCCTGACCCTGCTGGGGCTATGCTGAAATTCCACTCCTATTAATCAGTATTTGCCAATCTGCTTTTTGTCCCTTATTAGATTGGCCTCTTTTTTGCTCTGTCTCAGAATATTTCAGAGTGCTGATATAGGTTTAGAAGTCTAGTGAATTCAGGGTTAATTTTGCTATCAGAAGTGTTGGACAATATTTTTGTAGGTTTTTTTTGGCAGCTTGCAGACAGTGTCTTTCCTTTTCTGTCCTTTTTAGTTAGCCGGGCCCCATCGTTTGTTCAGCCTATTTTCCTGCCTTTGTTTGTATTTTCATCTTGTTTCACCGTCAATACATGTGGGGGGCTGTCTTTCCTTTGGGGTCTGCTCTGGGGCAGTTAGTTTTCCTCTTTTCCTGCTTTAGGCTTATGTAGTTCTCCGGTTGTGACGAGGCATCTAGGACCAACGTAGGAACGCTCCACGACTGCTGCTAGTTATGCGGTTAAGATCATGGATCTGCAATCTGCATAGTTACCAACTTCTCTGGTTTTCTGAGACTTAGCTTGTTGTCTTTTTTTCCTCCTCGGTTTCCCATTCATAACAGTCAGCGCTGCATTCTGTATACACTGACCTGAGAGACTTCCTGACATGCACTTCGCATGACAGGAAATTTCTCAGCTCTGAAGACCCGGATGTCATCCTGACAACATCGGGTCTCCATGGCAGCGCCGCGGGGTCTCAGATCTAAAGGCAGAGGGGCTGTCAGCCCCTCTGCTGGCTCCTGAATGCTGTGATTTTGTTTGGTCACCGTGTTCCGAGGGTTAAGGTGCCGGGAGCGATTTGTGACCGCTCCTGGCACTTAGTGCCGGGTATCAGCTGTGAGAATCAGCTGACACCCGACCATGATGGGCCGCTCTCCCCCTGTGAGAGCATCCGATCAGCTATGATGTACTATCCCATCCATGGGATGTAAAACCCAGGTAACATGGACGTGATATTATGTCCAATGGCAGAAAGGGGTTAAAAAATGGTGTGGGTCCCGCCACCATTTTTCCCAACTAGCCAAGCTAAAGCAGATAGCTGGGGATATATTTCTCAAACTGGTAAGTGGCCATGGATATTGACACCCCACTTTGTGCAACTTCCCACTTGCCCTACTGCGGTGGCAATTGGGGTAATATTTGTGAGGTTCTTGTCAGTTGTTTTAAGTCCAGAGGTTAGTAATGGAGAGGCATCTACACAATGACCCCTTAACTAGCCCCATAGTTAGAGTGTAAAAAAATACAGCCAGAATAAAATCCTTTAAAAGGAATCTGTCACCTCTGGGACGTATATTACATATTAATAAGTGCATATATGTAATAGAAATGTTAAACTAGTCTTACTTGTATGCCTCATATTAATGGTCTAGTTGTTGAGAATTGTTATATCCTTTCTTATGCTGATGATTTCTTCCAGGTGTGGTGCCTGGAAGAAATCTCTGCCTACTGTCTTCATTGTAATACTACCTCCTCTCATTCACATTTGTTATAGCTTCGGAATCCACGCCTATGCTTTGAATTCCCTCAAAAATCCACACCTCTTTCTCCCTTCTATGGGCACTGCATTCAGGGATCTTCTGCACAGGCACCAATGAGTCACTGTGACCTCCGGCATGTGCGCCTAAAAGGTGCTATCCCCACTTCCTCCCTGCACAGTCATCGCTAGGAACCATGTGTACATAGCAATGACTATGCAAGGAGGAAGTGGGGAGAGCATCTTATGGGCGCACAGGTCAGAGGTCAGAGCGGAAATCGCAAGCACCTGCACAGAAAATCCCTGAATGCAGTGTCCATAGAAGGGAGGAAGAGGTATGGATTTTTGAGGGAGAACAGGGTGCACGCATTGGATTCCAGGGCCATGACTAATGTGCATGGAAGCGGCGTAGTATTACAATGAAGACATGAGGCAGGGATTTCATCCAGGCACCGCATGCTCTGGAGCCTGGTAGAAATCATTAGCATAAAGACAGAATGTAACATTTCTCAAACATCAAGACCATTAAAATGATGCATACAGGTAAGACTAGTTTAACATTTGCATTACCTGTATGCCCATATTAATAGGTAATAAACTTCCCAGGGGGAGGGGGTGGTGGATTCTCTTTAATTGAAAATAAAAGAGCACAGTTATACTCACTATTACGCCTAATCAACTAAAGCCCATGTCACTTGTAAAAGACAGAAAATAATAAACAACCATAATATTTGCCTTTATACCTAGTTCACCAATGCCCATGTCCCCTGTAAAAGAGTAAAAGAAAAATTATAAACAACCATATCTCTCACCTGTCCTATGTGAAGATAATCCATATCTGTCCCACGAAGACATCAGGCAGGGATTTCTTCCAGGCACCGCATGCTCTGGAGCCTGGTAGAAATCATTAGCATAAAGACAGAATGTAACATTTCTCAAACATCAAGACCATTAAAATGATGCATACAGGTAAGACTAGTTTAACATTTGTATTACCTGTATGCCCATATTAATAGGTAATAAACGTCCCGGGGGAGGGGGTGGCGGATTCTCTTTAATTGAAAAAAATAAAAGAGCACAGTTATAGTCACTATTACGCGTAATCAACTAAAGCCCATGTCACTTGTAAAAGACAGAAAATAATAAACAACCATAATATTTGCCTTTATACCTAGTTCACCGATGCCCATGTCCCCTGTAAAAGAAAAATTATAAACAACCATATCTCTCACCTGTCTTACGTGAAGATAATCCATATCTGTCCCACGAATCAGAATGATTTGGATAGCAGTTACATCAGTAATGTATTTTTTTGACAAATTTAGTTTGTACCTTATTTTGTACCCATTTCCTCTTTAACAAACTATGAGTATAGATTTTTTTTATCAAGAAATATTGTTTTGGTCTACTGCTTGCTTGTGCATGAACAATAAAAATATATGTGTAATTCAAGAACAGCAGGGCAGCTGTCATATACACTATACAGTATCACTGAGTAATTAACCACGCTGGCACTTCTGTTTCTCACGCTATTATTTCTCCTATCAAATTATTCTTTGTATTTTTCACAGACTATTGTTCTCATCTTCTTCAGTACTGCAGTTGTACATCATAACCTATAGTATTTTCCCTATGATTCATGAATTTCTCACACTCTCCCTATGGATTACATGTGAGCTATGATTAAATCTTTCTATTCAGAGTCATACTAAAATGGTTGCTGCATTTCATATCTCAGCTTTTATTTAGTCTATGATAATACCTGCTGATTAGCAGTGCTATACCATGGGATGTGATAGCTGCAAGGCATTATGGAGAAGGCCGTGTGGCTGCACGCGAGTTCTTGAGAGCCTGATGAAATGTTCTGCAATATGTATAATATTGATAGGCATTTTCTGCTTTGGATTTTAATGTGAATTGAGTCACAAGTTGTTAGAATATGCTCATTCCTAATAGTTTTAAGAGGTTAGCTAAGATGCATGGATAATAAACTCTGTAATATAGCAGACATGGGGTGATAGCTAAGCCCCAACTTAGCAAACTAGCAACAGGGCCTAAAGTTAGCACTGATCTTAGTTGTTGCATTTCCCCTTCCAGACACACAGGTGCACGCACTGCATTGGATTAAAGTATTAAAGGCTTTTTTCAGAAGTATAAGTGGCTCAAGATAAGATGCAGAGGGTTAAGTATTTAAGAACATAGTGAAGAACTATTATCTATGTGAATATGCTATATTATTAATGATGAGCGAGTATACTCGTTGCTCTGGTTTTCCCGAGCATGTCGGATGTCCTCCTAGTATTTTGGCATGCTTGGAGATTCAGTTTTCGTCGCCTCAGCAGCTGAGGCGATGAAATCTAAATCTCAGAGCACGCCAAAATACTCGGAGGTCACACGAGCATGCTCAGAAAAAACCTCGAGCAGCGAGTATACTCGCTCATCACTTCTTATTATCTGTTTTTTTTTAACTAATTACCATGTCAATAGTACTATAGTTAAAATAAACGAAAGAAAGAAGACGCCACTTCTTATATTTGCAATTGTTCCAGAAAAATTTAATTGCTTTAGAGACAAAAGTGTATTTGCAAAAGAGTCATTAAAATTAAAAATGATACAATACCACTGCAGGGTAATGTAATATCAGTTTACTGTGTGCATAATTGTCTGTTAAGAATTCTAATTGATTTCACACTGACCCCATTGCATAATACCCTATCCTTTAACTTCATAATAACTTTCCAATTCATTAAACAGTGATATGGGCACAAAATAAATATAGTTTTAATTGTCCAACTATAAATTCTGGCTACTAAACAATTAGCCATTGCATGGTATATTTATCTAAAATGATAGGAAAACATATCTGTCCTCTTTCAAATTAGGCATAATAGTTTTGGATCTCGAGGCAAAATGTAATTTCGGACAAAAGATTACTCACACTTCAGATTACTCCATGGAGCTCTTTTCACATACCATGCCTGGGTTATCCAGTCAAATCCTGAATTCCCCAGTCCAAGATGAATCTGACATGGATTGCACTGATGCACAGCCACTGCTAGATGATTCTGCTGGTACATTGACCCACAGAACTACATTGCCCTCGCAGTCTACTGAGCCAGAATCTGACCCTGATGAAACTCAGGTGCCCCTTCTCGCATACTATACCACCTTACATGGTAACAAAGAGGAAGGTGCAGATGAAATTGAAGAGGAGGTGATGGATGACCCAGTTGTTGACCCGGATTGGCATCCATTGGGGGAAGAGGGTGCCGCTGGAAATAGCTCAGATAATGAGAAGGATCCGCAGCAGGCATCGACATCCCAGCAGCGGTTATCTGGCAGGCCCGTAGCTGTCCAAAAACGTGAAACAAAAGAGTTGCAGGACAGCTTAGCCACACGGTCAAATTAGCACAGCGTGCAAGCCCTGAAAATTTATACCATAGTAGGAAGAGTGCAGTGAGGCACTTCTTTGTCCAAAATCCTACTGATGAGGCAAAGGTTATCTGTAAGAAGTGCAGAAGGACCTTTAGCCGAGGGAAAAATCTGAGAAATTTGAATACCAGTTGCATGCTTAGACATTTAACCACCATACACTTGCAAGCGTGGATGGACTAAAAAACCTCAGGTACCACATGTGCACCTGCTCCAACTGAAGGTAGCCAGCAACGCTCCATCACTTCCCCCACTGTAAGACCACCGCCACCGGTACGCACACCACCAGCAATAAATGTTGAGGTGTCGTCGCAATGCCAATGCAGTCAGGGAACCACAATGGTTTTGCAATGAAACACTGAATCTAGGCCATCACCACCAACATCATCACCATCACTATCCCCCTCTCAGTCAATCCGGTCCACTGCTAGTTCCCCCTTATGCAGCTCTCAAGTCCAGCTCACCCTAGCAGAGACTCTGAGTAGGACAAGAAACTACTCATCCTCTCATCCGCATACACTGGCTTTGAATGCATACATTGCCAAACTGATCTCATTAGAGATGATGCCCTTCCGTTTGGTTGAAAGTGAAGCTTTCCGAGAGCTCATGGCCTACGCTGTCCCATGCTATGACCTACCCAGGCGGCACTTCTTTTCTCGAAAAGCCATCATTGCCCTCCACCGGCATGTGAAAGACCGCATTGTCCATGCATTCAAACAATCAGTGAGTGGAAAGGTGCACTCAGATGCATGGGCCAGTAGGCATGGCAATTATCCGGAGTTAACAGCCCTGCTCCATAAGGTGCGAAGACTGTGCTCTCACATCTGTCGCTCGCCCGTACACTCCAGTCGTATGCAGAAGCTGCAGCGATTGCTCTACCTCCCCAAGCACCGCCTAATCATAGCCGTTGCAACAAGGTGGAACTTCACCCTGCACATGGTTGAGAGGCTGTGCGAACAGAGGCAGGCTGTAATGCATTTGTGGGAGGATACACGGGCAGGCAGTTTGAGGGCAGACATGGCGTTGTCAGGTGTGCAGTGATCAAAGCTGAAAGACCTCTGTAAAGTCCTTCAGTGTTTTGAGGAATGCAGAAGGCTGGTAAGCGCAGATTAAGCCATCATAAGCATGAGCATCCCAATAATGCATCTGCTCATGCAAAATTTGATGCACATTAAGGATCAGGCATCTGCAGCGGAGGAGGAACAGGAAGAGGAGGAGGACGGAAGCCTTGATGACAGTCAGCCATTGTCTGGTCAGGGAACTGTCCTGGACGAGGTGGGGGAAGAAGAGGAAGAGGAGGAGGAGGATGAGGGGGATGATTATTTTGGGGAGGAGGATGATTCTCAGGGGGCAAGAGAAAATGTTGGTGTGGCAAGGTCAGGTACAGGGTTTGTGCGTGACTGGAGGGATGTGGATTTGCTAGAAAGTGCTCCTCTACCCACCACTGCCAGTGCATCATTGACACCTGGAACATTGGCCTACATGTGTGATTATGCCTTGTGGATCCTAAAAAGGGATGCCCGCATTGCCAAAATGATGAAGGATGACGACTACTGGTTGGCCAGCATCCTCGATCGATGCTATAGAGGCAAATTACAAAACATCATGCCACAGGAGAACCTAGAGATAATATTGGCTAACAAACAAGCAGCCCTGGTAAACCGTTTGTTTGAGGCATTCCCTGCACACAGCAGTGGTGCTGATTCTCCCATGAGCCGTAGTGGGCAAAATGGAAGAGGTGTTCGTGGTGCACACAGCTGAAGTGGCATTGGAGAAAGGGGTTTCATGATCATGTTGTGGACTGATTTCTCAAGTACCGCTCACACGACTGGTTATACTGCATTGATTACAAGTGACAGGAGACAGCAGTTGTCAACTATGGCTACAAACTACTTCTCCCACATTGATGTTCTCCTTCACAGGTCATTTCCCTTGACTATTGGGCCTGTAAACTGGACACCTGGCCTGAATTGGCACAATATGCCTTAAGGCCTGTCACACTAAGCGATATCACTAGCAATATCGCTATAACGTCACTGGCTTTTGTGACATTATAGCAATATTGCTAGCAATATCGCTATGTGTGATACTTACCTCCGACTGCTCCCCTGCTGGCTATCGTTGATCGCGCGAGAACGTCCTGGACCATTTCTCATCGTCAGGTTCCTGCTAGGCTTCCTGCTGTGGAGACGAGCGACGCGTGGACGCGGGCGGGAGGACGTCAGGATCGCCTCGTCTGACAGGTAAGTAGCGACCCCCGTCCCTGCTATGTCACTGGTGAGATCTGCCTGTGTGGCAGCTCACTAGCAACCACTTAGCGATGCACCAGCGATCCTGACCATGTCATATCGCTGGTCGGGATCGCTGGTGCATCGCTAAGTGTGACAGTACCTTTACAGGAGCTCGCTTGCCCTGCTGCTAGTGTGCTATCTGAAAGAGTCTTCAGTGCTGCTGGATCAATCCTGACAGAAAAAAGGACCCGTCTGTCGACCCAAAATGTTGATTATCTAACCCTCATTAAAATGAACCATGCATGGGATTCAAAGGATTTTGTCCCACCTTCCCCTGAGGACACATAGGTTGCCAGAAAGCTGCCTCTCTTTTGTCCTCCTCTTCCTCGGACTTGCCCAATTCTGCCATTTGCATCAACATATGCCATTTTTTTAACCTCCCTAACTGGGCTGCCCCCCAAAGGGCTGGGGTCACAACCTGGTGTACCCGGGCAAGTGCCGTTGGTCTGAACAGGTGGGTGGGCCCACTCTTTGCCTAGCGGCACTGGCACAGGGCCCCTCATAATACAATACAGTGTCTCTTATGGTGGGGGGCCCACTTGCCGTCAGACACACTGGCGTACTATGAGAGGCCCTGTGCCAGTACCGTCACCCACGAGTGGGCCCCCCCTCCTTGCTCATGGCCACAGCACTTGCAAGTTGCAATACATACCTCTCCCTGCTCCACCGCTGTGTAGTCTGGGCAGTTAAATCCTTCACAGGGACGGCCACTACAAATTTGTTGAACTGATCGATGATGGTTAAGATGTAGCTATGGCCTGTCCTGCTCTCCTCTACCTTCAGATGATCAATGGCTACCATTTGTAATGGACGTCAACTCTCAATCAGATGCAGTGGTGCTTTATGATCAGCTTTCACAGTTTTCCTAGTCACAGACGTGTGACATTCGTGCCACCATTTTTCAATGTCTCCTCTCATTCCAATCCAATAGAATCACCTACGACCTGTGGCTTCTGACTTTTGCACTCCAAAGTGACCAGAAACATCATGATAGGCAGTGAGGACCATGTCTACATCTCTCCCTGTGATCACAATTTGATGGAGATGAGTAACGGTGATGGGATCCACACTACTGTGATACAGCAATCCTTTCTTCACAAATAATCGTTTTCGCTGTCTCCACAGACAAAGTAATTGAGGATCAGCATCGCCTCTGCAAAATCTACCGGGAGGTTTTCCCGTGATTAGTATTTCCCAAATTTCTGAAACACTCGACTTTCCATCTGTACTTGTATCCATCTAGTTTCCAGTAGTGGAGAGTCTGGACTGGGTTACTGAGACTGAAATATATACGAAGATTTAAAAGTACCCCAACAATGTATACTGGTGTGCGCTTCGAATACATTTCCCTTTTTCTACTTTTTATATTCTGGTGTAATCCATACTGAGCCTGAGTGTCAGTGTCTGTCTCCGGAAATATAGACGGAAATTTACAATTACCCCTAGACTGGATACACCTGGTATCTGCTGATACAGTACCTTTGTTCTAAATTTTTTATTACGGTATAATCCATACTGAGTGAGTGTGTGTGGTTTCCTCCTTCTATATACTGTATACTGAGATAAAAATTTTACCCTATACTATATACAGCTTCGATCTTGTTATACCTTTGTTCAACATTTAGTATTACGGACAAATCCATACTGACTGAGAGTCTGAGGGTGACTACGGGAATATCTATACTGAGATTTAAATTGTACCCTATAATATATACACTTGCTATGTTGTTATCCAGTACCTTTTCTTCAACATTTTGTATTATGGTCAAATCCAGACTGAGTGAGCATCTGAGGGTGACTCCGGAAATTTATACAGAGATTTCAAATTTGCCCAACACTGTATACAGCTCTACGTTTCTGATACAGTACCCTTTTTTGCTATTTAGATTCTGGTGTAATCCATAATGAGCCTGTTAACGTCTGTCTGTTATTTCGGAAATATATTTGGAGATTTAAGATTACACCAACACTGTATACAGCTGTACGCTTATGATACAGTCATGGCCAAAAGTATTGACACTCCTGCAATTCTGTCAGATAATACTCAGTTTCTTCCTGAAAATGATTGCAAACACAAATTCTTTGGTATTATTATCTTCATTTAATATGTCTTAAATGAAAAAACACAAAAAGAATTGGCCTAAAGCCAAATTGTATATAATTCCACACCAAACATAAAAAAGAGGGTGGACAAAAGTATTGGCACTGTGCAAAAAATCATGTGATGCTTCTCTAATTTGTGTAATTAACAGCACCTGTAACTTACCTGTGGCACCTAACAGGTGTTGGCAATAACTAAATCACACTTGCAGCCAGTTGACATGGATTAAAGTTGACTCAACCTCTGTCCTGTGTCCTTGTGTGTACCACATTGAGCATTGAGAAAAGAAAGAAGACCAAAGAACTGTCTGAGGACTTGAGAAACCAAATTGTGAGGAAGCATGAGCAATCTCAAGGCTACAAGTCCATCTCCAAAGACCTGAATGTTCCTGTGTCTACCGTGCGCAGTGTCATCAAGAAGTTTAAAGCCCATGGCACTGTGGCTAACCTCCCTAGATGTGGCCGGAAAATAAAAATTGACAAGAGATTTCAACGCAAGATTGTGCGGATGTTGGATAAAGAACCTCGACTAACATCCAAACAAGTTCAAGCTGCCCTGCAGTCCGAGGGTACAACGGTGTCAACCCGTACTATCCGTCGGCATCTGAATGAAAAGGGAATGTATGGTAGGAGACCCAGGAAGACTCCACTTCTTACCCCGAGACAAAAAAAAGCCAGGCTGGAGTTTGCCAAAACTTACCTGAAAAAGCCTAAAACATTTTGGAAGAATGTTCTTTGGTCAGATTAGACAAAAGTAGAGCTTTTAGGGCAAAAGCATCAACATAGAGTTTACAGGAGAAAAAAGAGGCATTCAAAGAAAAGTACACGGTCCCTACTGTCAAACATGGCAGAGGTTCCCTGATGTTTTGGGGTTGCTTTGCTGCCTCTGGCACTGGACTGCTTGACCGTGTGCATGGCATTATGAAGTCAGAAGACTACCAACAAATTTTGCAGCATAATTTAGGGCCCAGTGTGAGAAAGCTGGGTCTACCTCAGAGGTCATGGGTCTTCCAGCAGGACAATAACCCAAAACACACTTCAAAAGCACTAGAAAATGGTTTGAGAGAAAGCACTGGAGACTTCTAAGGTGACCAGCAATGAGTCCAGACCTGAATCCCATAGAACACCTGTGGAGAGATCTAAAAATGGCAGTTTGGAGAAGGCACCCTTCAAATATCAGGGACCTGGAGTAGTTTGCCAAAGAAGAATGGTCTAAAATTCCAGCAGAGCATTGTAAGAAACTCATTGATGGTTACCGGAAGCGGGTGGTCGCAGTTATTTTGGCTAAAGGTTGTGCAACCAAGTATTAGGCTGAGGATGCCAATACTTTTGTCCGGCCCATTTTTGGAGTTTTGTGTGAAATGATCAATGTTTTGCTTTTTGCTTCATTCTCTTTTGTGTTTTTTCATTTAAGACAAATTAAATGAAGATAATAATACCAAAGAATTTGTGATTGCAATCATTTTCAGGAAGAAACTGAATATTATCTGACAGAATTGCAGGGGTGTCAATACTTTTGGCCATGACTGTACATTACCCATTTACTGCTTTTTATATTCTGGTATAATCCATACTGAGCCAGTGAGAGTCTGTTTCTGACTATGGAAATATATATGTAGATTTACAATGCCCCCTATACTGTATAGAACTGTACGCTTCTGATCCATTACCCTTTTACTGCTTTTTATATTGTGGTGTAATCCATACTGGGCCTGAGAGAATCATTGTCTGTCTCCTCAAACATATACTGAGATTTAGAATGTTTAAACTATACTATATACAGTGTATACCTATTATCTGCTGACACTGTACCCTTTGTCAAATTTCGATATTCTTGTCGAATCCATACTGGGCCTAAGAGCGTTTGTGTCTGCCTCCTGAAATATATATGGAGATTCAGAATGTTTAAACTATACTATATATACCTTGTATCTGGTGATACTGTACCCTTTTTCAACTTTTTATATTATTGTGTAATCTATACTGAGCCTGTGAGCGTCTGTGTATGACTCATGAAATATATACGGAGATTTACAATTATCTCTAGACTGTAACATAGAATCCAAATCCATTTCAAGCATATTCATATTTATTTATCAATAGAAAGACACATATCAGAGATACAGGATAGTGTAAAATAAAATGGGAAATCACATAAACGACCCGGAACTAGAAAAGACAAATTGACAGCCTGTGATAGGCATGAATGCCCAAACAAATCCTCCAGGAATAAGTTGCAGAAGGCTATATAGTATTGCTCAAAGGGCTTATGCTGCACAGTATTATATACTGCACTAAATCCGGGTAAACAATGTGTGAAAATGCCAATTAATAATCAGCTAGATGTAAATAACCAGTGCTGTAATGGATTATGCAGCCCCCCATAGCAGAAAAATAAGTTGCTAAGACAATTGTCCTTATTATGTAGTATAGTGAAACGGGGAAAAGCCGCCTTCATTTACAGTGCTGGTTATGACGTGACATATAAGTAAACATAGTACCATCCAAATAGGGTATAGTGAGCCATGTTACACTGTATAGTTGCTCGAAAGAGCTACCTCTGCGTACTATGATATATTGCACATAACCCGGGTAAAAAATGTGTAACAATGCCGATTAGTAATAAGTTGGATGCACAAAGCCAGTGTTGGAATGGATTAGGCGGCCCCCGTATATTAAGGGATATATTAATAGTTGGCACAATTATCCATCTGCATTGTATAGTAAAACAGGAACTGCAGCCTCCATTCACAGCACTGGCTGTAATGTGGCATGAAGACTGGTTCTGAATAGAGCTCAGCAGTACATCATCCTAACAACGTATAATAAGTAGTGTTGAGCATTCCGATACCGCAAGTATCGGGTATCGGCCGATACTTGCTGTATCGGAATTCCGATACCGACTTCCGATATTTTTTCAATATCGGAATTCGGCATCGGAATCGGAAGTTCAGTTGATTGACGGCCTGACGTCATCATGATGCGCGGTGTGTGCGCATCATGATGCGCCGTCATTTCGGGCCTTCCGGGGGTCTCTGCCGGCCTGCCGGGGGGCTGTGCCGGCCTGCCGGGGGGCTGTGTGGACTGCCCGGGGTCTGTACCGGCCTGCCGGGGGGCTGTGCCGGCCTGCCGGTGGTCTGTGCACCCTGTGGGGGTCTGTACCGGCCTGCCGGGGGGCTGTGCCGGCCTGCCGGGGGGCTGTGCTGATGTCCGGGGGTCTGTGCAAGCATCGTCCGATGGGACTACAAGTCCCATCGGGCGATGCCTGCTACCATGACAGTGATTGACACATTAGCCAATGATGGGACAGTAGTAGTCCCATCATCCGGCTAATGTGTTAAATGTAAAAAAAAAAAAAAAAAAAATTACATGCTACATACATACAACATGCATACTACATACATGCTACATTCATACTACATACTACATACATGCTACATACATACTACATATATACTACATGCATGCTACATACATACTGCATGCTACATACATACCACATACATACTACATACATACTACATATATACTACATGCATGCTACATACATACTACATGCTACATACATACCACATACATACTACATATATACTACATGCATGCTACATACATACTACATGCTACATACATACCACATATATACTACATACATACTACATATATACTGCATGCTACATACATACTACATATATACTACATGCATGCTACATACATACTACATGCTACATACATACCACATACATACTACATACATACTACATACATACTACATATATACTACATGCATGCTACATACATACTACATATATACTACATGCATGCTACATACATACTACATGCTACATGCATGCTACATACATACTACATACATACTACATGCTACATACATACCACATATATACTACATACATACAATACATTCATACAATACATACATAGACATACAGTACATATAACATAGAGTAACATACTTACCAATACTTGTCACATTGTTCCCCGAAGCCATTGTCGTCTACGGAATAAATATTAACATAACAAACCACAAAAATACTCACCCACGATCCGAAGCAGTCCACGAGTGTGTCCCACGACGATCTTGGGTAGAGAACTGCAGCATCAGATGATGCTGCCGTTCTCTACGGGCTGCAGGAATCCAATGACGGAAGGTAGGTATCCTTCCGCACTGTATTCCTCCGCCACTTAAAAAAAAAAAGTCCCTAGTCTCACTTTATGCCATTGCTGTGTGGGAATTTCCCACACAGCAATGGCATAAAGTGAGACTAGGGACTTTTTTTTTTAAGTGGCGGAGGAATACAGTGCGGAAGGATACCTACCTTCCGTCATTGGATTCCTGCAGCCCGTAGAGAACGGCAGCATCATCTGATGCTGCAGTTCTCTACCCAAGATCGTCGTGGGACACACTCGTGGACTGCTTCGGATCGTGGGTGAGTATTTTTGTGGTTTGTTATGTTAATATTTATTCCGTAGACGACAATGGCTTCGGGGAACAATGTGACAAGTATTGGTAAGTATGTTACTCTATGTTATATGTACTGTATGTCTATGTATGTATTGTATGAATGTATTGTATGTATGTAGTATATATGTGGTATGTATGTAGCATGTAGTATGTATGTAGTATGTATGTAGCATGCATGTAGCATGTAGTATGTATGTAGCATGCATGTAGTATATATGTAGTATGTATGTAGCATGCATGTAGTATATATGTAGTATGTATGTAGTATGTATGTAGTATGTATGTGGTATGTATGTAGCATGTAGTATGTATGTAGCATGCATGTAGTATATATGTAGTATGTATGTAGCATGCAGTATATATGTAGTATGTATGTAGTATATATGTGGTATGTATGTAGCATGTAGTATGTATGTAGCATGCATGTAGTATATATGTAGTATGTATGTGGTATGTATGTAGCATGTAGTATGTATGTAGCATGCATGTAGTATATATGTAGTATGTATGTAGTATGTATGTGGTATGTATGTAGCATGCAGTATGTATGTAGCATGCATGTAGTATATATGTAGTATGTATGTAGCATGTATGTAGTATGTAGTATGAATGTAGCATGTATGTAGTATGCATGTTGTATGTATGTAGCATGTAATTTTTTTTTTTTTTTTTTTTTTTTTTTTTTTTTTACATTTAACACATTAGCCGGATGATGGGACTACTACTGTCCCATCATTGGCTAATGTGTCAATCACTGTCATGGTAGCAGGCATCGCCCGATGGGACTTGTAGTCCCATCGGACGATGCCTGCACAGACCCCCGGAGCCTGCACAGCCCCCCGGCAGGCCGGCACAGCCCCCCGGAGCCGGCACAGCCCCCCGGCAGGCCGGCACAGCCCCCCGGCAGGCCGGCACAGCCCCCCGGAGCCTGCATAGACCACCGGCAGGCCGGCACAGACCACCGGAGCCTGCACAGACCCCCTGGCAGGCCGGCACAGCCCCCCGAAAGGCCCGTACAGACCCCAGAGAGGCTGTACAAGGGCAGGAAAGGGTTTTTCTTATTCCGATACCGGAAGTCCCATAGACTTGAATGGGACTTCCGGTATCGGAATCGGCGATACCGATACTTTTTTTAAAGATCGGCCGATACCATCCGATACGATACTTTGAAGTATCGGACGGTATCGCTCAACTCTAATAATAAGGCATATAACACAGAATCCTGAAGGATAAAAAGGTAAGCTTAAGTAAGCTGGGTGAACATACCCATCATGTCCTGATGTGTAACAGGCGCCGAGTTGTGTACCCCTACGTGCATTTCGCGGTATGCAAGACCGCTTCCTCGGGGGCGTGGCTATGATTGTGAGCGTCCCAATTAAATGTCTGGCTGAGAATGGTCACACGGTTGTTATACACCTATCAGAGGGGTAAGCCCCACACATGCGCAGTGCTAACGGTGCTGCATCCTGATATAATGACGTCATCTGGGGGCAGCCAGTGTCAGGCCGCTGCCCAGGCAATGGCAAAGCCAGGAGTACATGGGTCGCAATGAACAAACTTCACGTGGGGGCGGCCGGCGCTAGACTGTCACCCAGGCAACGCTTGCCCCATGTATCGCATCCTAATGACGCACCGCTATCGCATGTGATAGGCATTCATCCCTCCATGATAGAGTCATTGTTACAAAAGGTGACTAATCTTCATTGAAATAGGGCAAAAGAGGGTAAGAGAAGAGGGAAAGGGGGAGGGTACAGGGATACACGTTGTATGCATTAACCCTACATATGCTAGACAAAAATAACATATATGTCAAAAAGACCTTTGCAGATTCTAAAAGACAGACACAAATTTTTCAAACAAAGAATGTATATATATGTATCCATCAGGCGAGTAGAATAGTTGAGAACAAACTTAGCATGATCACAATAACGTATCCTCCTATCCATATTGAGTCCTCATCCCGAATGCTTCAAATGTTTCTTCTATTAGTACGCCAAGCACATAATCATGAATCGTTTCTGGTAGGGTGATAATTTTGCCACGTAGATCCTGTGCCATATGTTGTTGAGATCTCAATTAACATCTCCACTCCAGTGCATCAAATGGTATAAATCATATTATCTAAAGCCAGACAAGTAAACAAACAAAATGAATACAGGGTGCGAAAAAACACACACAGGAAATAAAAACATTAACTAAAAGTTAAAAATAAAAGAGAGAGAGATACCTATCTAGGGATGGCAGGCAGAAATAAATTTATGTGCAGATCATAAAAATGGCGCAAAGCTGAGTGATTCATTTAGGCCATGTGGCGTCATAGTCCCAAGGACCATGATCCACCTACATTCCTTCTGTGCAAGAAGGCGTTTGTTATCGCCACCTCTAATTCCACTGTATATATGTTGAATGCCACTTACCCGAAAAGATTTGGGGTCACAATTATGCACTAATTTGTAGTGCTTAGGTATAGTTTTAAGTTGTGTCAAATCGGTTACTGTTTTAGATGCAAGAATGTTGCGGACATGTTCACGAATGCGTAATTTTAATTGGCGACTCGTTAGGCCGACATAAATTTTTGGACATACACTTGTCGCATAACAAATAACTTGAGCGGTGTTGCAAGTTATACAGTGGGGAAAAAAAGTATTTAGTCAGTCAGCAATAGTGCAAGTTCCACCACTTAAAAAGATGAGAGGCGTCTGTAATTTACATCATAGGTAGACCTCAACTATGGGAGACAAACTGAGAAAAAAAAATCCAGAAAATCACATTGTCTGTTTTTTTTTCATTTTATTTGCATATTATGGTGGAAAATAAGTATTTGGTCAGAAACAAAATTTCATCTCAATACTTTGTGATATATCCTTTGTTGGCAATGACAGAGGTCAAACGTTTTCTGTAAGTCTTCACAAGGTTGCCACACACTGTTGTTGGTATGTTGGCCCATTCCTCCATGCAGATCTCCTCTAGAGCAGTGATGTTTTTGGCTTTTCGCTTGGCAACACGGACTTTCAACTCCCTCCAAAGGTTTTCTATAGGGTTGAGATCTGGAGACTGGCTAGGCCACTCCAGGACCTTGAAATGCTTCTTACGAAGCCACTCCTTCGTTGCCCTGGCGGTGTGCTTTGGATCATTGTCATGTTGAAAGACCCAGCCACGTTTCATCTTCAATGCCCTTGCTGATGGAAGGAGGTTTGCACTCAAAATCTCACGATACATGGCCCATTCATTCTTTCATGTACCCGGATCAGTCGTCCTGGCCCCTTTACAGAGAAACAGCCCCAAAGCATGATGTTTCCACCACCATGCTTTACAGTAGGTATGGTGTTTGATGGATGCAACTCAGTATTCTTTTTCCTCCAAACACGACAAGTTGTGTTTCTACCAAACAGTTCCAGTTTGGTTTCATTAGACCATAGGACATTCTCCCAAAACTCTTCTGGATCATCCAAATGCTCTCTAGCAAACTTCAGATGGGCCCGGACATGTACAGGCTTAAGCAGTGGGACACGTCTGGCAATGCAGGATCTGAGTCCATGGTGGCTTAGTGTGTTACTTATGGTAGGCCTTGTTACATTGGTCCCAGCTCTCTGCAGTTCATTCACTAGGTCCCTCCGCGTGGTTTTGGGATTTTTGCTCACCGTTCTTGTGATCATTCTGACCCCACGGGGTGGGATTTTGCGTGGAGCACCAGATCGAGGGAGATTATCAGTGGTCTTGTATGTCTTCCATTTTCTAATTATTGCTCCCACAGTTGATTTCTTCACTCCAAGCTGGTTGGCTATTGCAGATTCAGTCTTCCCAGCCTGGTGCAGGGCTACAATTTTGTTTCTGGTGTCCTTTGACAGCTCTTTGGTCTTCACCATAGTGGAGTTTGGAGTCAGACTGTTTGAGGGTGTGCACAGGTGTCTTTTTATACTGATAACAAGTTTAAACAGGTGCCATTACTACAGGTAATGAGTGGAGGAAAGAGGAGACTCTTAAAGAAGAAGTTACAGGTCTGTGAGAGCCAGAAATCTTGATTGCTTGTTTCTGACCAAATACTTATTTTCCACCATAATATGCAAATAAAATGAAAAAAAAACAGACAATGTGATTTTCTGGATTTTTTTTTCTCAGTTTGTCTCCCATAGTTGAGGTCTACCTATGATGTAAATTACAGACACCTCTCATCTTTTTAAGTGGTGGAACTTGCACTATTGCTGACTGACTAAATACTTTTTTCCCCACTGTATGTTGTCTAATAGAGTAGGTTTTTGTTCCATCAGCAGACTGAAATGATGATGTCCGTACGACATTCTTGCATGCAACACAATTGCCGCAGGGGAAACATCCCAAGGGGGGCCACGAGAGTCGAAAGGATTTTTAATGTGTGGAACGTAATGTGAACGTACCAACATGTCCCCTAAGTTCTGACTTCTTTTTTTAATCTACATGAGAATCGTCTCCATATAATGAGACTTTATGAGGCATTACCTATGTACTTTACAAATAATGGAATAAGGATGTTCTTTTGGAGTATTCTTTTTATGTATCTCTAGACTGTATAGAGCTGTATGCTTCTGATACAGTACCATATCTCTGCTGGTATTTTGGGTACTCTCCTCCAGACCCTGCGTACCATATCCCTGTTAAAAAAAGAATTAAAATAAGAAATTGTGATATTCTCACCTACCGGCATCCTCCTCAGCGTTCCCGCCTGTCAGCCATGCTCCCAGGACATCACTGGGAATGGGACTCGCCGGGAGCATCGCTGAGGCCTGAAGACACTGCATGGGACGCCGGAAGGTGAGAATATCACAATTTTTTATTTTTTTTAATTATTTTTAACATTATATCTTTTACTACTGATGCTGCATAGGCAGCCTCAATAGTAAAAAGTTGGTCACACTTGTCAAACAATATGTTTGATGAGTGTGACCAACCTGTCAGTCAGTTTTCCAAGCGATGCTACAGATCGTTTGGAAAACGCTAGCATTCTGCAAGCTTATTACGCTTTCAAAACGCTACTTTCCGCCCACATAGGAATGCATTGTTCTGCTTACTTTCCCCATGTGGCTGTGCCCACCATGCGAAAAGTAAGCAGAACATTTGCGGATGGTACCCATGGTCCAGAGGAGAGGAGACTGTCCTCTGGGCTTTGGGTACCATATCCCTGTAAAAAATAGAATTAAAATAAAAAATATTGTTATTCTCACCTTCCGGCGTCCCGCACAACCTTCCCGCCTCTCACCACGCCCCCGGTCCTAGTAATCCTTTGCAAGAATGACCGTGATGACGTCGCGATCTTGCAAGAATCATTCACGATGATGTCGTGGGAGCGAGACGTCTCGGGGTCATTCGCGCAAAGGATTACTAGGACCGGGAGCGTGGAGAGAGGCGGGAAGGCTGCGCGGGACGCCGGAAGGTGAGAAGAACAATATTTTTTATTTTTTTATTATTTTTTACATCCTATCTTTTATTATTGAGGCTGCACAGGCAGCCTCAATAGTAAAAAGTTGGTCACACTCATCAAACACTATGTCAATCTGTTCTCCAAGCAATGCTCCAGATCGCTTGGAAAACGGTAGCATTCTGCAAGCTAATTACGCTTGCAAATCGCTAGTTTTTCCATGGGAAAATTGCGGGAATTTAAAATGCGATTTTCCCGCGGAATGGATTTCCGGAATTCTCGCGGTAACTTCCACGATAGTTCCGCTATGTGTGAACATAGCCTAATGCTTTAGCCATCTTGGTTGTGGCATTACTTTGATTGGCTGGCCATGTGACATCATCAGGGGTTATAAAAGAACAGGCGGCGCACTGACCCCATTGCACAGCTCTGTGACTCTTCGTATTGGAGGAAGAGAGTGCTTGTCTACACCTGTGTGTGCACAGTATAATGAATCAGAGGCCTGTAGTGTTGACACTGGTGCTGAAGCTGAGCCATCATACTAACAGCAAGTGCAATCTGGATTTAGTCTAGGGAGGTAGAGAGAATAACAGGAACAAACAGAATGAGAGAATCTAGTCTGTAGACAGGGATTAGGTCTGTGCTATCTGTTGGCAAATAGATGTAACTTTTTTGGGGGGAGGAGTGAAAGAATATAATATATCTAGTAGGATGTGACTTGTGCTACTTTTTTTGTGCTACATAGCACTAAAGAAATTTGTTAAAAAATTTCCCTGGGTTAAAATTCTTACTCATACAAAACTCTGTGTTGTAAATTATTTTTTTTATATAGCACTCCAAAAAACATTTAAAAATTTTTAAGCCTCAAATTTGTCACTCAAATAGTAATACGTAGTCTGGGGTACATTTCCGGTGATCTGCAAAACTGAAAGAAGCATTCAAAAATGTTGCAGTCTTAAATTTCCCATACATTTTCAAGTATTCTGAGATACGTTTCTGCATTATCTTAGGCTATGTGCACACATACCGGAACTCTCGTGGAAATTACCGCGAGAATTCCGGAATTCCATTCCGCGGGAAAATCGCATTTTAAATTCCCGCAATTTTCGCGCGGAAAAAATTGCATTTTGCAAGCGTATTTAGCTTGCAAAATGCTAGCGTTTTCCAAGCGATCTATAGCATCGCTTGGAGAACTGATTGACAGGTTAGTCACACTCGTCAAACATAGTGTTTGACAAGTGTGACCAACTTTTTACTACTGAGGCTGCCTGTGCAGCATCAGTAGTAAAAGATAAAATGTAATAAAAAATAAAAAATGGTGTTATTCTTACCTTCCGACGTCCCGCGCAGCCGTTCCCAGTAATCCTTTGCGAAAATGCCCGCGATGACGTCCGGTCTCGCGGGATCGCGATGTCTCGCGGTCATTCGAGATGACGTCGCACGAATGACCGCGAGACTTCGCAAATCCCGCGAGAACGGACGCCATCACGGGCATTTTCGCAAAGGATTACTGGGAAAGGGAGCGTGAAGAGAGGCGGGAAGACTGCGTGGGACGCCGGAAGGTAAGAATAACAATATTTTTTATTTTAAATTCTATTTTTTACAGGGATATGGTACCCAAAGCCCGGAGGACAGTCTCCTCTCCTCCGGACCGTGGGTACCATCCGCAAATGTTCTGCTTACTTTCCGCATGATGTGCACAGCCACATGCGGGAAGTAAGCGGAACAATGCATTCCTATGGGTGCGGGATTGCCGCGATTCCGCAAAATTAATGAGCATGCTGCGGTTTTTACCGCAAAGCGATTCCGCCGCGGTAAAAACCGCAGCATTAGCACAGCATTGCGGAATCCCATAGGGATGCATGGGATGCTTATTTTTTGCATTTTCGCGGCAAAATCGCTCGGTTAAAACTGCCGTGGAAACGCGAAAAAAACGCCACGTGTGAACTCAGCCTAACACTCCAAAAAAGCGTTAAAAAATTAGTTGGATTAAATTTCTTACCCATACGCTAAACTCGTGGTCTGGGTTAAATTTCTGTGATATTATCTAACATTGCAAAATAACAAAAAAAATTGGCTTGATTACAGTTCTGTTATGTTGGAGAGGGATTAAAAAAGTTTTTTTCCTTTTGACCATTGAACAATTATCACAATTTATCTTTTATTTATGCGACTGATAAGAAATCCATCTGTTGCCTGGACTTAGAGAGCCATGATATCAGCTATATAGACTAAGGGTAACGTTACACATAGCGACGCATCAACGATACCGACAACGATACGATCTGGCTAAGATCGTTTGTGCATCGCTAGTAAGCTGTCATACAGGCCGATCTCCATAACGAAGCATCAGCGATCAGCGATGTTACTAATGACCACAGCAATCGTTGGGTCCATGTCACATACTGTCTATTGTAACGATTCGATGCACCTTTTTTTGTGGCGCATAGGATGGGCAGTATGTCGATCACATGCGTAGTCGCATGCATCCATTTCGCTAATGCGGTAGCGCACCTCTACATCCCCCCATGGTGTTGCACGCCTGGACACCATGTTTTCAGTCCAAACAGCGTGACGCCGCATTAACGACACCCACCTGTGCGCCGTGACATCATCAAGTCGCGCTGGCGCCGGTGGGGACGCAGCTACATCCAAATCATAAAGCGGTGACTCTAATGCGTCAAAACACAGGCTTCTATATGTAACGACGCTCGAGTGGGCGTCGTTAGAGCGGCGTGGTGCACATAGCTGTGAACACATGCCGTCCAGGCATTCAGCCCCATGTTGGTGATGTGGAGGTGTGCTGTCTTAACCCCTTTACTCCCCAAGGATTATACAACATCACATGTGAATCAACTTTGAGGTGTCAATATTATTATGACAAGAAATAATAAGGAAAATGACACCATTCTGAATTCAGCATCCCTAGAGGTCTTCAAAACCATATTCAAGCACTTTATTAACCATTCGTGTACTTCACTGTATTTATTCTCTGAAAAAAAAATCCCTTTTTTTAATTTACCAAATAAAATAACCACAGGTTTACCTTTGTATTTTTAATATAGAAACAAGCTGAAGAGCCCGGCGCTGCCCGGGCATAGTAACTAACTGTGGTTAGTTGTAACAAAGTATAATTGTCCTCCATCCCATAGTCCCATGCCCATATACCCATAATACATATCCTCCATCCCATAGTCCAGTGCCCATATACCCATCATGCATATCCACCATCTCATAGGCCCGTGCCCATATACCCATCATAATACATATCCACCATCCCATAGGCCCGTGCCCATAAACCCATCATATATATCCTCCATCCCATAGTAGCGTGCCCATATACCCATCACACATCCTCCATCCCATAGTCCCGTGCCCATATACCCATCATACATATCCTCCATCCCATAGTCCAGTGCCCATATACCCATCACACATCCTCCATCCCATAGTCAACCATTATGACATCATAATGAGCGGCAGGGCTTGCAACTTATGATGATTCAGCGTCGCTATGGCAACCATTATGACATCATAATGAGGGGAGGGGCTTAATGCACACACACTTTTTCCTGATTATGTAGATAGGGGCAAAATTGTTTGATGAATTGGAACGCGCGGGGTTAAAATTTCGCCTCACAACATAGCCCATGACGCTCTCGGGGTCCAGACGTGTGACTGTGCCAAATTTTGTGGCTGTAGCTGCGACTGTTGTGAGTTCATTTTCCCCTTCGTCACTGAGGTCTGGTGAACTCCCTATTCTGGTAAAGGAAGGTAATGAGCCTGATTATCAGGCACCTGAGCCTAGTGATGATGACTGGCTGAGTGGAGTCACAGACTGGATATAAGGCTGCCGACGCCCTTCTGCCCTGCGGGTGATTTCTCTGTGGACTTCTAGGAGACCAGTCTGATTCCTGCTCCTCTAAAGCTAAGTTTTCTGCTTTGCCTTTTAGCATTTGTGTTTTGTTTTTTGTTTGCCTTGCTTTTCTGGATTCTGCCATTCCCTGCTGGGGTGAGCTGAATCTCCTTTCGCCGGTTGCTCTGTCTTCAGAATATTCCTGAGTACTCACATAGTCTTTTTGAAGCCTAGCGTCTTCAGGGCCTTTTTCACTGTCAGTCTGTTGGCTCTTATTTTCATAGGGTTTTTCACGGATTGCAGACAGCAGCCTTCCTGTCCTTTCCTATCTAGTTAGCTTGGGCCCCGTCTTTGCTCAGTCTATCTTTCTGTCTGTGCTGTGTTCTTTCTTCTTGCTTCACCGTCATTATATGTGGGGGGCTGCCTTTTGCTTTGGGGTCTGCTCTGGGGCAGTTTAGATTTCCCTTTCAGTCTTTAGGCTATTTAGTCCTCCGGCTGTGATCGAGGGGTCTAGGGCATCGTAGGAACCCCCCATGGCTACTGCTAGTTGTGTTGATAGGTTCAGGAGTCTGCAATCCGATAGCTGCCAACCTCTCTGGTTTTCTGGACTTAGCTAGCATTTCTGTTTTTGCCTCGTACGGTGACTCAATCATAACATGCGACGGTGCGGATAACGATGACTATGTTAAATATTTTTTTTAACCTTTTTTTTAAAACTTTTGAAGGGTATTTCAAAACGGGTTAACTAATGAGACAGTTTAATTGGGCGGGTCGTTACGGGTGCTACGATAACAAATATGTGTACTTTAACCCTGCCAAGTTAAACACCACCTGGCATATTAAACAATAGACATCACTCCCCTTTTCCGCATCACTCCCATCACGCCCTTATGTGTCAAAGAACCATAAAGCTTTGTAAAAGTGAAACATAGCTTTTATTTTATGTAATACAATAATAACAAATGACAAAAAATTACAGAATAACAACAAATGAGCTTAAAAACATCTGTAACAGTGATGTGTAGGCCACTAGATCTGACGCTGCCAAGGTACAGCACCAGGTCAGTTAAAATATGCAAAGTATTTGTCTCTGCAGGCCTTGCCATCATCCCTTGTTCTGCCATAGAATACAGGTTGTAGTCCAGCAATTGCGGGATCATTTTCCCGCCAGTCGCCAAGCACCACTTCACCGTTGGTTTGATCTGCTGAGTCCACAAATCCTGGCAGACTGTACGCAATTGCATCGCGCTGTCTATGGAAATTATGAAGAATGCAACATGCCAACACCACAGAGTCTATGGATTCTAGCTTCAGGTTTATGGGTGTGTGGAACACTCTGAAGCGGTTGGCCATGATGCCAAAGGCATTTTCGACAACACGTCTTGCCCGTGACAATCTGTAGTTAAAAATTCTTCTTTCCGGCATCAGACTTTTTTGTGGGTATGGTTTGACAAGATTCGCATGCAGGGGGAATGCTTCATTGCCCACAAAAACAAAATTTAGGTTGCCTCTAGTGTCACTATTGGGAGGCAAGTGCAGGTCACCGTTTGTCAAGCGGTCACCAAAAATTGTGTGCTCCAGAACTCCACCATCCGAAACTCTCCCGTTCATGCCAACATCAACGTTAATAAACTCATAATTGGCATTTACAAGGGCCATCAGGATTATACTAAAATAGCCCTTGCAGTTGTAATAATACAATCCGCTGTTAGGTGGTTGCGTGATCCGTACATGTTTCCCGTCCAAAGCTCCACGACAATTCGGGAACTGCCAAATGAGCTCAAAGTCCGAAGATATTTTTTGCCATTCAGCCTCCGTTTTCGGAAATGGCATGTAGCTCCATTGACTTTGTACTATTGCCTTGCATGTCTCTGGGATTAAACTGCTGAGCAAAGACCTCGAAACTGCAGCCGAAAATTGCAAGTCTTACAGAGAACATTTGGTGGCAAGGTATTGCAGCGTCACTGCCAATCTTTCGTCTGCCGGGACAGATGCACGCATCACTGTGTCCTGACGTTCAATAAACGGCTTTACACTCTCCAGTAAGAGTTGGAAGGATTCCTCTGACATACGAAGATAGTTCCGGAAGTCATGCGGATTCTTCTCCTGCAACTCTCGTACTAATTGCATATGTGAAAATTTATCCCTCTGCTGCAGCCATTCTCGGGTCAACATGCGACGCTTTCATTTGGATCGCCTCTCTCGCATCCATTCCTCTTGTTGCCGATCTCCCTCCATCAGTAACGCTGCAACAACAACAACATGCTCCGCGGTGTTCATATTCATGCTGTGCAAACTGCAAAATAAACGGTAATGGTCATAAATGTGGATAAAGCAACAACAAAAATTATTTAAACTGGACATGTTTAAAAGATAACATTACATATAACAAGTAGCTCAATTTATAATGAATGGTAATGTTAACAGCTAAAATCCAACAATGGCGGTGCCGGGCGTGGCCGTAAAACTAAAATGGCTGCCCATGAAAAACCCTAGGTTCACAGCCAAACAGCCCGCAATTTTCGTACAAGTGCATGACAAAAGGTCTAATACAGTTAGGATTTAAGGGGTGCGTGGGTGCGGCAGGTAAAGTATTATGGCTGACTATGTGAAAGCATATAATTATTTAAAATTGAGGCTAAAAAAAGCTACTATAACGGAGGTAGAATCAAGTTTTGATTGAATAAAAAAGATATATGGCCTATAAATTTTAACACTTACAAACAAAGTACAATGGCGGGGGCGGGCGTGGATATAAAAGTAAAATGACTGCCCATACTGAAAATGAAAGAAAGAGAAGCCATGTAGCCCCCCTGACCTTTCAAGTGTGAAAGCAGCTAAAATATGTGGAATATAAAAAAAAAATTAAAAACAAAATAAAAATAAGCTACAAAGATCCTATTATGAGATCCCAAACAATGCTTACCATGCAAAGACAGAGCAAAATCCAGAAAAAAGGTGAAAAGACACTGAAATAACTCAGTAGCGACTCCAACAGGGTCGATGAACCAGAAAGAGGAAAAAACGCAGTTGTGACTCACACGGCAACGCACTAGGTATACCAGCTCTCCACAATGCTCAGGAATAATGGACTGGGAGCTATGCTACAGTCTTTTATAATGAAGTCGCTGTTGCGGCAACCAATTGGAGCTTAGGGGGCGTTGCAAAGGCAACGTTTAATCACGCCTATGTTGCTGAGTTCGGAGTCGCCAACGAGGTCGCTCGTAGTTGATAATGGGCGTCAAACACAGCAATGCATGCTGGTCAGCGGGATGCCAGCAATCAAAAAAGGAGCCTGGACGTTCGAGCACGATCAGCGACATCGCAGCAGGGCGCCGGTCGTTGCCGCGTGTCACACTTAGCGAGATCGCTAACAATGTCGCTGTTGCGTCACAAAATCGTTGTCGCTTTAGCGATATCGCAAGCGATCTCGCTGTGTGTAATGGGGGCTTTACGTCGTGGTGAGTGTTTTTTCGACAATATGTTATGTAGGATTTTTTTGGGGGGGTTTTTATTTTTTTTGTCTTTTGGTACACTCTTCTATTATAATCACAGATTTTTGTATATTTTATTTTTTACATTCTGAAAATTTGGGTAAACAGACTGTGCATGGGCTGCCTGGGAACAGTCTCAGCGTGTAAATGCGCAACATGGTCTCAGCAGTTTTCTGCATATATTTATCCAATGCAATGATGGACCATTGATATTTCTGAAACAGAAAGTGAAAGTGAAAGCTGATCACGCTAGACGTAATAATCCGTCCATGTGAATTAGGTCCCAGGTCACATGGACGGAATATTACGTCCTTTGTAGGACAGGGGTTAAGATCATGTCACAGAAAATGGTAACAATACAAAAATGTCAGTTCGTCTTGCTAAAAAGAAGTCAACACCTGACTCAGTTGAACGGAAAACAGGAAAATTAAAGCTCTCAAAATGCATCAACAAGGCATGCATTTTAAAAAAAAAATTTTTATAGTGTGTCTAAACCTATAGATATAAAAAGGATATAAATCCCGTTGCGCCGTAATTGTGCCATCGCGAGAAATGAAGTTGAATAGAGTTGAATATTTAAAAACCTAGTACCAACGTATATCTAAAACAATTTTGTACTATCACTAGGACCACCCTCTCCAGCAGCTCCTCCATCTCTGCCACCACCAGCGGCAGCTCAACCAGCTTCACCCCCATCAACGCCAGCACCACCTGCAGCACCACCATCAGCATCACCATCTCCAGGTGGTACATCGAATGCAGCTACTCCATCTCCAGTTTTTACCCCATCTCCAAATTTGCCCTTTTCCATTTCATCCCCAGATGTAGGTTTCTCCCCAGCATCACTCCAGAACACTGCTGCTGGCTCGTCTTCCGGTAATTACAGTTAATAATTTTTGCTCGATACAAGATTGAACTGATATTTTGGTCTTCAAAGGATGATGGCCTGTCGTGTAATGTTTATTTTTTTGTCCTTTAATAGCTGCTGTAGCCTCAGGATCGGGGTGGGCTATAAGCTCCTCCTCTGAAGAAGCAAGGGAGCCCCAAAACCGTAAGTGTTAAACAAGAAACATGTTCCTGTTGTTAGATATTGCAACAGAATAAAGCCAGGTTAACTTCTACTCTTATGTCTACAGAACTCAACACCCTTTTACACAAACTTTTGGCCTCGCAGCAGCGGATGATTGCAGCCATTAATGCAGCTACACAGCAACACGGAGTGATGCTGGAAAGGTTGGTGGCTTACCTCCAACAGGGCCGCAGGCAATAATTTCTCCTTTCTTGTTACAATTTGACAGTGTTGTCAATGTTTTTTGCCAAAAAAAGTTAAAAATGTTTTATAAAAAATTTAGAGTTAAACTTTACACCCGCTGCAGTGTCTACTTTAAAAAAAAAAAAATTCAAATAAAACCATACACAAACACCTTTACCCCTTTAACACCGCTGGTCAACATGTAAATACGGTACCCACATCACAGATTGCAATATTTTATGAACTTTGCCCCACCAAGGCACTTATCTACATGTGTGGCTATAACGTTGTGAAGTTTTGGAATGCACACATTGATGGAAGTGTCTGCGGCTGTCATGTTGGAGAGCGCCCAATGTGGCAAAACTGTAGAAAATCCCACCAAGAAAGCCCATTTTAGTCAAGTTAACCCCACAAAGGTAATTTGCTTGATGTGCGTTGAGTACTTTGAACCGCCATCATATGTCAGGAAGGGATTAAAATCTACATCGCACCAACACATTAAAAGAAATAATAAACTTAACAATAGCATACATCCATTATATCTGGGCAGGTATTCCAAGATTACCGTCCTGATGGCGGTCCTCACCAGCCGTGAATCCATCCAGCCGTTAATCATGCCAACCCATGATTAGCAGCACACCCAAAAAAGTGTATGTAGAATTTATTAAAGTAGTCAACAATGAAAAATCAAAATAAATTTTAATAACAGTAAGCAAAATGTTAAACATTTAATGTACATAATATTTATAGAAAGAAAATAATAAGTCAAGAAAACAACACAAGAATCACAACTGCTGGTTATATGGGTCAGAGTCATTAAACCGTTGCCTCGGTGGAGTGTAATAGAAATAGAATATGGTGTACTGTCTATCCCCCTCCGCATTGCACTCTCCAGAGGTTCCTGAGTGTGTGACAACGAGTAAAATGGTGTAGGCTGTCTGTCAACGAGGGCAGTCGTGTCACTTAGTTTCCCCGTTGCCGCTTTGCTTAAAGCATCAAGAATGATCCTTTCTGCATGTACACGCTGACTTTCTTCAAGTGTAGTAATTTTCTCATTGACATAATGGGCAATACCGGTGATTACCGGTTGTGCTTGCTGCATTGAAAGTACTTTTGTAGCTATTTGGATGAATTCCGGTGTATCAGAGGTGGGGGCATTTCTTTTGCGTGCAAAAATTGCAGTCGTCGAGGTAATGCAGAAGGTGCAGGTTCGTTGTTATCCTCCTCCACGACGATAGTCGTGCAGTCGATGTCCTGACTGGCTGCAGTCGTCGACAAGGCTTCATCAGGCACCTGCATTAACATAAAAAATGGAACATTAAAGATAAGAAATCAAGCTAAAGTAAATCATATAAAAACATTACATGTCATAACCTGCCAAAGTAATCATGTTAAACCACAGGTACTATTATCTATTTGACCTAGCCTACTACATAACATCTTACAATGCTATTTTGAGGGAAGAAAAAAAGGTACTTACATCTCCTACGGGTGATTCTGACTATATCTCGGGTTCTTCAGCCAACATGGATGACATCCTTCTTGGTACCTCCTGGTCTCTCGTGAACAACATTAAGGGCAGTTTCACACGTCAGTGTCTCTGGTACATTTAGTGACAGTTTTCTTACATACCGGAGACACTGACACACGTAGACACATTCTCAGGAATGTGTCTATGCAGATGTCAGCGTGTTTTCACAGACCGTGCAAAACACGCTGACATGTCCATTTTTGTGCAACAGCACGGATCACACGGACCCATACAAGTCAATGGGTCCGTGTAAACACGTGCTGCACACGGATGCTGTCGATGTGCTGTCCGTGTGCGATCAGTGTTAAAAGTCAAAGGGTTAACATTAAAAATAATTTTTCAAAAACATGGACACGGACACACGGACAGCATACGGACAGCACATGGACAGCACACGGATGGTACACACGGACATACGGATAGCACGCGGATGTTACACGGATGACCTCCGTATGGACACGGACACACGGACACGGATAGCTCCAGTACCGGTTTTTCCGGTACCGAATTATCTGGATATGTGAAACTGCCCTAAATCATAGTACCACAGCTTTGGTACATACACCTCATCTGTGCCAGCACCAGATTTAGTCATTTTTTCAACCTTGTTAAGTTCTTTCTTATAGACGGTGCGGAGGCCTTGTATTTTTTTTTTCACGACAGCCTCATCCACTGTCTCTGTAGGGTTGTGAATTTGCTACAACTCGATAAGCTGGTCGTAGGCCTTCCTTTTTTTATCCTGTTGTTGTAGTCTGCAGATTTTATTTTCCACAGACACGGCAGGGAATGATACGTCTCATTTAATTCGTGAATGAACTCGTGCTTGTCGGAAGACATCTGAAAAAGAAAAAAAAATTTGAAAAAAGGGTCATCGAATTATAGTTATATAAAATGAAAAGAAGGCCCATAAATGTAAACGCTGCCTAAAACCAAGAATGGCGGTGGCGGGCGCGGCAGGAAACCTAGAATGGGTGACAAAACGTAACAGAAAAGAGATTAAATTTATGATTAAATATGATAGATATATGTCCATTAAATGTAAATGCAGCAAACAATGCTTACCTTGAAATACTGACAATCCTTAAGAGCAAGGAGAAAAAAACACAGTAGCGTCTCCAAAAGTGTTGCTGAGGCAAGCAAATACAAAGTGAAGCCAAAGAGAACACAATAGCGCTCAGTGCTACGTAGCAAATGATGGGAGCGCAAATAAGTTTGCTTTCATAATGTGGTCGCAGTAGTGACCGCCAATCGGAGCAGAGGGGCGTTGTAAAATACATCGCCCAGTAAGATTAATGAGAGCGCAGCTGTGGCCACCAATCGGTGCGGAGGGGCGTGGAAAACGTAGCGCTGAAGGACGCCTATTCAAAGTCTGAATCGTTACAATAGACAGTGTGTGAAATGGACCTAACGATCACCGTGGTCGTTAGTAACATCGCTGATCGCTGATGCGTCGTTATGGAGATCGGACTGAATGACAGCTTACTAGCGATGCACAATCGATCTTAGCCAGATCGTATAGTTGTCGGTATTGTTGATGCGTCGCTATGTTTAACGGAACCCTAACGAGGGCTTAAAGTGACTGGTTGCCACTATCAGCAGTGATATATACCATCCGTGAGGGCATGTCAAGTGGCTAAAATGCCACTGTAGTGAGGTTCCAGATTGTATAGATCAATCAGGCATATTGAAGGATTGTAGCAAGAAATTATGAAAAAAATTTGGTGAAGAAAGCTTAAAACTACATTACAATAGCAGAAGAAACAAAATCAACTTATTGGGGTAAAAGACAAAAAAGGATTTACAATTGAAACCTATTTTTGCTACAGGTTTTTACCATGAAGCATGATTAGCTAAAAAAATTATAGCAAAGAACTGGTAAAATTTGTGTAAGGATTCAGTGAAAGAGCCAGTAAAGTTAATGTAGGTCTTTAGGAAAGCTCCTAATCTGAATGATATCATCACTAAAAATCTTATGAGATCAATCCCATAAAGGATCTTTGGTAACTGGTTTCTGTAATTGCGGTGTTTGTAAGGTGTAAAGGGAAGTTGGCGTTAGGAGAAATTTAAATACCGTAAGTAATTTTCAACTACTGATAATCTGAAATCATGCGCTATTAGGTAATTCATTTTATGCAATACAACATTGTGATATACAGTACATTATATCTTTCTGTTTATTTAAATAGACTTTGATGTCAACAATTGAAATCAATGATTGCTTGGGCACTGATCACTCCCTGGAAGCAGTCAGAGCTGTGAACAAAATCCTGGCTCTTGCTTATCATTAGAGATGATCAAATAGGTTAGGAAAACAATCACCAAACATAAATTCAGCATGAATATGGCACATTCAGATTCGTGATCGGAAACACAAGCAAATTTTCATAACATCGAGAAAAATCGGTGACATTCGGTAAAAATTATGGAAAATAATTGCGTCACCACTAAAGTATTTTTAGCACTTTGGCTAGGATTGTGGGGTCTATGATGAGCGGGGGGGCACCTGTTTGATGAGGGTAGGGGGTGGGGAGAGCTCAGTGGAGTGGCGTGCTTGTAAATTATTTTTTTCTAGCTATATTTATGCACATTGTGCTAGTCAATCAGGGCACAGGAAACATCCACAATGTCCAGTCTTTAAATAGAGAGGGACATGTGATTTTAGCAGCCAATGGCTTGTGCCATTGGCTGCTAAAATCACATATCCCTCTCTATATAAAGAGCATACATCTTGTTTTAGTGCCATTTTGTCAGTATAAGGCTACTTTCACACTTGCGTTTTTTTGCGCTGCGCTGCATGCGCAGTGCAAACGCACATAAAAAACGCATCATGATTAAGGCCAAAAAGATTATGTGCTCAAGTGGATGGAAAAACACAGCTTTAAGTGGCCTCTCATCTTCCACCTCAATGTCACACACAGTACAGTCCACAAAGGTGGTACCCCAAATACCTTTGCTTCCCCTCACATCACAACTCTCCAACTGCCCAACTGACTGTAAGGAACCACAGATGGGTGAGTCTGCAGAGCTGTTCACATATTCTATATCATGAGCATCAGAAGTATACTCCAAAGACTTACAGAATCGCAAAATAATCTGCACTGAGACCCAAATGCTGCCTGATGCCCCTGTAAAATTAGGCTCTGTGACTTTAAGAGTCCCTCCTTCATAAATGAAACAAGATGTGTCTGCTTATGTATCACACACCACATGGCCAGCTGGGGTTGTTAAATGCTACAATTACATTTCCCAGTGATTGCAGTTGTATTGGTTGAAAGCAATGCTATAGTTGCAAAACGCCTCAAAAACGCTGACTGTGAACATAGCCCAAGTGGTGGAGGAACATTTTTTGGGGGTTAATTATTTTGGCTTAGATAAAAGTCATTAACCTGGAAAGGATTTTCCATAACATATTTCCCAGCAAAATCCATTTTGTTTTTGTTATTGTAGGTTTTTTGGTGTGCCTGTAAAAAGGGTGTGAAACTCTGACAACATTGATTAGAGCTGTGACCAAGAATTGAGAAATGCTTCCAGAGGAAGTTGCCTTGATGTTCTCGTGTCAGTTGAGCAGAGTTTCCATGATTTTCTGACGTTTTTAGACCTTGAAAGGACACCCGGGAGGGATCGCTGTAAAAATGCTCGTGTCTCCCATAGACTTACATTGGGCTCGCTGTTCTGTCTGAGCACCCGAGTATTCCAATTTGCTCAACTCGAGCAAAGAGCACCTGAGCATTTTAGTGCTCACTTATCACTACCAGGTACGCTACATTTCAGTGACGTCACACTGTGTGAACATTGTGGAGGCTAGGGCTAAGTCCCACTCTGGCATGGCACGTGCTCCTAACAATGAGGATTACTGGCCCTACTTCTATCATGGTTTCCTCCACCCCATACATCTGTTCCTGAAACTCCGCACACTCCCTCTCCGATGTGTTATCTCAGAGCACGTCATCCACATCAGTTGGAAGCTCTGCAGCACTGATTCAGCTAAACGGCAACAGGCTGTGCTGAAGCAGATTTGTATAGTAGACAAACCCACATACAGTGGCAGAGTTACTTAAAGAAATAACAGACCAGACAGATATGTGGCTTTTGCCAGGCATGGTCGTGTGTGATAATGGCGGCAACCTGGTGATGGCTGTGTGCTTGGCACACATGCTCAACTTGGCAGTTCAGCGGTTCCCTGAAACCTACTAAAGTTTGTCAGAGCTTTTGGTAAAGGTCTGCCACATCTGTGCCCATTTCCTAAAGTTGGCTACAGCTGCCACTACTTGGCTGTGCTGCAGCAACACATGCAAGTGCCAGCTCACCAAATGTTCAATGTGCCCACATGATGGAACTCCACACTGCACATTCTGGCAAGGCTTTGTGAGCATCAGAGCCCAGTTGTTGAGTAGCAGCTCCAACACACCCACCGGTATTCTGGTTAGTCTCACAAAACTTAAGAGTGGGCATGGATTTTTGACATTTACCCAGTTTTTTCAGACTGTGAGGACTCTACAAAGATGGTGATGACACCATAGTCACTGCAATGATTCTGCTTGAGTGTCTACTTAAACAATCGCTGAGTTCGAGACTGAGGAGGAGGAGGTGGTTGCTAGCGCAATAGATGCTAGTACCCAAACACTCTTAATTCTGTCTCTCGTATGTGGATAGACTGAGGAGGGGAATGAAGAGGAGTAGATGGAAATTTGCCATCATTGTGGAGAAAGGGAAAATTTTGGCTGTAAGGAGTTTGGCACATATAGCCAACCTTCTGTTGCCTTTTCACGTTATATTTATCTTGACTGAAAAAGAGTACTGGTTGTTCACCATGCTAGACCCATGCTACAAGGAGAACTTTGCATCTTTCCTTCCTGAGGCGGAGAGGTCTTCTAAAATGTTGCTATACCAGGCCATTGTTAAAAAATATTTTGAAAAATCAAACAATGTTAGCGGCAGGGGGAAAGCTTCCTTTGTTCAACCAAGGAGGAGAGACCGGGGAAAAACACAGCAGAGGCAGGGGTACACTGTCAAAGGCCTGGGCCAATTTCATAACACCATCCCAGCATCCAAGGCCTGATGACTGGGTATTTTTGACAAGGAGGGAAAAGTTTTTAAACTTGGTCAATCAATACCTGGCTGACCAAACCAGCGTACTCCCTGATCGGGCAGCACGGCGGCTCAGTGGATAGCACTGCAGCCTTGCAGCGCTGGAGTCCTGGGTTCAAATCCCACCAAGGACAACATCTGCAAGGAATTTATATGTTCTCCCGGTGTTTGTGCGTGTTTCCTCCCAGTACTCCGGTTTCCTCCCACATTGCAAAGACATACTGATAGGCAATTTAGATTGTGAGCCTCATCGGGGACAGTGATAATGTGTGCAAACTGTAAAGCACTGTGGAATATGTTAGCGCTATATAAAAATAAAGATTATTATTAATTCCTCTACAACCTTCAAATATTGGGTCTCAAAGCTGTACACCTGGTATGAGCTGTTCCTCTATGCCTTGGAGGTGTTTTGCTGCCCTGCTTTTAGCACCTTGTCTGATCTGGTTTTTAGTGCCGTAGGGGGGTCATAACAGATAGGCCCTTTGCTTGTCAACAGAAAATGCTGACAGGCTCACTCTGATAAAAATGAGCAAAGCCTGGATTTGGAACCATCTTTCCACTCCACCAGATGATAGCAGCTATGAGTTACGGATCTATAATGTATTCCATGCTCTGTGGTAGATTTTTTTGGTGTACATAACACTATTAAAAAGCTGTGAGAAATTTGTCTGGATTCAATTACTGATCCATACTATATTCCGTGCTCTGTGGCACTTTTCGTTGATATAAAGTACTGTATATACAGTAACAAAAATCAAATAAATATAGTGCCAAAGTAAATGGATACTTCCAAAAAATACATTAGAAACCCGAAAGAAAAAGGAATCTTTTTACCATAAAAATAGAATTTATTTTAAACTGTTATTAGCAACAATGCAACTTCTTTATCACTAAAAATACAAAATTTAGTTTAGTTAATACATGCAACAATGCGAAAAAAATTTTTAAGAGGGAAAACACCAATACAAAAAAAGTGCTGCAAAAATAATCTTATGGCATAGACTAATTATTTTCGTTGCACACATTTTCTATTGCACATATTGATATAAAAAGGACCAAAGGTGGACAGTATTTTAAATACAAGATGCAAAAAACGCCTCCCAAATATCCTATTCAAAGGCCTTAAATAGTAGCAAAAAAATCCTTTCTTTAAGATTATTTATAAAGTGCAAATGCATAAGTAGAAAAATATTTCATGTAGTAAAGCAGTATTAGTGCAACAATGAGAGGAACTAATGCCACAGCAATTATGCAAGGAAACAAATGTGCTAAATTAAAAAGTCTGTATCCATACCTGATGGCAGCAAAAACCCCAACGCGTGTTTTGCACTTGGCTTTATCCAGGGGAAGTGTATACTATTATGCCATGCATTTTCGCTTTTATATGGTGTCATAATTAGAGTTGAACGACTTTTGTTTTTTTAGGGTCGAGTTTCGTTTCGTGAAACCCGACTTTTCCAAAAGTCAGGTCGAGCAAGATCGTCCGATTATAGGGAAAAGTCGGGGTCGTCCCGAAACACGAAACCCAATGTAAGTCAATGAGGAATAAAAGTCGGCAGTGAGAGGAGGACAGGAAACACACCTACAGTGCCCATTTGAATGCCAAAAGCATCAATTCTTCTTGCTTAAGCTTGTCAACCTTAATTAACTTCATAATACAAGTTACGCACTGAAAAATGGGGGTTATTTGGCTAACGTTGTGGGGGGGGCTGGCTCCAGGTTTTCATGTGCCCTGGGCGAAAGAGCGCCCCTTTAACACATACCACAACTCATCATGCTCCGATACGGCAGAGAAATAGCGGTATAGTACAATGAAAAATACTTCACTTTTTACATCTCATGACGAGGCCCATCTATTTCTCCATACAGAATCATTGGTCCCATATAATGTTTGAAACAGTATATGATGAGCTCCACATAATGCTACAGTATATGTTGGTCCCCATGGATGAAGCTCCACTGTGTTATGGGCCCAAATAATGCTCCAAACATAATGGGCCCCATTTCTAATGCTCTAGTGTATAATGGGCCCTGTAAATGCTGCTCCAGTGTCTGATGTCCACCTTTGGAATGTTCCAGTGTATGGTGGGCCCCATCTATCATTCTCCAGAGTATAGTGCTCCCCAAAAATTGCTGTCCCAACATTGAAAACAATCAAATAAGTCTCCTCGCTAGGGAATCCCTGTACTAGTCTGGACTCCTCGTCGTCCCCAACTTCCATCTCACTGCACAGTATTTCAACTTTGCAAGTGTTGTGATCCTGAGCAAGCAGGGGGGGCCCACTCGTTGGCGACGGCACTGGCACAGGGCCCCTGATAGTACGGTGGTGTGTCTGATGGCGGGTGGGCCGAACCTGCACTTTCATCTGCAGCTTCCTCTTTGTCACCGTGTAAGATGGAACTGTATATGGGAAGGGTAACCTGAGTTTCATCAGGGTCAGATTCAGGCCGTGTAGCGTGCGAGGGGAATGTAGTGGTCTGGGTCAATGTACCAGCAGATTCATCGAGCAGTGGCTGGGCATCAGTGCACTTGTGTCGCCCCCAGGAGTATGGTCGCCACAGTGGCATTACCTTCCTCCTAGGGAGTGTGATGTCATGCTTGGGAGCAACAAAGGATCTGTCTAGCAGGTTAACTGATTGGGCGGCGTTATTCCCACGAGTCATGACCCTCCAAACAGCGTTCATGAAGGCAAAGTGTTTGTTTTACGTGGGCAGTATGGTTGCAAAGCTGAACCTTAAAGGAATGTCCAGAAGGGCACCACCAGGAGTGGAGCCTACGGTTTAATTCGACTCCACCTGGGAAACCTCAACCATGCAAGCTACAGAAAAGATGCACAGATTGCAAGCTTAATTCCGTTAACGAACGAGACTCCGTCATGCCCCGCGGTCCGAGTCCGGCTTACTAGAGGGACACGTGAGGCTCTGGCACATGAGATTGGCCAATAACTGGTGTGTCATGCCCTTACATGTCCGTGGCTGCATGTGCGCTACACTGAAAAGGCCAGCGTTTGTCGCTTACAGGTGAAGATAACCCGCTGAACAACGTTAGTGATGGGGATCTGTGATTACAATTATTACCCACGAACGCTGATTTCCCAGTAAGTGCAGGTGAACCGCAGTTCCGGAATTAGGCCTAACCGTCATTCCTGAAAAAATGAAAAACTTACGTGTGCAAACCACAGGTGCTGTAGCTTGCTTAATAGCTCGCCAGCCGTTCTGAGGCCCAGTATGGATTACACGTGATTGCACAAAGGTGAGAAAGGGTACCGTATCCCCGGATAACATGTATGGATAGCGTACACATTCAAAATATATGTCTATACATCAGGAGGCAGGCTCAGACGGTGTTAGGCCCAATATGGCTTGCAGGTGATTGCACAAAGGTGAGAAAGGGTACTGTATCCCCGGATAACATGTATGGATAGCGTACACATTCAAAATATATGTCTATACATCAGGAGGCAGGCTCAGACGGTGTTAGGCCCAGTATGGCTTGCAGGTGATTGCACAAAGGTGAGAAAGGGTACCGTATCCCCGGATAACATGTATGGATAGCGTACACATTCAAAATATATGTCTATACATCAGGAGGCAGGCTCAGACGGTGTTAGGCCCAGTATGGCTTGCAGGTGATTGCACAAAGGTGAGAAAGGGTACCGTATCCCCGGATAACAAGTAAGGATAGCGTACACATTCAAAATATATGTCTATACATCAGGAGGCAGGCTCAGACGGTGTTAGGCCCAGTATGGCTTGCAGGTGATTGCACAAAGGTGAGAAAGGGTACCGTATCCCCAGATAACATGTATGGATAGCGTACACATTCAAAATATATGTCTATACATCAGGAGGCAGGCTCAGACGGTGTCAGGCACAGTATGGATTTGACGGCCCATATTACACAGCGGAGGAGCAGGGAGAGGTAAAGATTGCAAATGCACCCAAGAGTCGGCCTACCCACCTGTCCAGGGCAACGGCACTCGCACGGTGTCGTGCGCTAGGTGGTGACCCTGGCCATGGGGGGGAGGCAGCACAGTTAGGGAGTTTTAGAAAGTGGCATATGTTGATGTTGGACATTCAGCTGATGCAAAAGAGGTGGACCAAAGCAAGCCATTTTTCTGTCACCATATGTGTCATCAGGGGAAGGTGGGACAAAATCCTTGGAAACCCATGCATGGTTCATTTTAATGAAGGTTAGATCATCCACATTTTGGGTTGACAGACGGGTCCTTTTTTCTGTCAGGATTGATCCAGCTGCACTGAAGACTCTTTCCGATAGCACACTTGCAGCTGGGCAAGCGAGCTCCTGTAAGGCATATTGGGCCAATTCAGGCCAGGTGTCCAGTTTAGTGGCCCAATAGTCAAAGGGGAATGACCTGTGCGGGAGAACATCAATATGGGAGGAAAAGTAGTTTGTAACCATAGTTGACAACTGCTGTCTCCTGTCACTTTCCATCGATGCAGTATTACCAGTTGTGTGAGCAGTATTTGAAAAATCAGTCCACAACATTGTCATGAAACCCCTGTCTCCAACGCCACTTCTGCTGTGTGCACCACGAACACCTCTGCCAAGCTGCCCCCGGCCCGTACGGCTCGTGTGAGAATCATCACCGCTGCTGTGTGCTGGGAATGCCTCAAGCAACCGATTTACCAGAGTTGCTTGTTTATTAGCCAATATTAGGTCAAGGTTCTCCTGTGGCATGATGTTTTGTAATTTGCCTTTATAGCGTGGATCCAGGATGCTGGCCAACCAGTAGTCGTCATCGTTCATCATTTTGGCAATGCGGGGGTCCCTTTTTAGGATCTGCAAAGCATAATCTGACATGTGGGCCAATGTTCCCGGTGTCAATGATGCACTGCGAGTGCTGGTTGGAGGAGTACTTTCTGGCAAATCCACATCCCTCCAGTCACGCACAAACCCTGTACCAGACCTTGCCACGCCAACATTTTCACTTGCCCCACGAGATGCATCCTCCTCCCCTAAGTAATCATCCCCATCATCCTCCTCCTCCTCTTCTTCCTCCACCTCGTCCAGGAGAAGTCCCTGAGCAGACAATGGCTGAATGTTATCAAAGATTCCCTCCTCCTCTTCCTCCTCATCAACATTGGCTGCAGACGCCTGCTCCTTAAGGTGTGTCAAAGTTTGCATGAGCAGACGCATAAGTGGGATGCTCATGCTTAGGATGGCGTCGCCTGCGCTTACCAGCCGTGTGCATTCCTCAAAACACTGAAGGACTTTACAGAGGTCTTTCAGCTTCGACCACTGCACACCTGTCAACTCCATGTCTGCTCTCAAAGTGCCTGGCCGTGTATCCTCCCACAAATGCATTATGGCCTGCCTCTGCTCACACAGCCGCTCCACCATGTGCAGGGTGGAGTTCCCCCTTGTTGCAATGTCGATAATGAGGCGGTGGTTGGGAAGGTGGAGCAATCGCTGCAGCTTCTGCATACGAACGGAGTGTACAGGCGATCGGCGGATGTGCGCGCACAGTCTTCGCACCTTCTGGAGCAGGGCTGTTAACTCCGGATAATTTTTGAGGAAGCACTGCACCACCAGGTTCAAGGTGTGAGCCAAGCAAGGTATGTGGCTGAGTTTTGAAAGGGCTATGGCTGCCACAAAATTACGGCCGTTATCACTAACTACCTTGCCTGCCTCAAGATGTACACTGCCCAGCCATGACTCAGTTTGTCGCTTCAAGTACTCGGCCAGCACCTCGGCGGTGTGTCTGTTGCCCAAACACATCATCTGCAACACAGCCTGCTGACGCTTTCCACTAGCTGCTCGATAGGGGGACACATCGTGTGCAACAGTGGCAGCTGCAGATGGAGTGCTCGTACGACTGCGCTCTGTGGACGAGCTTTCACTTCTGGAGGAGGAGGAGGAGGAGGAGGGTCGAACGCCTACAGCCAACTGTTTCCTATACCATGGGCTAGGCAGCACTGTCCCAACACCGCTGTCCCCTGTGGACCCTGCATCCACCACATTAACCCAGTGCGCAGTGATGGACACGTAACGGCCCTGGCCATGCCGACTGGACCATGCATCAGTTGTGAGGTGCACCTTTCCGCTCACTGACTGCTTGAGTGCATGGACAATGCGGTCTTTCACATGATGGTGGATGGCTGGGATGGCTTTGCGAGAGAAGAAGTGGCGACTGGGTAGGTCATAGCGTGGTACTGCATAGGCAATGAGTTCGCGGAAAGCTGTGCTTTCCACCAACCGAAAGGGCATCATCTCAAACGAGATTAGTTTGGCAATGTGGGCGTTCAAACCCAGTGTACGCGGATGAGAGACTGAGTACTTTCTTGACCTACTCATAGTGTCTGGGAGGGTGAGCTGGACTTGAGAGCTGCATATGGTGGAAGTAGCGGTGGACAGGGCGGACTGAGAGAGGGTTGATGATGGTGATGGAGTTGTTCTTTCTGATGGCCTAGAATCAGTCTTTCGTTGATATAACAGTGGGATTCCCTGACTGCTGTGGCCTTGCAACGACACCTCAACATTTGCTGCTGTGCTAACTGGTGGGCTTACAGTGGGGGAAACAATGTAGCGTTGCTGACTACTTTCGTTGTGATCAGTTGCACATGTGGCACTTGAGGTTTGGTGTTGTATCCACGCTTGTAAGTGCATGCTGGTTAAATGTCTAAGCATGCAACTGGTATTCAAATTTTTCAGATTTTTCCCTTCGCTTAAGGTCTTTGCGCACTTCTTACATATAACCTTGGCCTGATCATGAGGATTTTGTTCAAAAAAGTGCCACACTGCACTCTTCCTACTTTGGCAGACATTTTGCGGCCTAGCACGCTGTGATCTTTTGACCCTCTGGACAAGCTGTCCAGCAACTATTTTGATGTTTGGAACCTGTCTTTGGAGTGCTCCGGGCCTGCCAGATAACAGCTGTTGCGATGTCGATGTCTGCTGTGGATGCTCCTCATCTGAGCTATTGGAAGCAGCACCCTCTTCCCCCAATGGATGCCAATCTGGGTCAACAACTGGGTCATCCATCACCTCCTCTTCTATGTCATGTGCACCTTCCTCTGTGTCACCGTGTATGGTGGTATAGTGTGCGGGAAGGGGCACCTGAGTCTCATCAGGGTCAGAATCTGGCTCTGTACACTGCGAGGACAATGTAGTGCTCTGAGTGAATGTACCAGCAGAATCATCCATCAGCGGCTGTGCATCAGTGCACTCCATGTCAGATTCATCTTGGCCTGGGTAATTCACCATTTCACTTGATAATCCAGGCATGGTATGTGAAAACAGCTCCATGGAGTAATCAGTACTATGGCCTGCGTCATCCTTCAATCTTGGTTGGGGTGAAGGACACAAGGAAAGGTGTGGTTCATGAACATGAGCCTCCAATGACGACTCAGTGCTTTTACTTTTTACAACTGAAGAAGAGGAGGCGATAGAGCTGGAGGCTGAGTCAGCAATGTAAGACAAAACTTTTTCCTGATGCTCTGGCTTTAAAAGCGGTTTGCCAACTCCTAGAAAACTAAGCGTTCGAGGCCTTATGTAGCCAGACGATGACGCAGGCTCAACACCTCCTGCATTCGGTCCTATTTTGCTCTTGCCACTACCATCAGATCCACCACCAACACCATCATTACCAGCTGCCAACCCCCGCCCAATTCCACGGCCTCTTCCACCAGACTTCCTCATTTTTGGTAGAAATGTAGACAAAATCCAACAAACTATATAGTAATGTAAAACAAGGTACAAGGTGTCTATAGGACAGGGGAGATTTTGAATTTCTGCAGACACTTGTGGACACTGGACACTTTTGGATTGTGTGAGGCCCACTGAATATCTGAGCGCTCTGTCACAGGCTCGATGGCAGAGCTGTGACCAAAGTCACTAGAGGATAAGGGAGATTTTTAATTTCTGCACACACTTGTGGACACTGGACACTTATGGATTGTGTGAGGCCCACTGAATATCTGAGCGCTCTGTCACAGGCTCGATGGCAGAGCTGTGACCAAAGTCACTAGAGGATAAGGGAGATTTTGAATTTCTGCACACACTTGTGGACACTGGACACTTATGGATTGTGTGAGGCCAACTGAATATCTGAGCGCTCTGTCACAGGCTCGATGGCAGAGCTGTGACCAAAGTCACTAGAGGATAAGGGAGATTTTGAATTTCTGCACACACTTGTGGACACTGGACACTTATGGATTGTGTGAGGCCCACCGAATATCTGAGCGCTCTGTCACAGGCTCGATGGCAGAGCTGTGACCAAAGTCACTAGAGGATAAGGGAGATTTTGAATTTCTGCACACACTTGTGGACACTGGACACTTATGGATTGTGTGAGGCCCACTGAATATCTGAGCGCTCTGTCACAGGCTCGATGGCAGAGCTGTGACCAAAGTCACTAGAGGATAAGGGAGATTTTGAATTTGTGCACACACTTGTGGACACTGGACACTTATGGAATGTGTGAGGCCCACTGAATATCTGAGCGCTCTGTCACAGGCTCGATGGCAGAGCTGTGACCAAAGTCACTAGAGGATAAGGGAGATTTTGAATTTCTGCACACACTTGTGGACACTGGACACTTATGGATTGTGTGAGGCCCACTGAATATCTGAGCGCTCTGTCACAGGCTCAATGGCAGAGCTGTGACCAAAGTCACTAGAGGATAAGGGAGATTTTGAATTTGTGCACACACTTGTGGACACTGGACACTTATGGAATGTGTGAGGCCCACTGAATATCTGAACGCTCTGTCACAGGCTCGATGGCAGAGCTGTGACCAAAGTCACTAGAGGATAAGGGAGATTTTGAATTTGTGCACACACTTGTGGACACTGGACACTTATGGATTGTGTGAGGCCCACTGAATATCTGAGCGCTCTGTCACAGGCTCGATGGCAGAGCTGTGACCAAAGTCACTAGAGGATAAGGGAGATTTTTAATTTCTGCACACACTTGTGGACACGGGACACTTATGGATTGTGTGAGGCCCACTGAATATCTGAGCGCTCTGTCACAGGCTCGAAGGCAGAGCTGTGACCAAAGTCACTAGAGGATAAGGGAGATTTTGAATTTGTGCACACACTTGTGGACACTGGACACTTATGGATTGTGTGAGGCCCACTGAATATCTGAGCGCTCTGTCACAGGCTCGATGGCAGAGCTGTGACCAAAGTCACTAGAGGATAAGGGAGATTTTGAATTTGTGCACACACTTGTGGACACTGGACACTTATGGATTGTGTGAGGCCCACTGAATATCTGAGCGCTCTGTCACAGGCTCGATGACAGAGCTGTGACCAAAGTCACTAGAGGATAAGGGAGATTTTTAATTTCTGCACACACTTGTGGACACTGGACACTTATGGATTGTGTGAGGCCCACTGAATATCTGAGCGCTCTGTCACAGGCTCGATGGCAGAGCTGTGACCAAAGTGACTAGAGGATAAGGGAGATTTTGAATTTGTGTACACACTTGTGGACACTGGACACTTATGGATTGTGTGAGGCCCACTGAATATCTGAGCGCTCTGTCACAGGCTCGATGGCAGAGCTGTGACCAAAGTCACTAGAGGATAAGGGAGATTTTGAATTTGTGCACACACTTGTGGACACTGGACACTTATGGATTGTGTGAGGCCCACTGAATATCTGAGCGCTATGTCACAGGCAGAAATTGGCTAGTGTATCACAAACTACAAGGTGTATGTAGAATTGGGCAGAATAGGAATCTCCCTAGAGTGCAGGTCTGTAGGAACGGAACATGTCCTCGACTTATTCTCACAGAGTGACACACTGATAGCTTCACTGTGGCTGTGATAACAGCCGTTACACGGTACTGTGTGAGGAGCGTGCACCGCTGTATGGTGTGAAAAAATGCACGCTCAGTACCTCAGCAGGACAAAAAAAAATTTGGGATTGCTTTTAAAAAAGCAGTTTGCGGAGCAGTGGGTAAACAGCAATGCAGGAATGTCAGGAAGCCTTAGAAGGCAGCCCAACAACCAACACCACTGATACACCACTATATAGCCTCCCCTTGCACTGCACAGTGACTGGTGTGTTGTACAGGCAAAATCGCTAGCAGCAGAAGCAGTTTTTTTTTCTTTTCAGCAGGACAAAAAAAAAAAATTGGGATTGCTTTTAAAAAAGCAGTTTGCGGAGCAGTGGGTAAACAGTAATGCAGGAATGTCAGGAAGCCTTAGAAGGCAGCCCAACAACCAACACCACTGATACACCACTATATAGCCTCCCCTTGCACTGCACACACAGTGACTGGTGTGTTGTACAGGCAAAATCGCTAGCAGCAGAAGCAGTTTTTTTTTCTTCTTCTCAGCTGGACAAAAAAAAAAAATTGGGATTGCTTTTTAAAAAGCAGTTTGCGGAGCAGTGGGTAAACAGCAATGCAGGAATGTCAGGAAGCCTTAGAAGGCAGCCTAACAACCAACACCACTGATACACCACTATATAGCCTCCCCTTGCACTGCACAGTGACTGGTGTGTTGTACAGGCAAAATCGCTAGCAGCAGAAGCAGTTTTTTTTTCTTCTTCTCAGCAGGACAAAAAAAAAATTGGGATTGCTTTTAAAAAAGCAGTTTGCGGAGCAGTGGGTAAACAGCAATGCAGGAATGTCAGGAAGCCTTAGAAGGCAGCCCAACAACCAACACCACTGATACACCACTATATAGCCTCCCCTTGCACTGCACACACAGTGACTGGTGTGTTGTACAGGCAAAATCGCTAGCAGCAGAAGCAGTTTTTGGTGTCTTCTTCCCTGCCTAACGCTCTCCCTACAAAATCATCAGCAGCAGCAGCTCTCTCTATTCTGAGATCAGCATGAGTAACATGGTGGTCGGCGTGCACGCCCTTTTATACCCCCTGTGACGCCCACCAAAGCAAGCCAATCACTTGCATGCCCTTCTGAAAGATGGTGGTGACCCGTGCCTATGTCATCACGTTGCCCACAGTGTCCGTGGATCCTGATTGGCTGAAAAAGAGCGCAAAACAAACTTTTGAAACGCAACTTTGGCGCGTAAGTCGCCGACCTCGTGGCCGACCTCATCCTAGGGTCGGGTTTCGTTTCATGAAACCCGACTTTGCCAAAAGTCGGCGACTTTTAAAATTTTTCGACCCGTTTCGCTCAACTCTAGTCATAATCATTGGTGGCAGCGGCTAAAAACATCACATCCGCTCATAAGTCCCGGCGCAACGCCCACCGAGGCAGACGTCTGCATGACCACCTCCCACCTCCAAGACCTGACGTCAAGGCAGGAAGGGCGGACATCAATGCGACGCGTCACCATGGTGAAGGGGCGTCGCTCGGATCACCAGTCTCCGCCCGCCAACCCGACGCGTCAGGGCGAGCGGGAGGAGTCCAGCCCCGGGCGAGCATCACTGCAGTAACGGATGTAAACGTCGCTAAGATGTCTGACCAACCCCTCCAACCCCGTGCGCCAGGGCAAAGGAGGAGGCCGTACATCACCGCAGACGTACTATATCCAGGGGCGAGATGTCAAAGCAGACGAGCGGATGTGAATGCCATCAAATATGTGGGAGTGCAAACAAGAATTATACAGATATACCCATGTTAAATATGAAAGGAGGGAAGGCATGTAGGTGTAAGTGCAATTTAAGTGCATATCCAGGATTATATAAATGTGCCTAAATAAATATGCAAAAAAGGGGGAGGATATTAAAAAATATATAATTTAAAAGCAAAAAACCCAAAGGGGATTTTTTAAAATATATAGTGAGGGCAAGACAAACAAAAAAGCACTATTGAAACACAGTGCATGCATAAATAGTGAACAAATGACATATACAGATATATTATATACATACATATAAATAGATATGCATATTTTTCTTAGAAATTCCCTAAAAATACATGCAGGAAAAAGACAATATGCGTATACTGTGCACAATTAATAGGACAATAAGACAGTATGTAAATACTGTGCAAAAAAAGCCCCACAAAAAATTTTTTTAAAAGGTGTTGTGAAAGCTAAGTAAATGAAAAAACACCATTGAGACACAATGCATGCGCAAATGGTGAACAGATAACATATATAGATATATTATATACATACATATAAAATAGATGTGCATATGTATCTTAGAAATTCAATAAAAATACATGCAGGAAAAAGAAAATATGTATATACTGTGCACAATTAATAAAACAATTAGACAGTATGTACTGTAACTACTGTGCACATATTAATAAAAGTTCAGTGAAGGTGCTGATATAAATAAAGAAAGAATAGGAATATTCTTGCAAGGGACATGTCTTCTTCCTAAGATACGATTTTCATTTCCACCAAGGAAGAAAGATATCAATTACTGCATAATTCAGGAAAGCCGCAACCAAGTAAAGAGCTAAAAATACAAAAGAAAAATTAAAACCAAGACAAAAATAAAATAATAAAAGCAAAAAGAAGGCGAAACCAGATCACAGAAAAGGGGCATAACTGAGAACTTCATTTAAACCCATGGGCTGGATGGAACCAATTTTCAATATCCATTTGGCCTCCAATTGAGCCAAATTTTTTCTCCAATTACCTCCTCTAAGGTCAATGTGGACTTTATCTATGCCTGTGTCTTTCAGTGATCTCGCCTCACAGTTGTGATGAATCTTGAAATGCTTGGGCAATGGTTTTAATAAATCCAAGTCACTTATGCCACAGGCATTGAGAATATCACGATAGTGTTCTCTAGTTCTGATTTTCAAGGCTCGAGATGTTGGTCCCACATATACTTTTGGACACGGGCACACAGCATAGTAAATTACCCCTATGCTATCACAAGTTATATGTTGTGTGATTTTGTAGTTTCTCTTACCGTCACTTGATTCAAAGTGAGTGGCGCGATGCATATTAGGATGGATGTCAAAGCCAGGGATCAAAACTGGCTATCCTGTTTGGATACTGTATTTAGTGGGGACACCATACAAATTGATAGCACTGAAAATGGGCAAAAATCTGAATTAAAAAATTCTATGAAAATCATTTTAAAAAAGAGAACTCGTACGTGGTGGAACAAGGCCTCCTTAGAAAATTACCTTGCTAAGGGGCTCATTCCTAGAGGCCTCCGTGTCTGCGTTATGCCATCTTTTCCTATTGAGGATAATACCTTTAAAACACGTTGGGAAGACGCTTGTACATCATGCTCCAAGCTATTTATTGAGTTACTCATTGGTAATAATAAAAAAAAGCCTTAACAAACTTGATGTGGAGGTTGAAAACATCCATCAGAAACTTTCACAATCTCTATCTGCTCAGGAAATTGAAATGTGCAATAAGGACATTGACTCCTAGTTTTTAATATGGGAAAAAGAAGTCAAGGAAGTAAAAGCAAAAAAATTTCAAAGGGATTTACAAGATTTTGAAAGTGGTACAATGTATAAATGGCTTCCCAATAATAAAAATCAAGCTGGAAATGTCTCCCGAACTTCGTCCCTTTCATCATTATCATCAAGGGAGGAAACTGAGTCACGTGGACTTTTCTATAACTTGAGGAGAAATAATTATAGAAGACATAACGATACCCCCAGAAGACAAAAACGTATGGATCCCCCTTCCACCTCAAAACTGCAGGTAATCAATTTATCGGATATTTTGCTGACTCAACCTCAATTGGAGGTTTTAAGTCTTGATTTGTCTTTTTCACCGGCATCACCTTTTGATTCATTTACAGCCATAAATTACCTCCATTTATTCGCCCGTAAACTTGTATTGAAGAAACTTCATAACAAATCCAACAGTAGCGAAGTTTGGAATGAAAAGGAGTTGGAAGCAATCTCCACTTAAGAAGAACTTGAACAGGAATCTGAGAATACAACCATTCTAGGTAAATTTATTCCTCCAACCCCTAAAAAATTCCCCATTTTACATCTATACCCAAATATCGAACTCTTCATTAAACTTGTGACACAGGAGATAGTGTCCATTCCAAATAAAATTTCTGACGATAACTTGACCTCCGCTCAGAGAATAGCTCTAAAAGAATTGAAAAATCTTAAAGGAGCCGTGGTTAAACCTGCGGATAAAGGGGGGAATGTGGTGGTCTGGCCTACTTCCATGTACAAAAAAGAGGCTTTCAAACAATTGAAAAATGGTACATGCTATAAGAGGCTTGCCTTTAATCCAACTTCACAATTCCAGGGGGAACTTCAAAAAATCTTGGACAAAGCTTTTGCTAATGGAGTAATTACTAAGGACCTTAAAGACCATCTTATACCACAATATCCAAGAATGGCCTGTATTTACTTCATTCCTAAAATACATAAAGATCCTAAGTTTCCCCCTGGACGTCCAATTGTTTCAGGGAACAGAAATCTCTGTGAAATTATTGGCAAGTTTCTGGATTTTCATCTCAAACCTCTAGTCAGCAACTTACCCTCATATGTAAAAGATACCGGAGATGTATTGAAAAAAATAGAAGGAATTCCCATTGATGATGACATGTGGCTCGTCACCATGGATGTTGAGTCCTTATATACATCAATACATCATGAAGATGGGATACGAGCTGTTAAAAGTTTTTTGCACAGGTCTGACTACAATGAAGAATTCATGCATCTCCTTCTTGTTCTTTTAAGTTTCTCTTTGGAGCACAATTTTTTTACCTTCAAAGGTAACATTTACCTCCAACAACAAGGTACCGCTATGGGGGCCTCATTCGCATCTTCGTATGCAAACCTTTTTTTAGGTATGTGGGAAAGGGACATATTTTTTTCCAAGCCCGTGGCATACATTGAGAGGGTCCTGTTCTGGGCCCGCTACATAGATGATATTTTTCTCTTGTGGCAGGGCCTTGAACGGGACCTTCTCCATTTTGTTGACATCTTAAATGGGAACAATCTCAACATAAAATTGACTTGCAAACATAGTCAAGTCCAAATTGATTTTTGGGATATTTTGATTACCAAGGACACAATGGTTTCTTACAAACAGATGTCTTTAGGAAAGAGACTGCAGTCAATTCGTTGCTCCACGCCAAATCCTCCCACCCACGGCCAATAATTAGCGGTATACCAACCGGACAATTCTTGAGAATTAAACAAATCTGTTCCAATAATGTAGCTTTTTCTGAACAGGCAAGTTGTCTGTCTCTTAGATTTGAAGAACGTGGATATTCTAAAAGAAGCATCAAAAAAGGATACGGAAGAGCAAAAAAAATTGAGAGGGAGGAATTACTTAAGCCAAAGGAAAAACCCAAAAACAACACTACGGTAAGATTCATCTCCATATACAACCAAAGATGGTATGAGATGAGAAAAGCTTTGGAAAAATATTGGTCAATACTCCATCTTGATTCTACTTTATGTGAATTTATCCCCAAAGGTCCTTCCATCACTTATAGGCGTTCATCTAATTTGAGTGACCAATTGGTCCACAGTCATTACTCTGGACCGCAGCCACAACTAACACTTGGGCCATTGAAATTCAAATGGGGATTCCATCCATGCAGTAGCTGCATTGCTTGCCCTAATATGCATCGTGCCACTCACTTTGAATCAAGTGATGGTAAGAGAAACTACAAAATCATACAACATATAACTTGTGATAGCATAGGGGTAATTTACTATGCTGTGTGCCCGTGTCCAAAAGCATATGTGGAACTAACATCTCGAGCCTTGAAAATCAGAACTAGAGATCAATATCGTGATATTCTCAATGCCTGTGACATCAGTGACTTGGATTTATTAAAACCATTGCCCAAGCATTTCAAGATCCATCACAACTGTGAGGCGAGATCACTGAAAGTCACAGGCATAGATAAAGTCCACATTCACCTTATGGGTGGTAATTGGAGAAAAAATTTGACTCAATTGGAGGCCAAATGGATATTGAAAATTGGTTCCATCCAGCCCGTGGGTTTAAATAAAGTTCTCAGTTATGCCCCTTTTCTGTGATCTGGTTTCGCCTTCTTTTTGCTTTTATTATTTTATTTTTGTCTTGGTTTTAATATTTTATATGTATGTATATAATATATCTATATATGTTATCTGTTCACCATTTGTTCATGCACTGTGTCTCAATGGTGTTTTTTCGTTTACTTAGCTTTCACAACACCTTTTAAAAAATTTTTTTTGTGGGGCTTTTTTTGCACAGTATTTACATACTGTCTTATTGTCCTATTAATTGTGCACAGTATACGCATATTGTCTTTTTCCTGCATGTATTTTTATGGAATTTCTAAGAAAAATATGCATATCTATTTATATGTATGTATATAATATATCTGTATATGTCATTTGTTCACTATTTATGCATGCACTGTGTTTCAATAGTGCTTTTTTGTTTGTCTAGCCCTCACTATATATTTTAAAAAATCCCCTTTGGCTTTTTTGCTTTTAAATTATGTATTTTTTAATATCCTCCCCCTTTTTTGCATATTTATTTAGGCACATTTATATAATCCTGGATATGCACTTAAATTGCACTTACACCTACATGCCTTCCCTCCTTTCATATTTAACATGGGTATATCTGTATAATTCTTGATTGCACTCCCACATATATATGATGGCATTTACATCTGCTCGTCTGCTTTGACGTCTCGCCCCTGGATATAGTACGTCTGCGGTGATGTCCGGTCTCCTCCTTTGCCCTGGCGCACGGGGTTGGGGGGGTTGGTCAGACATCTTAGTGACGTTTACATCCGTTACTGCGGTGATGCTCGCCCGGGGCTGGACTCCTCCCGCTCGCCCTGACGCGTCGGGTTGGCGGGCGGAGACTGGTGATCCGAGCGACGCCCCTTCACCATGGTGACGCGTCGCATTGATGTCCGCCCTTCCTTGCCTTGACGTCAGGTCTTGGAGGTGGGCGGTGGTCATGCAGACGTCTGCCTCCGTGGGCTTTGCGTCGGGACTTATGAGCGGATGTGATGTTTTTTAGCCGCTGCCACCAATGATAATGACACCATATAAAAGCGCAAATGCATGGCATAATAGTATACACTTCCCCTGGATAAAGCCAAGTGCGAAACGCGTGTTGGGGTTTTTGCTGCCATCAGGTATGGATACAAACTTTTTAATTTAGCACATTTGTTTCCTTGCATAATTGCTGTGGCATTAGTTCCTCTCATTGTTGCACTAATGCTGCTTTACTATATGAAATATTTTTCTACTTATGCATTTGCACTTTATAAATAATCTTAAAGAAAGGATTTTTTGCTACTATTTAAGGCCTTTGAATAGGATATTTGGGAGGCGTTTTTTGCATCTTGTATTTAAAATACTGTCCACCTCTGGTCCTTTTTATATCAATATGTGCAATAGAAAATGTGTGCAACGAAAATAATTAGTCTATCTATGCCATAAGATTATTTTTGCAGCACGATTTTTGTATTGGTGTTTCCCGTCTTAAAAAATTTTTTTGCATTGTTGCATGTATTAACTAAACTAAGTTTTATATTTTTTGTGATAAAAAAGTTGCATTGTTGCTAATAACAGTTTAAAATAAATTCTATTTTATGGTAAAAAGCTTCCTTTTTCTTTCGGGTTTCTACTGTATATAACACTATAAAAAAGTGGGAAATTTGTCTGGATTCACTTACTCATCTAAACAGTTTTACATGCTTTCTGTTACATTTCGGTGTTATAAAAATTCATAAAACCATTGAAAACATTTTCATTAATTCAATTACTGACCATGCAGTATTTTGTGCTTTCTGTTATTTTCCAGTGTTTTATGAAAATAAAAAAAACCTTGAATAAATATTTATAGATTCAATGATTCATCCATACACAATAACGCGGTTCTTGATATATTTCGCTGGAATATTAATCTGTAAAAAAACTTTCAAAAATGTTTTTGGGATTCAAGTATTCATCCATACAGTGTAATGTGGTTCTTTCCATGTTATATTAATCTATAAAATGTGGTGTAGTGACCACTGTGTCCACTAGGGGGTGCTGTGTGGGTGTCTTAGGACAGGCGTATAAGCATTTCCAGTGTTCTGATAGGAGTTGGATGCTGAATGATCGTAATGTATCTCAAGGTGGGTGGCTTTGGGATGAAGGCTTGATTATGTGCTGATCAGCAGAGCTGATCTTTCGTGCCAATGTGTTAGGGAGAGCTACTTACAAATCCACCCAGGGGTGTGGTTAAGAATGCCATAGTAAAGTGTATATGAGTGTGTGTGAAGGACCTGTGATGAGGTCACGGCCATGTGACCCGGTGGGAGTGGCTACAGACCACATAAGGTGGCCAGGGTAGGTCACATGGAGTGAATGCTTGAAACCGGTTGGTCCGTTGTGGAAGGTCCCACTGGAAGATGGGGCTTCCTGCCTGACAGCACGTGAATGCTGTGAGTAATGGCTGCAAGCGTCTGAGAGTTCCCAGGGAGAGGGAATGAATGTCTGCAGTGAGCTGAAGCAGCTTTGAGGTATCCCTGACGGGGTGAGATATCTGTGAGGCTGAAGAGCCTGAGTACTGGACATTGCATAACCTATGTGACCAAAGGGATAACAGAGCAGTACTCTCTCACGGACGCTATACTGTTTATATGAACTTTATTTTGCTGCTGTGGGTTTATGATGCCTGAATAAACCGCATGGATTGTTATTGTTTTATGGAAAACCCGTACCGGACATGATTATTTGGCTGCCAAGCAAATGTCCCCAACCGTGAATGACAGCACTACCTTACAAAAATTACTTTCTAAAACTTTTCTTGGACACAAGGAATCATCCATACAATGTAACGTGGTTCTTGTTACATTTCAATGTTATATTAAACTCACAAAAAACGTTCCAAAACTTTATATGGGTTTAATGATTCATCTATACACTAATGCAGTTCCTGTTTCATTTCGTTGGTATATTAAACTGTAAAAAAAATTCCAAAACTTTTTATGGATTCAGTGATTTATTCATACACTGTAACATGGTTCTTGCTACATTTCGCTGGTATATTAAACTGTAAAAAAGCTTCCAAAACATTTTATACACTCAATGATTAATGCATACAGTTTAACGTGCTTTGTGAAAAATTACAGTGGGTTAAAATTTTTAAAAATGCTTGGCTTGCCTGGAACAGTTCACAAAATATTTTGGTAAAAAAATTGACTATTGTCATATAAAATGTAGAACCTGCATTGTGTAAAATTTTGTTGGTTTGAGATAAAAAAACAAATTTGGCCTGCTAGAGATGTACGTTTTCTTAATATTTTAATGAGATCATCCATGTGGTTGCCTTCATGGATGTTTAGATAACACTGCTTGTAATTTTTGGAAGGCTTTGCATGCTGCATAACTTTTAGTAGTGTAGGAGTACCAAAACTATACTTTGCTCACAATATTTGAATGAGGTACTACAGTTGGTGCCTTCAAGGGTGTATGGAAGACCATGCTTGTAATTTTTGGTAGTCTTTGCGCTTAGTGCATAGAATTTATGATTCTAGAAGTACCACTACATGAGAATTTGAATTTGAACAGAATGTATATGAGCCCCTCCTTTTTGTTTAATACACCCCCTTACATTACATATTGGCAGTTCTTGCTTCCTACACTGAAATTTCCATTTAAAAAAAAAAAATCAATTTTGGTTTTCTTATCCCCTTCACCACCTTGGATTTTTCCATTTTTGAGTTTGTGCTTGTTGTTCCCCTTCTTCCCAGAGCCATAACATTTTTATTTTTCTGTCAATATGACCATGAGCTTGTTTTTTTGCAGGACAAGTTGTATTTTTGAAAGAGTGCAATTCCACAATTGTTTTTTTAATTTTTTTCAACCATGCTCATTAAATGCTAAGACTAACCTGCCATTATGATTATCAAGGTCATTATGAATTTGTAGATACCAAACATGTATAGGTTCATTTTTATTTAAGTGGTGAAAAAAAAATCAAAAATTTGTCACAAAAAAAATATCATTTTCTGAGAGCATCTCTATTTTTTGTAATCTGGGGCTGGGTGAGGGCTTATTTTTTGCGTGCCAAGCAGACATTTTTATTTATAACATTTTGATGCAGATACAATCTTTTGATCCCGTTATTGCATTTTAGTTCAATTTTGCTACAACCTCAAAAATGTCATTCTAGCTAAATTAGATTTTTTTTCTCGTTACGCCGTTCACTGAATAGATTAATTATTTTTACAAATTGATAGATTGGGCGATTCTGAACTTGGCGATACCAAATATGTGTATTTTTTATTTTTTTCATTGTTTTGTTTTGAATTGGGGGTGATTTAAACTTTTATCATTTTTGAATTTTTCAAAAAATTTTTAAAACTTTTTTTTTTACTTTTTACTGGCTTCAATAGTCTCCAGACGATCATGTGACATGGGCAGGGCTGGCGTTAGGGGCAGGCAGACCAGTCAGCTGCCTAGGGTCCCCGCTCCTCCAGGGAGCTATGGGGCCCCTGCAAGGTGGGGGGGCCTGCCTGCCCCCAGTGCTGACACCCTCCGCCACCACATTGAAGGAGGCAATGATAAAGGAGAGAGCGTCAGCTGACGCTCCCTCTTCCATCATTCCCCGCTCTGCCTCTGACACAGCGGGTGCGCAATGATGTCATTGCCCTCTCACTTTGTACCAGACAGATCAGGAGACAGGAACCGGGAGCAGTGCGGGCAGGAGGAGAAGGTGAGGAGTTTGTTTTTACCAGTGTGAGTACTGGACTGTGGGGCCATTCTGGGGGGCTATATACCATGCTGAGCTGTATACCATGGTGGGCTGTATACCATGCTGGGCTGTATACTATGGTGGACTGTGTACCATGGTGGGCTGTATACAATTCTGGGCTGTATACCATGGTGGGCTGTATACCATGGTGGGCAGTATACCATGGTGGGCTGTATACCATAGTGGGATGTATACCATACTGGGCTGAATACCATGGAGGACTGTATACCATGGTGGGCTGTATACCATAACTGGGTTGTATATCATGGTGGGCTGTATACCATGTTGGGCTGTATACTATTTTGGGCTGTTTACCATGCTCGGCTGTATACCATGGTGGGCTGTATACCATCCAAGGCTATATACCATGTGGTGCTGGGCTATATACCATGCTGGGCTATATACCATGTGGTGCTGGGCTATATACCATAGTGGGCTGGGCTATATACCATGGTGGGCTGTGCTGTATACCATGGTGAGCTGTGCTACATACCATGGTGGGCTGTGCTAGACAACGTGGTGCTGTGCTAGTTAACGTGTGGTGCTGTGCTAGATACCATGGTGGGGCTGTGCTATATATCATGTGGGGCTGTGCTATATACCATGTGGTGCTGGGCTATATACCATGTGGTGCTGGGCTATTTACTTTGCAGCTGTGTTATATACCATGGGGGGTACATTTTACATTATATTCTATGGGGGGAGGCTGTGTTATATAATATGGGGGCTACATTATATTATATGGGGAGGTGGGCTGTATTATATTCTATTTGGGGCTACATTGTATTCTATGGGGGCTGTGTTATATTCTATGGGGGGCTAGATTATATTGTTTGGGGGCTTCATTATACTATGAGGGGGCTGCATTATACTATATGAGGAGGCCTACATTGTATTCTATGGAGGGGCTACATTATACTATATAAGGGGCTGCATTATATCCTATAAGGGGGTTGCCATATATTCTATGGATTGGCTGCATTATACTATATGTGGGGCTGCATTATATTCTATGGGGGATTACATTATATTCTGTGGAGTGGCTGCATTATACTCTGGGGTAGCTGCATTATTCTCTAAGGGGTGGCTGCATTATACTATAAGAGAAGGGCTGCATTATATTCTATGGGGAGATACATTATATTGTATGGCGGGGCTGCATTATACTCTGTGGGGTGGCTGCATTATGCTCTATGGGGTGGCTGTATTATATTATATGTGGGCTGCATTATACTGTATAGAGGACTATGGGGAATACATTATATGAAGAACTATGGGGTGCGTTTTACTATGGGAAGTGAATTGTACTGTTAGCACTATGCTAGACAAGGCAGGATTCCCAGAGTGGACCCTCTGGACCATGGCACCGAGGGGCCCTGGACGAGCAAGCAGGTGGACCCGACCCCTATACAGGGACCGTTAGGAGCAGGTCCAGGGGTTCGAATGCCACGGCAGCCAGAACCAAGTGGGGCGGCTCGGAATGGAGTACAGAGACGAACACAGGAAAGCAGGACTGAAGTAGGACTGCCGGAGTAGACACGAGTAGGCAGGGCTGGAAAAAGACAGCAGGTGGTAACACGGGTAGGCAGGACTGGAGTCAGACAGCAGGCACGGACACAGGTAGGCAGGACTGGAGTCAGACAGGAGGTATGGACACCGGTAGGCAGGACTGGAGTCAGACAGCAGGTACGAACACGGGTAGGCAGGACTGGAATCAGACAGCAGGTACGGACACGGGTAGACAGGACTGAAATCAGACAGCAGGTACGGGTAGGCAGGACTGGAGTCAGACAGCAGGTATGGACATGGGTAGGCAGGGCTGGAATCAGACAGCAGGAACGGACACAGGTAGGCAGGACTGGAGTCAGACAGCAGGTCTGCAAGGAAACACAAGCAATAAGTGGGTGGCAACCTCATACAAGGCAAGATCACAGGACCTAGAATGCTGTACTACAACAATGATCAGGCGCCTCCATTATGGGAGGGTGGCCTGATATACACGTAGCTGTGCCCCCATTGGTCCGGCAGTGCTACCGGGTCAGGGCACTGCCGGAGATGAGATCAGAGACGGTGAGCCGGCCGCGGCCTACTGCGCATGCGCAGGGCCTGTAATGACGTCACCGGCCATGGGCCGGTCAGAGGAGGACGCTGACGCCGGAGCTGGAGAGAGCGAGGCTGCGGCGTGAGGTCAGTGTGAGCGCGCGCGACGGGGGGCTTGGCGAGGTGCGCGTCTGGAGGCACGGGAACCGTGACATGTACTACATGGATGACTATGGCGGTGCATTATACTATATGGAGAACTATGAGGAGTGTATTATACTATATGGAGGACTGAGCAGTGTATTTTAATATATGGAGAGCTATGAGGAGTGTATTAGACTATATGGAGGACTATGGGGCAAATTATATTATATAGAGGATTATGTGGTGTAAACTGTAGATGTGCTGCTGATAACATGATACTGTATGGTGATCTGTTAGTGATCCATTAGTGATTGTTCTGTCATCATCATTCTTTATCAGATTGTGGAAAGAGGCCAGGAAACAAGTGTTGAACGACTTCAATATTGTCTATCACACTCATTCAGTGGCCTGAACTCAGCGCATGTAAATACAACCAAAATGCTTCTATGTGTTGTGCAATATGTTAGCATTTGGGGCCCCATTTTAAGCTTTGCCTAGGGCCCCACTTTGCCTAAAACCAGCCCTGGACACGGCTACTGATGGGTGGAGTATGACAGAGATTGACAGCAGTATTTAACACGTTAACCGCTGCAGGTGGATTGCGATTACATCCTTGGCTGTTAGTGGCACATGTCAGCTGATGAAATCGGCTGAAGTGTGAGGGAAAAGTTGTGGGCTCATTGCCGTAGCCAGCATCAAACAAACTAAGACGTCCAAGTTCGTAACGGGGTTAAATTGCTATTTTTTTTTTTTAAAATCCTTTTTAAATTTTGCCTTATATAAAAGGCATTATACAGGGAAGAATGTTTCTTAACATTCTTTTCATGTAAACTCCAATTTCTCGTCAATTTTGAACATTTTATTAGCAGTCCTTAAGGTGAAGTTAAAATGTGACACAATTGTTCTCAGCAGTGATCTGGGAGCCAAAGATGTTTCCAGGGGTCTTCTCCATCCTATTCTCATTCCATTCAGAACTTTTCCATCCATTGAAATATTTTCACTGCATTCCAGACCTCTTTGTCGGGTCTGCCAGAAAAATGCTCGGAATTCCCATTGGCTCCCATTATACTCATAAATAAATAAAAACTAAGCGTGCCAGCCTCCATTTTTGCTAAAATGACATCAATGTCACACTATTAACAAGTTTACTTTTTCTGAAATTGCTGCAAAGGGTACACATGCCCCCACTCCCTGCACCCTAAAATGAGGTTGGCATAAGAACGCACATATCATGCACCTACTCTTGTCTCTGATATCTGCAGGTTCAAAGCTGCCAAACAAAACAAACTAAGAACAAAATAACTCTGATCTAACGCAAATTAAAATAAATCTACCCATAAAACATAGCCATAGTATCCTTCAGTGAGTGACTAGAAAAATGTTAACTCAATGGATTCTGTCCATATGGAATATATTTGAATAAAGAGCTTCCACATTATATGTGACCATCAAGGTACTCAGATGAAGTTTATGAGTTTGAAATTGGTTCATAATGTGAGAAGAATCACTCATATAAGAAGTTGTAGAACTTAGGCCTCATTCAGACATCCATGTTGCATGTACACCTTGTGTCCATTTTTTTCATGGGTATGTATAGCACATACCCATTATAATCTATGGTGCTATTTACATGTCTTTTTGAGATAAGTAGTCTAATTTTTTCTTCAGAGACTGAGTTGAATCTGAAGGAAGTGGTGAATAAAAGTACCTTATTGTTGAGATAACGTTTTGCATCAGCAACATACATATCGGTGGGCCAAAGGGTTGCGGTGTCGATTTCTCAAATTCTTTGATTGTAAGAAGAACTGTAATGAAGTTCTATTCCTCCTTTGTGATATATTTCCCCCTGAACTGATCCAATGTAGGATTTCCCTTAGAAATGCAAACGATATCAAAGAATATCTGCAATGGAGGAAATAATTTCAAGGAGACAGTAGCTTTTAGATTGGTTGTGCAGTGAATATTGCCTCAAATCTGCTCTTTTTCATTTTCTTTTAGTAGCTCAAGAAAAGCCTACCGTTCATCCAAAGATAGTTTACACATATTACGCTAGACGTCTTATCATATAATAATTTAAATGAAAGTTGTCTGCAAAATAAGTATATTTAACCATTTTTCCTCATCAGCCAATTTTCATTTTTGAATTTAGATTTTTTTCTCCACCCTTCTTCCAAAATCCATTCCTTTTTTTTTTTGTTGACTTCGGTGCATGAGGGTCTGATTTTGCAGGACGAGTTGCAGTTTTGAATTACGTCACTCATTTAACCATTCAATCTATTGACAAATGGCCATAAAAAGCCAGATGTGATGAAATTATGAAAAAAATGCAATTTTGCCCTTTTTTTAGGGCTTTGTGTTTATGACATACCTTGTTTGGTGATAGTTACTCTAAAAAATGATTATTCAGTTCAATACAATAAAGGCAATTCCAATCTTGTATACATATTTTTTCATTTACATTGAAAAAAAATCACAAATCTTATGTTTTGATAGATAGGACCTTTATAAACATAATAATACCTGACCAAGCACTAAAGAAGCAATCATCTGTAGGGCAAAACCCTGAGTCAGGCTATGCATTCGACATTTTGACGTTTATGGCAATATGGGCTGTTTTACTAACCTAAGACTCAATTCACATCATCCATCATTTGGTGAGCTTCCTCCCAATTTTATACAATGTTGTTACACGGTGGTTACTTACTAATTCAACCATTTAACTTTTTGAGATTGCAGGACTAATCCCTAAAAGAGTAGCAGCTCCATTGTGGTTGTTGTCAGGATTAATGCAATAAAAGACTTGAAAACACGGTACCAGAGATATCCGTGTCCATGTATCACACTTTTGTGGCACACGTGTGCTGCATCATTACCACATGGATGGCCGCAGGGGAAGTAGCACTACAGTAAGCGCTGTTCCCCTGCATGTGGTGCTGAATGCGGCTGTCATTCTCCCTGCTCTGCCGGCAACAGTGCGAGCAGGGAAGAATGAATAAAAAAAAAACGACTTGGGGTCCCCCTTATATTTTTAACCAAACCGGCAAAACTAACAGGTTGTATTATTTCATTAAAAGACTTTATTCTTAACATGTGTGTGTTTAATTAACCCTTTCTAACTATAGGATTAGTAATGGATAGGTGTCTTATTGACACCTATCTGTCACCTTACAATAGCAAGGTGACATTAACCCCTTATTACCCCACTTGCCACCGCTACAGGGCAAATGGGAAGAACCCAACAAAGCTCCAGAATAGGTGCATTTAATAGATGTGCCTTTACTGGGCAGCTGCAGACTGCTGTTTTTAGGCTGGGGGGCACATATTTATGGCTCCTTACCAGCCTGAGAATAGCAGCCCGCACCTGTATAGTTTTCCGTGGTTGGTTAAAAAAATAAAGGGACCCCACATTGTTTTTTTTCATACATTCTTCCCTGCTTGTGCTGTTGCTGGCAGAGCAGGGATGAATGACAGCAGCGTTCAGCACCACATGCAGGGAAACAGCACTTACAGTAGCGCTACTTCCCCTGTGGCCATCCGTGCTCCCGGAGGACAGTGTACACTGTTCCTCATTTGCACGTGTGCAGCATGTGTTGCAGGCCGTGTGTCCGTGTTAAAATGGACATGTCTCCGTGTTTTGCACATGGACACACGGTCCGTGAAAACACGCTGACATCTGCATAGACTCATTCATTTGAAGGGGTCTACGGGTGTCAGTGACTCCGGTACTTGCGAAAACTGTCACTACACGTATCGGAGCCACTGACGTGTGAAACCGACCTAATGTATTAAAATAGAAAACATATCTTCGTGGAATGGAAAAATAGCCAAGCATTCCTTCATATTTTGTATTTGTTTTTTATAGAACAGACTGTGAAGTAAAATGTCTTGATAACATTACTACCAACATTTCCACTTTTTAATGGTTTACTAGTTTCCTTTGTTTGTACAGCCATATTCCGCTTAAAGGATTTTTTTGTGGGATAAGCTGTAACTTTTATTTTACACATTTTGGCATATAACGTTTAAACTCATTAAATTCCACAGTTACTATTGAGGTTTATATTTAGTGGGTCTTCCTGTCTTAATAGGATTTAGCTCCTATTGCAACAGTTGTGTAATATAGCCCTACTGTATGTATTAGTTTGGCCCAGATCATGAGAATCTACTTACAATTTCTGCAGAAATCCACAAGGGAATGTCGCAAAGAGATTAATATGTTCTAAATTTAGGCCATTGGTGAGAGGAGTTACTGCTAAGGACCATTTTCGCATGATAACCCCCTTCCGCCTAAACCTGTTTTCACCTTTATGACCAGACCAAATTTTTCAATTCTGACCTGTGTCAATTTTAGTGGTGATAACTGGAATGCTTCAATATATCTCAGTGATTCTGCAATTTTTTTTTTGTGGCACATTCTGCTTTATGAAAATAGTACATTTAGGTCACTATAGTAAATAGTAAATTTAGGTCACTAATTATGATTATGTTCATGAAAACATAAAAAAATTGACAATTTTGGAGAGTTAGGAATTTTCTACCTAAAAATTACTAATAAATAACATTTACTACATGTGTTAGGCATTGGGATTCTCCCGCTAAGTGGGACAGATACCAAGCATTGCCTGGTGCTGAGGTCTCCTATTCTGGTCTGGCCGCTGTGAGTGCTGCACAACACAGATGTCAGTCCCAGCGTCTTGGTCAGGTTTGTGAGCTTCGTTTGGTTACTGCTGGCTCTCCAGCCATGTCTATGGTAACAAGGGAGATGCATGCACAGCCTGATGGTTGGGAGTCTAATTCCAGAGTTTACCTGAATGAGCATGTCCATAATCTGCTGACTGGAGAGGTGGAAGCGCCAGATTGGCCAGCGCTCAAGGTTAGCACAGGCGAGTCACAGAACAAATCCATCTCATGTGCTACTTCCCCTGTGATGTTCAACAGGGTTTAGTGCCTTACATACTTTTTGCATTACCACTCTGTGCTGCAACCAAGCTGGGTACTCTGAGTTCTGTTCACACTGTGTGACATTTACCACAGTGCGTTTAAGAAGATCCCTTGCAGTCTAGTTACGCCATTGTTCACTAGCAGCAGTTATTCATCTCTTCCTGGTGCACCCCGGGTTGCGATTGCACTTTATTATTTATTTTTATTCAGTGCAATCTGCCAATCCTAACAGTGCAGTAGCACCAGGGTCTGGCTAGTAATGGCAGATGAGCAGTGTCTCCTGCAGAACATCCAGCAGCTGGAGAGCAGGTTTTCCATGCTGGAGCGGGCGGCTTCAACAGCGGATCTATCTTCAGTAGCGGCACAAGCAGCTAGTGATACCGCCACTAGGGTTTCTGCTGCAACTCCTGTTCCATATTTTCCACATTTCCCACTACCCGATAAGTTCTCAGGGGACAGCAAAGCTTGCAGGGGATTTGTGAACCAGTGCTCGATTCAGCTGGAGCTACTGGCCTCACGTTTCCCATCTGACCGGGCCAAAGAGGGATTTATGTTGTCTCTGTTGACGGACAGAGTGGTGGAGTGGGCTATGCCGCTATGGGAGCTTAATGACCCACCTGGTCATGAGTGCCCTGAAGCAGATCTTTCTAGGACCTCGGGTTACTCATGACACCGCACTCCAACTCTTGGCATTAACCCAGGGCTTTTCCACATCCAGCCAGTTTGCCAACCAATTCCATATTTTAGCTTATGAGTTGGAGTGTTGAGATAAGGTCCTGATTCCCGTATTTTGGAGGGGCCTTGCTGACCACATAAAGGATGTTTTGGCCACTAGGGAGATTCCAACTACACTGGAGGAATTAATAATTGTCTCCACTCACATTGATTTTCGGCACACTGAACGAAGATTGGAGCGAGCCCAGTGTAGACAAAGGATTTGGTTATCTCCAAACTTTTCCAATCCTTTGGAATCTCCAGCTCAGACAAGCGATCAGGAGGAGCTCATGGAGGTCTCTCTGGCAGAATCTAAATCCCATCCTGTATGTTCTCAATTGACCTGCTTTGTTTGTAGGCAGTTGGGGCATTTAAGCCAATAAGTGCCCCAGACGTCAGGGGAAACGACCATGTCTAGTGGCTATTGGAAGAAATTCACTAGACACGGCAGATGTATCCTCCAAATTAAACTTCAAGGTGTCCTTGTCTTAAAGGTCGACTACTCACACTACCGAAGCTTGCGTGGATTCTAGGGCTGAGGGCAATTTTCTGTCTTCAACCTTCACCCAATGACACACAATTCCCTTAGAGATGCTCCCTAAGGCAATTACCATCCAAGTGGTTAATGAGTTTGTTCTTCCATCTAAAATCATTCATCAGACGATACCTCTTACTCTCATGATTAGTGTTGAGCGATACCATCCGATACCCTAAAATATCGGATCGGATGGTATCAGCCCGATATGAAAAAAGTATCGGGTATCGCCGATTCCGATACCGGAAGTCCCATTCAAGTCTATGGGACTTCCGGTATCGGAATAAGAAATACCCTTTTCTGTCCTTGTACAGCCTCTCGGGGGGTGTGTACGGGCCTTCCGGGGGTCTGTGCCGGCCTGCCCGGGGTCTGTGCTGACTGCCCGGGGGTCTGTGCGGACTGCCGGGGGTCTGTACCGGCCTGCCGGGGGGCTGTGCCGGCCTGCCGGTGGTCTGTGCCGACTGTGCGGGGGTCTGTGCAGGCTGCGGGGGTCTTTGCAGGCATTGTCCGATGGGACTGCAAGTCCCACCGGGCGATGCCTGCTACCATGACGGTGATTGACACACTAGCCAATGATGGGACAGTAGTTGTCCCATCATCCGGCTAATGTGTTGAATGTAAAAAAAAAAAAAAAATACATGCTACATACATACTACATGCTACATACATACTACATACATGCTACATACATGCAACATACATACTACATACATACTACATATATACTGCATGCATGCAACATTCATACAACATATATACTACATGCATGCAACATGCATACTACATATATACCACATGCATGCAACATACATATATACTACATATATACTACATGCAACATGCATACTACATATATACTACATGCATGCTACATACTACATGTATACCACATGCATGCAACATGCATACTACATATATACCACATATATACTACATGCATACTACATATATACCACATGCATGCAACATACATATATACAACATATATACTACATGCATGCAACATACATATATACAACATATATACTACATGCAACATACATACTACATATATACATATATTTTTTCTTTATAGAAAGTTTTTACACACATTTCCTATATGGACTGAGTTTATGAGAATCCAAATGGCAATATATGTGGACCATTTTCTATACAGGTATTGGAACCTTTTCCATGTACATTTCTGTGGTATCTTTTTGTTGGATTTCTATGTGATATATAATTGAACACTGCGAAGGATAAATAATATTAATTAATTTTTTCCTTTATGGAATTATTTTTTTTCCATCTGTGCCTATTTTCTACTGAATAAAACAAACAGAATGCAATAAAGGTTATCATAGGATAAGATAATGTGTATATATATTTCTATATTTTCTTTTTTCTTTTTTGTTTTATAAGTGTATGAGACTTCTATATGATACCAATTTCTGTAAAGGAAGCTTATATTTGTTGTTTTCTGTCTTATAGATAAAATCTTGAGGAAGGCTTAATAGCCAAAACGTTAATTATTTGTCTGTATAATATTGGTCTCATAACAATATATCATGCCTTTTTTGAATGAATAAATAATAGATTCATATTATACTGTGTGCCGAGGTTTTTTCTAAGTACTACATATATACTACATATATGCTACATGCATGCAACATACATATATACTACATATATACTACATGCAACATACATACTACATATATACTACATGCATGCAACATACATATATACTACATACATACAACATATATACTACATGCATACTACATATATACCACATGCATGCAACATGCATACTACATATATACAACATATATACTACATGCAACATACATACTACATATATACTACATGCATGCAACATACATACATACTACACACATACAACATATATACTACATGCATGCAACATGCATACTACATATATACCACATATATACTACATGCATGCAACATACATATATATTACATATATGCTACATGCAACATACATACTACATATACACTACATATATACTACATGCATGCAACATGAATACTACATATATACTACATATATACTACATGCATGCAGCATACATACTACATATATATACCACATATATACCACATGCATGCAACATACATATATACTACATATATACTACATGCATGCAACATACATATATACAACATATATACTACATGCAACATGCATACTACATACATACTACATATATACCACATGCATGCAACATGCATACTACATATATACTACATGCAACATACATACTACATATATACAACATATATACTACATGCATGCAACATACATATATACAACATATATACTACATGCAACATACATACTACATAAATACTACATGCATACATACTACATACATACAATATATATACTACATGCATACTACATATACAGTATACCACATGCATGCAACATGCATACTACATATATACCACATATAAACAACATGCATGCAACATACATATATACTACATGCAACATACATACTACATATATACTACATGCATGCAACATACATACATACTACATACATACAACAAATATACTACATGCATACAACATATATACTACATGCATGCAACATGCATACTACATATATACCACATATATACTACATGCATGCAACATACATATATACTACATGCAACATACTACATATATACTACATATATACTACATGCATGCAACATGCATACTACATAAATACTACATATATACTACATGCATGCAGCATACATACTACATATATACCACATATATACTACATGCATACTACATATATACCACATGCATGCAACATACATATATACTACATATATACTACATGCATGCAACATACATATATACAACATATATACTACATGCAACATACATACTACATAAATACTACATGCATACATACTACATACATACAATATATATACTACATGCATACTACATATACAGTATACCACATGCATGCAACATGCATACTACATATATACCACATATAAACAACATGCATGCAACATACATATATACTACATGCAACATACATACTACATATATACTACATGCATGCAACATACATACATACTACATACATACAACAAATATACTACATGCATACAACATATATACTACATGCATGCAACATGCATACTACATATATACCACATATATACTACATGCATGCAACATACATATATACTACATGCAACATACTACATATATACTACATATATACTACATGCATGCAACATGCATACTACATAAATACTACATATATACTACATGCATGCAGCATACATACTACATATATACCACATATATACTACATGCATACTACATATATACCACATGCATGCAACATACATATATACTACATATATACTACATGCATGCAACATACATATATACAACATATACACTACATGTATGCAACATGCCATATATACCACATGCATGCAACATGCATACTACATATATACCACATATATACTACATGCATGCAACATACATATATACTACATGCAACATACATACTACATATATACTACATGCATGCAACATACATACATACTACATACATACAACATATATACTACATGCATGCAACATGCATACTACATATATACTACATGCATGCAACATACATATATACAACATATATACTACATGTATGCAACATGCATACTACATATATACCACATATATACTACATGCATGCAATATACATATATACTACATATATACTACATGCAACATACATACTACATACATACTACACATATACCACATGCATGCAACATGCATACTACATATATACTACATGCAACATACATACTACATATATACAACATATATACTACATGCATGCAACATACATATATACAACATATATACTACATGCAACATACATACTACATATATACTACAAGCATACATACTACACACATACAACATATATACTACATGCATACTACATATATACCACATGCATGCAACATGCATACTACATATATACCACATATAAACAACATGCATGCAACATACATATATACTACATGCAACATACATACTACATATATACTACATGCATGCAACATACATACATAATACATACATACAACAAATATACTACATGCATACAACATATATACTACATGCATACTACATATATACCGCATATATACTACATGCACGCAACATACATATATACTTCATATATACTACATGCAACATACTACATATATACTACATGCATGCAACATGCATACTACATATATACTACATATATACGACATGCATGCAGCATACATACTACATATATACCACATATATACTACATGCATACTACATATATACCACATGCATGCAACATACATATATACTACATATATACTACATGCATGCAACATACATATATACAACATATATACTACATGTATGCAACATGCATACTACATATAAACCACATATATACTACATGCATGCAACATACATATATACTACATGCAACATACATACTACATATATACTACATGCATGCAACATACATACATACTACATACATACAACATATATACTACATGCATGCAACATGCATACTACATATATACCACATATATACTACATGCATGCAACATACATATATACTACATATATACTGCATGCAACATACATACTACATATATACTACATGTATACTACATGCCTGCAACATGAATACTACATATATACTACATATATACTACATGCATGCAGCATACATACTACATATATATACCACATATATACCACATGCATGCAACATACATATATATTACATATATGCTACATGCATGCAACATACATATATACAACATATATACTACATGTATGCAACATGCATACTACATATATACCACATGTATACTACATGCATGCAACATACATATATACTACATATATACTACATGCAACATACATACTACATATATACCACATGCATGCAACATGCATACTACATATATACTACATGCAACATACATACTACATATATACAACATATATACTACATGCATGCAACTTACATATATACAACATATATACTACATGCAACATACATACTACATATATACTACATGCATACATACTACATACATACAACATATATACTACATGCATACTACATATATACCACATGCATGCAACATGCATACTACATATATACCACATATAAACAACATGCATGCAACATACATATATACTACATGCAACATACATACTAAATATATACTACATGTATGCAACATACATATGTACTACATATATACTACATGCAACATACTACATACATACTACATGCATGCAACATGCATACTACATATATACTACATGCATGCAGCATACATACTACATATATACAACATACATATATACAACATATATCCTACATGTATGCAACATGCATACTACATATATACCACATATATACTACATGCATGCAACATACATATATACTACAGATATACTACATGCAACAGATATACTACATGCATACTACATATATACCACATGCATGCAACATGCATACTACATATATACCACATATATACTACATGCATGCAACATACATATATACTACATGCATGCAACATACATACTACATACATACAACATATATACTACATGCATGCAACATGCATACTACATATATACTACATGCATGCAACATACATATATACAACATATATACTACATGTATGCAACATGCATACTACGTATATACCACATATATACTACATGCATGCAACATACATATATACTACATATATACTACATGCAACATACATACTACATACATACTACACATATACCACATGCATGCAACATGCATACTACATATATACTACATGCAACATACATACTACATATATACAACATATATACTACATGCATGCAACATACATATATACAACATATATACTACATGCAACATACATACTACATATATACTACAAGCATACATACTACACACATACAACATATATACTACATGCATACTACATATATACCACATGCATGCAACATGCATACTACATATATACCACATATAAACAAGCTTTTTTTTTTTTTTTTCTTTCTTATTTTTTTTTTGTTTTTTTTATGTTTTGTTTTTTTTTTTTTTTTATTTTTTTTTTTTTTGTATTTTTACATGCATGCAACATACATATATACTACATGCAACATACATACTACATATATACTACATGCATGCAACATACATACATACTACATACATACAACAAATATACTACATGCATACAACATATATACTACATGCATACTACATATATACCGCATATATACTACATGCACGCAACATACATATATACTTCATATATACTACATGCAACATACTACATATATACTACATGCATGCAACATGCATACTACATATATACTACATATATACGACATGCATGCAGCATACATACTACATATATACCACATATATACTACATGCATACTACATATATACCACATGCATGCAACATACATATATACTACATATATACTACATGCATGCAACATACATATATACAACATATATACTACATGTATGCAACATGCATACTACATATATACCACATATATACTACATGCATGCAACATACATATATACTACATGCAACATACATACTACATATATACTACATGCATGCAACATACATACATACTACATACATACAACATATATACTACATGCATGCAACATGCATACTACATATATACCACATATATACTACATGCATGCAACATACATATATACTACATATATACTGCATGCAACATACATACTACATATATACTACATATATACTACATGCCTGCAACATGAATACTACATATATACTACATATATACTACATGCATGCAGCATACATACTACATATATATACCACATATATACCACATGCATGCAACATACATATATATTACATATATGCTACATGCATGCAACATACATATATACAACATATATACTACATGTATGCAACATGCATACTACATACACTCACTGGCCACTTTATTAGGTACACCTGTCCAACTGTGTGTTAAGACTTAATTTCTAATCTGCCAATCACATGGCGGCAACTCAGTGCATTTAGGCATGTAGACATGGTCAAGACAATCTCCTGCAGTTCAAACCGAGCATCAGTATGGGGAAGAAAGGTGATTTGAGTGCCTTTGAACGTGGCATGATTGTTGGTGCCAGAAGGGCTGGTCTGAGTATTTCAGAAACTGCTGATCTACTGGGATTTTCACGCACAACCATCTCTAGGGTTTACAGAGAATGGTCCGAAAAAGAAAAAAAATCCAGTGAGCGGCAGTTCTGTGGCCGGAAATGCCTTGTTGATGCCAGAGGTCAGAGGAGAATGGGCATACTGGTTCGAGCTGATAGAAAGGCAACAGTGACTCAAATTGCCACCCGTTACAACCAAGGTAGGCAGAAGAGCATCTCTGAACGCACAGTGCGTCGAACTTTGAGGCAGATGGGCTACAGCAGCAGAAGACCACACCGGGTACCACTCCTCTCAGCTAAGAACAGGAAACTGAGGCTACAATTTGCACAAGCTCATCGAAATTGGACAGTAGAAGATTGGAAAAACGTTGCCTGGTCTGATGAGTCTCGATTTCTGCTGCGACATTCGGATGGTAGGGTCAGAATTTGGCGTAAACAACATGAAAGCATGGATCCATCCTGCCTTGTATCAACGGTTCAGGCTGGTGGTGGTGGTGTCATGGTGTGGGGAATTTTTTCTTGGCACTCTTTGGGCCCCTTGGTACCAATTGAGCATCGTTGCAACGCCACAGCCTACCTGAGTATTGTTGCTGACCATGTCCATCCCTTTATGACCACAATGTACCCAACATCTGATGGCTACTTTCAGCAGGATAATGCGCCATGTCATAAAGCTCGAATCATCTCAGATTGGTTTCTTGAACATGACAATGAGTTCACTGTACTCAAATGGCCTCCTCAGTCACCAGATCTCAATCCAATAGAGCATCTTTGGGATGTGGTGGAACGGGAGATTCGCATCAGGGATGTGCAGCCGACAAATCTGCGCCAACTGTGTGATGCCATCATGTCAATATGGTCCAAAATCTTTGAGGAATGCTTCCAGCACCTTGTTGAATCTCTGCCACGAAGAATTGAGGCAGTTCTGAAGGCAAAAGGGGGTCCAACCCGTTACTAGCATGGTGTACCTAATAAAGTGGCCAGTGAGTGTATATACCACATGTATACTACATGCATGCAACATACATATATACTACATATATACTACATGCAACATACATGCTACATACATACTACATATATACCACATGCATGCAACATGCATTCTACATATATACTACATGCAACATACATACTACATATATACAACATATATACTACATGCATGCAACTTACATATATACAACATATATACTACATGCAACATACATACTACATATATACTACATGCATACATACTACATACATACAACATATATACTACATGCATACTACATATATACCACATGCATGCAACATGCATACTACATATATACCACATATAAACAACATGCATGCAACATACATATATACTACATGCAACATACATACTACATATATACTACATGTATGCAACATACATATGTACTACATATATACTACATGCAACATACTACATACATACTACATGCATGCAACATGCATACTACATATATATTACATGCATGCAGCATACATACTACATATATACAACATACATATATACAACATATATCCTACATGTATGCAACATGCATACTACATATATACCACATATATACTACATGCATGCAACATACATATATACTACATATATACTACATGCAACATACATACTACATACATACTACATATATACCACATGCATGCAACATGCATACTACATATATACAACATGCAACATACATACTACATATATACAACATATATACTACATGCATGCAACATACATATATACAACATATATACTACATGCAACATACATACTACATATATTCTACATATATACTACATGCATGCAACATACATATATACTACATATATACTACATGCAACATACATACTACATATATACTACATACATGCAACATACATACATACTACATATATACTACATGCATACTACATATATACCACATGCATGCAACATACATATATACAACATATATACTACATGCATGCAACATACATGTATACTACATATATACTACATGAAACATACATACTACCTATATACTACATATATACTACATATATACTACATGCATGCAACATACATACTACTTATATACCACATATATACTACATGCATACTACATATATACCACATGCATGCAAAAGCTGCGTGGGAAATTTCTCACACAGCAATGCCATAAAGTGAGACTAGGGACTTTTTTTTACAGTGGCGGAGGAATACAGTGCGGATGGATACCTACCTCCAGTCATTGGATTCCTGGAGCCCGTAGAGAACGGTAGCATCAGCTGATGCTGCTGTTCTCCATGCAAGATCGTCGTGGGACACTCGTGGACTTCTGCGGATCAGGGGTAAATATATTGGTGGTTTGTTATTTTAATATTTATTCCACAGATGACAATGGCTTCGGGGAACAAAGTGACAAGTGATGGTGAGTATGTACTCTATGTTATATGTACTGTATGTCTATATGTATGTATTGTATGAATGTATTGTATGTAGTATATATGTATGTTACATGCATGTAGTATATATGTAGTATATATGTAGTATGCATGTTGCATGCATGTGGTATATATGTAGTATGCATGTTTGTTGCATGCATGTAGTATATATGTAGTATGCATGTTGCATGCATGTAGTATATATGTATGTTGCATGCATGCAGTATATACAGTATGTTGTATATATGCATGTGGTATATATGTAGTATGCATGTAGTATATATGTGGTATATATGTAGTATGTATGTATGTTGCATGCATTTAGTATATATGTAGTATGCATGTTGCATGTAGTATATATGTAGTATATATGTAGTATGTATGTTACATGTAGTATATATGTGGTATATATGTATGTTGCATGCATGTGGTATATACAGTATGTAGTATGCATGTAGTATATATGTAGTATATATGTAGTATGTATGTAGTATGTGTGTATGTTGCATGCATGTAGTATATATGTAGTATGTATGTATGTTGCATGCATGTAGTATATATGTGGTATATATGTAGTATGCATGTTGCATGCATGTAGTATATATGTTGTATAGATTCAAGATTCAAAGAAGCTTTATTGGCAGGACTAAATACACATTAGTTTTGCCAAAGCAGGTGTACAGAAGGGAATATGGATAGGGACTGTAGGGATGTTGGGAAGGGGCTGTAGGAAAGGTGGATGGGGCAGATCCAGGATGGGGCTATAGAAGTCCATGACATAGGGAAGGTGGATGGGGGCATGGGGGCAGATCCAGGATGAGGCTATAGAAGTCAATGGCATAGGGAAGGTGGATGAGGGATTGGGGCATATCCAGGGTGGGGGCCATAGAAGTCCATGGCATATCATAGTTCTCTTTCTCGCAGTCTATGGCATTCGCTCACATATTGCGCTGCTATCTCCACTGCTCTCTCTTCTTCCCCCAGCAGGATGTATGTTTTCTCTTCCTCCTTCATGGTGGTGAAATCCGGGAAGAGATGTGAGAGTCTCCTGAAGTGAGTGTCCCTCACTGCTGAGTACTTGGAGCAGTGTAGCAGGAAGTGGGTCTCATCCTCCAGGGCCTCCTGGTCACAGTGTTGGCACAGTCTTTCCTCCCTGGGCTTGTAGCTCTGCCTGTGTCGGCCGGATTCGATGGCCAGACTGTGGGCACTGAGTCTATACCGGCTCAGGATCTTGCGGTCTTTGGGGTCCGGGAGTTTCTCCAGGTATGGAGCCAGTCTGTAGTCTCTCTGTAGACTCTGGTACATGGTCAGTTTCTGTGAGCTGATGATGTCGTTCTTCCAGTCACTTACGCACCTCTCCTGGCCTTCGTCTACCATCTTCCTGATTCCGGCTTTTGTCAGGTTGTTGTGATTGGTTTTCTGGTCAGGTTGGGTTTGGGTGAGCTGTTCCGAGGGTCCTGGTTTTTCTGTTTCCCCTACATGTGTCAGGGCTTTATGGTGATGGGAGCTTGGATTGCTCCTACGTAGGTGAGCCCGGAATGACAGTGCCCTCTTTAGAACCGTTAGGTGTAGAGGGAATCTGCCCAGCTCGGCCCGGCAAGCACTGTTGGAGGTGCTCCGATGGACTTGGAGAAGGTGCTTGCAGAATTCCAGGTGGAATATTTCTGTTGGGCTTGAATCCCACCTTGACCAGTCTGGGTAGGTGTGAGGACCCCAGACTTCGCTGCCATACAGGAGGATTGGGGCGATGATAGAGTCGAAGATTTTTAACTAGACCCTCACTGGTGGCTTTAGATGGTAGAGTTTCCATCGGATGGCATAGAAGGTTTTGCATGCCTTGTCTTTCAGGGTCTCTATGGCTTGTTTGAAGCTCCCTGATCGGTGAATCTCTAGGCCCAGATATGTATATTTGTCCGTTCCTGTAAAGGCGCAGTTGTTGAGGATAAATGAAGGGTGCTGGTCTGATTTTCTCTTTTTCTTCTGGAACACCATGATGTTGGTTTTCTTTAGGTTGACCGGTAGAGCCCAGGTGGAGCTGAATTTCTCTAAGATTTTCAGGTTGTCTTGGAGGCCTTTCTCGGTTGGTGACAGAAGCAGCAAGTCATCTGCATACAGCAGGAATTTCACCTGCACGTCGTGGAGGGTGAGACCTGGTGCTGTGGAAGATTCCAGAGCGGTAGCCAGCTCGTTGATGAAAATGTTGAAGAGCGTTGGGCTTAGGCTGCAGCCTTGTCTGACTCCCCGGCTCTGCTGGAAATAAGCCGTTCTTCTGCCGTTCACACTCACACTGCAGAGGTTCTCGGTGTAGGAGCTTTTGATAACATCATAGGTCTTTCCTCCTATTCCGCAGTTTCAGGAATAAGCCTGGGTGCCACACCGAATCAAAGGCCTTTTGAAAGTCCACGAAACAGGCGTATATCTTCCCGTTCTTTGTATTGTGGACGTGGCTCTGAATGAGGCTGTGCAGGGTGTAGATGTGGTCAGTAGTGCGGTGGTTTGGCATGAAGCCTGCTTGGCTCTTGCTGAGGACGTTGTGCTCGGTGAGGAAACTGAGGATCCTCTTGTTCAGGATGCTGTTGAACAGTTTTCCCAGGTTGCTGCTGACACATATTCCTCTGTAGTTGGCTGGGTCATACCTGTCCCCATTCTTGTGGATGGGTGTGATGAGGCCTTGATTCCAGGTAGGAGGGAAGTAGCCGGCACTTAGCACAATATTGAAGAGTTTAACCATTGCGGCCTGTATTTCTGGTGGGCTGTACTTCAGCATTTCTGGTAGGATTCCATCCAGGCCACCGGCTTTTCTACATCTTATGGAAGAGATTCTCTCTGCTACTTCCTGTAATGTAATAGGTGCATCCACGGGGTTTTGGAAATTTTTTACTTTTTGCTCCATTGCTTTTAGTTTTGCCATTATGTTTTCCTGTTCTTGGCTTAGTTCTTCCTTTGGAATGTCTTTATAGAGGTCTCTGAAGTACTGGAGCCAGATGTTGCCATTTTGGATATGGATGTTGTTTTTCTTGTCTTTTGTGCCAATGTGGTTCCATAGTTCCCAGAAGGAGTTGTCTTGGAGGGCGTCTTGGAGTTGGTTAAGTTTGGTGGAGATGTAACTCTGCTTCTTCCTCCTGAGGATGGTTTTGTACTGCCTTTGTATGGTTTCATAGGCTTCCCTCAGACCCGGGTGGTTGGGGTCTCTGTGTTTCTTGTTTGAGGCTGTTCTCAGGGTCTTCCGTACGGCTTTACATTCTCTGTCAAACCATCCATTGATCTGTTTTTCTTTTGGTCTCTTGTAGTTGACTTTTTTAAGGTCGGACAGTCTGGCCATTGCATAGAATATATTGTTGAGGTCTTTTGCAGCTTGACTCACTCCCTTTGGGTTAGGCTGGTACTCGTAGTTGTAGAAGTGGTGGAGCATCCGCTGTATTTTAGGTCTGCTGGGAACCTCTTTATACTTTAATGCCGACGTTTTGTGCCATTTATAGGATGGAGGCCGGGTGAAGAGGCCGCTCTGCTGTGGCTTTTGAGTGGATGGTTTCTCTGTATATTTCAGGTACAGAAGAAGTTGGTTGTGGTCTGACAGGTGCGTTTGTGGGGAGACTATGAAGGCGCTGATATTTGCCAGGTTCATATCTGTAATGGCATAATCTACTACACTCCTCCCTACATGGGAGTTTAGTGTGCACCTCCCTAAAGAGTCTCCTTTGGTTCGTCCGTTAAGAATATGAAGTCCTAAACTTCTGCATACGTTCAGGAGCTTTTGTTGACTTTTGTTGACTGTACTGTCATAGCTGTTTCTCTCTGTGACTACTGATTCTTGGCCGTTATTCTCTGCTCCAAATATGTAGATGTTCCCATCCGTGGTCAGGAAGTCGTTTTCTCTCCCTGTTCTTGCATTGAGGTCTCCAAAGATGAGAACTTTGCCCAGGCCCTGATAGTGGGCGGTTTCTCTTTGTAAGATCTCAAAGCAGTCTGGATTGAAGTAGGGTGACTCTGGCGGTGGTATATAGGTGGCGCAGAGATAGACATCAGACTGAGAGGTGAGGATGGAGCTGCTGATCCTGATCCATATGTGGCTGCCTCCTCTCTTCACCGGTTTGATGTACTGGTGGAGCTCCTCTTTATGCCAGATCAGTATTCCTCCTGAGCTGCGGCCCTGTTTGATGTTTTTATTTTTCAGGGCAGGGACAGAGATTTCCCTGTATCCGATGGGCACCAGAGATTCGTCTTCGGCTCTGGTCCATGTTTCCAGGAGGATCTGAATGTCTATATTTCTCAGTCTTTGTATAAAGTCAGGGTCATTTGTTTTACATCCAAAGGCCGAGGTGTTGAGACCCTGAATATTCCAGCTGCTGATTGTAAGTGAGGTCATTTTTTTTTTCTTTTATATATATCTTGGGTGTATATACCTTGTAATGAGTATGGCTGTGTAGGACACACCGGATCTCTGACTGGTTTATTAATGGTGTTGTTTCCGTCCAGTCACATTAGTTTCCTGCACACTGTGTTGAGTAGAGTCTTTATCTCCTCCATATCTCTGCTCTGTATATCTCTGCTCTGTATGCCTCTGTTTCGCATGTCTCTGTGTGAGTATATATGCATTTTGCATGCATGTGGTATATATGTAGTATGAATGTTGCATGCATGTAGTATATATGTAGTATGCATGTTGCATGTAGTATATATGTATGTTGCATGCATGTGGTATATGTGTAGTATGCATGTTGCATGCATGTGGTATATATGTAGTATGTATGTTGCATGCATGTAGTATATATGTAGAATGCATGTTGCATGTAGTATATATGTATGTTGCATGCATGTAGTATATATGTGGTATATATGTAGTATGCATGTTGCATGCATGTGGTATATGTAGTATGTATGTATGTTGCATGCATGTAGTATATATGTAGTATGCATGTTGCATGTAGTATTTATGTAGTATATATGTATGTTGCATGCATGTAGTATATATGTGGTATATATGTAGTATGCATGTTGCATGCATGTGGTATATATGTAGTATGTATGTATGTTGCATGCATGTAGTATATATGTAGTATGCATGTTGCATGCATGTAGTATATATTTTGTATGTATGTATGTATGTTGCATGCATGTAGTATATATGTAGTATGTAATGTATGTAGCATGTATGTAGTATGTATGTTGCATGTATGTAGTATGTATGTAGCATGTAGTATGTATGTAGTATGTATTTTTTTTTTTTTTTTACATTCAACACATTAGCCGGATGATGGGACTACTACTGTCCCATCATTGGCTAATGTGTCAATCACCGTCATGGTAGCAGGTATCGCCCGATGGGACTTGTAGTCCTATCGGACAATGCCTGCACAGACCCCCGCAGCCTGCACAGACCCCCGGACAGTCGGCACAGACCACCGGCAGGCTGGCACTGCCCCCCGGCAGACCGATACAGACCCCTGGCAGTCCGCACAGACCCCCGGGCAGTCGGCACAGACCCCCGGCAGGCTGGCACAGACCCCCAGCAGGCCTGTACAGACCCCCGGGCAGTCCGCACAGACCCCCCGGAAGGCCCAAACTGACGGCACATCATGATGCGCACAGACCGCACATCATGATGACGTCATTTCGGCAGCCAATCAGAGCCACAACAGTGGCTCATTGCATTATGGGAACTTCCAATTCCGATATCCGATATTGAAAAAATATCGGTACTCGGTATCGGAATTCCGATACAGCGAATATCGGCCGATACCCGATATTTGCAGTATCGGAATGCTCAACACTACTCATGATGTCTCCAGAACATCAGGAGATAATTTCCCTCTTGGTCATATCTGAGGGCATGGTTGGTATACTTCTAGGTATACCTTGGTTTCACCGTCATTCCCCTCAAATCAATTAGGCTACAGGGAGCATACAGGGATGGAGTAATTCGTGTGAGGGACAATGCCTGAGCTCTCAAGTTCAGATTGGATTGTTTGAGGTCACTACTGACCTTACTTCCCTGCCTAAACAATACTGGAAATATGCCGGCGAGTTCTCCAAAAAGGCCATGGAGACTCTTCCTCCTCGTCGCCCCTTTGATTGCCCCATCGACCTCATTCTGGGGGCAGAGCGTCCTCGTGGGCGAGTCTACCCTTTGTCTCTCCCAGAGACTGAGGCTATGTCAGAATTCATCAGGGACAAAGAGAAGGCTGGTAGTGCAATAATAGACTGTGCTGCTGTGGTAGAATTCAAGATATCTTTATTGCCAACGCGTTTCCTGAGCCAGTCCCAGCTCACTTCATCAGGGCATGTTACAGAAGATCATTGCAGGGGTATATATACAAAAACAAACAAAAAAAAAAAGAAAAAAAGGGGCGGCACCAAGAATAGTGGGGTGACATGTCAGCATGGATACATATACATGAATCATACAAAACAATAAAACTTTAGTACAACCATATTAAAAACGATGTTTAAAATGCCATAAAAAGAGTGTTAACATAAAAAACGTGATAAAAAAAAGGCACGGGGGGGATCACGAGGTAAAAGATTAAAAAATGGCTCTCGAGTCCTGGGGTGGATTAGAACTTGCCTCAGAGGATATAACTCATGGTATTAGTCCACTATGCTCCATGTGAAACTGAGAATTAATAAGAAAATGGTTAAAATCATGTATAAATAGCTAAAACAGCTCTACATGTGATAATGTTTTTAAAAATTTTAACCAGAGTATTCTCCTCAGCAAATCTCTGAGTAAACAAAAGAAAGATGATGCTGAACTCTTTAGAACAAATTTTATTACAACATTCAGTTCACAACAGAACAGGATAAGAGATGTTCTAAATAATTTATGGCCCATCATTAAGAAGGACCCCATACTTAATGGGGTCCTTCCAGACAAACCTGCTATCACCTTCCGAAAGGCCAGGTCATTAAAGAATATTCTGGCTCCAAGTAGACTTCTACCTCAGAAGCCTACTACCCAAACCATTTCATCACCAGGGATTTATAAGTGTCACCATCTTAATTGTGTCTGCTGTCATACCATTTCACACTGCATGTCTATGTTTGTCCACCCCATTACACTTGAAAAATTTCCCCTCAAATTCCACCTCACTTGTCATTCCTCTCATGTTATATATGTCAATTCCTGTCCTTGTCCCAGATTTTATGTAGGTCGCACTACACAAGCACTACATTGTCGCATGATTTCACACCGTCACAATATCAAAGTTGGCTTCCAAAAACATGGATTTTCACGACACTTCGACACCACACACTCCAGAGATTTCAGTAAAGCCACCATTTATCCCATTGATCACATACCAGACCACATCCCTAATAGGTTTCAATCACTATGCAGAAGGGAAGTTTTTTGGATCTACAAACTCAAATCTATTGAGCCCAATGGTCTTAATATCATCAATGATGTTTTGTATTGATTTTATTTTGACCCTGTGTTTTAATATCTTATCTTTTCATTTCCTTTATATCATCATCTTAGTTTTTAAGGAATTTTTTTTTTTTTTAATATTTTTACCTGTGACCGTATTTAATTCAGATTTCTTCTATTTAACTTTCTTCGCGGACCTTCACTGTCCACTACCACAGTGGTTCCATACAGGTCACATCTTCTACTCTTGTTTTCTTCACATTTTTAGTGATTTTATGCTTTTTTATCAGTGGCGCCACCGTGTGGTCAATTAGCGGTAATGTTATTCTTCATTCTTCACTTGTTTTTCCTATTCAACGCCTCCACAAAAATAATCTAAACATTTTTTTTATTTTTTATTTTTTTTTATTATTATTAAGTCCAAACAGTCAATTTTTAACCATTTTTATATCACCTATTCCAGAGTGTTTCTCCTTGTTGTTCTTCTCTTTTCTCCACCTAGAAAAAAAATATTTGAGACTAGTTTTAGCTATTTATACATGATTTTAACCATTTTCTTCTCACTTTTCAGTTTCACATGTAGCATAGTGGACTAATACCATGAGTTATATCCTCTGAGGCAAGTTCTAATCCACCCCAGGACTCGAGAGCTGTTTTTTAATCTTTTTCCTCGTGATCCCCCACGTGTCTTTTTTTATCACGTTTTTTATATTAACACTCTTTTTATGGCATTTTAAACATTGTTTTTAATATGGTTGTAATAAAGTTTTATTGTTTTGTATGATTCATGTAAATGTATCCATGCTGACGTGTCACCCCACTATTCTTGGTGCCTCCCCTGTTTTCTTTTTTTTTTTGTTTGTTTTTGTATATATACCCCTGCAATGATCTTCTGTAACATGCCCTGATGAAGTGAGCTGGGACTGGCTCAGGAAACGCGTTGGCAATAAAGATATCTTGAATTCTACCACAGCAGCGCAGTCTCTTATTGCACTACCAGCCTTCTCTTTGTACCAAGTCCTTGGACCTCGTGCAGACTGCTGCAGCTGTCTTATGCGATTAGGTGTTGTGACTCTCACAACCCTATCAGGTGAGCCTAACACTTGCTGTGCACTCATCTACTTTCCATACAGACCTACGCATTGGAAGCGCCCTGTCTCCCCCTTTTTCTTTCCAGAATTCATCAGGGAGAATTTGTTGATGGGGTTTATCAGGAAGTCTGTGTCTCCTGCTGGGGATCGTTTTTCTTCATCCAAAAGAAGATTGGGTAATTATGTCCCCGTATTGATTATAGGGGTTTGATCGTCATCACTATCAAAAACACATATCCTTTACTTCACAGTCTGTTTATAGAACAGACTGTGAAGTAAAATGTCTTGACAACATTATTACCAACATTTCCACAGGTACCTGAGATGGAACAGCTTTCATCCGAGACACACAAAAAAATCAATAATCTACAGTCAAGCTCTAAGGTACATTCGGATCTGTTCAGACAATGAGGATAGAAAACTACAACTGCTATCACTCAGAAAAACATTCCTACACCAAGGATATCATCCACTTGTAATTGATGAACAGATCCACAGGGCTACAGTACAAGGATCCCAAGAAGCAGCCTCCTGGATTACAAACAGAAGGAGGAAAACAACAGGGTGCCGCTTGTGGTCACGTACAACCCTCACATGAACATTTTAAGGAAAATTGGCACTGACCTCCAACCCATATTCTACAAAGACCACAGACTGAAAGCAATATTCCCGGAACTGCCACTGCTCTCCTACAAACAGCCTCCCAACCTAAGGAATATCCTTGTCATAAGTGCCCTCGCATCACTTTCAGAGACAGGCACAGTCCCCTGTAACAGTAAGAAATGCAAGACCTGCACCCACATATCACCAACAGATAAAGTCCCCATACCAAACACAAATTAGGACTATAAGATCATGGACTCTTTTTCATGTACATCCTCCAATGTCGTGTACATGATACAATGTACAAGATGCAATGCAGGGACAAACATTGGGGAAACTAAGCAAAAACTACAAACAAAGATGAATCTGCATAGACATACGATAAAAAATGAGCTGGACACACCTGTAGGGATACACTTCTCTAGACCTGGACACAGCTTGGCAGATCTAAAAGTCCTAATATTGAAAGGTCATTTTAATAGTGACAGAGAAAGGAAGATTTGGGAGTTTAAATTTATAAATATGTTCCAATCGCTAACAATAGGACTGAATTTGACACCTGGGTTCATGACTCATTACATGAGCACAGTTCACACCTCCACAAGAAGGTCTTCAGATCTCTAATAGAACACTTGGTCCTCATCTGCATGTGTAACAAAAACCTTAATTTGATTTCCTTGGCCTGTCTATAGCTAGCATCATCTCATGTCCTGTTGTAATTCCTATTTAAATGTTGCCATCTTTTCTCAGTAATTCACTTGTAATCTAGCCTGATGAAGGGGCCTTTTGAGCCCTGAAAGCTTGCTTGCAAATATAATTTCTCTGGTTAGCCAATAAAGGTATCACACCTTGAATACTTTTCTCAATTTTTTGGGGGGACATAAGTATTTACATCTATTTTTCTGGCTAACACGGTACCACAATTTTATTTTGTATTGTACATCAAATTTACTCTGTTAAAACCTGTGTTTATGACCCGGTTTTCTGGGACTCCTCAGCGGAGTTCAGATATACGTCCTCAGGCAATTTAGAGATCAACGCTATTCTCGGGTCCAAGGTGATGCGTGGCAAAAAATTTTTGGGGTTGACTGGAAGGGTCATGGACCAGACGATAGGCCCTGGGAACCTATTGATCACATCTATGCCCCCACAGCTTATTGCGGCCTTTGAGCATGGCAAACGTCGCCAAGGGAATGTTAGCAGGGGATAATGTTAGGCGTCGGGATTCTTCCTCTGCGTGGGATAGATCCCAAGCATTGCCTGGTGCTCTGGTCTCCCATTCTGGTGAGGCTGCTGTGAGTGTTGCTCAGCACAGTCATCAATCCCAGTGTCTTGCTCAGGCTCGTGAGATTCAATTACTGCTGGCTCTCCAACCAAGTCTATATTAACCAGCAAGATGCAGATGCAGCCTGACGGTTGAAAGTCCAGAGTTAACCAAACTGAGCATGTACGTGATGTGGTGTCTGCTCATTGGTGGTCAGACGTTTGCTGCTCTGGTGAAGTGTGAAGTGGCAGCACCGGATTGGTTCGTGAGCAGAGTGTTGGCCGACTGGGCATGAGTGTTTGATGTGGAGCCTATTGTATAATAGACTCCTAGCGGCTTACTAGTATCACTTATGTGTGGTGTATGTGAGTGAATACTCTACCACTCTGTTTGCAGGTGTCATGCTATACTCTGAGAGTACTAACCTAGGCAAGTAGGGTTAGGGATGGGTAAATTCCCCTTGGCTTAGAATCTGTTTCCTTCTTGTGTGCTGTTAGCACCATCGAGTTACAGAGCAAGCCCAACACTCAGGCTATACCTCTCAAGGAAAGCAACAGGGTCTTGCACCAAGCATCACTTGAGATTTTTTCCTTGGCTGGCCTCTGTCTTCTTGTGTGTGGTTAGCACAGGTGAGTCACAGATCAAGTTCATTTCACGTGCTACTTCCCCTGTGATGTATAACAGAGTTTAGTGTCTTGCGTACTTTTAGCAGTACCACTCTGTGCTGTAACCGAGCTGGGTACTCTGAGTTCTGTTTACACTGTGTGATGTTTAACACTGTGTTTAAGGAGATCGCTTGCAGTCTAGTTCTGCCATTGTTCACTAGCAGCAGTTATTCATCTCTGCACGGTGGACCCTGGATTGCGATTGCACATTATTATAGATTTTTATTCAGTGCAATCCACCAACCCTAACAACATGTCTGCTGTTAGGATGTTAAGAAGGTGAAATGTTTAGTAGCAATTTTTCATTTTTTTTTCTATTACTTTTTTTAACTGACTATGATTGGCCTATATGTAAGAAAACACAAAAAAATACTCCATTTTAATATCTGAACCACTCATCTGTCATGATCCAGACCAGGTTTGAGTCCTGTTTTCCCTTTTTTCTGGTCTGGTCATGTCAAGAGTTAACCTTTCCCAGCCTCAGTCTGGGTTCAGGTTGGCTATTTATCGCCGCGGCTTCCTGCATGCGATGTCAGTTATAGTTTTTGCCTAGTGCTGCTGTAGCAGACTCTGATTGCTCTGATTTGTCATTCTGCGTTTGCAGTCTGAACCAGTGTCTCTGTTTTCCCCTATTCCCGACTTGACTCAGTGTTTCCCTTTATTGTACTGACTCCCTGGTTTTTACTTGGCTTGTATCCTGACCTGCTTCTGTCCTTTGTCTTTTGGCTTGTCTGCTCCTGACCGTTACTGATTCCCTGGCTTGTCTCTGACCATGAGTTTGCTTATTCCTTTAGTACTGCGCTACTGTCTAGGATTCGACCTGGCTTGTTTGATAATTTTGCTGCCACCTGTGGTACCCTCACTGCTGCACTGCAGGCCAGCTCTATTTAGGTGCAGTCATGCTTCCACTCTACTTTAATCTAGTGGAGCCTGCACCTACCTGCATTGCAGCAGCGTGATATCATCGTATTCAAAACCAGAAAGATTACTAATCCCTTAGTTGATTCAAAACTAATGCAAATTGGAATAAAGAAATAAAAAAAAGTAAAGATGTTTTACTAAATTGTTGATTTACCGTCAAGGTTTTCATTTTCACAAGGGTAACAGGACAAAATGGAAACCAATATTTGTGGAGCAACTTCTCCTGTTAGTACCAATTCCCAGTATGTGTCGCGATCCATTTTTGGGTCTGTGGCAAATTTTTTCTTTGCATATTAAACCTTTTTTCCTTTCAGGCCATCGGGGGTTAATATCAGTTTTTCCCCCCGGTGGCCGCTGGTGTTACTACATGTTTAGTTAGTCTACTGATGACCACTCCCACCTTCCTATATAAGGTCACCTGGTACACCAGCTAGCTGTTGGTAATATAGGTCATTTGCGAACCAACCTTTCTGAAGAGAGGAGCTATCTGGAGCAGTGAAATTACAGTTTATCTGGAGCTGTGGTGTTTCTGCTGGAGGCAGCAGAGGAAGCTAAGTGTAGTTTGTTTTTTCTCTGTCTGTTTTCTTTCCTTCGTGTTTTATTACTGCAGCAGTGGGACCAGTGTCTGCACTTACCAATTCCCTAGTGAGGGTACTGCGTGGTGTGGTGGAGCAGCAGCAGCAGAAGTTGGTGGGGTTCGGGGCCTCAGCTCAGGTTCAGGCTCAACCAGAACCCAAGTTATCTCTCCCAGATAGGTTTTCTGGAGGGAGAGATCATTTTTTGGTTTTTCAGGAGGCCTGCAAGATACACTTCAGGCTCTGCCCTCATTCATTAGGGAGTGTGGAACAGCGGGTGGGATTCACCATATATCTCCTTAAAGGTGATCCCCAATCCTGGGCCTTCTCCTGCCGGCCGATTCACCATCTCTACGGTCGGTGAATGAGTTTTTGCGGCTTTGGCGAATATGCCCCCTGTGGTCCTCGCTAGGGAGTAGGACTCACTGGTGCAGGTGGATGAGCCCAGGCAGGTGGGAGGAGTTGGCTCCCCAGTGGTGTTGCCTGTGGTTCATTGTGGTTTGGAGGCATGTTTCTGCTGTGTGCAGACTGGCCATTATTTTAGGGTCTGCTCGGCTCGTGCCAAAACTTCTGTACCACCTAAGAAGCCACGTCCCCCTGGTCGTGTGGAGGAAGGTGACCAGGGAGTGTATATTTCCTCCGTTTTGCCCTCTCAGTGTACTATATCCGCAGTAGTGGTGGTTGGTGGGGTACCTGAGGGCATACCAGTGTTTGTGGACAGTGGAGCGGGAGTCAATTTGGTGGACACTCACTTTGTCCAGACTCATGGCCTGATGTGTAGAACGCTGGTCAAACGCCTAAGCATCCATGCCTTTGACTCTGTCCCACTGAGCCAGGGGAGGTTGACCTAAGTCGTAGAAAATATACCTCCTCCCTTGGTTGGAAAGACACAACCCAGTAATAGATTGGCGGTCTAGAGAAGTAGTCAGCTGGGATCAGTTGCGTGAGAGCTGTTGCCTGGGGGCTACTGTCTCTGCTGCCTTTCTACAACCATCCCCTTCTTCTCCAGTGGGGCAGCAGAGGTGCTGCCAGAGAGTAGGGGCAAGTGTCAACCCTCACTATTAGCCAACCCAGAGAGGCGAAGTCCTCATAGGAGGAGGGGTCAGAGGAGGGTGGTGGTTCTCTCTCTGAATTGTGGGTGTGTGAATGTTGTGACACAGGGGGACGCCTCTGTTTCTCAGTTCCTTAAAGAGTTCACAATCTTGTGGAAAACGTGTGCATGGCAATAAACGTTCAGGTCCGGACATGTGTGTGAATGAGTATGTATGGGTGTCCACCAAAAACATCCAGTGGAAGTGTACTGCTAGGGTCTGGAGTTCTTGGGTGATCGGGCCGTATCGGATGTTGGCCATTCTCGGCCCAGGGACATATCAGCTGGAGTTGCCCCCAGTAATGCCCATACTCAACTCATTCCCCAGGTCGGTGCTCTGGAGATTTGTGGCACCTCCGGAGCATACGTTGCCACCTCCACAGTCCACTTTTGCCATAAACCTGAGAGTCAGGTGATTGCCGAGGTGAACGCTGGTGGATCTAGGCATCCTCACCATAGGTTGTTTTCTGGTGGGGTGTGGTGTTGAGGGTCCAGAGGCCCCTCATTGTAAGGGGGGGTACTGTCACGATCCATTTTTGGATCTGTGGCAGATTTTGCTTTGCATATTAAACCTTTTTTCCTTTCAGGCCATCGGGGGTTAATATCAGTTTTTCAACCCGGTGGCCTTGTTGTTACTACATGTTTAGTTAGTCTGCTGTGCGGGTGGTGGCCACTCCCACCTTCCTATAAAAGGTCACCATGTGCTGCAGCTAACTGTTGGTGATGCACTTCCTTTTAATAACAACCGTGGAGCTACCTGGTGCAGTGGTGGTTCAGCTTATCAGGAGCAGTGGTGGTTTTGCTGAAAGCTGAGTTCAGGAGCCTTACTCTGCTGTACGGTGCATTGCAGCAGATAAAGCTAAGTTTTGTTTTTTAGTTGATTTAACCCCGAGGTGTCTGTTTTATCTTTCCTTTGGTTTTTGGTGAAGTTCACTTTTTTCCCTGTCTCACCTCCTGGGGAGAGGGTTGGGGGTTTAGCTCAGGGCTAAACAGGAGATAGGGACAGGTCGGTGACTTGGGCCTCACTAACATCAAGTGTACTCCCAAGTTAAGGAACGTCAGGGCACCCCCTTAGTCTGAGGGGCAGTTCAGGGGCCCAGGTTCCTCGTCCCCTGTTTTCCCACTACTGCCCCGTGACATTATGAGGCTGGTAAGTAGAGCAAGATGCTTTTATGAGAGGAAATTTGGCTCGAATAGATTGTGAATGCCATATGACATTTGCAAACCCTAAGCACCAAAACAGCAGACCCCTACAAGTGAAACCAATATGGAAACTACATCTCTCAAGACTCAAGATAGTTATAGAAATGTTTAATTACCATGTTGAACCTACAGCTGTTTCACAGAATTTTATAACATTTGGCAGTGAAGAAAAAATAATTACAATTTTACCACTAAAATGTTGTTGGCCCCAGATTTTACATTTGATATAACAGCAGAAACTCCCTCAAGTGACCCCTTAAGAATGCAGAGTGTAAATTGCAAATATGCCATTGTAGTGCCCAGTACACTGTAGTGCCCCATTGCCCCATACATTGTACCCACTTTCTGCTTCTGGAGACATGCGCGTAAATTAAGTGGGCTCTACTCATTACAGAAATGCCAAACATGATGTCTGAAGGGCCCTAATTGTAGGAGCTCGGCTATCAGTTAGGCCTCATTCACGTGTCCAAATAAAACTGGTACCAGAAAAAATTGTGCCGATGACATCAGTGTTTTGCATCAGTGTGTAATCAGTGTGCCATTAGTGTTTTTACAGTATGGGAAATGAAAAAGAAATTACAAAGATTCTCCTATACTTTACAATGTTAAGCACGAACAGCACACGGATGACACACAAATGTTTTACATGGACCCTTCTCATTCATGCTGACAGTAAAAAATGAAAAAAACCTGGACATGTGAGTAGCTCCCTCATGGAGGAAGCCTATTTGGCGAAACGGCGCTGTCAGGGGTGTCTGTGGGCGCTTATCTAAGAGGCATTGCACATGTAAGTGAGGGACGTTTTTTTTTTTTTTATAATGTGGTGGCTAGCAAGTGTATTGCAGTAATGGAAATTCCCCTCACCTTTCTGGACTTGCATTATGTGCTTCTTTTGTATCGCAGCAATTAAATACACATGATCTGAAACATTGTTTTTGGTATTAAAGCTTGTAGTGCTGTGGATACAATTAATTCTCATTATGTGGAGATTGGACCAGTTGAAAATAATTGTATAATAAAATACCTTACCGCGCTATACTGAGCAGATATAAAAAACAGAAACAAGGGACAAGGAAAACAATAGATTAATTACTAAAGGGTACCACAAGGAGGTGGACTCAAACAGCTATATCCATATAAGTAGCTGTCACTTACCAGTATGGTTAACAAACATACCCAAGAGTCAATATATGAGGGTAAAAAGAAACTGCACAAATATTGAAGATTTTCACAAGGAAACACAACGTCTGACAGATCAGTTTAAGGAAAAGGGATATGATTCCCAAATATTAAATGAAACTAAAAGGGAGGTAGAAAATATGTCCAGAACTTCTCTAATATACAAACCCCGCAATAGTAATCCTTCACCAACCATCCAAGATCAAATCAAACAATTACCTATCATCACACAGTTCCATGCAGGCCATAAGCAATTTAATAATATCATACGAAAATATTGGCCAATATTGCAGCAAGATAAACATATAGGGGATTTATTGCCCATACGTCCTAGATTTGTGTACACTAGAGCAAAAAACCTTGGACTTCTGGTAGCACCTACTACAAAAGCCATCAAATCGGCAACAGGGTCATCCCTACGTCAATCACTTATTACCAACCAAAATATGCAGTTGTCTGTTTTTTTGGCATGTGGGAGATGTTCTTGTTGCAAAAGAACAATGACACAAAGGAAATTACATACCGTATATACTCGAGTATAAGTCGATCCGAGTATAAGTTGACCCCCCTAATTTTGCCACAAAAAACTGGGAGAACTTATTGACTCGAGTATAAGTCTAGGGTGGGAAATGCTCCATAGATTATTCCCCCATATGGTGTCCTCAGAAAAAACTCCATAGATTATTCCCCCATATGCTGCTCCCATAAGAAGCTCCATAGATTGTTCCCTCATATGCTGCCCCCACAAGAAGCTCCAGATTATTCCCCCATATGCTGCCCCCCCATAAGAAGCTCCATATATTGTTCCCTCATATGCTGCCCCCACAAGAAGCTCCATATTGTTCCCCCATATGCTGCCCCATAAGAAGCTCCATATTGTTCCCCCATATACTGCCCCCACAAGAAGCTCCATATTGTTCCCCCATATGCTGCCCCCATAAGAAGCTCCTTAGATTATTCCCCCATGTGCTGCCGCCGCTGCTGCTGCTGCATGTAAAAATAAAAAAAATGACATACTCACCTCTCCGTCGCTGGGTGTCAGATTCTCACCTGTCCTGCGTCCATGGCTGCTCACCGCTATCTGCACGTCATCAGTCAGTGACGTTCAGACTGCAGGGGGCGCGGCGCGCATTAACCACGTCACCGCGCCCTCTGCTGTCTGAAGTCACTGACCGATGACAGACAGCAGCAAGCAGCCATGGACGCAGGACAGGTGAGTATCGCTGTACTTACCCATCCTGACGCTGTCTTGAGCCCCCAGCTTCTCCGCGCTCTCTCTTCCTGCCTTCAGCGGTCACGTGGTGCCGCTCATTAAAACTCATGAATATGCGCATATTGATGAGTTTTAATGAGCGGCACCACGTGACCGCTGAAGGCAGGAAGAGAGAGCACGGGGAGAAGCTGGGGGCTCAAGACACAGCGTCAGGACGGGTAAGTATGACCTGACACATCCGCCCCCTCCGACCCCTTTGTATATGACTCGAATATAAGTCGAGAGGGGGACTTTCAGCCCAATTTTTTGGGCTGAAAATCTCGACTTATATTCGAGTATATACGGTACTTCCTTTTTAGATATGACTAAAAACGAGTTCACTATTAGAGATGTAATAACATGCCAAACAAAGGGAATGATATATATGCTCAGGTGCCCCTGCAATAAAATATATGTAGGTAGAACCAAGAGACGGTTAATGGATAGAATAAAAGAACACTTGGATAATATTAAGAAAGGTTTTAAAGGACATCCCTTATCACGTCATTTTTTGGACAAACACAATCAATCCTATAAAGGGGTATCCTATTGTGGAATCCAGGTGGTCGCCCAGAACCCCAGGAGGGGAAACTTTTTGAAAGCTATGTCAAGGGTGGAATCTAAGTGGATTTTCACCCTTGACAGCTTGGCTCCGAAAGGCCTAAATCATGAGATTGAGCTACATGCTTTCTAAATCTAGCTGGGAAATACCAACCCACTTCTTTTCCTCTATATTATCTTTTACCCCTTTTTCTTTTCCCAATCTTTGACATACCAATTATGTATACTACAATTTATGACATTCATGATATACCAATCGTGTATACGACAACCTTTAACACCCCCCTTTTACCCCCCTCTTTCATAGAGGGTCTCTTTCTTTCTTTTTTTCTCTTGTAAATTTCCCCCCCCCCTTTTTCTCTGTCCCTGGTCCCAGTGATGGACCTTTTTTAAAAATAAAAATAAGTTTGGCATTGTTTGCATTTTTTATATAAAAATATACACATATATATATATATATTTTTATCCTCATTTTTATTCATTAAGTCACATTTTTTAGTATTCATCGTAATTAATTTTTTAGTATTTATTGTGATTAATTTTTTTCATTTTAAATGTATTAATATGATGGAGGTTTATTTAATTTAATTTAATTTATTAACAATAAAAGTTAAGTTTTAATATAAATGGATGATTATTCATATTCTCCTCTTTTAATAATCTACTAGATGGATTATGATGATACATTTTATAGTATACAAAAAGTGCTACAACCCCATTGGTTCCATTAATCAGTACAAAGCAGGGTTACCGCAAGTCATTAATGATTATCCATTAGCACCACAACCTGTTTAAGGATGATTGAATGCAGCTGGGAGACCTAATATATAAGGACGGGCAGATAGACACTTGTCATAGCCCTGACGAAGAGGGAAGCCACCCTCGAAACGCGTTGGTTTGTGCCTTCTGTGCTCCCGTCCTTGTTTACCTAGCTTGTGACGTCACATAGCTCCGCCCCCCCATCGCGCCACGTCCTCGCTGTTGCTTCCGGCCGGAGCACACGAGGTGCCGGCGTTCTCCCGCTCCCCCGCTATGTGCGGTGCAGCCTCATCCTCCCCGTGTGCAGGGATTTTTTGCACCAACAGCCACCATCTAGGCTGATTGCGGCACTCAGCAAGCGGTACAAGTAAGTAAGTCCTGTTCGGACTGACCGTTTGCTATAACATCACTATATCAAGTGGTTTTCTTCCTGTCTAGTGCCTGACATAACCAGCAAACCCTGCTCCTGCTTTATCCAACTAGCAGGAATTACCACAAGCACTCTACAAGTGAAAGTTTCTTTACAGCTAAAGCCTCATTACAATGCTTACATGAGAGGATACTGTTCCTGCTTACTTCTTACATACAAATATAAGTAAGTGCAGCGGCTACTCCATAGCTGTGATTCTTTATCACGGTTATCAATTAAAAGTAAGTATTGGTTTATAAACCCCCTTTCCCCCCCCCCCCTTTTTTTTTTTTTTTTTTCCTTGTCCCTTGTTTCTGTTTTTTATATCTGCTCAGTATAGCGCGGTAAGGTATTTTATTATACAATTCTTTGGTTTTAAACAGGAATCGACACAGTCCTGTCTCCCTATCCGCTGCATCTGAGCTATTTTGTGGCTGGGTAGTGCCCGTGTATATTTCACTCTATCAGTTGAAAATAATGTTTTAGATCTAGTGTGGATTCACAGAAATAATCTCTTGATAATATGCATCTGATATTTTGTGGTGCTAATTTAATAGCTATGAAGTTTTTTGTTCAATTTTTCTAATCTCATTGAGAAATTATTGGTATTAGTCCTGTATACAATTTTTTCCTCATAGTGTTTCTTTATATGTACCCATGGTGCTATTTTATGTGTACTTACCTTGTTGAATGTGAATTTTGTGAAAATTGTTAAGTAATAAACATTGTTGTAATTTTATTCTATGCCTCTCTTTCTGCCATTTATTGGTGGTGGATATGGGATTTTCATAATCATTATTGAGGTGGTGAAAAAAATATTCAGGACATATGCTTGACATGTGAGTAGCTCCATATATTATAATAGGTAGATCCATGAAAAAGAAGAATACCACATACCAGAGACACAGACGTGTGAAGGGGGCATTAAGTTGAATTCATGTGCCTGTATAATTGCCAAGACAAACTAGAAACAGCAGGAGCACATTGAAATATAGAACATACCTATTTTGTCCAATGTTGGGAAGGGGTTACACTTTCATTTTTATATTGTGCCCTGATAAAGGTGATAATTTATTCATATCTGATGCCCTGGAAACCTTTTCTTTCTCAGTGTCGATCTGGCAATAAAAGGAAGAATACTGAACCGAAGAAACAACAAATTCAAAGAAGTTCAAAGGATTTGTAGAAATGTGCAACAATGTAATCACTTTGCTCTTTATTACACTTAAGAAAATCACACTTTAAAAAAAGTACCACACTCTCAGTGGCCTCTTGTTCCATACATACATTACTAGTCAAAAGTTTGGACACACCTACTTATGCAATGATATTCCTTGTCTTTATTGGACTGTGCATATTGTAAATTCAGACTGCTTATATCTGATGTAGTTTGAATGTGGAGACAGCAGGAGACTTTGCCGGACACACAGCAGGGGAGCAGCTGGCGTTACTGAACCCCACTAACACAGGAGCTAGTGTTTTTCTCTGTGCAGACGGCACTTCTGAGCAGCAACTAGCAGTGTTGGAGCCCAGGGATTACAGTTCAGGTGGTAGAAACATGAACACAATAGGAGACCTGGATACTGTTGCCAACCAATTATTTATTCTGGAAGAGGACAGGCAAATTCCGGCGAGATCCAGGCCTTGTTCATTTTCACAAAAGTATGCCCGTCAACGTTATCGGAGGATAGTCACTTGCGACAGTCTGTTAGTACACCACCTGCAGCACTAAAAACACGTTCCGATAAAACCCTAGCAGCAGGGCAAGCCAGCACCTGCAATGCATACTGGCTAAGCTCTGGCCATGTATCCAGCTTAGAGACCCAAAACTTGAAGGGGGAAGAGCCGTCTGGGAGTACACTGACAGGGCAAGACATGTAGCTGACTGGAGCCGCCTGTGATGGTGTAGACATTTGTGTCGGGCACACAAAACTTTGCCACATTTGGGCCATACTGGTCTTGCCTTCTGTTGAGGTGCTGCCTCTGCTCCCACTTTGTGCAGAGCTTCCTCCACTGCCTCGACGCACAGAGCTTCTTTGTAAAGCACTAGCAGCACTGCTCTCGGGTGGAATGGAGAACATGATGGAATGCACCAGTGTGTCTTGGTACTCCCGCATTTTACGCTCCTGGTTCAACGGTGTTATGAGGCTTTGTAAGATGTCCCGTTAGCGAGGATCTAGAAGGGTGCACACCCAATAATCAGCCGTGTTGAGAATGTGGGCGATGCGGCGGTCGTTTCTCAGGCACTGCAGCATGAAATCAACCATGAGCTGCCCAACTGCCCAAGAAACGCTGTCCCCTGCTTGAGGCGGCATCTCTGCCTACTCTGCATCACCCCACCCTCGCTCCACATACTGACTACTAGAGCATTGTATACCTCCCTCCTCTGGAGAGATGTCTTCCTCCTCCATTGACTCCTCCTCATCCTCCTCACAAAGTGACCCCTGCCTAGGCCTTTGTGAGGAACCACGTTGCGCAGACTGTACAGAAGCAGATGGCATTTGTGACTCCTCATCCTCCACCTCTTCCAAAACGTCCTCCCTTAGTTCTTGCAGTGTTTTTTGAAGCAGGCCGATAAGGGGGACAGTCATGCTGACTAGTGTATCATCTGCACTCGCCATCAGTGTGGAATCATCGAAGGCACGCAAAACGTGGCAGATGTCCTTCATAGAGGCCCACTCAGTGGTGCTGAAGTGTGACCGGCACACAGTGCGACTTGTTTGCGCCTGATGCAGCTGGTACTCCATTACTGCTGCCTGCTGCTCACACAGCCGCTCCAACATATGTAACGCTGAATTCCACCGGGTGGGTAGGTCACATATGATGCGATGTTCCGGAAGGCGGAATCGGCGCGGCAGAGCTGCAATGCGCGATCTTGCCATGCTGGAACAACGCAAGTGAGCGCACGCTATGCGGACCTTGTGCAGCAGTGCATCAAGATCCGGATAGTCCCTCAGAAAGCTCTGCACGACCAAATTGAGCCCATGTGCCAGACATTGGATGTGAGTGAGGTTGCCTAGGCCCAGAGCTGCCACCAGATTTCGGCCATTGTCACACACTACCAAGCCTGGCTGGAGATTCGCTGGCACAAACCACACGTCGCTCTCCTGCATATTTGTGGTATTCAGGTTGCTGACACATTTCCCTCTTTTGACTTTCTGATGACACAGCTTGCATTTGACAAAGGAAATGTCATCTGCAACTGTGTCAAAAAAGGACCACGCACTGCAAGTCCTGGGAGCGCCCGTCTTGTGTTTTGGAAGGGGAATGCTCCTAACAGGTGCCGAAGTGGAGGCTACAGGCAACCAAGTCTGCCCCCTCGCCTTTCCCTCCTGTTTTGGCCGTTCGGGGAATCTCTTCCTCAGGGCTGCTCCCACCACCTTCCTGCTCCTCACGCCATGATGGCTCAAGGACCTCATCATCTACACTCCCCTCTTCAAACACCTGCTTCTCCTTGGTAGTCTTGCCAGCACAGTATGCACCAGAAAGTGGCACCTGAGTCTCATCATCTGATGCGCACTGAGGTGTGCTGACCATAGGCACTGGCCCACCCACCTCTTCAGATTCAGAGGGACAAAGCAGTTGCGCATCACTGCATACTCCCTCTTCTTCACATTATAGAATGCTGCTTGGCTGGCCCCCTGTTTCCAAGCCAAAAGATTCAGAGAGCAGAAGTAGAGATGTCTCCTGTCCAGGGCTCTCTGACTGCCTGGGCAATATGACAGGTGGTGAAGAGACAGATGGTTGCTCTTCAGTGCTCTGGCCCTGAGAGGATGTGGAAGTAATTGAAGTCGATGCGTTAGCTGCCATTCATCCGGCAACGGCTTCAATTTGTTCGTCCCGCAGCAGTGGGGTACGGCGAGGTCCTACAAAGCTGCGCATAAAGGACTGTTGCCTGGTAAAACTGGGGGATGCTGAGTCACTTGTGCCCACAGCCCGCAGCAGGCACAGAATCCCCATGTCCTCTCCCTGCTGAAACTCCACGACCGCGTGCCTTACTCCCTGCCTTCTTCATCTTGATAGACTGATAAAGATAGGCAGAAAAGTACAAAGGGGGGGCTTAGCAATCTTATTCCTGAACAGCTGCTAATAGGTGTAAGAAACACTAATTTTATAAAGTGTGTGGACTACACTTTAATATGAGCTAATGTGGCATACTGTACACAACTGTCAAGTGGAGTGTTTGGTGAACTTTATTTACGTGTTTTTTTTTCGAAAAAACAAAAAGGATGTGACCAAAGATGTGAAAGCGATAGTATGACAAACTTTTTGGAGCTATTACAATGCAAGAAGGTAACCTACAATGCAATAGATGAGGCTCCAAAAAATAGGCTAATACTAATCTGGCTGTGGCTGCAGGGCACAAGCCAGCAAAAAGTCTCCTCTATCTACTCTTATATAGTGTTTTCAACCAACCAATGTAGATGGAAGCACACTAATAGAAGAAAAAAATCAGGAAAAGTGAGCTGCAATAAAACGAAAACAGGACTATGTATGAGGCAGTGACGCACGCTGAGCGGACTACAACCAGAGGTGGCTGCAGAACACACTACAACGTGAGCTGCACTCACACACAGAGACCTCACAGACAGCCGTGAACAGTGCAGAGAACTGGGCACTAGCACTGAAAGGCTGCAGAAAGGCTCCGCTGTCTACTCCTATAGTGTTTGCAACCAATGTAGATGGATAAGGATGGATGCACACTAATAGGAGAATTAATGAAAAATGAGCAGCAATAAAACAAAAATAAATATGTATGAGGCAGTGACGCATGCTGAGCGGCCTACAACCAGAGGTGGCTGCAGGACACCCTGCAGCATGAGCTGCACTCACACAGACCTTGCAGACAGCTGTGAACAGCGCTGCAAGGCAAAAGAAAGCTACAGTGATTGTTAATGTAGCCTGGGTAAAGCACAATACTATATAGCAAATCGCTATCTCTAACTGTCCTTCAGAGTCTTGAACAGCAGCCTGTCCCTAACTGAATTCACAGCAGAGTGAACCCTAAATGGCGACGGCGGCGGCTTTTATAGTGCATCATGACATCATTTCAGCACCCCATCACAGGTATGACATTAGTTAACATGCCTAACAGGATGTGCCCACACTTCTGAGGATTCCTCATTGGCTGAATCAAATCAAACTGGCTCATAGCATTATGGGAACTTCCGATTCCGTTATTCGATATGCAAAAAGTGTCGGAACTTAGTATCGGAATTCCGATACCGCGAATATTGGCCGATACCCGATATTTGCGGTATTGGAATGCTCCACACTATTGATCAGTGATACACATACATCACTGATCTGAAATTTTTTGTGTGGCAGGGAAGGAGGAGAGAAGTTATTATTGTAGCAATATGGACTTTAGAGGGGCAGATGTGTAAATAATGTTGCACATTACATTGTAGGTAAAATAATAGTAACACCCAATTATATCTGATAATAATTCAAATACATTATAAAATGTCTTACAGAAAACACCTAGGGTGCACTACGAAGAAGTGGGAACCACATAGGAAGGAAACTATTGAAACACCCAAAACATGGAACGCCAAGAAAAACCAGACAAGGAATACATATGTTTATAAAAGAGATATATCTTTATTAATTAAAATTAAAAAAATATGTAAACACATGCCATATATATTTCTTGTCTGGTTTTTCTTGGCATTCCATGTATTGGGTGTTTCATTTGTAACATAGAAACGTAGTTAGCAAGGCCGAAAAAAGACATTTATCCTTCCAGTTCAGCCTGTATTCCGTCAGAATAATTCCCCAGATCTACTGTATGTCCTTCTAAAGAACACAATAACTGTAAGATACAATATTGTTACGCTCCAGGAAGACATCCAGTTCTCTCTTGAATTCCTCGACTGAGTTTGTCATCATCAACTCCTCAGGCAAGGAATTCCAGATTCCTACTGCCATAACAGTAAAGAATCCAGCGTTAAAATCCAGCAATTTTAAACGGGTTTGCCTGTCCCAGGCATCACATCTGAGTGCGCAGAAAAATCTTCATTTTTTTCTGTCATTAAATGAGGGGTACCAACAATTTTGACCACATATGTATAATCAAGGGGTTTGTTTGTAGATCATAGGAGGTTAAAAGTATACAGGGAACGATTTGTAATTTCGTTTGGAACAGATTCTTAACTTTTTATTTTCTGACAGATACAACCGTATTACTGTGCTGGTTTCCAAACATTGATGACCTTGATGATTGTGATAGTATTTATCACAGAGATGATAATATATGGATCCAATAAACCTGATGTTAGGGCTGGCAGAACGCACCAAATAATAAAAAGATGGTAATAAGGTGCAGTCGCAGCCCAGGGTCCACCATGCAGAGATGTTAACTGCTGCTCGGTATTGGCAGACACTAAATGGCGGTATTGCACTAGACACACGTGGGTTAAACGCCACCCCGTATGTAGTAGTGATGGGCTTTGTTGCTTCACAGAGCCACAGTACCACGTAACACAAATGCCGTACCCTGTTAACTGACACAGGGCACAGCTGAGTCTGCCCTAGTGTACGGTCACAAGATTCTGCCCCAAGGACGCAGGGTAAGAGCCTCTCTAGACCCACTAGGCACACAGCATCGCAACTGCAAATGCCACTAATAGACGCTGGCTACTGTGGAGTGCAGACCAAGTGCACAGTGGCATACAAGCAAAGTCACTACTTGGCGCTGAAGCTAGTCCCTGACTCTGCCTTCTACCTGCACTATCAGCCAAGGCACTACCTGACAAGGCTGATCAACACATGTGTACCAAGGGTAGGGGTTTCTTAATGAGTCAGTCACCAGAGACATTCATATGTGCATTCAACACTCACTCCACATTGTTTATAGCAGCGCAGTGCTGTGAAGCGGTGCAATCCTTTTTATAACCGCAGCCTTCCGGGACCTTCCTGATGGCCCAATCCAAGCTGCTTGAGGACCTGAGCATGTGACCTCCGAGCACCAATGAGCGATCATCTCCCGGGCATGCTCAGATGAAGAGGAACCTGAGCTGAGCAGGAACCTCTGCTGCTGCAGAAGAATGGGACACCGCAGAGGACATGGCTTGAGATTCCACCTGCGCAGTGGCGGGAACTTAGCGCATAACTCCTGATGTTGTAGGGTGGCAATCTGTGCTTTTGCGGCCTCCATTTTCTCACTGAGACATCAGGAAGTGGATCGGAGGATGATGGCAGATGTTCTCTTGGGGACTTTGGGGGCTATTTTCCTTTCATCTCAAAAATTATAGAGTGTCAAAGGAGAGTTAAATTCTCAGTTGTAGCCTGATTGCTAATATTGGTTGAATAACAATGATCACATGACGGGTAACCCTGTGTTTTATAGGGTCTCAGCTTCATCCAGCAGCTGAAAACATAGAGTTTTTCCATCTTGTGGGGAAGCTTTTCACTTGTTTCTAAGCGCCATAAAAAAGCAGCACAGATGAATGAGGCCCCTTTATGATGGTTCCAAAAGAGGCGTATTGGTGTCATCAAAGGAGGTAAGAGCATATCGAAAGAAATTAGGGTGTAAACTGGACTGACACTTGCAATCATTATCCCCTTTACCACCGAGGGTAGTTTGCACATTAATGACCGGGCCAATTTTTACAATTCTGACCACTGTCCCTTTATGAGGTAATAAATCTGGAAGGCTTCAACGGATCTTGGCGATTGTGAGAATATTTCTTCATGAAATATTGTACTTCACGTTAGTGGTAAAATTTCTTCGATATAAGTTGAGTTTATTTGTGTAAAAAACGGAAATTTGGTGAAAATTTGGAATATTTTCAAACTTTGAATTTTTAAGCCATTAAACAGAGAAATATGTCACACAAAATAGTTAACCCATTATCCATGATTAAAGCTTCCTATAGCTGAAACGCATAGGATTGTTGGTCCTCAAGTTCAGCCCTGTGGCTGCAACATGCTGCACTGTATTTTAAAATGTATAAAATAAACCAGAAGTTTTAAATATTCTACTGCCTATAGTCGCTGGATTAATACACTGTTTTTTTGCATTTATCAAAGTTCCGTGGCTGCTGGATGTGCGAATGGGGGTGGTACAAGGGGGGGTGAAAAAGAAAAATGGAAAGCAGCAGACTCAAGCTCTGATGAGTGAACTGCGTCACTTATCAAAGTTCGACGGCTGCTGAATGTGCACACGGGGTGGCGCAAGGGGGATGAAAAAGTAAAATGTAAAGCAGCAGGCACGAGTTCGGATGAGTGAATTGCGTCACTTATCAAAGTTCAGCGGCTGCTGGATGTGCGCATGGGGGTGGCGCAAAGGGGGTTTAAAAAGAAAAGTGGAAAACAGCGAGCACTAGTGTTGATTGGTGAACTGCGTCACCAATCAACGCTCGGCGGCTGCTAAATGTGCACACGGAGGCAGCGCAAAGGGGGGTAGAGGCGGTAAAAAGAGGAGGAGGGGGAGAGGAAGAAGGGGAAGGGGGGAAGAGGGGAATTGGGGTGGATGAAGAGAGATCAGGCAGGGATCAGGGATCACAAAACACTTGCGGTTGTTGTGTCTCTTCTTTCTTCTGTCTTGTCTTCTTTCTTCTTTCTTTTTTCTTCTCTGTTCTTTGTTTTTCAGCAGGGATTGTGGTGTCACAGGCTTCTGTGGCACCACAAGGCCCAGCACAGCAAGCACAACAGCAGATCCTGTATAGTGTGACCGTTCTGCAAGAATTCTCAGCAAGTGTGAGGACCTGCAGTGCGGTCACAGACAGGTGATAGACAAGTCACAGAGCGGTCATACCACTCCTCTGACCTTTGATTGGTGTGATCAATGATATCGATCACACCAATCAGAGCTGGCCCTGGTGACCCTGGCAACAGCCTAGGAACCGAGCTCACAGCTCCCATCCTAGGCAGGTCACTGGCAGGGCACTGCGCGGTCACACGCCGGCTGTGCCCTGTGATTGGCGATATCAATGTAATCGTCGATCACACCAATCAGCTACTCCAGGCCATGCCTAGGAATGGAGCTCACAGCTCCGATCCTTGGCAGGTCACCGGCATGTCACCGGCAGGGCACAGAACGGTCACACCACAGTTGTGCCTTGCGATTGGCGCGATCAATATGATCAGTGCTCACGCCAATCCGGGTCCTCCTTTCTGGCCATGCCTGGCATTGCCAGGCAACAGCCTAGGATCGGTGCTCGATCCTAGGCTGGGACCTTAGTGTTTCAGCCAATCTGATTGGCTGAAACAATGAGAAACACTGCGATTGGCTGTTCAAAATTAAGTGTTAAAATGTAACCTTTACTGAGATACCAGAATAAAAACAAATTTGTGTCACCCAAAGTGAATAAATATATATGTATGGGTTAAGTCACAATCGAAAGATCAATAACCAATTGGAAGGGCATAAAAACTCAGCCCTCTCAGGAAAGATGGTTTCTACTTGCAATGGCTAGAATGAAACCAGCATATACCAAAATATAATGTTGTAAAACTGGGAAAGGCATCCCACATGACCACCCAAACAGCAACTTAAATATTTTGGTTGCATATGTAGGGAGGAGGACTCCTGTAAGGTGCCTGGGCCGGAACCAAGGGGGCCACCATCTGGGTTCCGGAAGGGACGGGACCCGGGGGACAATGAAGGAGAGCGGGCGACTGAAGGGGACAGAACAGCAGGGGACGGGGCATGGATAAAAGGAGCAGGGAGCACGCTGAGAGGGCAGTTGGCAGAAAGGCTGACAGGAGACAGGAAGCCATGGAAGGTAGAGAGGGCTGGTTTGACAGACGTTTATCCGCGGGAAGACCGTGAGGGGTCTGTGGAGGGTAAGCGACGAACACACCGGCAGAAGACTCGCGCTTTACCTGAATCCGGGGGCGCTCTCCGCCTACGGTCAGCCGCAGTCGTTACCGCTGCTTCTCACACTGGTGCAGCTGGACCGCGACCCCGAGTCTCCGCTGCAATGCTACATCAGCCCTCTGCGGCGGCCTGTACACTGCCTCCCTGCCTCAGCCCGCGGCTGCGGCCTTTTCATCACCGACTACAGTGGACGTCTTCTGGCCACAGTTGTCAATCGAGGCCTACTCCCCACCTACCCAGGGACCCTGAGTGTAGGCCTGCCAACCTTCACTTCTGCAACTGTGATGCATTCCAACTTTGGAGACGGGAGTCACTTGAGGCTTTCTGAGAGTCCGTCCCCGCCGAGTTTACAGGGGGTCATTTTCCCAGAGGATTACCCCAGGGCCTGTTGTGCCCCAACAGCCAAGATCCTTTAGGGCCTGCTGTGCCCCAACAGCCAAGATCCTCCAGGGCCTGCTGTGCCCCATCTGCCAAGATCCTTTAGGGCCTGCTGTGCCCCAACAGCCAAGATCCTCCAGGACCTGCTGTGTCCCATCAGCCAAGATCCATTAGGGCCTGTTGTGCCTCAACAGCCAAGATCCTTCAGGGCCTGTTGTGCCCAACTTCTCCTGGGTGTTGAGACGCCCAGAAGTCGCGGCCGTTCTTCAGCAGCTGGACTCAGTGGTTGCAACGTCAAAGCAGCCACACCCATGGCGTCGACACAGGCACTTCAGCGTCCTCAAAGCAGACACAACAGCGACGCCGAAGGACGTCTGGAAGGATATGTTGACTTTAGGAGATAAGGACTCATAGTTGGCCGTTTCGAGGCCCATAATAGCCGGCTTTGCTGAGTTAGTCGCATTCTCGATAAGCAAAGTACTGTTATTGTTGTTGAGTCCCTGCGTGGACCATTGGTGTTATCCTTTTTTGGGTTGCTCAGCACAGCCCTACTGGTTCCAGTTCATAAAAGTTGCTTTACAAAACCACACCCAGTCTCGTGTCTCATCACTGCATCCTGAGAATCTGCTGGTGCCTACACATATAACGATAATAACTAGAATTTTGATAACATTAATATAGTTACCACAAAAAATGTGCCATAGCAATAACTGAGAATGAAAGGAACAATCTCAATCTCACCAATTCAATGATCAGGTACGGGAGGAAAAGAAGATCCTTAGTCGAGGATGATACATAAGATGCACGGGGAAGGAAATGCCCTACAAGACCCTAAAGGGCTAATGATAGTCTTTTCCCAAACTCCCACCCTGACAAGGGCAGTACACAGCTACCCCTGTGCTAAACAAGCCCTGCACTCTCCCTCATGGAAGGTCCCAACGCGTTTCTTCCAAGCTGAATCATCAGGGGACTTATGCTTGTTATAAGAGGTAAGGTGCCATAGTGCTAAGCTAGAGAGGAATGTACTCCTTCCACTCCCTGTCTGAGATTGTGAGATTTCTCACTGCTGTGTACTGTGTAATGGCCGTGTCTGACCATACAGGAACATTGTTGGATGTACCACAGCTACTGTCCAAGGGAGGAAGCAAAACACTATACAGACATTACAGCAGGGGATCACATCCGACTTTTTTCTCTGAGCTAAAATATTGTTTAATAACTGGCAGTTAAATGTTTTACTCACAGAAAGAATCAGCTGTGATCCGCTGCTGTAATATCTGTGTACTCTTTTGCTTCCTCCCCTGCCAAGGAGATGTGGTGTGATCAGACCATGTCCTTGTAAGGTCAGACATAGCCATTACACAGTACACAGCAGGGGCACATTTATAAGATTATCTCAGCACAGGAACATTTTTATTAAACACATCTAATTGTATAGTTTATTTTTATTCCAAGATCTATTTGTTAAAATGTACTTTTGTTAGCGGCACAACCCCTTTAGTGTAAAGCACTGCTACTAGTGATGAGCGAGTATACTCGTTGTTCGGGTTTTCCAGAGCATGCTCGTGTGGCCTCCGAGTATTTTGGTGTGCTCGGAGATTTAGCTTTCGTCGTCTCAGCTGCGTGATTTGCGGATGCTAGACAGGCTGCATGCATGAGAGAATTCACTAACATACAGGCAAACTCCACATGTATTCAGGCCGTCAAGCAGTCACGAAATCTCCGGGCACGCCAAAATACTCGGAGGACACCCGAGCATGCTCGGGAAAACCTGAGCAATGATCATACTTGCTCATCACTAATTGCTACCAATATACATGTAAACTGAACTGACCCCAACCACCATTAATCTATTGCATTGCTACCACTGTATGTGGACTTTATAGCATTAGGTGAACCAGTATTATGTCAACTACAGTCATGGCCAAAAGTTTTGAGAATGACACAAATATTATATTTTCACATGATCTGCTGGCCTCTGGTTTTTATGTGTGTTTGTCAGATGTTTTTATCACATACAGAAATATAATTGCAATCATATTATGAGTAGCAAAAGGTTATATTGACAGTTAGAATGAGTTAATGCAGCAAGTCAATATTTGCAGTGTTGACCCTTCTTCTTCAGGACCTCAGCAATTCTCCCTGGCATGCTCTCAATCAACTTCTGGATCAAATCCTGACTGATAGCAGTCCATTCTTGCAAAATCAATGCTTTTATTTTGTCTGAATTTGAAGGTTTTTGTTTGTCCACCCGTCTCTTGATGATTGACTACAAGTTCTCAATGGGATTAAGATCTGGGGAGTTTCCAGGCCATGGTCCCAAAATCTCTATGTTTTGTTCCCTGAGCCATTTAGTTATCACCTTTGCTTTATGGCAAGGTGCTCCATCATGTTGGAAAAGGCATTGTTGATCGCCAAACTGCTCTTGGACGGTTGGGAGAAGTTGCTCTTGGAGGACATTCTGGTACCATTCTTTATTCATGGCTGTGTTTTTAGGCAAGACTGAGAGAGAGCCCATTCCCTTGGCTGAGAAGCAACCCCACACATGAATGGTTTCAGGATGCTTGACAGTTGGCATGAGACAAGACTGGTGGTAGCGCTCACCTGGTCTTCTCCGAATAAGCCGTTTTCCAGATGTCCCAAACAATCGAAAAGGGGATTCATCAGAGAAAATGACTTTACCCCAGTCCTCAGCAGTCCACTCCCTGTACCTCTTGCAGAATATCAGTCTGTCCATGATGTTTTTTCTGGAGAGAAGTGGCTTCTTTGCTGCCCTCCTTGAGACCAGGCCTTGATCCAAGAGTCTCCGCCTCACAGTGTGTGCAGATGCACTCACACCTGCTAGCTGCCATTCCTGAGCAAGCTCTGCACTGCTGGTAGCCCGATCCCACAGCTGAAACACTTTTAAGAGACTGTCCTGGCGCTTGCTAGTCTTTCTTGGGCGCCCTGGAGCCTTTTTGGCAACAAGGGAACCTCTCTCCTTGAAGTTCTTGATGATGCGATAGATTGTTGACTGAGGTGCAATCTTTATAGCTGCGATACTCTTCCCTGTTAGGCCATTTTTGTGCAGTGCAATGATGACTGCACGTGTTTCTTTAGAGATAACCATGGTTAACAGAAGAGAAACAATGATGCCAAGCACCAGCCTCCTATTAAAGTGTCCAGTGGTGTCATTCTTACTTAATCATGACAGATTAATCTCCAGCCCTGTCCTCATCAACACCCACACCTGTGTTAATGGAGCAATCACTGAAACGATGTTAGCTGGTCCTTTTAAGGCAGGGCTGCAATGATGTTGAAATGTGTTTTGGGGGATAAAGTTCATTTTCTAGGCAAATATTGACTTTGCAAGTAATTGCTGTTAAGATGATCACTCTTTATAACATTCTGGAGTATATGCAAATTGCCATTAGAAAAAATGAAGCAGTAGACTTTGTAAAAATTAATATTTGTGTCATTCTCAAAACTTTTGGCCATGACTGTAGACTGACATCTGCCACCATTAATATTTAGTACTGGTATCTCAATGAGGCCTCATTTAGACATGTGCTATTCATGTTTTTCCTATTATAGTCGATGAAGTTGTTTCACACGTGTGAGTTTTTTTGCATACTGATTGGTCTGCAAAATATCAGAGACATGTCTGTTTTTGATCAGAGTCATTGATGAAAATTAACTGTACAAGTCTGTGGGTCTGTGAAAATCACCTACAGGGCACACATGGCATCAGTGTGCAGATTGTGATTAACATTGCAATGTATTGGAGAAGCTTAACGGTTTATTCTGCTTTTGTTCATCTTTGATACACTAATGGTAAAAAGTAACACACTGATCAAACACTAAAGAACAATATAATCCTTGTCTTTAAATGCAATGAAAACCATGGATGTCTGAATAAGGTTTACATGGACGCCATAGCATTACTTGAACCAGTATAATGTGAATTGGAGAAGCACTTGCTGTCATTAGTGTATTAACCGGCATCTTAAAAACTGAACTGACAACTGCTACAATCAGTATACAGTATTGCCAAGCATTAAAGTTCATGACATCGACATAATAGAATTTTCAATTAGACACACGCAAGTAGTTGACAAAATCTAACATGCCTCTTATATAAATTAGTGCATTATATTTGCTTATAATATTTTAGGACCACATAGCTACGGCAAATGCAGAGTAATGTTATTTTAGCTTATCATACACCCTTTTGTTCATCAACAATGTATCTTATTCATTAAGCAACCGTCCTTTTATTTTACATGTAAGCATTGCAGTACCTTTCTGGTGAATGTTTCAACACTAATTCCATAAATTAGAATGGGCAGGGGTAGACATGAGCCATCTCACTCATGCTCTAAACATTTTGGCAAAGCGGGACAGAACTATGCAAAAATTCTAAATATTTTCGGACAACTATTAAGTTGTGCAAAAAAAATGAGTGGCTTCTTAAGATGTTTTAGACCAGTATACTGGTGAAAATACCTTCAAGAATTGGGTTTAAATGAGTTCTGTGCTTATTTTAAATTAACCAAAATAAGAATAATAGCTTATCCCTCACGCTCTAATCTTTTCATATCTTTACCCCACCTCTAATTGGCCAATATATATGCAGGAAGGTATATTCAATCACTGCTTTCTACTGCTTGAGCAGATGCTCCACCAGATGTGGCAATGAATTCCATGTTCCAAAGTCACAAATCAGGTGATGCTTTGGCAGAACGTTCTATTTTTGCAAAATGTTCTTCACATAAAAGCTATTGAAATGCTCTTCGCCATGGGCACCTTTTTTTACAGCAGGTGTATTTTTCTTTAAAAAAAAAAAAATTGTGCAGTCAAACTTAAGATATGCGCCATGAAGAGAGCATGTTTTTTTTTGTCCACATGTAAAGGCCCTGTCACACTAAGCGATATCGCTAGCAATATTGCTGTAACGTCACTGACATTATAGCGATATTGCTAGCGATATCGCTATGTCTGATACTTACCTCCGACCGGCTCCCCCGCTGGTTATCGCTGATTGCGCGAGATCGTCCTGGATCATTTCTCGTCGTCAGCTTCCTGCTGTGACGACGAGCGACGCGTGGACGCGGGCGGGAGGACGCAGGATCGCCTCGCCTGACAGGTAAGTAGCGACCCCCGTCCCCAGCGATGTCGCTGGTGAAATCTGCCTGAGTGGCAGCTCACTAGCGACCACTTAGCGATGCACCAGCGATCCTGACCGCGTCATATCACTGGTCGGGATCGCTGGTGCATCGCTAAGTGTGACAGTACTATAACGTAGTCACAATGTTCCGTGCAATGTTGCTTACCATGAAGCCCAATTATAGTGGTCATGCTTGATGGCTATCTGTCATTTGTTGTCTATGGCAGAAGGACACTAAGTACATTAGAAGACTTTTGAAGTTCATGCACCTAAGCATGAAAAAGTGGTGGAATCCAATAAATAGTGCTTGACCTTCAGTAACTTAACCTAGTACAAGTTGAGTTGGTAAAGAAGGTAATGACTAGGCACATAGTGTTGTTTCCTGGCCGTGCAACCAGGTAACGTTTTTTCATAGCAACACAGGAGAAGAAAAAGGTGGCGCAGTCAGAGTACAACAAGCAATAAATGATGATTATGATGACTAGTACCAGGTACCTTTTTTAATTCAAATAACCTTTTAATTTTTATTTTACAATATTTATTAATATAAAAGATTTAACTAAACAAAAACACAATCTGACTTTATAATTAAGTATTAAACAATAAAACATTCAAAAATAATTCACATACTACTATCTCAGTATCTGAAGTAATATTAAATACAACTGAGTTAAGATTTTCTATAGATGATGCAGGGCTGTATTCATAGTTAGTGCTGCCCTAGGCACCGAGATCTCCTCTTGTGAAGGGACTCCACTTGTGCATTTTGGTTGAATTGTCAAGTATAGTATTAATATAAAGGGGTATTCCACTACTGGGAAGACCTCTATCAATAATTTTCCCCATATAAAATAATAACACTTATACTCACCTCTGGTGGAAGTGCAGTTCCTGTGACATTGGCACCCGATCTCCCATGGGTTATGTGACATTGTTATGTCACGTGAGTCCTCCAACTAATCAATAGACTTTTCCTCTTATGGATGACAATGGAGTGCATTTTTACTTTATGGATGACTATTGGGTGCATTATACTCTATACATGACTATGGAAGTGCGTTATACTTTATGGATGACAATTTGGGTGCATTATACTTTATGGAGGATTTTGGAATTTACATTATTCTTTATTTATGACTATGGAGTGCATTATACTTTCTCGATGTTTATGGGGGTGCATTATACTACTGACCATGAGCTGGGCAGTATGTTATAAGGAGGACTATGGGATGCATTATACTAGATGGGGGAATATGTGGGGTGCATTATACAGTTCTGGCAAAAATTAAGAGACCACGGCAAAATTTTCGGTTTGTCTGATTTTTCTCTTTATAGGTATATTTTTGAGTAAAATGTAAATTGCTCTTTTATTCTATATACTACTGACAACATGTCTTCAAATTTTCAAGCACTAAATTTTGTATTTATTTTAAGAAAATGAGAAATGGTCAAAATAGCAAAATAATGCAGTGCTTGCAGACCTCAAATAATGCTAAAAACACAAGTTCAAAATCATTTAAAAACAAAAATACTAATGTTTTTACTCAGTAAAAGTTCAGAAATCAATATTTTGTGAAATAACCATGATTTTTAATCACAGCTTTTATGCATCTTGGCATGCTTTCTACCAGTCTTTCACATTGCTTTTGGGTGACCTTATGCCACTCCTAGTGCAAAAATGTAAGCAGTTCTTCTTTGTTTGATGGCTTGCGACTATCCAAGTTCTTCTTGATTACATTCTAGAGGTTTTCAATGGCGTTCAGGTCTGGAGATTGGGCTGGCCATGACAGGGATTTGATGTGGTGGTCCTTCATCCACGCATTGATTGACCTAGCTGTGTGGCATGGCGCATTGTCCTGCTGGAAAAACTAGTCCTCATTATTGGGGAACATTGCCTGAGCAGAAGGAATCAATTGTTTTTCCAGGATAACCTTGTATGCGGCATGATTCAGAAGTCCTTCGCAAAGATTAACCTGCCCAATTCCAGCCTTGCTGAATCATCCCCAGATCATGACCGAACCCCCACCAAATTTCACTGTGGGTGCAAGACACTGTGGCTAGTATGCCTCTCCAGGTCTCCGTCTAACTATTAGATGACCAGGTGTTGGGAAAAGCTGAAAATTAGACTCATCAGAGAAGATTACCTTACTTCAGTACTCTGTGGCCCAATCCTTATGGTCTTTGGCAAACTTCAGTCTGGCTCTCCGTTGTTTCTCATTGATGAAATGCTTTTTACTACCTTTACATGACTTGAGCCCTGCCTCTAGGAGCCTGTTACAAACTGTTCTTGCCGTGCACTTCACCCCAGCTGCCATTTGCCATTCCTTTTGTAGGTCACTTGATATCATCATGTGGTTGATGAGTGACATTCCAATAAGTTGACGGTCATCCCGGTCAGTGGAGAGTCATTTTCGTCCTCTGCCGGTCTGTAGCTTTGTTGTCCCCAATGTCTGCTGCTTGACTTCGTTGTAATGGACTGCTGACTTAGAAATGTTAAGGATGGAGGAAACATGATGCTCACTGTATCCCTCTGCTAGTAAAGCCAGAATTGAGCCCTTCTTTTCCTCACTCAAGACTTTTCTTTTCAACTCCTTTGGCATGGTTAAAAGATACTTTTTCATTCCTATTACTTTTGGGATATTACTTTCCCTTGTTTTGCCATCCTTCTTGTCCTATTGCAAGAGGATTGTGAACAACACAGCAGGGTTTTTTTTAATAATTTCCTTCGTTAAATAAAGCTGATTTTTATGAAACTGTGCAGTGGTCTCTTAATTTCTGTCAGAGCTGAAGTGCTTTTATGGAGCCCAATCACTTCTATGTATACCCCTGGTGAGTATAATGTTTATTTTCTTTTATACAACAGCAACCGAACAGGAGACATATACCAAAATGGGGAAATATACCAGGATGGGGCCCAAGGGAAGAGACATAAAGCAGAATGAATGATATATACAGTATAGCAGAATGGGGCCAAGATAAAGGACATATATACCAAGATGAGGGACATATATACCAGAATGGAGGATTCAAATATATACAATTTATTCAGGATGGGGGGACCCCAGTCCAAATTTTGCACCTGGGTCCATCAGACTCCAGATACGCTACTGCATTAGATTATTACATATTTTTCATTGCATCACTATGTAAAATATATGAGACATTTCTTAATTGTTTTCATTGTTTTGTCGGGTCATAAAATCAATACAAATAGATATCACATTGTAGAATCAGAGTTTTGTCTTTTTTGCCGTAATGGAAAAAAAATAAAGCTGATTGTTTTATCCTGGTACAAGCAGAATCTGAAAATAGTAATAGAATCAGCTCTCAACATAAACACAGATGGTGTTTGTGTTCATGCAATTAAGTTAATGATCCATATGAGAAACAGCGCAAATTTCTCTATTTGTACAGTCTGTGTTTTGCAATGAAAGTCACGTGCCTAAATGGAAAGTAAAAAGTTCTTTATAGAAAATATGTAATATGTAGAAATGATAGTGACCTGTAAATTCTGTCATGCATTCTGCAATTTAGTTCACTAGATAAATTTGGTGAGCATGTTATGATCTATACTCAAAGGTAAAATTTGAAGCACGTGAGCCTTAATACAATATCAGTTATTTGAAAATTCTCACGCAAAGAGCAGTTCCTGCTAATATGGAGTTACTGGTTAGTTGATATCCCTTGCTACGAAGGAATGGGGTGATAAATCTCCCACTTTAATGAATTATTCATAGCTGTTTGTTTCCTATTTGTACATGTCATCAAGATTACCATTGGAGCCCCTCTACATGATTAAGTCAAGAAAGGGTTGCTCACTATTGTCAATCTCTGATGAAAATCTCACTCACATGTCATTTTTATTAAGGCAGTCAACAAAAGAAAGAATGTAATTTTTGGATTCTGACCATAAAACAAAGACATCATCTACAGTATATACCTGGCCCAAAGTAGAATTTTAGAGTTTTGCCAGTTCTCAACCTCCTGGAAAAACACAGTCACCTCCCAGTAGCCCTAGAGAAATGTTAGGGTAATTGAAGGACAGTCATTGATGAGAGGGGGCGCCATTTGCGCTTATCACTATGGCACCAACCTCTGCTGTCAGTACCACCAATAGGGATTAGTAGGGTTCAATTTTAGTTGTATAATTATCCTGCTTTACCCTTCATTATCTTTTAGGGATTCAGGAGTATCCTTTTAGTATTTTTGCATTTTTTTGTTCATTACTATGGGAATATTTTATGCATATCTAATAAAACACATGATTTTTATGGGGATTTGGAATGTTAGACTTTATTTGATCCTCTCGGTATCATAATTGATGTAAACAATATCCATCGCATTCAAGAGCTTCAAACATGACTATGGATATCAAAAATCATTACCCTGACTTATAGACAGCTGTTTCAGACTCAGTGTTGAAGGGTTGAACATGCCAAACCTGGATTTCGAAAATAATTTGTTACCCACTACTTTCTTCTTTCCTCAGTTGTGTGTTTGACTGAACAATAAGAAAAACAGACATTTGAACGAAAACTGTTACTATCTTGTCATTAGTACTAAAACATTTCAGCTCAAAGATTACAAAAAGTTCCACCTTACATGTCTGCAAATGTTATCTCTTGTGATGGTGGACAAAATGGATGGTGGATGCTAAATTATTTTTTTAAGCTGTAATTGCAATAGATTAAAGGGGTTGTCCAGTCTAAAATGGTAAGTCTTCAGTCACTCTGTGTGAATGCAGACTTATGGAACCCCCTAGTGCATGTACTGCACGCTGTGAGGATTCGCCAGTTTCTGAGACGGGAATGGCAGTGATGTATGCATTATGCATTCTTCCAGCCAGAATCTTACTTGTAGGTGTGGCCTGGCTCCATACACTAGTATTGAGCTAGGCTTCTCTCCGTCTCGTGATGTGGCCATTAAAATGGATGCATCTGTCTTGTGGGCGTGGACTCACTCCATACAAGTGTATGGAGTGAGGCCACGCCCACTAGTTGCATTCAGTCCGAGAGTATGCATATCGCTTACATCACCGCCATCCCGGCTCAGAGTGCAGGCACTTTGGGGATTCATAAATCTGCAGTCACATAGAGTGACTGCAGTCTTATTTTAGACTGGACAACCCCTATAGCTCTCCATTGCAGTGTACATTTACATATCTTTAAAATTAAAAGTGCAATCTCTGCTGAATACCATCTGAGTCCTGTTTTATCACATAGCACAGATGACGTGATATATGTATAACTTGTATGTCAAAAATCCTTACATAGAAATCAATCACAGTATTGTAAAATGATTTCCCCCTTTTTACCTTGATGTAGAATGGAGTTTTATTATATGGTGAATTTATTTCTTGCATTAATTTATTTTCAAATACAAGTTTTATTGTTTTTTTTCAACTAAAATATAGGTACTGGGTGTGAATATCCTATAATGAGAGTGAAGCTTAGTACATAAAAAAAAGGTGAAAGAGAAAAAGGAAGGAGAGTCTATAAAGGCCAGGAGGATCTCAAAGATCCCATGCAGGAATACTAAAGATCCCATGAAAACAGAAGATGCCAGCAGGTGAAAGAAAAATATTGAGTACCTTGTGAAGAATACTATTCACAAGATGTTCTCTCAATATGCTTCACCAATTTGAGGAGGATGGGAAAGCTTCCTAAAGTAACAATATGACATCATGTTCATGACTTTCTAAGAGATAAGAGAAAGGAAGCACTCACCATTCTTGACGCAATCCTTTATTGACAGTGGTTAAAACATAGTGCCTGAAGGAATGTGAGGGGACAACAATAGGACTGATTGGTCCAATTGTTGTCCCTGCACATTCTTTGCGCCGCTATGTTTTAACCGCTGTCAATAAAGGATTGCTTCGGGAATGGAGATTTCTGCTTTTCTCTTATCTTTTGGAAACCCTGTTGCACTGCATTCCTTGGTAGCACCCAAGTTCTTTTCCTCACCGGACTTCCACAGAGCTAATCAGCAAAGCATATTGATACCAGCATGAAAAAATAAAGTTGTTTTCAGCTCACCCTTAGTAGGCTCCCATCAGGCTCTGTGGGGAGAAGCACGTGATTACGTCGCTGCCAGATGTTGAGGCAAGATGCGTGTGTGTGGAAAAAGATCCAGCTTCAGCAGATAAAATAAAAAAAATATATATCCATTAAAGCAGGCATTTTTCTGCTGTGACATAGTGATAATAGCTAATAAGGCAAAAGGAAGGGTAGCAAAAAAAAGGAACTGAACACTTTTAGAACACTGTGCACCGTAGCTTACCGGGGGTAGAGAAGGTGGTTGCTTCAGGTCCCATGTTTGCAGGGGCTCACCAGAAGCTATGCTATCCTTCACTGATCAGCGTGCACAACACATCAAGACAGTTAAACCATTCGAGAAAGCAAGTAGACATGCTCTCCGTTCTGTAGACCGCAGGTTGCTTTCTTGAAATAGTCTTCAAACAGCTGAGGCGCCGATGCATGCACATGATGTCAGAGTCCCAGCAAAGGGACATCATATGCTGATGCTCTGTGTGTGTGTCAATTCTGTAACAGAAAGCTACTTCTGCACCTGGACTTTTCAGGATCTTGGATTAAGTGAGTATATGATTTTTTTTTAATTAAAATATGTGGTTTGTTTCATTAAAATAAAAGTTTTTGACACAGCGGAAACAAGGGTGATTGGGGTGCCACCTCTGAGGATTGTACTGTGTGTGATGATAAGGTGGAGGAAGAGGAGGAGAGGCCACCTGATGCTTGACATCCTCTTGAGCACATCCTCTCTCTGAGCCTCATCTACAAGGCATACCGCTGTGCGGCTGGCAAAGAAAGGGAGTGGAGTCACCTGTCCAGTAATAGCTGTTGTCAGTGATCTTTGGATAGGATGAGACAGTGTTTGTTCAGTTGAGCTTTCATTTACATTAATACCTAACCCACATACACGTCAAAAACCAAGCCTATTCCCCCTTCCAACAGGACCCCGCTTTTTCTCACTCATATTGTAAGTAGCCTCTCTTTCTTGTAACCTGCTGTTTCACAACCTTAGACCCACAGCTCTCAGCCACCTGTCACTAAATAAACAATCAATATTTATTTTCTTAGATAGTGAGCCTGAACAACACTGTTATGGCTAACAATTTTAAGTGGAAATCTGGCCTACTACTTTGCCACTGAAACACAGTTTTATTACAATCGATTTGGCGTAGATAATTGAGCCACGTGGCTGCACCACTATATTAGGCCCAACCATTTTTAAGTGGAAATTCTGTTTTTTTTTTTCTGAAACACAGTTTTATCACAAACGATTTAAAATAGCTAATTGTGCCTCATGCCTGCACCCCAATATTAGTCCCAACAATTTATAAGTGGAAATCTTGCCTCCTGATTTGCCACTGAAATACAGTTTTATCACAAACGATTTGGAGTAGCTAATTGGGCCTCATGGCTAGACCACAATATAAGGCCTAATTATTTTAAGTGGAAGTCTGACCTTCTGATTTGCCACTGAAACACAGTTTCAGCACAAAAGATTTGGAGTATAAATTGGGACTCGTTGATGCACCACTATATTAGGCCTAACGATTTTTAAGTGGAAATCTGGGCTTCTGATTTGCCAGTGGAACACAGTTTTATTACAAACAATGTGGAGTAGCAAATGGGGCTTCTGGAGACTGCCACACAGATTTTGTACAATCTACATCGATGCTGGAAGATTGATTTCACACATGACAGGATCCTATTTATTTAATGGACAAGTTCACTTTCAGCAGCACCAGCAGTAGCACAGGAGCTGAAACAATGGCACCAGCAAAACAAGATGTCCGCTTTTTATATTATGGCCAGGGACATGTGACTTCGGCAGCCAATCACAGAAGCCTTTGTTTCATGACATTGTGGATGGTTTTGCGCCCTGAAAGGTTGCCAGAATCAACACACATAACGTTAAGGAAAAAAAAAGTGCATGCCGCTGATGTAACCTCTCCACATGCTCTTCTAACCTCTCCACACACCCCCTCATGAAACACGTCCCACCATCATCCCGCTCATCATACAGCACCACTATCCTAGCCAAAGTAATAAAAAAAGCATTTATGGAAACGCAATGATTTATCAAACTGTGTTCGAATTTAAACAAATTTGAGTAAAAATGGAAAAGCAAAAACGAATAAGAATAAGAATGTGCTACATTTGTGCCGAATTTGAGATTGGTGAACATTTTCCGAACACGTGCGCCCATCTCTAATTAAGACCTTCATTTAAAAACTGCATTTTGTGTTTACTTGTGTTAACTTTGTTAATATTTAAATTCGTTTGGTAATTTGAAACATTTAAGTGTGATAGACATGCAAAAGAATAGGGAATCAGGATGAGTTAAACACTTTTTTTTCATGGTATTGTAAATTGGTCAATACCGTGGTTCTAGAGTATAATGCACCCCACAGTCCCTACGGTAAAATGAACCCTAAGCCCATACAGTATAATGTACCCCATAGTCCATACAGTATAATACACCGCATAGTCCATACAGGATTATGCACCCCATAGTTCTCAATACAATTTTATGGCCACTACAATGTTCTAAAAAAATAAAATGTAATGCTCACCTCTCCTCTTCATTCCTCCTCTGCTCTGGTCTTCGCAGCTTGCCTTCTGAAGCGTTGCACATCTCAGCATATAGTGGATGCCATGTAGACATTGAGCAAGAATGATGGGGGAGAAAGATTTAGCCGATGCTCTCTCCTCCATCATTGCTTTTAACTTTATCAGCAGATGCTAATACAGTTGAACTTGTGGGGGAGAGGGGTGACCATCTCACAAGCCCAATAGTGGCCATGCGGCAGTGCATGGAGATTGAGTCTCCTTTCTCTGCCACAGAGTTTAACTATATGGGCGGGCTGTGCATGCTGGTATAGTTAAAATGAGAGTAGCTCCGGGTGGACCCCTCAGCTGCACCCTCTGCACCCCGGTAGCTATGTTACTGGCTGTGACAAATGCTAAAGATACAGTGGAAGTGTAACTGGAGCTAAATGCCATGGGTTTAGTTATGCAGAGAGATTTAAAGAATTTAGAAGTAAAGCTGCTAGTGCCCCAGATTTTCCCTCCAGAGAAGTTCTTAATCACTCCTAAGAGCTCATGAGAGAGAAAGGCTCCTCTACTCACCGTGAAACCACAGCAGAGAGGTTACTAACAGAGCAGGCAAGTCAGCAACAGTCAGGACATGGGGTCAAAGGAGATAAATGACATAATTCAGAGTTGCATGTTCTATCTATTTTCAGAATGTTTTATAGATCTTGGAAAAAAATATTTCCACAATTGGATGTGTTAAAAATGTTCCTGTGATAAATTTATGAATGTACCCCTGCTATGTACTATGAATGTCCAGGCTGAAAAGCATGGGAGAGTGAGATGCTGAGAGTGCAGCTTTAGTGACTAGCGGTGACATCATTGAGGTTACCGTAGGTCACTAAGGCTGCATTCCCACCAGCACTTAACTGTAAGCCGGGACAATAAACAGCAGTGTCGGCTGAGTAATAGTTTTAATAGCTCCCAAAGCATTGCCTGCTCTTACTGTTATCAGCGACAGCAGGTGTAGGATAATGGGAGAAGTAATAACATCAGCCTATGCCTCTGTGACCAGCAGTAAACTTTTTACTGCTGGTCACAACTGCTGGTTCATGCTGTCATTTGACAGTGTGGAAACCACAGCTCTCTGACCAGTGGTAATGATCTTACCATCAATCAGAAGCAGTGTTTGCTGCGCTGTCATACAGAGGACAGTGTAGCAAGCAATGATTGTTCAGGTGCACCATTCATCTGACTGGGGTGTAGGTTCAGGTACCATCCTGGTACCCGAACTAAACTTTTTTAAATGTTCTGCTGAACCCCCGAACCCAAACATCCAGAGGTTCGTTCATCATCACTCCTAGCAGCTCTTTTGAACTTGTGGATAAACAACATTTTAGTGTAATAAATGTAATTTTTAATTTCCATATCCAAATGTTACACAATTCTGTTAGGTATAGTTTACAAAATGAGGTCACTTTTGGAGGTTCCGCTGTTTGAGCACATCAGGGGCTCGGCAATTACAACATGTAGATCGTGTAAGGCAGCACTTACTGCATGTGTTGGGGGACACTCGCATAGCAATGGGATAAAGGCACACGGGCATGATTTCTCCACAAAACAGTCTAATCAGGTTTATTTTACTCAGCATAAACAGTCATGTTACACATCACAAACATAGTCCATAGCACTTTAAAGTATCCATCACGATACACGCTGGATTTCGCACTTTGTTCCGTTACTGTGGGTGACCGCACACCGAACAGTTCATTGTATACACCACCGACAGTCCGTTCCAATGGCAGATACTTCTCTGCTGTTATTATAAACCCCTTGTCTGGCGTTGCCCTCCTGGAGATCCTGCTCCACATGCTGACTCCTTGTCAGACCTCTCTCCTAGGAAAGCTGCCTTACAGGGATCTGTTATGATTAGGTAACCAATGAAGATAGCAGGTAAATAAGTGAAGCAACCAGATACCCAGAGAGGTTGGTAACTTAGCGGATTGCAGACCCCTAAACTGACAACACAACTAGAATTAGCCGTGGGATGTACCTACGATGCCCTAGACGCCTCAGCACAGCCAAAGTATTAACTATGCCTAAAGAGAGAAAGGGGAAAGCTAAACTGCCCCGGAGTAGAACCCCAAAGGAATTATTTATTGCTGGTGAAACAAGATGAGACACAAGCACAGGCACAAAATAGAGTAAGCAAATGATGGGGCCCAAACTGACTAGATACAATAGGACAGGAAAGGATACTGTCTGCAATCATGCAAAAACCCTAAGCAAAATTCCAACATGTCTGATATGCAAAAATACTGAGGTCACACGACCTCTCCCCCACTAAATAAGCACTCTGGTAAAACTGGAGGCAAACAAAAGATACTGATATAACAGGGGATTAGAAATACTACAAAGACTGACATAAGCCGTGGCAAATGAAACAGAGTCCAGCACAGGCCCCAGCTGGGAACTGGCTGGACGCAAACCAGCAAGGCAGAAATCAGAGACAAGCAAAAAATGGATCAAATGCAAAAAGATTGAAGCAGACAAATAACTTATCTGAAGGATGCAGGATGATGCAGGAGCCAAGCAGACTTCCCAAAAGTTCAGGAGGAAAACAAGTCACCGGCAAGAGCTGAGGGAAAGTTGCTCACTTAAATCTCCCCAGTCAGTAACACCTGACCTCCAATCATTCTGCTCAGGTGATTGACTTCTGTCAGCAAGACCAGCTCCATTACCAGCAGCAACCACCAGAGGGAGCCCAAACTCAGAAGCCAGGTCAAAATTGCTCACAACAGGGATCACTGTCCTTGTGACCAGGGCACTCCCCACAGTCCAGACCCTCAGAAGGACAGAAGCTTCCCCCACCAGTGCCGTCGCAGACTCTGCACATACACGGCCTCTCCATGTGCTCTTCAGGAAGTCCACTCCTTGGACTTTCCAACACACAGGCTCTTCCAAGAGTTTAGAACACAGACCATGTTCTGTGTTTATAAAATGTTTATATAATGTTTATAAAATGGAAAGAGGGAGGCATATCTAAAGAAGAATATAATGCGGTCTGCAGAACCTGCAGGGCACAAATCAGATTAGCTAAAGCTGAAAATGAATTGAGGCTTGCAAGAGATGTCAAAAGCAATAATAAAGGATTTTGGGGATATGTCAAAAGTAAAAGAAAAGTCAAAGATGCTATAGGATTTTTACAGGATGAAAATGATGAAATGGTAAGACAGGATGTTGAGAAGGCTGAACTTTTAAATTCCTATTTTGCATCTGTTTTCTCTCAGAAAGGAAATGTAACATCAACTGTTATTCACTGTCCTATTAAGGGAATAGAAGAATCCAGGATATCTATAAACAGAAAGATAGTGAGGAAACACTTAGCTAACCTAAATGAATTCAAGTCTCCAGGTCCAGATGAATTACACCCCAGAGTACTGAAGGAGATAGCAGAAGAAATTTTTGAACCCCTCTCCATAATCTTTGAAAATTCTTGGAGAACAGGAGAAGTGCCAGTAGACTGGAGAAGAGCAAATGTTGTTCCTATCTTCAAAAAGGGGAAGAAGGTGGACCCAAGCAACTATAGGCCGGTGAGTCTGACTTCTATACCAGGAAAGATCTTTGAACAAATTATTAAACAACATGTATGTCAGTACCTGGATAAGAATGAAGTGATTAAACAGAGTCAGCATGGGTTTGTAACTAATAAGTCATGTCAGACTAACTCAATTTCCTTCTATGACGGTATCACTGATTGGGTGGATCAAGGAAATGCTGTAGATATAGTATATCTTGACTTCAGCAAAGCATTTGACAAAGTCTCTCATACAATCCTTATTGAAAAAATGACTAAGTATGGAATGGACAAGGCAACTGTTAGGTGGATTCATAACTGGCTTAGTGATCGGACCCAAAGAGTGGTCGTAAATGGCTGCACATGCAGTTGGAAGAATGTCTCAAGTGGGGTACCACAGGGCTCTGTCCTGGGCCCTGTATTGTTCAACATCTTTATCAACGATTTAGATGAAGGAATTGAGGGTAAACTGATTAAATTTGCTGATGACACAAAGCTAGGAGGGATAGCTAATACTAGAGAAGAGAGAGAGAGGATTCAAAAAGATTTAAATAAACTGGAGAAGTGGGCAGCAACTAACACAATGGTTTTTAACAGGGAGAAATGCAAAGTACTACATCTGGGCAATAAAATGAAAAAAGCATATATAGAATGGGAGGAATAGGGCTAAGTGACAGCACATGTGAAAAAGACTTGGGTATACTAATAGATCACAGACTGAATATGAGTCAACAGTGTGATGCAGCAGCAAAAAAGGCAAATGCAATTCTAGGATGTATTAACAGAAGCATACAGTCTAGATCACGTGAAATCATTATTTCCCTCTACTCCTCTTTGGTCAGACCTCATCTGGAATATTGTGTCCAGTTTTGGGCACCACATTTTAAAAAAGACATCAACAAACTGGAGCAAGTTCAGAAAAGAGCGACCAGAATGGTGACGGGTCTGAAAACCCTGTCTTATGAGGAAAGGTTGCAGGATTTGGGAATGTTTAGCTTGCAAAAGAGAAGACTGAGGAGACTTAATAGCTGTCTACAAATATCTAAAGGGCTGTCACATTGTAGAAGGATCAACTTTATTCTCATTTGCACAAGGAAAGACTAGAAGCAATGGGATGAAACTGAATGGGAGGAGACACAGATTAGATATTAGAAAAAACTTTTTGACAGTTAGAGTGATCAATGAGTGGAACAGGCTGCCACAAGAAGTGGTGAGTTCTCCTTCAATGGAAGTGTTCAAACAGAGGCTGGACAGACATCTGACTGGGATGATTTAGCGAATCCTGCTTTGAGCAGGGGGTTGGACCAGATGGCCCAGGAGGTCCCTTCCAACTCTACGATTCTATGATTCTATGATTCTATGATTCTATGTTGCCCAAACCCTTGTCATATTATGTAGCTGTAACCACCCCATAGATGGGAAGTGTGTGTGGTTTGTCAGTCCTGCCCAGCTCTCCGACTAACTCTGCAAGCCCCCTTATAAGTAAATAGACACTTGTGGAACTTCAAGTCCCAGAGCAACAACATTTTTGGCTTACAGCGCAGAGGACATCCTCTGCAACACATACCGTCCATTTACAATAATGCTGGCCCTGTCTAACCATCACAATTATGCCTCCATGCGTATCCTGAGGTGCACATACAGCACCCCCTAGCTGTAACAGGGGTCACTGCCTCACAACTGCTATCTACACACATGGTCAAAATTGTTGGTACTCCTCGTTTAATGACAGAAAAACCCACAATGGTCACAGAAATAACTTAAATCTGACAGAAGTAATAATAAATCAAAAATCTAAGAAAATGAACAAATGAAAATCAGACATTGCTTTTCAACCATACTTCCACAGAATTTAAAAAGAAAATAAAACTCATGAAATAGGCCTGGACAGAAATGATGGTACCCTTAACTTAATATTTTGTTGCACAACCTTTTGAGGCAATCACTGCAAACAAGCGATTCCTGTAACTGTCAATGAGACTTTTGCACCTCTCGACAGGTATTTTGGTCCACTCCTCAAGAGTAAACTGCTCCAGTTGTCTTGTGTTTGAAGGTTGGAATAACATGGAGTCCCTGGTATAATTCAAACTGCAGCCCATTCTTGTCATTCTTGTCAGGCTGCAGAATGAAGATATCAAGCTCCTGGGATTTGTGTACCACCTTGCAAAAGCTGTATCACACATATCCCTTAGGTGGCCAGGAGATAGATGGACACTGGCCAAATGAAAAAATGTACATATTTTAGTATTTCCACAATTTCTGGATCAACCACATTAAAAGCATCTGTTATCACTTCTATTTTGGAAAAATGCATGAATACCACCCCATATTCCAACAAAGGAAAAGGTCAACAATATGTGAACAGCTGCCATGTCCTCAGGCATTGGACCCTGTCCTCATCTCTGCGATCCTCCTCGTTATGATGGTGACCCCAATTTGTGCACAGGATTTTTCAACCAATGCTTGCTGCATTTTCCTTTATTGCCTCAGCATTATTCACCTGACATGGCCAAGGTGGCTTTCCTTGCCTCTCACCTGGAGGGAGATGCATTAGCCTGGTTCAACCCCCTAATGGAGCAGAATCATCCCATCATGTCTGATCTGCAGGAATTCATGGACACTTTCTGCAAGACATTTGATGAGCCTGGTTGTGCCACATCTGCCCTGGAGTCACTCTTCAATTTACAACAGGGCTCTCTCACTGACAGTCAGTATGCCATCCATTTACGCACCCTGGCTTCGGAGCTCCAGTGTACCAATGAGCCTCAGGTCAGAGCCTGAGGCCTGAGGCTCAAGCAAAAAGATACTAACATAACAGGGGACTGAACAAACTGCAACATATGAAGCAGGGCCCAGCGCTGCCCCCAGCAGGGAGCACGCTGAACCCTAGCAGCAAAACAGAAAGCAAAAAAAAGACACAACTTTTGCAGATTAGATGCAAAGGATTAGCAAAAGAATCACTTAGCTGAACCATGCAGATCATGCAGGGGACAAAAGAGCTCCAAATGCACACTGAGGAAATCACCAGCAACCTCCAAGAGCAGCCAGCTCAATTATATGCTCCCAGCCAGTAATCCCAGGTTTCCAATTATCGCCATCAGGTGGGGAACTTCCATCCACCTGGCCAGCTCCACTACTCTCAGCAACCACCAGAGGGAGCAGAGGGAGCTTCGGCTCAGAACTCCGAGCAAGAGAAGTCACAACACTCAACCTAATAACGGTAAAGAACAAATACCCTCTTCCCTTAATTCCAGAGCTCTTTTATCATCTACGAGGTTCCAGGATTTTCCCCAAGTTGGATCTCCATGGGGCTTACAACCTTGTAAGGATATGATTTGGGGATGAGTGGAAAACCGCCTTCAACATGCAAGATGGTCCCTACGAATATCGGGTGATGCCCTTTGGGTTAAGCCATGCACCTGCAGTTTTACCATGAGTTTGTCAATGACATATTCCGTGACTTGCTCTATTTCTGTGTGGTGGTGTATCTGGATGAAATCCTGGTGTTTTCTCCCGACTTACCAACTCACAGGAGGAATGTTCATCTTGTTCTTCAAAGACTGAGGTAGAATTGTCTCTACGAGAAGCTTGAGAAATGTCTATTTCAACAGAGGTCTTTACCCTTTCTTGGCTATGTAATTTCTGATAGTCTCGAGATGGATCCAGAGAAGGTCTCCACCATGCTTAAGTGCATTGACCTGAGGGAATCAAGGCCATTCAGCGGTTCCTGGTATTTGCCAACTACTATCGGAAATTCATCCCCCATTTCTCCTCTTTGGTAAGACCACTCACCACCCTGACTTGTAAAGGAACCAAACCAAAGGATTAGACTCCTGAAGCCGAGTCAGCTTTCGCCTCCCTGATACAAGCCTTTTCAATCACCCTGGCTCTTCACAGACCAATGATCAACAAGCAGTTTTTCCTTGAAGTGGATGCTTCGTCATCCAGAGCCGGAGCAGTCATCACACAAAAACTGTCAACCGGTAAAATGGTGACTTGTGGTTTCTTCTCCAAGGTATTCTCACCCTGTGAACATAACTACTCAATTGGGGATAGAGCGTTACTGCAATTAAGCTAGCCTTAGAAGAATGGCGATATCTGCTTGAAGGCACAGTTCACCGGTCATCATTTACACTGATCATAACAATCTGTCCTATCATCAGTCAGCTCAAACACTCAACCCTTGCCAGGCTCGATGTTGCTTATTCTTTGCTCAGTTCAATTTCTCTCTACATTTCTGCCCTTCAGAGAAGAATATCAAAGCCGATGCGCTTTCCAGGTCCTTTCTGACAGACGACCTTGAAGAGGAGCCTCAGCATATTATTGAGCCATTTATGATGATCACGGTGGATCCAGTCAGGCTATCACAGCTTCCCCCCTGGAAAGACCCATGCAACTGAAGGAGACAAGAAGCGGGTCCTACGTTGGGGTCATTCTTCTAAGCTTGCCAGCGACGCTGGTCAAATGAAGACATTACAGCTAATATTTCAACACTACTGGCGGTCGACCTTGCGCCAAGATGTTATGGACTTCTTTGCAGCCTGTCCTTCCTGTGCTCGTAATAAAACACCCAAGAAACTGCCAGACAGTCATCTCCTACTGCTCCTGATTCCATCTGCTCCCTGGCAACACATTGCCATGGACTTCATCATGGATCTGCCAGCATTGTCTGGTTGTACAGTAATCTGGGTTGTGGTTGACCAGTTCTCCAAGATGGGACACTTCACTCCGCTGTCTGATCTCCCTTCCGCTCCTAAGCTTGCAATGCTCTTCATCAAGCATGTCCTTCGGCTTCACAGACTTCCGCTACACATTGTCTCCGGCAGAGGAGTTCAACTCATCTCCCGATTCTGGCAGTCTTTCTGTAAGCTGTTGGATGTCACCCTGGACATCTCCTCGGCCTATCACCCACAATCTAATGGTCAAATGGAGAGAGTGAATCAAGTCCTCACCAACTATCTGCGACACTTCTTGAACCACAGTGACTGGGCCGACCTGCTGCCGGGGGCGGAGTTTTCCTACAACAACCATGTCGGTGAGACCTCCTCTAACTCCCCGTTTTTCATTGTTTATGGACAGCATCCTAGGATCCCGACTTTTGCCTCTTGCTTCCGGCAATCCTGTGGCTGAGTCCCTGGCTGACAACTTCACTAATGTCTGGACAGAGACCAGGACCTCACTAGAGCAGGCATCGGTTTGAACCAAGGAGCATGTAGATAAGAGAAGTCTGGATCCGCCACCTTTCCAAACCCGGGGATAAGGTATGGCTGTCTTCCAGGCACATCCATCTTAAGGTTCCTTCTTATAAGCTGGCTCCTTGTTACATCGGTCCTATTGAAGTGCTCTACCAAATCAATGATGTGCGCTATCGTTTGAAGTTGCCTACCTCCTCCCGGATCCATAACTTCTTCCATGTTTCCCTGCTGAAGCTGGTTGTTCTCAGTCGCTTCTTCGAAGATCCAGATAATTTTCATTCTCCTGTTAGTATCGAGGACTTCTATGAAGTTAAGGACATCCTGGCCATTAAGAGAAGAGGTGGCAGGTTGCTCTTTGTGGTTGACAGGAAGGGATGCGTGTTGTGAACTCTCTTGATCTGACTTCTGAGTTGGGGCTCCCTCTGTTGGTTGCAGCAGGTAGTGGAGCTGGTTGTATTGACAGAAGTCTATCACCTGAAGACGATGATTGGAAATCAGAGGTTACTGACTGGGAGGATTTAAGTGAGCAAGCTTCCTTCAGTTGCTGTTGGTGATTTGATTGTCTTCCTGTTCATTGTGAAGTCTGCTTTTTCCCCTCCTTGGTCTTGCATCACTCAGATAAGTTATTTGTTTGCTGAATCTTTTGCATTTGATATAGTTTTTGCCTTTCTCTGCTTTCTGCTTTGCTGTGTGGGTTCAGCATTATTCCTTGCTGGGATTTGTGCTGGACCCCGCTCATATGTCACAGCTTATGTCATTCTGTTCAGTATTGTTAATCCCCTGTTATATTAGTATCTTTTGCTTTGCTTCCAGTTCACACCAGAATGCTGATCTAGCAGGGGAGAGGTCATGTGGCCTCAGTGTTTTTGTATATCAGATGTGTTGGATTTTTAGGGTTTTTGCGTGATTGCAGACAGTATCTTTTCTGTCCTGTCCTATCTATACAGTTTGGGCCCCATCATTTGCTCACTATATTTTCTGCCAGCTTTTGTGCCTCATCTTGTCTTACCAACAATATATCTCTTGTGCTATCTATTCCTTTGGGGTTCTACTCCGGGCAGTTTAGCTTTCTTGCTTTAGGCTTAGTTAACTCTTTGGCTGTGCTGAGGCATCTTGGGCATCGTAGGCACATCCCATGGCTAATGCTAGTTGTGTTGTTAGGTTTAGGGGTCTGCAATCCGCTAAGTTGCCAACCTTTCTGGTTTCCTGGTTGCTTAGCTAATTCCCGGGTAATCCTCCTTGGGTAATCACAACAGATACGGTCCTGAAGAGAGATCCTGGGAGCCTGAGGAGAACATTAATGCCCGGTCCTCCTTAAAAAGTTCCTGGCAGGTTTGAAGAAGGGGGGCATAAGGGGAGGGTACTGTCATGTCCTCAGCCATGGGTCCGGTCTCTCATGGACAGGGAGACTGGTGCTCATCACACAACGCTATGCACCTCACCTGCTTTGTCCCTGCTGCAGGTTTGGTCTTCACTGTACAGGGAGACCAGCTCCTATCACATAGCTCCACTGGTACTGATCACCCTGTCCGTGGCTCCAGATGATCGGTGGCTCCTTTCTCAGCTATGAACCTGCATCCCCTTGGCAGGTCTCCTAGAAATGCTCTTAGGAAGCGTTCCCCGCTTCCTGCACATATTTAAGGAAGCAGAGCACCTGTTCTCTATTAAGGCTGTCTGTGCTGTGATGCTCTGTGCATAAAAGGCATCTTCCTCTTAAGGAAGGTGCCTGGGCAACGTGTTCATTCTGTAGGATCGTTGCCTCCGGCTCAGGCCACACTCTGCTGTGCTCTGTGATCTGAAGACTGTTGCTTTGCATTATACTAATACCTCTCTCTTCATAGAATCCCCTGCTGGCAGTTCCCTATCCTTGATCACTCTGGGCACTCTGGATCCCACTCCAGGCTGACCAAGCCTCTCCCCATGGAACTATGCAGATAACACTTCTGCTGTGAGCAGCCTTTTCCGGGATTACACGGACCTTCTGGGATTCTCTCCACCGACAGAGCCAGTATTCCACAGTCTCTTCTATCTGATCTGTAGGGGCCGCCCTTCTGGTCCAGGGTTCGCGGCATTTAGGCATCCTTTTGTAGTGATGGGGGAATCCCTGTATAGGAGTATACTTGGCCCGGTACTCCAGTGTCATGATCCAGAGGGTCCTCTCCTCAGACACCTTTTCCCTTTTGTTAAACTTTCTTTAATAAGCAAATTTGGTTTTGTGAAGCTCATTCTCCTGTCTCATGAGTATCGGGTATACAGCTACCACTGCACCATCAGTGGTCTGTTGAGTCCACTATACATCATCACGCCCTGTGGGCGTAACAACAGCCAGGACAATGAAAAAAATGACCTTCCTAAAATGTGACTAGTACACAAGTTAATTCATCCCATACATCTAAGAGTACACACATAGAGTAAGAATCTCCAGACAAGGCTCCCAGTAAAGGCTACAAAACCAGTAATGGAACCAATCGGACCTTAGATGCAGATCTTATAAAAATTTGAAACAAAATCAACAAAATTAATAGTGAATTCATGACTCCCAAAAATTCTTACATTGTCATAAAAAAACCTTTAACTTTCAAAACAACTGCGGTTTCATCTGACAAACAAGAATATGTACTCTCCTCAATACCTATTACTGATAAATTAACACATACATTTAAATCCAAAGGACACATTCACAACACATCAGAGATTTTAACTGTTCAGTACATGAGATGACTGATATTTTGTAAATTTGAAGACATGAGATTAACACCATTGAAATTACCATATGCACATTCTGACAATGAGTTAATAAAAGCACATACTACTCTTTCAAAGCTAAATGCCCTATTCCCTTGTTTTGACTATGGTCAATAAAGATATAAAACAGGACAAGTTAACACAACCCCCCCGAACATCTTCCCCTTCTCGCACCAAAAAGGTTAAAAGAATAAACTAGGCAAAAAGAGGAAAAACAAAGCAAATATGAAAGTATGAAAATATTGGTGCCAGGAATAACTCTTGCAACCTGTAACTCACCCCGAGTTAGAAACAGCCAAGGGTATGAATATGTAGTACGCTAAACTCTAACCTTAATGCCGAGTCTAACCAGTAGGAAATCATTGCCATCTTTTGAACACTTTGTATGAGTTAGTTTCATATGAATTCAAATGAATATAAAATGAAAACACAAACTAAAAACAACTAAAAATTATTTAAGTAAAAAAATAAAAAAATGCTATCAAATCCCTGAGGAATATTATTGATATTGTTATCAGAGCAGTTGTCAAACCTCAAAGACAGCAGCACCGGATTTCAAAATTACCAAGACTATATTAAAGAGGCTCATAGAATGTTATTTAATAAAAAATACTATGGCATCATTAAAATGGACCACTTCCCATAGATCGATAGAAGCTACACAACACTGATTAATCAAACCTCAGGGGAGGTGACTCTGAATAAGAGAGTAAAAAAAGTTTTAATCATACAGAATAGAGACAGTTGATTTTTTTATCATTTACCTAAGAATCACAAATCAATATTTGACTTACCTTGGTGACCAATTAATTTCAGAAATTAATTACACCAGCAGTAATCTACCTCACTGCATTGACATAATCATAAAAAGCATATCATCAGCCTTCCATCAGATATTGATAGATTCTTCCCATATGATAAAATGACCTAAACAATCTTCTCTAGAAAGAGGACTTTATATTTGTGTCACTTGATGTTTTGGCAATGTAAAACAACATCAAACATGTTACATCTTACCGTTGACAACCAACTTTACATTTAATAGTATCACTTATCATCAATCCAAGGGTGCTGCCATAAGCAAAATTGTGGTGCCTAGCTTTGCCAATCTGTTCATACAGTGGGTATGGAAAGTATTCAGACCCCTTTACATTTTTCATTTTTTGTTTCATTGCAGCTATTTGGTAAATACAGGAAAGTTCATTTTTTTCTCATTAAAGTACACTCTGCACACCATCTTGACTGGAAAAATTAGAAATGTAGAATTTTTTGCTAATTCATTAAAAAAAAAACTGAAATATCCTAGGGTCATAAGTATTTTGACCATTTGCTCAGTATTGAGCAGAAGCACCCTTTTGAGCTAGTACAGCCATGAGTCTTCTTGGGAATGATGCAACAAGTTTCTCACACCTGGAATTGGGGATCGTTTGCCATTCTTCCTTGCAGATACTCTCCAGTTCCATCAGGTTGGATGGTAAACATTGGTGGACAGTAGAGTTGAGTGAAATGGGTCGGTCAAATTCAAAAATAGCCGACTATAGCTAAAGTCGGGTTTCGCCGATCGAAACCCGACTATAGCATATGGTCAGCCATGAGGTCGCCGAGCAGAGCGCCAAAGTCGCGTTTCAAATAATGCTTCCATCTCCTTTTCTCAGCCAATGATGGAGGACGCACACTGTGGGCAATGCGATGACATGCACAGCGGCCACCACCATCTTAGAGAAGGGCATTGAAGTGATTGGCTGGCTTTGTGTGGCGTCACAGTGGGTATAAAAGGCCGTGACCGCCGACCGCCATCTTACTTCTGCCGATCTTAGAATAGGGAGAGGTGCTGCTGCTGCTGATTCTGAATAGGGAGAGCGCTAGGCAGGGAAGTAGAAAAAAAAATGCTTCTGCTGATAGCACTTTTCACTGTAAAGTTAGTGTGCAGTGAAAGGGGAAGATTTTTGTTGTGTGCAGCAGCGCTGGTGGTGATTAGGCTGCCTTTTAAGGCTACCTGTTAGCTGCATTGCTGTGTGCACACTGCTGTTCAAACTGCTTTTTTCAAAGCACTCCAACTTTTATTATTTTGTTCTGGTGAGTTACTGAGCGTTCATTTTTTCACACACCATATAGCGGTGTACGCTCCTCACATACTACCGTGTACCAGCTGGTATCACGGACAAATAGAAGCTATCTGGGTGTGACTCTGGAAAAACAAGCCGAGGAGTTTTTCCATTTTTCCAGACCTACACCTTATAGAGCTGTCTGCTTTTCAAACAGTTTCGTATATCTGGTGTATGATTACGGTCAAAACTAGACAGAGACAGAGTGTGTCAGTCCGTATACAAATAGACGGAGATTGACAATTTTGCATACACACACCGTATAGCGGTGTACGCTCCTCACACACTACCGTGTACTGGATGGTATCACAGGCAAATAGAAGCTATCTGTGTGTTACTCTAGAAAAACAAGCCAAGGAAATTTTCCATTTTTCCAGACCTACACCTTAGAGAGCTGTCCACTTTTCAAACAGTTTCGTGTATCTGCCATTTGATTACGGTCAAAACTAGACAGAGACAGCTTGTGTCAGTCCGTATAAAAATAGACGGAGATTGACAATATTCCATACAGACACCGCATAGAGCTGTACGATTCTCAAACAGTATTGTATATCTGCTGTTCGCATTACAGTCACATCTATACAGAGTCAGCGTGTGTGTGTGACACTCCGTAAATACATATATGGAGATTGTTAGTTGCACAAAAAACGCATACAGCTGTACACTTCTAATACAGTTCCGTATATCTGCTTGTTGGATTACAATACATACTGTGAGAGCGTCTGTGACTAACAAAAGATATACTTAGATTTCATTTTTTAAATACACCTTACACAGGTGGACGCTCCTCATGCTGTACCATCTCTCTGCTGGTATTTTTGGTACATTTTCCCAAACATGAGGGAGTATGGTGGAAGGGGCCGCGGATGTGGGCAGGAGGGCGCAGATGCTACTGATGGTGGTGGTGCATCGGCTGGATCTGGCAAAAGCACAATAGCAGCTAAGGCAGGAGGTGTTGAGCCTGCATCATCATCTGGCCCAAGAAGGCCTGTAAGGTTGCCTTTTCTAGGAGTAGGAAAACCGCTTTTAAAGCCGGAGCATCAGGAACAGGTTTTGGCATACATTGCATAAACAGCCTCCAGCTCTATTGCCTCCTCTTCTGAACGTTCGAAACCTGTCGTCACTGCAGGGTTCTGGTCAGGAAAAACACCTTTCCTTGTGTCCTTCACCCCCACCAACAGTTAAGGATGTGGCAGCCCACACTTCAGATTACTCAATGGAGCTGTTTTCACATACCATGCCTGGGTTATCCAGTCAAATCCTGAAGTCCCCAGTCCAAGATGAATCTGACATGGAGTGCACTGATGCACAGCCACTGCTAGATGATTCTGCTGGTACATTGACCCAGAGCACTACATTGCCCTCGCAGTCTACTGAGCCAAAATCTGACCCTGATGAAACTCAGGTGTCCCTTCCCGCATACTATACCACCTTACACGGTGACACAGAGGAAGGTAAAGAGGAAGGTGAAGATGACTTTGAAGAGGAGGTGATGGATGACCCAGTTCTTGACCCGAATTGGCATCCATTGGGGGAGGAGGGTGGCGCTGACAATAGTTCAGATAAGGAGAAGAATCCGCAGCAGGCATTGACATCGCAGCAGCGGTTATCTGGCAGGCCCGTAGCTTTCCAAAACGTGCACCAAATGCTAAAAGAGTTGCAGGACAGCTTGGCCAGACGGTCAACTTAGCACAGTGTGCAAGGACAGAAAATGTATACCATAGTAGGAAGAGTGCAGTGTGGCACTTCTTTGTCCAAAATCCTACTGATGAGGCAAAGGTTACCTGTAAGAAGTGCGGAAGGACCTTTAGCTGAGGTAAACAACTCAGAAATTTGAATACCAGTTGCATGCTTAGACATTTAATCAACATGCACTTGCAAGCGTGGACGGACTACAAAACCTCAGGTAGCAGCGATTGCTCCACCTCCCTAAGCACCGCCTAATCATAGACGATGCAACAAGGTGGAATTCCACCCTGCACATGGTTGAAAGGCTGTGCGAACAGAGGCAGGCTGTAATACATTTGTGGGAGGATACACGGGCAGGCAGTTTGAGGGTGTGCAGTGGTCAAAGCTGAAAGGCCTCTGTAAAGTCCTTCAGTGTTTTGAGGGATGCACACAGCTGGCAAGCACAGAAGACGCCATCATAAGCATGAGCATCCCACTTATGCGTCTGCTCATGCAAAGTTTGGCGCACATTAAGGATCAGGCGTCTGCAGCGGAGGAGGAGGAGGAAAGAAGCCTTGATGACAGTCAGCCATTGTCTGGTCAGGGAACTGTCCTGGATGAGGTGGAGGAAGAAGAGGAAGAGGAGGAGGATGAGGGGCATGATTATTTTGGGGAGGAGGATGCTTCTCAGGGGGCAAGAGAAAATGTTGGCGCTCCAAGGTCAGGTACAGTGTTTGTGCGTGACTGTAGGGATGTGGATTTGCCAGAACGAGCACCTCCACCCAGCAGTGGCAGTACAGCATTGACACCTGGAACATTGGCCCACATGTGCGATTATGCCTTGTATATACAGTATATGATGAGCTCCACATAATGCTCCAGTATATGATGGGCCTCATGGATGATGCTCCAGTGTATGATGGGCACTAATAATGCTACATATATAATGGGCCCCATTTCTCATGCTCCAGTGTATAATGGGCCCCATAAATGCTGCTCCAGTGTCTGATGTCCCCAATATGGAATGCTCCAGTATATGATGGGCCTCATGGATGATGCTACAGTGTATGATGGACCCTAATAATGCTCCATATATAATGGGCCCCATTTCTAATGCTCCAGTGTAAAATGGGCTCCGTAAATGCTGCTCCAGTGTCTGATGTCCCCCATTTGGAATGCTCCAGTATATGATGGGCCCCATTTTTAATTAACCAGGCATGGTATGTGAAAAGAGCTCCGTGTAGTAATCTGAAGTGTGTGCTGCCGCATCCTTCACTTTTGGTGTGGTTGAAGGACACAAGGAAAGGGGTTGCTCCTGACCAGAAGCCTGCACTGACGACTCAATGCTTGCATTTTTTGAAACTTCAGAAGAGGAGGCGATAGAGCTGTATGCTGTTTCAGCAATGTAAGCCAAAAAAGTTCCTGATGCTGTGGCTTTAAAAGCAGTCCACCTACTCCCAGAAAATGGAGCTTTACAGGCCTTCCGGAGCTACAGCATGATGCAGGCTCAACACCTCCTGCCTTAGCTGCTATTGTGTTTTTGGCACTACCAGCAGATGCACCACCACCACCATCAGTACCAGGTGGCCCCCCATGCACATGTCCACGTCCTCTTCTACCATACTTCCTCATGTTTTGGAAAATGGACCCAAAATACCAGCAGATATATGTTACTGTATCAGAAGCGTACAGCTCTATACAGTCTAGGGATAAGAGTAAATCTCCGTATATATTTCATGAGTCATACACAGACGCTCACAGGCTCAGTATGGATTACACAATAAAATAAAAAGTTGAAAAAGGGTATAGTATCACCAGATACAAGGTTTATATAGTATAGTGTAAACATTCTGAATCTCCATATATATTTCAGGGGGCAGACACAAACGCTCTCAGGCCCAGTATGGATTACACAAGAATATGAAAAGCTGTAAATGGGTAATGTAACACAAGCATACAGCTGTATACAGTGTTGGGATAATCTTAAATCTCCAAATATATTTCTGGAGTAACAGACAGACATTCACAGGCTCATTATGGATTACACCAGAATCTAAATAGCAAAAACGGTTACTATATCAGAACCGTAGAGCTGTATACAGTGTTGGCCAAAGTTGAAATCTCTGTATATATTTCCGGAATCACCCTCAGACGCTCACTCAGTATGGGTTTGACCATAATAAAAAATGTTGTAAAAAAGGTACTGGATAACAAGATAGCAATTATATATATTATAGGGTACAATTGAAATCTCCGTATACATAGTCCCGTAGTCACTCTCAGATGCTTATTCAGTATGGATTTGACCGTATTACTAAATGTCGAACAAAGGTACTGTATAACAAGATACAAGCTGAATCGAGTAAAAATTGGTATCTCCGATTCACCGTATATATAGAAGGCATAAACCACACACACTCACTCACTATGGATGATACCGTAATAAAAAATTTTGAACAAGGTACTGTATCTGCACATAGCAGGTGTATCCAGTCTAGGGGTAATTGTAAATTTCCATCTATACTTCCGGCATCAGACACAAACACTCACAGGCTCACTATGTATTAAACTAGAATTTAAAAAGTAGAAAAAGGGAAGTTATTCGAAGTGTACAACAGTATACAGTGTTATGATTGAGTCATCAAGGAGGAAAGCAAGACCAAGCTAAGCCACAGAAAACCAGAGAGGTTGGTAACTAAGTGGATTGCAGACCCCTGATCCTATCCACACAACTAGCAGTAGCCGTGAAGCGTACCTACGATGATCCTAGACGCCTTGACACAGCCAGAGAACTAAATAAGCCTAAAACAAGAAAGGGGAAATCTAAACTGCCCCAGAGCAGAACCCAAAGAAATAAATAGCTCCCAAACATATATTGTCGGTGAGACAAGATGAAAACAAAAATGCAGGTAGGAAAATAGACTGAGCAAACGATGGGGCCCACACTAACTAGACAGGACAGGAAAGGAAAGACTCTGTCTGCAATCATGCAAAAATGCCCAACATGTCTGATACAAAAATACTGAAGTCACTAGACTTCGCCCACTATATCAGCACTCTGTTATATTCTGAAAGCAGAGCAAAAAGAGGCCAATCTAATAAGGGACAAAAACAAACTGGCACAAGCAGTAACATAAGGATGGAAATTCAACACAACCCCAGCCGGAGCTTGCTGAACTCACATAACTGAAATAGACAAAACCAGATCAAATGTGAACAATAGCAAAAGAACACTTAGCTGAGCATGCAGTGACTGAGCTGGAAACTAAGACCTCAGGAGGCAGGAAAAAATCACCAGCAGTAGATGTTGCAGAGGCGATGCAGACCCTCAATTACTGTGTCTGTGGAGACAGCGAAAACGGTTCTTTGTGAAGAAAGGATTGCTTTATCGCAGTACCGTGGATCACATCACCGTTACTCGTCTCCATCAAATTGTGATCACAGCGAGAGATGTAGACATGGTCCTCACTGCCTATTATGATGTGTCTGGTCATTTTGGAGTGCAAAAGACAGAAGCCACAGGCTGTAGGCGCTTCTATTGGATTGGCATGAGAGGAGACATTGAAAAATGGTGGCAGGAATGTCACACATCTGTGACTATCACAACTGTGAAAGGTGATCACAAAGCACCACTGCATCCACTTGTATGTTGATGTCCACTACAAATGCTAGCCATTGATCATCTGAAGGTAGAGGCCAGCAGGACAGGCCATAGCTACATCTTAACCATCATCGATCAATACACCAAATTTGTAGTGGCCGTCCCTGTGAAGGATTTAACTGTCCAGACTACACAGCGGTGGAGAAGGCAGAGGTAAGTATTGCAACTTGCAAGTGCTGTGGTCATGACCAAGCAGGGGGGGCACACTCGTGGGCGACGTTACTGGCACAGGGCCCCTCATAGTACGCTGGTGTGTCTGACGGCAAGTGGGCCCCCCACCGTCAGAGACACTGTATTGTACTATGAAGGGCCCTGTGCCAGTGCCGTCGGCCATCAGTGGACCCATCCACCTGTTCAGAGCAACGGCACTTGCCTGGGTGCTCCAGGTGTTGACCCCAGCCCTTGGGGGGGTGGGCAGCCCACTTAGGGAGGTTTAAAAATTGGCATATGTTGATGTGTTGGCTGGACATTCAGGACATTCAGCAGCTGCAAATGGCGGAATTGGGCAAGTCCGAGGAAGAGGAGGACAAGAGCGAGGCAGTTTTCTGGCAACCTATGTGTCATCAGGGGAAGGTGGGACAAAATCCTTTGAAACCCATGCATGGTTCATTTTAATGAAGGTTAGATCATCAACATTTTGGGTCGACAGACGGGTCCTTTTTTCTGTCAGGATTGATCCAGCAGCACTGAAAAATCTTTCAGATAACACACTAGCAGCAGGGCAAGCGAGCTCCTGTAAGGCATATTGTGCCAATTCAGGCCAGGTGTCCAGTTTAGAGGACCAATAGTAAAAGGGGAATGACCTGTGAGGGAAAACATCGATATGGGAGGAGAAGTAGTCTGTAACCAAAGTTGACAACTGCTGTCTCCTGTCACTTTTATTCGATGCAGTATTAGCAGCCGTGTGAGCGGCACTTGAGAAATCAGTCCACAACATGGTCATGAAACCCCTGCCTCCAACGCCACATCGGCTGTGTGCACCACCTCTTCCATTGTGCCCACTACGGCTCGTGGGAGAACCAGCACGGCTGCTGTGTGCTGGGAAAGCCTCAAACAAATGGTTTACCAGAGTTGCTTGTTTGTTAGCCAATATTATCTCTAGGTTCTCTTTTGGCATGATGTTGTGTAATTTGCCTTTGTAGCGTGTATCGAGGATGCTGGCCAGCCAGTAGTCGTCATCCTTCATCATTTTGGCAATGCTGGGGTCCCTTTTTAGGATCCGCAAGGCATAATCGCACATGTGGGCCAATGTTCCAGGTGTCAATAATGCACTGCCACTGCTGGGTGGAGGAGCACTTTCTGGCAAATCCACATCCCTACAGTCACGCACAAACCCTATACCTGACCTTGGAATGCCAACATTTTCTCTTGCCCCCTGAGAAGCATCCTCCTGCCCAAAATAATCATCCCCCTCATCCTCCTCCTCCTCCTCTTCCTCTTCTTCTTCCACCTCGTCCAGGACAGTTCCCTGACCCGACAATTGCTGACTGTCAGCAAGGCTTCCCTCCTCCTCCTCCTGTTCCTCCTCCTCTGCTGCAGACGCCAGATCCTTAATGTGCATCAAACTTTGCATGAGCAGACGCATAAGTGGGATGCTCATGCTTATGATGGCGTAGTCTGCGCTTACCAGCCGTGTGCATTCCTCAAAACACTGAAGAACTTTACAGAGGTCTTTCAGCTTTGACCACTGCACACCCGATAATTCAATGTCTTCCCTCAAACTGCCTGCCCATGTATCCTTCCTCAAATGCATTACAGCCTGCCTCTGTTTGCACAGCCTCTCAACTATGTGCAGGGTGGCATTCCATATTGTTGCAACGTCTATGATTAGGCGGTGCTTGGGGAGGTGGAGCAATTGCTGCAGCTTCTGCATACGACTGGAGTGTACGGCCGAGCGACGGATGTGCGAGCACAGTCTTCGTACCTTATGGAGCATGGATGTTAACTCCGGATAATTATTAAGGAAGCACTGCACCACCAGGTTCAAAGTGTAAGCCAGGCAAGGTATGTGTGTGAGTTTTGCAAAGGCTATGGCTGCCTCAAAAAATTATGGCCATTATCATTCAAGATGTAGACTGCCCAGCCATGACTCAGTTTGTCACTGCAAGTAGTTGGCCAGTACCTCCGTGGTATGTCTGTTGTCACCCAAAGACATCATCTTTAACACAGCCTGCTGACGCTTACCACTAGCTGTTCAATAGTGGGACACCTCGTATGCAACACTGCCAGCTGCGGATGGAGTGCTCGTGCGACTCCGCTCTGTGGACGAGTTTTCGCCTATGGAGGAGGAGGGTCGACAGCCTACAGCCAACTGTTTCCTATACCATGGGCAAGGTAGCACTGTTCCACCGCCGCTGTCCCCTGTGGAGGCTGCATCCACCACATTAACCCAGTGCGCAGTGATGGACACGTAACGGCTCTGGCCATGCCTACTTGACCATGCATCTGTTGTGTGGTGCACCTTTCCACTCACTGATTGCTTGAATGCATGGACAATGTGATCTTTCACATGCAGGTGGAGGGCTGGGATGGCTTTTCGAGAAAAGAAGTGCAGACTGGGTAGGTCATAGCGCCGGACTGCGTAGGCCATGAGCTTGCGGAAAGCTTCGCTTTCAACCAAACGATAGGGCACCATCTCTAATGAGATTAGTTTGGCAATGTAGGCGCTCAAACGCAGTGTCCGCGGATGAGAGGATGAGTACTTGTACTTTCTTGTCCTACTCAGAGTTTCTGGTAGGCTGAGCTGGACTGGAGAGCTGCATATGGGGGAAGTAGTGGTGGACTGGACGGAGTGAGAGGGGGTTGGTGTTGGTATTGGTGGTGATGGCCTAGATTCAGTGTTGAGTTGCAAAACCATTGTGATTCCCTGAGTGCTTTGGCCTTGCTACGACACCTCAACATTTAGTGCTAGTAGTGTGCTTAACGGTGGCGGTGGTCTTACATTGGGGGAAGCGATGGAGCGTTGCTGGCTACCTTCAGTCGGAGCAGGTGCACATGTGCTACCAGAAGTTTTGTAGTCCGTCCACGCTTGCAAGTGCATGTTGGTTAAATGTCTAAGCATGCAACTGGTATTCAAATTTCTGAGTTGTTTGCCTTGGCTTAAAGTCCTTCCGCACTTCTTACAGGTAACCTTTGCCTCATCAGTAGGATTTTGGACAAAGAGGTGCCACACTGCACTCTTCCTACTATGGAATACATTTTCTAGCCTTGCACGCTATGCTAAGTTGACCATCTGGCCAAGCTGTCCTGCAACTCTTTTAGTTTTTGGCACACGTTTTTGGACAGGTACAGGCCTGCCAGATAACCGCTGCTGCGATGTCAATGCCTGCTGCGGATCCTTCTCCTTATCTGAACTATTGCCAGCGCCACCCTCCTCCCCAATGGATGCCATCCGGGTCAAGAACTGGGTCATCTATCACCTCCTCTTCAAAGTCATCTGCGCCTTCCTCTTTACCTTCCTCTGTGTCTCCGTGTAAGGTGGTATAGTATGCGGGAAGGGACACCTGAGTTTCATCAGGGTCAGATTTTGGCTCAGTAGACTGTGAGGGCAATGTAGTGCTCTGGGTCAATGTACCAGCAGAATCATCTAGCAGTGGCTGTGCATCAGTGCACTCCATGTCAGATTCATCTTGGACTGGGGAATTCAGGATTTGACTGAATAACCCAGGCATGATATGTGAAAACAGCTCCATAGAGTAATCTGATGTGTGGGCTGCCGCATCCTTAACTGTTGGTGGGGGTGAAGGACACAAGGAAAGGTGTTTTTCCTGGCCAGAACCCTGCACTGATGACTCCGTGCGTGCAGGTTTCGAACGTTCAGAAGAGGAGGCAATAGAGCTGGTGGCTGTTTTGGCAATGTACGCCAAAACCTGTTCCTGATGCTCCGGCTTTAAAAGCGGTTTTCCTACTCCAAGAAAAGGGAACCTTACAGGCCTTCTTGGGCCAGACAATGACACAGGCTCAACACCTCCTGCCTTAGCTGCTATTGTGCTTTTTCCAGAACCAGCCGATGCACCACCACCATCAGTACCAGCCACGCCCCACTTCCCACGTCCGCGGTCTCTTCCACCAAACTTCCTCATGTTTGGAAAAATGTACCAAAAATACCAGCAGAGAGATGGTACTGTATGAGGAGCATCCAGCTGAGTAAGGCTACTTTCACACTTCAGGTTTTCGGCGTCAGGCGCGATCCGGCGTCGTGCCGGAACGCCGGATCCGGCAAATATTTAGTAAAACCGGATGTGACGGATCCGGTTTTCTGCCGGATCCGTCTTTTTCTTGACAGACAAAACCGGATCCGTCTCATCCGGTTCATCTGTTTTTCTATCCGTTTTTCGACGGATTACGCCGGATCCGGTTTTTAAAATTGACCCTTGTGGCCTTCCGAATGGGATTGGCTACTGGAAAACTATATATAGCATGTTCCTACAGCCCTTCTTTGACAGGTTGTAGAGGAGAAAGTGTAGGTTGGAGAGAAGAGCAAGTTATTGGCGAAGATGGATGTTGTCATTGGAAATATTTTGAAGAATTTGGCGGATTTTATAGCGGAGGCGAATCGTTTGAGGGTGATTGTTCTGGAGAAGGAGAGAGCGAGACAGCAGCGCATCAGGCATCGTAGACGACGTTTGTGGATCCACCCCATCACAGCCAAGAGAATGACGCGTGGGGTCTATTCTACACTCTGCATGGACCTTCGACGAAACCCGGATAAATTTTTTGGATATGTTAGGATGAAAATGGAGAATTTTGATTACTTGGTGGAGCGCATTGCACACCTCAGAAGAAAAGCGGACACCTATTGCCGCTTCTCTGTTTCACCCACAGAGCGTCTGATGGTGACTTTAAGGTAAGCCACATTTATTGGATGTGATCGCATCAGAGCACACTTTCACTGCAATCTTGTTGGTGGTAGTTTGTATCTCCAAGTGTTATAGCTCAGTTTTGGTATGTAATGCTGTGATTTAAAACTAATTTATTGTTTTTTAATTCCCCACAGATTTCTTGCAACTGGAGAATCCCTTTCGTCACTGCATTTCCAGTACAGACTCGGGATTTCCACCATATCTGGAATAGTGAAGTACACATGCCGTGCACTGTGGGACTCCTTAGCTGAAGAGTTTTTACCAGAGCCCACAACAGAGAGGTGGATTGAAATTGCTGACAAGTTTCAACAGATATGTCAGTTTCCCAACTGCTTGGGCGCTGTGGACGGGAAACATATCCGCATTGTAAAGCCAGCTGGATCGGGATCGGAATATTTCAATTACAAGAAATATTTTTCAATTGTCCTCATGGCCATCGCTGACGCGGAATACAAATTTATTGCGGTTGATATTGGGGCCTATGGCCGCTCCAATGACTCTCAAGTTTTCAAACTGTCTGCCATAGGGCGTAAACTGTATGGAAACACCTTCCAGTTCCCACCACCTAGACCGCTGCCGCAAACATCTGGTCCACCTATGCCATTTGTCTGTGTAGGGGATGAAGCCTTCCAACTGTCAGAACACCTTTTGAAACCGTACTCTAGCAGAGGATTGACAAGACCAAAACGCATTTTTAATTACCGCCTCACAAGAGCAAGAAGAATGGTTGAATGTACCTTTGGTATTCTGACAGCCAAATGGCGGGTCCTATTGACTGCGATCAACCTCAAGACAGAAACTGTGGACGAGGTGATCAAAGCGTGCGTGGTACTCCACAATTTTGTTATCTGCAAGGAACCCATTTCCATTGAGGACACCTCTGAAGAAACCACCTTGCAAGATTACCATGATATTACCACTAGAAGTTCTGTGACGGTTTCAGTAATGAGGGACAATTTTGCACTATACTTTATGTCACCTCAAGGCAGAGTACACTGGCAGGATGACAGAGTGTGAAAGATTTGTGCCCAACCAAACTTGTGTACCTTCTGTACCAACAGTATATACCTTTGCCAACCAAAGTTGGCTATCTTGTCATGGTCTCTATTTTTAGCTTTAGGCCACAGGTGTGTACCTGGTTGTGTTTTATGCAAAGTATTTCACCTTTTAACAAAAGTTGTGTACATTGTTAGGAAATCACCAACAATAAACACAACTTTTTAGGTGAAATACTTTGCTTCAAACACAACCAGGAACACAACTGTGGCAAAAAGCTAAAATTTACCCACAGTTATATACCTAGTTTTGAATACCATTTCACCTTTTAAATACCCTGTATTTAACCTTTTTCGCCGCAGAAAGAAATGACAGACAACCAGTGTAAAATAATTTAACTTTTATTGAAAAATGTTTTTTTTAGTAAACTTTTTTAAAATTTTAATAAACTTGTTTAATAAAGCTTTGAAACTATAAAACTGAAACCATAAAACTGGTCATTTTTATTTAAATACACACATTATAAATCTGTGTAGTGTGTGGTGGAAATACTGCTGTAGGGGCTGCGGGACACTTCGACACTGGGAGTGTGGAGAGAGGACTGGGATCGTGGTGGGGAAGGAACAGTTAGAGGTGAAGGTGTGGAAAAAACTACAGAATGGGTGGACATGTGGGAAGCAGAAGAGGTGGTGGGTGGTGGAGTGGATGGTTGGGCAGGGACTGTAGGAGCAGATGATGTTGATGGCAAGTTGTATGGGGAAGGAGTTTGGTACGGGGCAGGTTGCTGGAAGTGGGGAGATGTCTGGTACGGGGCAGGTTGCTGGAAGTGGGGAGATGTCTGGTACGGGGCAGGTTGCTGGAAGTGGGGAGATGTCTGGTACGGGGCAGGTTGCTGGAAGTGGGGAGATGTCTGGTACTGGGGAGGTTGCTGGTACTGGGGAGTTTGCAGGTACTGGGGAGTTTGCAGGTACTGAGAAGGTTGCTGGTACTGGGGAGGTTGCTGGTACTGGGGAGGTTGCTGGTACTGGGGAGGTTGCTGGTACTGGGGAGGTTGCTGGTGCTGTGGAGGTTGATGGTGCTGGGGAGGTGGATGGTGCTGGGGAGGTGGATGGTGCTGGGGAGGTGGATGGTATGTAATAGGAGGGGGAGGATGGAAAGTGGCTGGAGGGGGTGTAGATGTAATAGGAGGGGGAGGATGGAAAGTGGCTGGAGGGGGTGTAGATGTAATAGGAGGGGGAGGATGGAAAGTGGCTGGAGGGGGTGCAGGTGGAGGAACTACTGTGGTGGGAGGAGGAGGTTGGGAGGTAACTTGCTGGAGAGCAGCGTGGCATGAATGCATTACATGCATCTGCTGGGCAGGAGAGAGCATTTCCATGCGCTCCACAACAGACCTGAAAAAGGTGTGGTTTGGCGAAGATCTTGCTTCTGAATGCATGGTTTGCAGAAGTGTCTTCACCTCCAGAATGCTGGAGTTGATCTGCTGATAGCCTGCGGAGATTTGCTCTGACAAGACTTTTAGACAGTTCTGGAAAGATGCATTCAGATGCAAGAACTCTGGTGCATAAGTCTTTTCCTGACCCCTCTGCCGCTGCCGCCCAGTACCCGCAGGTGTACTAGAGGTGGCAGGGGCAGAAGGGTGGGGTAAAGGGAAAGCGATCTCCTCACCAGCAGCTTCATGTAATGTAGGCGGCCACGATGCTCCTGTGCTGGTGGATGGGACTGATGGGTCGAATGTGTGGGAAGGCTGGGAAGGTGCAGATGTACCGGGGCGGTCGAAGTCTCCCTCGGTGCCAGTCTCCTCAGGGATCGCCTCAGAAGGGTCCAATCGTGCAGGCTCCCGAGTGCTGCTCACCGTGCTGTGGAATAAAGAGAAAAAAAACAATTAAAATAGTGACATGGTATGGCCCTGGCTGAAAAAAAAAAGTTACATCTAAACATTTTTTTGTCACATGTGGTGTGCAATATTTACCTTCTGGTAAGCATTGTCTCCCGGAGGAACGACAGGGCTCGTGCGTACTTGTACTTGCTCCTGCGTCCTCCAGATCCACTCGGGGCCCGCATCTCTTTATTGAACTCCTTCTTGAAACGATCCCTCACAGACCGCCACCGCTTCACAATTCTCTCCCCTGAAACGAGAAAGGACAAAGTGGTTAGTATACAACATCAGTGTTTCCCAAACTCCAGTCCTCATGGTCCCCAGGGGTCATGTTTTCAGGATTTCCAAAGTAAACAGAAATCCTGAACACATGATCCGTGGGGACCACGAGGACTGGAGTTCGGGAAACACAGGTTTAAATCAAGCAACCGGTACTGTATATACTTACGCTCTTTAATCTGGGCCCGAGCTTCGAGGTCCTCCCAGCGGTCCACAAGGAGCGAACAGATTTCCTCCCAGAGTCGTCGGGTAACGATCAGGTCAGCGTGGCGTCGGTCAGCCATATTCCAGAGCGGCTCCCTTTCTCTGACGAGATCGATGAGGCGGTTGACATCAATCCCTCCATCCTCACCGTCAGAGTCGGGAGCACGCTGTGAAGGCTGTTAAAGAAAAAGACAAAAATAACATAATTAGCCTCCACAAAAGAAATGAAATAAAAAGTGCAAAAAAAACAAAGCAAAAATATTTATACTTACACGCTGGTGACCGCCGCGTTGCTGTCGCCGACGACCCTGGGAGGCACTGCGAGGACCTCTTGGCCGAGCACCAGATTGGGAAGACTAGAGCAGATAACAAAAAATGTTATGTCTTTGGATGTAGGCATTTGTTTGCTGTGTGTGGTCTGCAGAACATTGTTTTCTATGTGTTGTGTGTAGTGTGATGTTGTGTTTCTGCATTTGATGCAAAAAACTTACCAATTGTGAGCCCACTCCAAGTGTCTGTCCACCCCTTCCTTCTTCTTCTGGGAGCTCCTCTTCATCTTGTGATTCCTGTTTTGAAATAAAAGGCAATGAATACACATATATTACAGAGATGATGGATTTTGGAAATAAAAACTTACCGTCAAACGCTGATGATGCGAGGGAGGGCTCCCAGAAGATGTGCTGTCTTCCTCATGGCCAGACTCCATGGCTGTGGGTGGTGTTTCTGCTGCTGCCATTGCTGCTGCTGCTGCTGCTGCATCTATTGGGCGGCTGTTGAATAAAGAGAAACAAAGGGCCAATGAATATCTTGATATTCCATAGCCCTAGTTTGGAGGAATGGGGGATTTGATAATTACCGTCTCTCATCTGCTGCTGGACTCCCCTCCCATTGTTCAGCATGCTGCTCCATTTGGGGTGGTGCTGATGGTGCTGCTGCTGCAGATGTCTGCTGCCTTCTCCTGCTCCTGGTTCTTGGCTTGGGTGGCATGTTGGGTGTGGCTGAGGGTCCCATTGTCTTGCTTTTATATATGTCCTGTGGGCAGAGCTACTGAGCATGCTCAGACCAAAAAAAACGGATCCGGCCGCCGGATCCGGCTGTCGCCGGATCCGGCGCATTGCAGCGCTCATAGGCTTTCATTGTATGAAAAAGCCGGACACGCCGGATCCGGCGTGTCCGGCTTTTTCGACGGATACAAAAAACGTTACAGTCACCGTTTTTTCCAGACGCCGGATCGCGTCACATTGCCGGATCCGGCGAAAATCGGATGAAACGCATGGCCATCCGGCTCGATCCGGCTCTAATGCAAGTCAATGGGGGGGAAACCGGATCCGGCATTGCATTTCGACGGATCCGGTTTTAGTCAAAAGCGCCGGATCGTGCCTGAAACAGAAAACCTGATGTGTGAAAGAGGCCTTAGGTGTATTAAAAAATTAAATCTACGTAAACATTTTGTTAGTCACAGACGCTCTCCCAGTATGTATTTGACCATAATCCAACAAGCAGATATACGGTACTGTATCAAAAGTGTACAGCTGTATACGTTTTTTGTGTAACTAACAATCTCCGTATATATATTTACGGAGTGTCACACACACACGCTGACTCTGCATAGATGTGACTGTAATGCGAACAGCAGATATAAAATTCTGTTTGAGAATCGGACAGCTCAATACAGTGTATGGAGAAATGGAAATATCCGAATATGTATTTACGGAGTGTCACACACACACGCTGACTCTGTATAGATGTGTCTGTAATGCGAACAGCAGATATACAATTCTGTCTGAGAATCGGACAGCTCAATACATTGTATGGAGAAATGGAAATGTCCGTATGTGTATTTGCGGAGTGTCACACACACACGCTGACTCTGTATAGATGTGACCGTAATGCAAACGGCAGATATACAATACTGTTTGAGAATCGGACAGTTCTATACGGTGTCTGTATGGAAAATTGTAAATCTCCATCTATTTTTATACGGAGTGACACACGCTGTCTCTGTATAGTTTTGACCGTTTTCAAACAGCAGATATACGAAACTGTTTGAAAAGCTGACAGCTCTATATGGTGTGGGTATGGAAAAATTGATAATGTCCTCTTTTTGTTTTTCCAGAGTCACACACAGATAGCTTGTATTTGTCTGTGATACCAGCCGGTACATGGTAGTGTGTGAGGAGCGTACACCGCTATACGGTGTATGTATGGAAAATTTTAAATCTCCGTCTATATTTTTTCAGAGTGACACACGCTGTCTCTGTATAGTTTTGACCGTTATCAAACAGCAGATATACAAAACTTTTTTAAAAGCGGACAGCTCTATAAGGTGAAGGTCTGGAAAAATGGAAAATCTCCTCTTTTTGTTTTTCCAGAGTCACACACAGCTTGTATTTGTCCGTGATACCAGCCGGTACACGGTAGTGTGTGAGGAGCGTACACCGCTATACGGTGTGTGAAAAAATGAACGCTCGGTAACTGACCAGAACAAAATAATAAAAGTTGGAATGCTTTGAAAAAAGCAGTTTGAACAGCAGTGAGCACACAATATTGCAGCTATCAGGTAGCCTTAAAAGGCATCCTAATCACCACCAGCGCTGCTGCACACAGCAAAATTTCTCCCCTTTCACTGCACACTAACTGTACAGTGAAAAGCGCTATCAGCAGAAGCTATTTTTTTTTCTTCCCTGCCTAACGCTCTCCCTATTCCGAATCAGCAGCAGCACCTCTCCCTATTCTAAGATCGGCAGAAGTAAGATGGCGGTCGGCGGTCGCGGCCTTTTATAGCCACTGTGATGCCACACAATGCCAGCCAATCACTTCAGTGCCCTTTTCTAAGATGGTGGTGGCCGCTGCCCATGTCATCGCATTGCCCACAGTGTGCGTCCTCCATCATTGGCTGAGAAAAGGCACTGGAAGCATTATTTGAAACGCAACTTTGACGCTCGGGTCAGCGACCTCATGGCCAACCTCACGCTATGGTCAGGTTTCGTTCGGCGAAACCCGACTTTAGCTAAAGTCGTTGACTTTAGAATTTGACCGACCCGTTTCGATCAACTCTAGTACTGATATTTATTAAGAAAGATAAGAAGGTGGATCCAGGTAACTACTGTCCGGTAAGCCTGATATCCTGATATCAGTAGCGTGACAAATTTTTGAGGGCATTATAAGAGATGACCTGCAGAAATATATTGCAGAGAATAATATAATAACTGACAACCAGCAAGAATTCATGAAAGATAAGTTTTATTTAACCAACATGTTAGGTTTCAATGAGGAGGTTGGTGCAAATCTGGTTGTTGGTAATGCATCTGATGTGATTTATTTGGACTTTGGAAAGGCATTTGATACTGTACCACATAACAACCTTATACTGAATCTGCAGAAGCAAGTACTGGGGAAAACTATATGCAGATGGGTAAGGAATTGGCTAAATGACCGGAAACAAAGAGTCATCATCATAAATGGTACTTAGTCAGCAGTTGGGACCGCCGGGATCTGTGCTGGGACCGATTCTTTTAACCTCTTTATTAATGACCTTGTGGATGGGATTGAGAGTAAAGTGTGAGTCTTTGCTGATGACACCAAATTATGTAGGATACTAAAATCTGACCTTGACAGTACAATATTGCAAAACGATTTGGATAAGATGTCTGAATGGGCAAACACTTGGCAAATGAGGTTTAATCTAGATAAAAGCACCTAGTACAGAGAAATCCTATTTCTGCATATACATTAAATGTGGCCATACTTGGGACTACTGAACTGGAGAAGTACTTTGTATTCTGGTTACAAGTAAGCTAAGCAGCAGTACTCCATGTTAAGCAGCAGACAGAAAAGCAAACAAGATTTTAGGGTGTATAAAAAAAGAGATAAAATCCTGTGATCCCAATGTGTTGTTACCCCTTTATAAATCACTGGTGAGTCCACATCTAGAATATGAATCCAGTTTTGGGCTCCATATTTTAAAAAAAGGACATTGAGAAACTAGATGGGCATTTCCTGAAGGAAATACATGGTGCTTGAACAGCACTGCCAGCTTTACAGCAGTGTGTCAGGTGTCGACTGTAAGAAAGTAAAGATAGAATATGAATGTTGTGTATAGCGATGGCACAACTTGGGATGGGTTGTATATGAAGCCAATGGGGGTGATGTAGTTATGTCACCATCATATAATATTGGGTGCAGGCTAAAGGACCTGTGTGATGTCACCACCATTTGCTTCAAGGGGATCCACAATGATGAAATGAACAGGGTACAGACACTTGTGAAGAACAGTAGTGGTAGCCACTATGGCCACTTGGTAGCCACTTTGGCACATTTGGCACCTCAGTAGCCACTTTGGCCACTTGGTAGCCACTTTGGCACATCCAGCACCTCTGTAGCCACTTTGGCCACTTTGTAGCCACTTTGGCACATTCGGCACCTCGGTAGCCACTTTGGCCACTCGATAGCCACTTTGGCACATTCGGCACCTCCGTAGCCACTTTGCCCACTTGGTAGCCACTTTGGCCACTTGGTAGCCACTTTGGCACATTCGGCCCCTCGGTAGCCACTTTGGCCACTTGGTAGCCACTTTGGAACATTCGGCACCTTGGTAGCCACTTTGCCCACTTGGTAGTCACTTTGGCACATTCGACACCTCGGTAGCCACTTCGGCCACTTGGTAGCCACTTTGGCACATTTGGCACCTCTGTAGCCACTTTGGCCACTTGCTAGCCACTTGGGCACATTCGGCACCTCTATAGCCACTTTGGCCACTTGGTAGCCACTTTGGCCATTTGGTAGCCACTTTGGCACATTCGGCACCTCAGTAGCCACTTTGGCCACTTGGTAGCCACTTTGGCCACTTGGTTGCCACTTTAGCACATTTGGCACCTCAGTAGCCACTTTGGCCACTTGGTAGCCACTTTGGCACATTCGGCACCTCGGTAGCCACTTTCGCCACTTGTTAGCCACTTTGGCACATTCGGCACCTCTGTAGCCACTTTGGCCACTTGGTAGCCACTTTGGCACATTCGGCACCTCAGTATCCACTTTGGCCACTTGCTAGCCACTTGGGCACATTCGGCACCTCTGTAGCCCCTTTGGCCACTTGGTAGCCACTTTGGCCATTTGGTAGCCATTTTGGCAAATTCGGCACCTCAGTAGCCACTTTGGCCACTTGGTAGCCACTTTGGCACATTCGGCACCTCGGTAGCCACTTTGGCCACTTGGTAGCCACTTTAGCCATGTTGACACATGCTGCCACTTTGCCTTGGGGGCCACTTTGCCGCTCCGGGCCTCTCAGGTGCCACTTTGGCGCACTGGGCTTCTAAAGCCACTTTGTCGTCCGACTGCAGTGATGGCGAACCTTGGCACTCCAGCTGTTGGAAAACTACAACTCTCAACTCCCTAACTGTCTGTTATTATGCATTGGGGTCTCTCTAGACCCCAGAGCATAATAAACATAATATGTAAAGTTAATAGAAATTCTCATGCTCACCTAACCACTCACCTTGATTGCCCCTCTGCTCCTGACCACCCCCATCCGGGTTCTTGTCTTCAGAACAACATCCAGAAGGGCTGAAATTGTCAGGCCTTGGTCACTAGACTTAGGATTCTGGTTTGTTGGGTCCCGGAGGGTTCTACACATGTTCCTGGAAGGGTGGAGAATGCACTTTTTTTGTAAAATTTGAGTAGAATTCAATTCCACTTGAATTTATTCGGTTGTCTCTAGTCCCCAAGATAGTTTAGTGCAGATTTCTCACTGTGAGGCATATAATGATGGATATCCTGATGTCATTGTAGAGTTATTACAACTGTGAGTCCATTAGTTGGGGCTTCGGTCCTTCTCAGCCCTTATTTATACAAATGTTATTAGACACATGGGAAGGTTTGAATACTAGAGGTTAGGACCATCCTGAATAGGGGCACCATGATGTGGTGGGATGGCTGTTAAGTTTTTTTTTTATCAAAAATATGGTAACCAAGTTTCCTTTATTATTTGCATGCACTATTGCTGTTTACTCATTTACTGCAGGGTAATTGCTCATTTTGTTTTTCTCTTGCGATTTGTCTGTTTAGAGGCCAGTGTGAACATGCACTTACATGCTGCATACAGACCAATTTCCATGCCAGTTCATTGCTTTTGCTTTCTGTGAGCACAGCAGATCTGAATATCATTATTGACACCCTTGTTCTTTCATCTCTTGACTGTCCATGTGTGGAAGGGGCATTATAGTGCAGTTTATCTTTGTCACATTACTAACTCTTCTATTGGTTCTTCACTGTTGCATCTGCTACACTATGTACATTGGAACGTTCGCTGAACATAGTTGAACCGAATGTTAAAAGCTTTGCTAATCTCCAGTAGTCACTATTACATTGCATGTTCAGTTCAACCAGAAGCCAATCTAACTAATGAAAGTGAATACAAAACAAGTTTATTTGTTATCTTTAATAAATATGCATATTGCTATTAGAAGCATTGACATATTCTGACTAGGGACCTTTTTGTAAGACCTCTTTTAACCTAAGACCACTGCTCATGTTCAGAAGATCCCTGAATTTCCATAATATTATTGCATCTAGTAGATTGAAGAACACTAACACTGTAAGCCTCAAAATAACTAAAAAATAACTTTGGATGAAACAAAAAGAAATTTTTATGTTGAAAATCATTAAAAATAATATTACTATTTACTACATTTTATTCATACAGTATTGGAGAGAAATGTAGCCCCATCCATCATTTAATGATTTAGATTGTCAATTAAAATATGTAGCTTATTTGATTGAATCAAACAATCAATCAAACGTAGTCCAAAGTCTGAATCACTGAAGCTGTGCTGTTTGAATGAGGCTTCTGGACTGATTTTTAAGATATTAGCCACAAATATATCAATAGGTTAACACAACGTATGCTACTTATTATAATTGTAGCATATTAGCAGTGTCCACATGCTGGTCTTATATGTTTCCTGATACCAGATACAGATCTATGTAAAAAAAATGTGAAATTGCATCATGGGGCAAACACCTACACTGAGTGAGGCAAGTGGGTATTTTGGCCATTTTTTCATTTTCATGCAGAATTTCCAACTCTGAGCTGTATAAATTTGAACCCTTATTGGATGAAGCACATCAGGTGATGTGTATTTATGAAATGAGTGAGAGGGTGGCCCAATTATACAACAGCCTTTATTAAGATGTGCAGAATTATTAGTCAGCTTATTTTCCTCATGCAAAATGGGCCAAAATAGAGATTTAACTTACTCTGAAAAGAAAAAATAAATGTTAACATTCTTACAAATGGATACAGCACTCTTGAAATTGCTAAGATATTAAGGTATGATCACAGAACCATCAAAAGTTTTGTTGGAAATAGTGTAATGCAGTGGCTTTCATGACAGTGCAGTAAAGTGACAGTGACCCAGGTTAATCCAGCTTAAACATCTTTATTTTGGCAACTTACAAAAATAACTCAAACTTTATCCTCTGATTCACAGCCGGATCGCCCATAACAGTCTTTATCAAAAGTGTTGCCGTGGACAACTGCACCAATGTAACACTTGTGGGTGAGTCATATTTTTTTTTGCCTTCTCTGGCTCTGTTAGGTTTTCCTAAACCTGACTTGGTCAAATAGCTTGACTAAATCCAAACTCTTATTTTGCATTGTAACCACAGATATGGCTGTAATTACAATGCACTCCAGCAGGTTTAGTATGCTTCTATGCACATCTTGGGGGACACATAATGACTCTCATGTATGATTCCCCTCGCTGCCTCACAATAGTCAACAAGGTCGCAAAAAATAGGTTGTGAAAAAAAGACTCACATTAACTGCCAAAGATTTAAAAAGAATGAAACGTGAAGCAAATGGAATCCATTATCCTCAAGTGCTGTCATATTCAAAAACTGCAACCCCCCTGGAGAGCCCAGAAGTACAAGGTGTTCAGTGCTCAGAGATTTGGCCAAGGTAAGGGAGGCTGAAACCCTATCACCACTCAACAACACACAAACGTTGAAATGTCATGTTTGTGCCAAGAGATATCTGAAGATAGATTTTGAAATGTTTTATGGACTGATGAGATGAGAGTGACTCTTAACCAGCCAGATGGATGGGGAGGTGACTGAATAAGTAAGAGGCATAGACCTCCAATTCGACTCATTGCCAGTAAGATGAAGTTAAACTCAAAATCAATCCACAAACCTACTGGAAGTGTTTAAACAAATGAGATGAGACAATTTATGTTTCCCGCTTAGTTGTATAATAATTCCCCACACTAATAGCTGCCTAATAATTGTACACATATACATAGTCACCTAAGAAAGACAAGACCTCTTAAATATTCAGGTTTCAGGTTTATTAACCTTCTCAATTGACCAATGTAGTGTAAATAATAAATGGACATCTGTCAATTAGCAGTCTTCCCCATGATTGTGGTGCTTACTGAAACAGACAAAGGAACCTTTTTAAATGCTTAGGGAGCTTTTGCAGGTGTTTTTTATTAATTATTCTAATTTACTGAGATAATGATAATAATGAGATAATTTGGATTTTCATTGGCTGTAAGCAATAATCATTAACATTAACTGTATATTCATAAATAATATATATCCACTGAATAATTTCTGCTCCCCAGTACTTTGTATTTTTAATATGTGTGAACCTTGGTTATTTAGGTATCTACATATATAAAATTGAGTGTATATATGTGTGTGTGTGTGTGTGTGTGTGTGTACATATCAAGCCATGCCCACTCCATGCCCACTCTGCATAGCCACACTCACACCACACGCAAAGCTCAGTCCACACGGCCCACATTGTTAGCGCACATGGGTGGAGACACATTCACCTCGAAAGCCACCCATTAAAACTCAACGGCTCAAACGTTCAAGCTGCTGCGAGCTACAATCAGAGCCGCCACCTTCAGCGTATCAGTGCGCTGCAGGCCCAGGTCACATTTAGCTCCATCATGTTTAGAATGGAGTTGCTCCTGTGAGGCATGACATCAAGGGAAAGGGAGGAGCCTCATGGATTACACCACTGTACTCATAACAGGAAGTTACTGTGCACATGTGAGGGGAAGAGAGGAGTGAGGTGAAAATGAGAGAAGTGAGGTAAAAATGACAGAAGTGAGGTGAAAATGAGAGGAGTAAGGAGAAAATGAAAGGTGTGAGGTGAAAATGAAGAGGTGTGAGTGGACAATGAGAGGAGAGAAGGGAAAATAGTGGAGTGATTGGAAAATGACAGGTTTATGGTCAAAATGATAGGTGTGAGGGGGAAAATGAGAGATGTGAGGGGGAAAATGAGAGGCGTGAGGGGGAAAATGAGAGATGTGAGGGGGAAAATGAGAGGCGTGATGGGAAAATTAGAGAAGTGAGGTGTTGCTGCAGTATGAGGCTGTGTATAGAGTAGAGTGAGGTGCTGCAGGTGGAGGCTGTGTATAAGGAAACATTCAGCATTTGGTCAGTATTTTACATCAGTATTTATAAGCCAAAACCAGGAGTGGGAGAAAAATACAGAAGTGGTGACGTGTTTCTAATATATTTTTCCTCCTGACTGTTTTCCTCCAAGTTTTAGCTTACAAATACTGAGGTAAAAATACTGACCAAACAATGTGTGAATGAGATCTAAAGGAGAAAAATGTGGTGCTTTATTACAATTAGTGCAATTTCTCGCGTGATCCAGTATTTCCAATTGTATATGGAAGAGGAATGTGATGTGCTGCTGGAGGAGGTGACTATAAAGAAAAGTTGTGCTGAAGAAAAATGCTATTTATAAAGGAGGAGATTGAGGTGCAGGAGAAGGCTGTGTAAAAAAAAAAGGAGCATGAGGTTCAGAAGAAATAAGGCCCCTTAACTACAGCCATTAAAAGTCATATCGTCAGTCGTTAAGGGATTATTATTGTGTTAAAAAAAAATTTTCCTTTAACAAAAAGGCACCGGTTGTGTTCCACGTACCAGTGTGGGAGCGTTGCTATGTTGCTATGAAAATAAAATACTATCAATACTTGGGTGATCATTTAGTTAATTTGTGTTGCAAATCTGTAGTGTAGAATATATGATGTGAAATGTTTTTCTGTGCAATATAATCATTATAATTTGTTATAATTAACCACAGTTAGTTAGTTACTATGCCCAGGCAACGCCGGTCTCTTCACCTAATAATAATTAAAAGTTAGGTTTTATTTAGGGTCTTCAATAGGGGATCTTTTTGACTTTGGCAGTTTGTGAGTGTATTTATTCCTTTTTGAGAGTCTAGTGTTCCTATTGTGTTAGTCTGGCCACTTTCTGCTAAACTAAATTAATTATATTTTTTTCTGAAATATTCTTTTTAAAATGCTCCTGTAGTCATTTAGATTAAATTTTAAAATATGTCATTTGGTACATTGTTTTTTAAATTGGCATAATTGAGAATTTAATAGCCCTTTTAAGGACACATTTGATGATTTTTCATTTGATTGCGAGAGAAGTGTCATCAGAGAGCGATCAGAGAGGAAGTAAACTATTGTTTGTAGTTTGTATAATTAACGTTAAAAAGGGAAAAATTCAAAATGAATTGAAATTTATAGAAAACAAACGTGATTCTGTCATTGATTTTTAGGTTTTATTTTTACGGCAGCCATACAATAAAAAATCTGATGGATCAAGGCCTTCAGGATAGCAATCGCAACTTCCCTGGAGCAGGAATGTGGTTGTCAGGAAAAAGCAATTGCGTGTAGTGTTTATATTTAATTATTGTTGAGTGTTTGAAGGGCACTTCTGGAAAACAATTATGTACCTGGAAAGTGAAGTAGGTCCTGGGCTTGTTTATTTGGTGTATGAAGGCCGTTGCATGAGGCTACAGTTTGCTCCTTTATTTCTTCTTTGCCAGGAATTAATATGTAAGCATCTGGAAAGGATGACATTGGGACGCAAAGCTCCCACTGTCAGAGAAAAGAGAATGAAAGACAATAAGATTAAATTAACAAACTGCTAAAATAAAAGGAAGGAAGATAGGCAAGTAGTGAGTTTGCATCGTAATTTATAGATAGTAATTGTATGTTGGCAATTTAATTGTACCTTGGTCTGAGTACGGTGAAAAAGACTAGTAATACTCTTGTTAGGAAAGACTAAGAAGGTTAAACAGATCTATGGTGGGGAGAGAACATTTGACTTATGCTGAAAAAAACGAAAATCTAAAAAAGAGGTTATTGGCATTATACAGGATTATACATAATTGCTTAATGTAACACATTTTAATGGCATGACTCTTATAAGGGTCAAAAGTAGGGTTTTTTTCAAATTATGAACACAAAAAGAACACAAAAAGAACTGATACCACTCATCCGTAAGCTATAATTATCCCATTAAGGCAATTTCCTATAATGTCAACCAGAACTTAGGCATGAGTGTGACTATTTGACTTTTGCTGCATAAAATGTATATATGACCAGGTCATGCCTATTTTCCAGCATGACTATATCGAAGATCAAGTTTACATTTTCCCAAATTCTGTGGGTTTAACAGGTAGACTCACTAACCCATTACATAAAATAAATCAGAAAATTAAAATTATTCCAAGTATATTACTAAATTAGTTATAATAGTGCATATTGCACAATGTAAGGATTTTTTTTTTAAATATATTCATTCATGAATCATAAAGCTTGATTATTAGCCGTAGAGAAATAGGGGAAAAAAGCATTTGCTTCTAGATCATCAACAATGCCAAAAACTGAATAGGCATGTACAAGTCCCACAACCCAACCTTTGGCTGGTTTATACCGTAACTGGAGCGAAATCTCCTATATCTCCTGGCCTTGTCAGGTATTATCAATAATCAGTATGCCATTCAAAAGTGATCTTGGTTCAGTTATGTAGGCACATGTCTGTTTTCTGAGATGTTCAAAATATATTCTCAGAAGTTTTAAACTGATTGGAAGCTGTAAGCTATAATTTATCTTTATTGTGATTTTATGATGACCAAATAATTGTTTTCTATGTTCAGCATGAATGTTTAAAATATCTGCAGATCTAATTTGAAGGGAAGAAAGCTATTCTCCTAATGCTCTGTCCTCACTACACGTTACCCTGAGGTGTGTGCGTAATCTGACAGGTAGCTAAACCGATCTACCACAGTCCAATAAGGCGACTGTATCTTGAAGTCTGTGCAGCTCATTGAACATTAGTTAATACATTCGGTCTAACTAAGAGCAAAGAAATAACAAGGTATCAGTACATGTGTCACTCCGCCTTGTCGCACCGGCTTGTGGGATGCAGGGCCTAGTACTTCGGAGGATGGTTCAGTCACGGTGACTCCGATGGCTCTAACAATCCCTAGGTTAGGTGGCAATTAATAAAGGGGGAAGTTGATGGATATATGAGTCTGAGAGTTATGTTGATGCTGGCAAGGTATGAGGCCGCTGACGAAAGAAGCATGCACCGGGGGTCTCATGCAAACTTGAAAGATGAATTTTACTGAATACTTGTAACAATTCTTATGTTTTTTCATATAACAGTCTTGGGTAGCAGATACAATTTTTCTTACACATTGTGCAGGCAAAGCCTTTTCTCGGTCCCGGCCTTGGGAGGATGGCAGTAACTTTTCATTTGACTGACTGTGCTGCGTGAAGGGCTAGGATTAGCTAACTTTAATCGGATCGGAGTATCCGGAAACTCTGCTGCGCAGCCCTGCAGCTCCTTCGCTTGTCTCAGCACTCTGTTGCTGTAAATGCGGGGCACTCCAAAAAGGGTGCTATTTGTACTACTCGCTTGTCCTAGATGAGGAGCCTCAATTTCCTACCTCCTCTTAGCACCAAAGCCACACGTAACATGACCTTTTCAGTCTCCCTCACACCTCCAACTGCCACTTATTTTCAAATCAGAAAAACAAGTTGCAATACCAAACTAAGGTAGAAGAGGGCAGCATAGTACTGCAAGTTGTAATACCAAAACAAGGCAGGAGAGGGCAGCATAATATTAAATAATTTACCTCCTCCCAAGGCAAGACGGGAAATCGGTGTTACAAGTGCTGTAAGGAATAGAGAACACACTTAAAATATGACAAATAACATGCATTAGTAATGGTTTTTCTGGTCACTACATATACCCCCTGGTTTAAACAGAGCCTTCCCCGGCATTTGCCACCATATATATTTTATAAAATGGGCCATAATGGATATGCATCTTTAAGGGTAATGCTGTTTATCTTGCCGTAGTCCATGCAGAATCGAATACTGCCATCTTTTTTCTTCACCAAAACTAAAGGTGCAGCCCAATGGCTGTGACTTTCGGGAATTACTCCAGCATCTTTCATTTCTTGCATCATTTTTTTGACAGGCTGATACATGGCAGGTGGAATGGGTCGATACTGCTCTTTAATGGGAGGATGAGAACCAGTTAGGATGGTTTGCTTTATCTCCCGCGCTTTACCATAATCCATAGGATGTTTGCTAAAAGCTTGATGGAAGTCTCGAGCAAGCTTCAGTACTTCTTTGATTTATTTAGATGAGGTGGTTACCTCTCCTACATATATGTCAGACCACCACAGGGCTTCTGAAGCTACACTGTCCCCTCTACTACTTGAGTCGCCTGTTGGGCTTTGTTTTGAGTTGAACTCATTACATCCTGGTAGGAAATGATGGATAATTTAGCTACAGAATAGTATCTTCTCAGTTCCACTGCAGTGTCACCTAGGTTTAATAGACAAATTGGTACTTTTCCTGCAGATACTGTAACAAGACTCCTTGCAGTCATAAGCATAGGATGTTCTGCCATGGGTAGGGATTCTACTAGGGCATGATAGTCTTGTCCTTGGATCCCGGGTCGAGCATGACACCACAGCATAGTTTCAGTGTTGGGTTACAAAATGACAGGACGTACATCACAGATGCGGGCACTGCAGATCTCGCCTCGAAGATTACTCAAATGCTGCTGCGATGACAACACTTTGATAGTTCTCTGCAATGCTCTTTGCAGGTTCTTGTGAAGCAGTGGGTACTGATTTGCGAAGAGCCTCTAACATTTCACCATAACAGTTGCGCAAGACATTCATGCCTAGAATTACAGAGGTGTCTGGCTTTTCTGGGACATTTACAACCAGAACCTCCTATTGTGGAAGTTGGGTTTCTCCTGCACAAATGGTGGGTTCCCAATACCCTGTTATAGGTACAGACTGTCCATTAGTGGCTATGACATCTAACCAATGATCTGGAGGTTACATAAGTAGGTTAGGGTCCCAATGTCTTTCAAACGTGTCTTTGGTTATGGTGGTGACTTGGGAACCAGTGTCAAAAAGTGTGATAAATGGAACTCCATTAATACGAATGGTCACTTCCGGATGAGGTCCAACATATCTGGAGAACCAAGTAACATTTTCGGGACCTACCGTCTGTCCTCCCAAGTGGCGGCCCTCTGCCTCGGGGGTTGTTCTTTTAAACGCCAACATTGATGTTCCAATTGTCCAGCTAGATGACAATATCTGCAGATTGACCTACCCTGCTTGTTAAAGCGGTCGATGGATCTTTTCCCAGATGGGGTTTGATATTTCTGGCTAGTGCGTTCAGCAGGGAATTCCATTTGGGTTCTGGGTGTGGATTCTAGTAGCGGGCTCTCTAGCTTTTCTATTTTCTTGCAGACCATGGCAAGTCCCCTAGCTAACTCCGACATCTGTTTCTGTAATTCTATCATAGCATTAATATTTGGAGCCTGCGTTTGGGTGGTTTGCAACAGCAGGACGTTATTTCTTGGAAAATTATGCGATGATTGAACTGCTGTATCACTAGCAATGGTAGATAATTCAAGTTTTTTAGCCACTGGGAGAAATTCTCTCCCTATAATCCAAATAGCAAGTTCTTTGAATTCCTGGAAGGAGCTATCTGCATGCTGGAGCGCTAACATTTTTAGCTGACTGCGTAGGGTTTCCGAGGCAGCCCCTTCAATAAACTGCTCTTTCAGTGGGACCATGCATTTACTTTGTGGTGTTGAAAAAAAAAACATGTCTTCAGGTTTTCTGTATGGACACATGGTCCGCGTGAAAAATCTGACGTGCGCTCCACCATTGAAAACAATGGGTGCATGATTGTCTGAAATTGCGGTCCTTAAATAACGGACCACATATGGGCATAAAAGAACACTTGAATCGGGCTTTATACTGATTTTTTAGAGGCTAATCAAAGAGCAGTTCAAACATTTTTTAATTTATTTCTTATGCTGTTCACTGTGCTGTATAATTAATAAGACAACCTTGTTCTTCAGATCAGTACTATACCAGATCTAGCGTATTTTCCGCTTTGTAAGACGCACTTTTTTTCCCCCAAAATTGAGGGGAAAAAGGGGGTGCGTCTTACAAAGAGGATATACCTTTGCGCTGCTGCTGATGGTACTTGCCGCGGCACTCTGTGCCCTGATGCTGTCGCTGCGCTGTCTGCCGGTTCTTACCGCCACTGCCGCGCTCCTGTCCCCCGGTCGTTTCTTCCGCCGCCGCGCTCTGTCCCGTTCAGCGTGGGGGGTCTCTGCCGCTCCATGCCTGCTTTCCTGTGTCTTTCTTCCTGGAAAATGGCCGCCGCGCATGCGCAGATGGACATCTCATCACTGAAATCTCGGGAGATGAGATTTCAGCGCTGAAATCTCATCTCCCGAGATTTCAGTGACGAGATGTCCATCTGCGCATGCGCGGCGGCCATTTTCCAGGAAGAAAGACACAGGAAAGCAGGCATGGAGCGGCAGAGACCCCCCACGCTGAACGGGACAGAGCGCGGCGATGGCGGCAAACACCGGGGGACAGGAGCGCGGCGGTGGCGGTAAGAACCGAGGGACAGAGCGCGGCGGTGGCAGTAAGAACCAGGGGACAGAGCGTGGCAGTGGTGGCAAGCACTGGGGGACAGAGTGCGGCGGTGTTGGCAAGCAGGCACCGGGGACAGAGAATGGCGGTGGTGGCAAGCATCAGGGGACAGAGGGCGGCGGCAGTATCAGACACCGGCAGCGGCACGCTGCACATCAAAACACCCCTCATCCCAGCAGCAATGTTCCACTCCGGCCTCCTCCATCACCACCCCTGGTAAGCAATAAGACGCATGGATTATAGGATGCACCACCATTTTATTAAAAAAAAGTTTTTTTCCTATTTTTCTCCTCAAAATTTGGGGTGCGTCTTATAATCCGGAGCGTCTTATAAAGCGAAAAATACGGTATATCAGTTTCATAAGTTTTTATATTTTTGCACACTAAAAATTAATTTTTATCAAAAATTGTTTTTTCATCACCACATTCTGCAAGCTACAGCTTTATTATTTTTTGCATGACATTGTGCATGATAGTTTGTTGTCTGAGGGACAAGATCCCATTTTTTTTGTTACTATTTTGGTGTGCATAAAATTTTATGATCCCTTTTTACTTAGATTTTTTGGATGCAGAATAAACCTTACTCTGCAATTCTTGAATTGTTTTCATTTTTTACGCCATTCACTGTGCAGCAAAAGTGATAGAACAACTTTATTCTTTGGATTAGTAGGATTACAAAGATGCTAAATTTACATAGTTTTTTTTACTTTGCTACTTTTGAACACTAAAAACAATATTTTGCAAAATATACATTTTTATTGCATCACAATGTTTTGAGAGTTTTAACTTTTTTATTTTTCTACCCTAAAGGGAGGGACTAGTTGATATTTTCAGACATCTTTATTACTGTTTATTCCATTTTTTGCTTGACAGTATGCTGAAACAGCAATATTTTTTGCTTGCTTTTCATTGTTTTTATTAAGATATTCAAAGTATAGGATAGATAATGTGAACATTTTACAGATTAGGTCATTCCAGATGCTGCAATGCTAATCATGTGTTTGTTTTATTTTATTTACTGCTTTTTTTTAACACAAAAGCTATGTTTTTAGTGGTGAAACAATTTCTCTAGCTTTTTATGCTTTTTTGGATTTTTTTTACATTGTCAAACATTTCATTTACTTTTTTTTTACCTTTTTACTCAGTACCATTACGAGATTTGAATATTTCACAATTTGATCACTGGTCTCATACGCAGCCATGCTTCTGTACTGCATTCCTTAAAGGGTCTATCCAAGACTATATTATATTTTTACTACGGGACTAAAAACTGAAAGGTAGGTATTTGCTAACTACCTGCCTGTTCTACCTGTTGCAGGGACACTTCATTCATTGACCACACCTACCTGCGACTCAGCTTCTCAAAGTTAACAGAGCAGTTTTTTTTTTGTTTCAGGCTGCTGTGTTGATGGTGCGAGACTACTGGTGTCATGCTGATTGAGAGCTAACTCTCTTCAGTTATTCAGCAGGGCCACGGCTGTCAATCAGCATGACATCAGCAGTCACATGCAGTCAACAAAGCAGAGCTTAGGAGAAGTCACTGGCTTGTCAACATGTCAGCGGAAGCCTCTGAAATGCCAGCAGGAGCACTCTTTGACCACTTCACGACAGCAAATATTTGCTGAGATTGCACCTGGGATCTATCTAAAGAAGTAATTTCAGTATTGACTAAAGTGCTCACTCGGGCAGCAATGCAGTGTCTGCACCTGCCTTACTTACTCTGATTAGTATAATGGCATCTATGCAGTGTATACAAAAAAAATACCAAATAGTTAAGACTAGTCCACACATATCTGTAGAGCCAGAATTTGCAGACATGATAGAAGGCCAGTCTGTATCTTGGTGTCACCTGCTCTCTTTAAATAAATGTTCCTACGCTTTCTATTTTCGGGAAAAGTTATTAGTTCAGAGAGGTTTTTTTAAAGCTAATCATTTTTTAGTTGGTGATATTGTCTCATTGTCTCAAGCTTTGTTTTTGAATAGGAAGGTTTAATATATTTATTTTTCATCCTAATTTTGCATCAATTAGGCCGGTTTCACACTAGCGCATTTTCAACGCGCGCACGGCCGGGGGTAGCTCCGCCCCGATCCGGCTCTCTGCCTGGCGTGCCCGCCCCTTCCTTGTAGCGCCGCCTCCTAGCGGACAGCGGCGCCTGCGATCGGCGCACCCTATCTTTAGCATAGGGTGCGCCGATCGTGCGCAGGCCGTGCGCTAGTTGCGCTTTGACCTGCGCTGCGCACTTTTGACGGTGCGCCGTGCGCGCCAAAATCAAACTTTTCGGATTTTGGCGCGCACGGCGCACCGTCAAAGGTGCGCAGCGCAGGTCACAGCGCAACTAGCGCACGGCCTGCGCACGATCGGCGCACCCTATGCTAAAGATAGGGTGCGCCGATCGCAGGCGCCGCTGTCCGCTAGGAGGCGGCGCTACAAGGAAGGGGCGGGCACGCTGGGCAGAGAGCCGGATCGGGGGCGGAGCTACCCCCGGCCGTGCGCGCGTTGAAAATGCGCTAGTGTGAAACCGGCCTTACTATAAATAAAATTAATTGTCATTTTTTTTTCCTATTAGATTTATTTCTTTATGTAAAATTATTCTGCTGGCATGTCATTTGTTAGTTTGCTGAAAAACATGATTGACAAACAATTTTCTATCCTATGGTAAGTAAGAAATGAATGGATGACCCTACTAAAGAAACGGTAAAGCATCTTTTAGGCTCCATTAAAGTTCTGAACGACAACTTGTTTATTTCCAGAGCCATATAGTGTGAAAAAGTCAACAAGTAAAGTGAGGATTTATCAGCTACAATCATTCATAGTTTTCAACTGTCTCTATAGAATAGAAGCAGCGTCATCAGCAGTTAAAATCACTTTGCTAGAAAGTGTACCATATTTTTTAGACAGATGGGCAAGAATATGAATTGATCTTTCTTGGAATAAACACCGTTTTATTTGTGAAGAGAATAACACAAACATTACACTTCAATCAGTTTCCCAATATTTAAAAAAATTGTTTTTGAGATTTAAAACTTATTTTTTCTGATTTTCATATATTTCCTATTATAAAATCCACTTAATTGAAACATGTAATATATAGTAAATATGCATGTGACTTTCTTACATAATTTCATGCTTGTAAAGTACCAATATAATACCTAGCCAGTTTTCATCTATCAATCTGTCTAATCGAATCCGCCAAGCTAATTACATTTATATTGAAGCTCATGATGTTTATAAGACACGTAGCCAGCTTGGCACACAGAATCTCCATTGCCCTTACTTTATTTCTGTTCACCTTGGATGCCTAGCAATGTCATAACTTTTTATTATACAAAATTGCATATGGATTATAGATTATTTAAATTTAAAGAGTAATTTCTTTGATTTTGCAATGTATCATAAGTAGAGACTCAAGTTTCGCTATGGACACATAATAATTATTTATGGGACAAATGACATCTGTGGTACAGTTTGCCAATTTATCTGGTTGTCGTTTTTAGATAGGTTGTCTCAGATCTGGGCAAAGTGTCGCCGGTGGGCCACATCACCCCTCTGGCTGCTCCAGTCTGCCCTTGAACCTAGACAGTCAAAAGTCTGAAACCACTGGCCCATGGGCTACACTATTTGGCTGCCCTACTCTGCCCTGCATCCCCATTTTCCTGCTATCTGCGCCCTCAGGATGCAATTAGCAGTGAATATAGTGGCGGAGGAGGGAGCTGTGCACTCCTTCTTTCACTAATCAGCATGCACGACTGAGACAGCAAACGCGATAATGTCACTACATTGCATCGGCTATGAAGAACCTTAGTACATACATTAAAACCTAGAGTGGAGCATTGGAGCAATGGCAGCAAGGTGAGTATTTATTTTTTCTTATGTGAGAATGTATGTGGGATGTGTGTCTGCATGTAGGAGAGCTATGTGGGGGATCAAATTGTTTATAAGGGGAATATGCTGGGGATCATTCTGTATATAGGAAGGCTATATGAGATGCATAGAGTATACAGAGGGGCTATTTGAGTGCTTATTCTGTATGTATACGGCTACTTGCGGGTTCATGCTGTATATAGGAGAACTGTGCGAGGGCTCATGCTGTATATCGGTGGCTATGTGGGGCTCATGCTGTATATAGGGAAGCATTGTGTGGGGGCTCATTATATAGCAGCTGTCTATTGGATCATACTCTATATATAGGGGGTTGTTGGCAGGCTCACTCTATATAGGCGGCTGTGTGTGGGCTCATATTGCATATAGGGGCTGTGTGGGGATGCATGCTGTATATAGGTTGACTGTGGGGACTCATACTGTATATAGGGGCTGTGTGATGACTCAGGCTGTATATTGGGGCTGTGTGGGGAGCTCATAGTGTATATAGTGTGTCTGTGTGTGCTCATTCTGTATATAGGGGGTTGTGTGTGGGTTCGTACTGTACATAAGTAGGCATGTGAGTGAGCTCATGCATTGTGTAAGAACTGTGTACTGACTGACTCATATGATATATAAGCAGGTGTAATATTTACTTTTGCTCAATATTAAATTATGTACTAATTCTAATTAATATTTAGCACAAATTTGGACCAGAATTAATTTCAGCCTATTGGTTCGGCCCTCCACAAGAGTCACAATATCTTATGTGGCCTCTTGAGGAAAATTAATTTCCCAGCCCTGGGCTTTCTAGAAAAAAAAAGAGAAAAACAGATTGGCATCCCTGGTATGGATGGTATGGAAATTCCCCATATATGTGCTTACCAGGTCAAAATTTCAGAGACAATGAGAGTAAACAAGGCCCTGTAACATTCGATTGTTAAAGAGATGGATGAAAGAATTTCCCAAAATTTGAACTTGCTGAAATTCACCCAGTAAATTGATTTGCTGCAAATCCAAAGTAATTTGAAACATGTAATTGTGCTATTAAGACATGTATGACATTCTACTACTGTATCCAACCCTTTCAAGTTTGTAAATGAAAACAGATCCAAAGACCTCATTTACCTTGAAATATGCACCTGAAGAATATGAGGGGATTTAAGTCATTCACATCAACTGTATCATATCATACTACAGTCCTCCTTCAACATGTGTAGCTGTAACAGGACACTTGGCTCAGCAGGTTGCCCAGTCTTCTCATCTTCAAAGAAGAAACTCCCACTCCCACCAGCTTAGCTAGTATCCACAGGGGGTCAACCTGCTCCTCCATCAGAGGGGACTGTCATAAAGAGATTTAAGGAGAATATCTAATTATTGTATGTCCTAGCCACACATTTGGTATATTTTCGAGATCCCCAGGAACATGGTGGCTGCCTTCCAGGGTCTCAATCCGTTCTAGCACCTCAGGGTGGGTAGATACGTAGAATGGGTAGTAGAAGCCAGGTAGCAAAGCCATGTTTGGTCTCAGTGTGTAGCACAGGAACAGCTGGGTCTGATTGAGCTAAAACTACCTCCCTAGGGCCATCCAATTAGGAGTTATGACCCATCTTAAGTTTTGGAGTTTTTAGATGTTAGATGCAAGGGTTCTGATTTAGGCCCAGGTCTGGTGGTATGAGGGGAGTGACCCAAAAAGATTAAATGCTCATGTAAAGCATGGCTTATTGCGTTTTACCTTTCCGTGGAGATCACAATGACATATTTTGTGGGGAGAAGTCAAGGAACAGAGGGGACCGCCAGTCTCCCATGTGGCATCCCCTCCCCCAAAAGCCAGGTCTTTCATCTGACTGGTAACTGACTCTTATATTCTGCATACTTTGTACTATCACCATTTGTATTTGCTTATCTCACTATTGTATATGTATAACCATTATGTATATAGTGTTTTGTCTAGTGTGCCCTTAATGCGATTAAATATATAATTTAACCTTGGGCTGTTCTTTTATCTTGGTCCACAAATCCACACATCCATGTTCACAGCTTAACTTTCCATGTGACCAGGGCTGGTTTATGGCTCGATATAATCCTATTAACAAACTGGGCTTATATTTAACTAGTAACTGGTGGCAGTCCTACCAGGATTACCAGGTGATGTTTCACTGGAGCTAGTGAAAGGGGACTTTCAGCTTGTCAGGGTTATGAGCGAGTATAGTGCCACATCAGTGATTGCATTGGGCACATGCTCCCACTCCACATGCCTCTCTGGGACCATGTGGACAGGGGCTGTCTGTGTAATACTGTGCCAAACTGACCCTACGTGTCCATAAGGGTGGCGGAATGTCACATTGGTGCAAGTGAGAAGATTGTACCACGTGATCCCTCGGACACAATAGTGACGTCAGTTGGGGTGGCGAGGTGAGGGTTCTTCACATGTGGTGGCACATTCTGCGTGATCTCTCTGGTGCTCTTCTTCACAACGTACAGTACATGCAAAAAGGGTACCGGAGTCTTTTGTGTTTTTGTTTTGTGTGTTACCACTGAACGATCCTTTTGTGCTTTTATACCATTAATGTGTCATCACTGTTTTTCAAGGGTAAATAAATTCTGAAAATTCTTCTATATTTTGCAGGGGCAAATGCGGACACCGAATGGATGGAGTACCGATGTCATCCGTGTGCTTTCTATGGTTCTTAAAGGCCTATAGAATTGTATTGGCACTTTTTCGCCTGTGAAACAGGAAAAAAATGGACATGCCTCAAAGAGAAAATCATGGACATGTGAATAGCCCTATGAATTATAATGGATATGTTTTGCATCAGCGAAGAAAACAGATACAAAAGTTATGTGCAATACAGACTTGTGAATAAGATCTTAGTATGGCAAAGTTATCTCAACATACATGGCTACAGATAAATGGATAGTATTTGGTGGTAACAAACAGCCTGTTTAACTTTACAAAGCACTATAAGACTTTTCATGCTTGTTAAAATAAAAATGATCCACAAAACAAATATTTTTTGTGAAATTTCGTTCTATTGGAAAGAGCAATGGTTTTTATCAATCAATCCAGAAATGTTAACTTTTGGGAGTAGCAGTAGGTTTGGTGATTAAAAACTGAAGAAGCGATCCCTAAGGTTTCTTTCAGATGTCAAAAAAATATCACTTTTTGATAAGAAGCACCAAGTGTAGCACATAAAGTAGCAATGGGAAGCGCCTAGAATCATAAAAAATCAAATGGCTTAATATATTAGTTGTAATAAATTTAAATATTTTTGGCAGCAGTCTTAATTTTTTTCCCTGTATAGAATAGAAATAAATTCCTTTACCACAAGAACAAGAAACTATAGTCATTTCAATAAAAATGATGGGGATGCAATGCCTTATTTCAGCGGGCCATGTCAACATTTAAACATTTTTTAGCAGTAGTATTTTTTAGGTTGTATTTTTTCCCCTGTGTAGAACATAATTCTTTACTTAAGGCAGTGAGAATTTACTTTACTTACTTTTCTTTACTGTTAGGGCAGTTAGAATCTGGAATTCCTTGCCTGAGGAGGTGATGATGGTGAACTCAGTCGAAGGGTTCAAGAGAGGCCTGGATGTCTTCCTGGAGTGTAACAATATTGTATCTTACAGTTAATTAGGTTCTTTAGAAAGACGTAGATCTGGGGATTTATTCTGATGGAATATAAACTGAACTGGATGGACAAATGTCTTTTTTCGGCCTTGCTAACTCTGTTACTATGTTTCTATGTTATTATAATTTCATGCACGCAGCAGCATGACAGTAGGGAATGTAAGGAAAAAATGGATATTATTTAATTTTAGCCAAGAGCAACTGAACATTCCTTCAGAGAGTGTTTCCTTTTGCCAAGGCTTTTCAACTATAAGATAGCATGACAGCTCTTCAACTTACACACAACAAAATTGAATGATGGGATGGATGCAACATTTTGACCTATTTAGAAGGGAGAGATTTCAATGGTGGAGGTGAACAAGGACATTTAATAACAGAACCAGACCTCCACTGTGGAGGTGTCACTGGTACCTAGCCCCCATGCAGTGTTCCATTGTAAAAACTTAACCCAGTGGGCAAAGAAAGACATGTACTGGTGTCCATGGCTAAAATTGCTGCTCCATATAGCACAGATCTAGTGCACCTTGCTGCACAATATTATCAAGGAGCAGTTCTTGGTCTCTGCCACATAAGAGTGCAAAGAAGGGACAGATATATTGGAGCTATAATGATGGCCAAACATTATCCATTGAGTATATGCATTCATTTTCCAAAAGGCAGTTGAATCCATTAAGTGGTAAGACAGTTAGGTACCACCAACCAGGTGGGAGTTAAGTTCGCACACGAGCAAATGGCCAGATATGTAGTGATGTTTCATGATCTCATAGCCAGGTGCGTCAATGAAGGAATATGGCAAGTCATAGTTAATAAAAAGACATGTAAATAAAATAAAAAATAAGTACAAATATATAAACAAATTAAATATATGAGTTAAAAAATAGATTATGACGATGGTGAGGATGCTGACACTGTCCAGATACTTAACCCCTTCACCCCCAAGGGTGGTTTGCACGTTCATGACCGGGCCAATTTTTACAATTCTGACCACTGTACCTTTATGAGGTCATAACTCTGGAACGCTTCTATGGATCCCGGTGATTCTGACATTGTTTTCTCGTGACATATTGTACTTCATGTTAGTGGTAAAATTTCATTCAAATAACTTGCGTTTATTTGTGAAAAAAACGGAAATTTGGCAAAAATTTTGAAAATTTCGCAATTTTCCAAATTTGAATTTTTATGCCCTTAAATCACAGAGATACGGCACACAAAAAACTTGATAACTAACATTTCCCACATGTTTACTTTACATCAGCACAATTTTGGAACCAAAATTTTTTTTTGTTAGGAAGTTATAAGGGTTAAAATTTGACCAGCGATTTCTCATTTTTACAACACCATTTTATTTTTAGGACCACATCACATTTGAAGCCACTTTGAGGGGTCTATATGACAGAAAATACCCAAAAGTGACACCATTCTAAAAACTGCACCCCTTAAGGTGCTCAAAACCACATTCAAGAAGTTTATTAACCCTTTAGGTGCATCACAGGAATTTTTTTGAATATTTAAAAAAATATGAACATTAACTTTTTTTCACAAAAAAAATACTTCAGGTTCAATTTTTTTTATTTTACCAAGGGTAACAGGAGAAATTGGACTGCAAAAGTTATTGTCAAATTTATCCTGAGTACGCTGATACCTGATTTGTGGGGGGGAACGACTGTTTCGACGCATCGCAGAGCTCAGACTGGAAGGAGCGCCGTTTGACTTTTTCAATGCAAAATTGGCTGGAATTCAGATCGGACGCCATGTCACGTTTGGAGAGTCCCTGATGTACCTAAACAGTGGAAACCCCCTACAAGTGACCCCATTTTGGAAACTAGACCCCCCAAGGAACTTATCTAGATATGTGGTGAGAACTTTGAACCCACAAGGGCTTTACAGAAGTTTATAACGTACAGCGGTACAATTAAAAAATCATATTTTTTCCACAAAAATGATCTTTTCACCCCAATTTTTATTTTCCCAAGGGTAACAGGACCCTAAAAGTTATTGTGCAATTTGTCCTGAGTATGCTGATACCCCACATGTGGGGGTAAACCACTATTTGGGCGCATGGCAGAGCTCGGAAGGGAAGCAGCGCCATTTGACGTTTTTGGCTGGAATTGAGATCGGACATCATGTCGCGATTGGAAAACCCCTGATGTACCAAAACAGTGGAAACCCCCCACAAATGACACCATTTTGGAAACTAGACCCCCTAAGGAACTTATCTAGATGTGTGGTGAGAACTTTGAACCCCCAAGGGCTTCACAGAAGTTTATAACATAAAGCCGTACAATTAAAAAATCATATTTTTTCCAAAAAAATGATCTTTTCACCCTCAATTCTTATTTTTCCAAGAGTAACAGCACCCTAAAAGTTATTGTGCAATTTGTCCTGAGTACGCTGATACCCCACATGTGGGGGTACACCACTATTTGGGCGCATGGCAGAGCTCGGAAGGGAAGCAGCGCCATTTGACGTTTTTGGCTGGAATTGAGATCGGACACCATGTCGCGATTGGAAAACCCCTGATGTACCTAAACAGTGGAAACCACCCACAAATGACACCATTTTGGAAACTAGACCCCCCAAGGAACTTATCTAGATGTGTGGTGAGCACTTTGAACCCCCCAGTGCTTCACAGAAGTTTATAACGCCCGGGCGTGAAAATAAAAAATTCGTATTTTTTCCACAAACATGATCTTTTAGTAACCATTTTTTTATTTTCCCAAGGGTAACAGGAGAAATTGGACCCCAAAAGTTGTTGTCCAATTTGTCCTGAGTATGCTGATACCCCATATGTGGGAGAAAACTACTGTATGGGAACACGTCGGGGATCGGAAGGGAAGTAGTGACGTTTTGGAATGCAGACATTGATGGAATGGTCTGCGGGTGTCATGTTGCCTTTGGAGAGCCCCTAATGTGCCTAAACAGTGGAAACTCCCCACAAATGACCCCATTTTGAAAACTGGACCCCCTAAGGAACTTATCTAGATGTGAGGTGAGCACTTTGAACCCCCAAGGGCTTCACAGAAGTTTATAATGCCAGGGCATGAAAATAAAAAAATCGTATTTTTTCCACAAACATGATCAATTATTCTCCAATTTTTTTATTTTCCCAAGGGTAACAGGAGAAATTGAACCCCAAAAGTTGTTGTCCAATTTGTCCTGAGTAAGCTGACACCCCATATGTGGGAGAAAACTACTGTATGGACACACGTCAGGGCTCGGAAGGGAAGTAGTGACGTTTTGGAATGCAGACATTGATGGAATGGTCTGCGGGTGTCATGTTGCCTTTGGAGAGCCCCTAATGTACCTAAACAGTGGAAACCCCCCACAAATGACCCCATTTTGAAAACAAGAACCCCTAAGGAACTTATCTAGATGTGTGGTGAGTAGTGTTGAGCATTCCGATACCGCAAGTATCGGGTATCGGCCGATATTAGCGGTATCGGAATTCCGATACTTAGTTCCGATACTTTTGTCATATCGGATTCCGGAATCGGAATCGGAATAGGAAGTTCCCATCATGCTATGAGCCTGCTTGCTTTGATTAAGCCAATGGGAATCCTCCGAAGTGTGGGCACATCCTGTTAGGCATGTAGGCATGTTAACTATTGGCATGGCTGTGATTGGCTGCCGAAATGATGTCATGATGCACTATAAAAGCCACCGCAGCCGCCATTTCTGGTCACACTGCTGTGAATTCAGTTAGGGACAGGCTGCTGTAGAAGACTGTGAGGGACAGTTAGAAATAGCGATTCCACCAAACATCTAGTGCTTTACCCAGGCTACATAAACCACCACTGTAGCCTTCTTTGCCCTAGCAGCAGTGTTCACAGCTGTCTGCAAGGGCTGTGTGAGTGCAGCTCACGCTGTGGAGTGGGTCCTGCAGCCACGTCAGGCTGTAGGCCACCCAGTGTGATCACTGCTGCCTCATACATCTTTTATTTTTTGAGCTGCATTTTTTACATAATTTCAATCTAGTGTGCTTCCATCCGTATCCATATACGTTGGTTGCAAACACTAGTAGTAGACAGCGGAGCCTTTCTGCAGCCTTTCAGTGCTAGTGTCCACTTTGCTGCACTGTTCACGGCTGTCTGAGAGGTCTCTGACTGTGTGTGAGTGCAGCTCACGCTGAGTAGTGTGTCCTGCAGCTACGTCTGGCTGTAGGACGCTCAGCGTGCGTCAGTGCCTCACACATATTTTTATTTGAGTGCAGCTCATTTTTTCTTCTATTAGTGTGCATCCATCCGTCTCCATCTACGGTGGTTGTAAACACTATAAAGGAGTACACAGCGGAGCCTTTCTGCAGCCTGTCAGTGCCAGTGCCCACTTAGCTGCACTGTTGACGGCTGTCTGAGAGGCCTCTGACTGTGTGTGAGTGCAGCTCACGCTGAGTAGAGTGTCCTGCAGCTACGTCTGGTTGTAGGACGCTCAACGTGCGTCACTGCCTCACACATATTTGTCTTTGAGTGCAGCTCATTTTTTCTTCTCCTATTAGTGTGCATCCATCCGTATCCATCAACATTGGTTGGTTGCAAACACTATATAGGAGTAGATAGAGGAGCCTTTTTTTCTGGCTTGTGCCCTGCCGGCGCAGCCAGATTAGTATTACCCAATTTTTTTGGAGCCTCATCTTTTGCATTGTAGGTTACCTGCCTGCATTGTAATAGCTCCAAAAAGTTGGTGATACTATCAGTTTCAATTCTTTGTTCACATACTTTGAGTTTGTTTCCAACAAAGAAACCACAAAAAAAGTTCACCAAACACTACATTTTGAACTTGTGTAGGCCACATCAGCTCCTATTAAAGTCTAGTCCACACACACACACACTTCATAAAATTAGTGTTTCTTGTACCTGTAACCAGCTGTTCAGGAATAAGCACACTAAGGCCCCCCTTTGTACTTTTTTGCCTATCTTAAGCAGTCTTGCAAGATGAAGAAGGCAGGGAGTAAGGCGCGTGGGCGTGGGCGTGGGCGTGGAGTTTCAGCAGGGAGAGGACGTGGGGATTCTGCAGGGAGAGGACGTGGGGATTCTACAGGTAGAGGACGTGGGGATTCTGGGCCTGCTGTGGGCACCAGTGGATCAGCATCCCCCAGTTTTAGCAGGCAACAGTCCTTTATGCGCAGCTTTGTAGGACCTCAACGTACCCCACTGCTGCGGGAGGAACAAATTGAAGCCGTTGTCGGATGGATGGCAGCTAACGCATCGACTTCAATTACTTCCGCATCCTCTCAGGGTCAGAGCACCGAAGAGCAACCATCTGTCTCTTCACCACCTGCCAAAGTGCCCAGGCAGTCAGAGAGACATGGACAGGAGCCATCACAGTCTCTACATCTGTTCTCGGAATCTGTTGGCTTGGAAAGAGGGGGCCAGCCAAGCAGCATTCCTGAATGTGAAGAAGAGGGAGTATGCAGTGATGCGCAACTTCTTTGTCCCTCTGAATCTGAAGAGGCGAGTGGGCCAGTGCCTATGGTCAGCACACCTCAGTACGCATCAGATGATGACGAGACTCAGTTGCCACTTTCTGGTGCGTACGGTGCTGGCGAGACAACCCCGGAGAAGCAGCTGTTTGAAGAGGGGAGGGAAGATGATGAGGTCCTTGACCCATCATGGCGTGAGCAACAGGAAGGTGGTGGGAGCAGCTCGGAGGAAGAGATTCCCCTACCGGCCAAAACAGGAGGCAGAGGGAGGGGGAAGACTTGGTTGCCTGTACCCTCCACTTCGGCACCCGTTAGGAGCATTCCTCCTTCCAAAGGCAAACCGGGCGCTCACAAGAGTTGCAGTGCGTGGTCCTTTTTTGACACAGTTGCAGATGACATTTGCTTTGTCAAATGCAAGCTGTGTCATCAGAGAGTCAAAAGAGGGAGAAATGTCAGCAACCTCAATACCACAAATATGTGGAAACATGTGCGCACCAAGCACGAGTTGGAGTTGCAGAGACACCCTGAAGACGTAGGCCAACGTACAGCACCACCTACCACCTCTTCAGTTCGTGTTGGGCCCTCTTCCTCCAGCTCACACACTGCTGGTTCGGCTTCCTCACAGGATCGCCAAGGAAGAACCTCTGCCACTGTTGTCCGGAGACCCTGTCAGATTACACCCATAGCAGCACGTTCCCATCCATCACAGCCATCGGTAGCACAGGCATGGGATAAAAGGCGCCCTTACTCGGCAAACCATCCCCGAGCACAGTCTCTGAATGCTGGCATTGCCAAACTTCTGGCAGTTGAAATGCTGTCATTCAGGCTGGTGGACACTGACACCTTCCGGGACTTAATGGCATTGGCAGTCCCCCAATACAACGTGCCCAGCCGCTTTTATTTCAGCAGGCGAGCCGTCCCTGCCCTGCAGAAACATGTTGAGGGCAAAATAAAACATGCGCTACTAAACGCCGTTAGTAGCAAGGTCCACCTGACCACCGATGCGTGGACCAGTAACCATGGACAGGGACGATACCTTTCCCTCACTGCCCACTGGGTCAATGTTGTGGAGCCGGGTACGGATCTGGAGAGTGGCGCTGTACGTGTTCTTCCAACGCCATGGTTTGCAGGACTCCAGTCTGTACACATAGACTCCTCCTCCTACTCAAGTTCCTCAGAAACAGCAGAGCAGGAGCCTGTTACGACCGATATGAGCACAGCCGTGGCCAAACGTCAACAGGCTGTACTCAAATTAATTTCTTTGGGGAATCGAAGCCACACAGCGCAGGAGCTCTGGAATGCTATCAAGCTGGAGAGCGATGTGTGGTTTGGGCCAGCGAATCTCCAGCCGGGCTTGGTAGTGTGTGACAATGGCCGAAATCTGGTGGCAGCTCTTGGCCTAGGCAACCTCACACACATCCCATGTCTGGCACATGTTCTTAACTTGGTCGTGCAGAGCTTTCTGAGGGACTATCCGGATCTTGCTGCACTGTTGCACAAGGTCCGCATAGAGTGCGCTCACTTGCGACGTTCCAGCACGGCAAGATCGTGCCTCGCTGCTCTGCAGCGACGATTTGGCCTTCCAGAACATCGCATCATATGTGACCTACCCACCCGGTGGAATTCAACGTTACATATGTTGGAGCGGTTGTGTGAGCAGCAGGCAGCAGTCATGGAGTACCAGCTGCATCAGGCGCAAACAAGTCGCACTGTGCGCCGTTCACACTTCAGCACCATTGAGTGGGCCTCTATGAAGGACATCTGCCTCGTTTTGCATGCCTTCGATGAATCCACGCGGATGGCGAGTGCAGATGATGCACTAGTCAGCATGACTGTCCCCCTTATCTGCCTGCTTCAACAAACACTGCAAGCACTAAGGGATGAGGTTTCAGAAGAGGTGGAGGATGAGGAGTCCCAAATGCCATCTGCTTCTGGACAGTCTGCGCTACGTGTTTCCTCACAAAGGCCTAGGCAGGGGACACTTTGTGAGGAGGATGAGGAGGAGTCGATGGAGGAGGAAGACATCTCTCCAGAGGAGGGAGGTACACAAACCTCTACTCAGTATGTACAGCGAGGGTGGGGTGATGCAGAGCAGGCCGAGGTCACGCCTCAAACAGGGGACAGCGGTTCTTTGGCAGTTGGGAGTCTGCAGCACATGGTTGATTTCATGCTGCAGTGCCTGAGAAACGACCGCCGCATCGCCCACATTCTCGTCTCGGCTGATTATTGGGTGTACACCCTCCTAGATCCTCGCTACCGGGACAGCGTACAAAGGCTCATACCAACGTTGAACCGGGAGCGTAAAATGCGGGAGTACGAAGAGTCACTGGTGCAGTCCATAATGTTTTCCATTCCACCCGACAGCATTGTTGCTAGTGCTTTACAAAGCAGCTCTGTGCGTCGAGGCAGTGGAGGAAACTCTGCACAAAGAGGGAGCAGAGGCAGCGCCGCAGCACAAGGCAAGACCACTATGGCCCAAATGTGGCAAAGTTTTGTGTGTCCACCACAATTGTCTACACCATCAGCGACGCCTCGAGTCAGCAGGAGGCAACGCTTCCGTCAGATGGTGTCAGACTACATGTCTTGCCCTGTCGCTGTACTCCCAGATGGCTCTTCCCCCTTCAAGTTTTGGGTCTCTAAGCTGGATACATGGCCAGAGCTTAGCCAGTATGCATTGGAGGTGCTGGCTTGCCCTGCTGCCAGTGTATTATCGGAACGTGTCTTTAGTGCCGCAGGTGGTGTACTAACAGACCGTCGCACGTGACTATCTTCCGATAATGTTGACCGGCTGACTTTTCTGAAAATGAACAAGGCCTGGATCTCCAAAGACTTTGCCATTCCTTTTACAGACTAAATTAGTGGTTGGCAACTGTATCCAGGTCTGCTGGTGTGTTCATTTTTCTACCACCTGAACTATAATCCCTTTGCTTCAACACAGCCAGTTGTCGCTCAGATGTGTCGTCTGCACAGAGAAACACACTAGCTCCTGTGTTAGTGGGGTTCAGTAATGCCAGCTGATCCCCTGCTGTGTGGACGGCAAAGTCACCAGCTCCATCAACATTCAAACCACTACTGATTTTTAACCGTGCCCAACTTAGGTCTCTGGCTCCACTGTCTCTACTATTTCCCCTGACCTCCAACCCCACCATCTACATCTCTGAAGTGGCATCAGCACAATCTACACTTGTTCCTGTGTTCCTGTGGCTCAGTCCCATCAGTTTATCCCCTGATGTGTGTCCGGCAAGGTCTCCTGCTCTGTCCACATTCCCATAACCAGTAATGGGAATGAGGACAGAGCTGGCGAACTTGCCGGACAAACATCAGGGGATCAACTGACGGGACTGAGCACCAGTAACACAGGAACAAGTGTAGATTGTGCTGACGCCACTTCAGAGATGTAGCTGGCGGGGTTGGAGGCCAGGGTAAATAGTAGAGACAGTGGAGCCAGAGGCCTAAGTGGAGCATGGTTAGAATCAGTAGTAGTCCACAACCTCCATAAAAACCGCTGCCCATTGGCCTCTGCATGCGGCATGCGTAATCCTGGGCTCCAACAGCTTCAGTTGGTGTTCAGAAGTGTCGTCTCCACAGAGCCAAACACATTCGTTAGAGTGTTAGTGGGGTTCAGCACTGCCAGCTGTTCCCCTGCTGTGGAGATGGCAAGTCTCCTGCTGCCTTCACCTGCCAAAATCCAGTAGGCCCCAGCCTGCTCCTCGCCTAATCCTGGGCTCCAACAGCGTCAGTTGGTGTTCAGAAGTGTCGTCTCCACAGAGCCAAACACCTTCGTTAGAGTGTTAGTGGGGTTCAGCACTGCCAGCTGTTCCCCTGCTGTGGAGATGGCAAGTCTCCTGCTGCCTTCACCTGCCAAAATCCAGTAGGCCCCAGCCTGCTCCTCGCCTAATCCTGGGCTCCAACAGCGTCAGTTGGTGTTCAGAAGTGTCGTCTCCACAGAGCCAAACACCTTCGTTAGAGTGTTAGTGGGGTTCAGCACTGCCAGCTGTTCCCCTGCTGTGGAGATGGCAAGTCTCCTGCTGCCTTCACCTGCCAAAATCCAGTAGGCCCCAGCCTGCTCCTCGCCTAATCCTGGGCTCCAACAGCGTCAGTTGGTGTTCAGAAGTGTCGTCTCCACAGAGCCAAACACCTTCGTTAGAGTGTTAGTGGGGTTCAGCACTGCCAGCTGTTCCCCTGCTGTGGAGATGGCAAGTCTCCTGCTGCCTTCACCTGCCAAAATCCAGTAGGCCACAGCCTGCTCCTCGCCTAATCCTGGGCTCCAACAGCGTCAGTTGGTGTTCAGAAGTGTCGTCTCCACAGAGCCAAACACCTTCGTTAGAGTGTTAGTGGGGTTCAGCACTGCCAGCTGTTCCCCTGCTGTGGAGATGGCAAGTCTCCTGCTGCCTTCACCTGCCAAAATCCAGTAGGCCCCAGCCTGCTCCTCGCCTAATCCTGGGCTCCAACAGCGTCAGTTGGTGTTCAGAAGTGTCGTCTCCACAGAGCCAAACACCTTCGTTAGAGTGTTAGTGGGGTTCAGCACTGCCAGCTGTTCCCCTGCTGTGGAGATGGCAAGTCTCCTGCTGCCTTCACCTGCCAAAATCCAGTAGGCCCCAGCCTGCTCCTCGCCTAATCCTGGGCTCCAACAGCGTCAGTTGGTGTTCAGAAGTGTCGTCTCCACAGAGCCAAACACATTCGTTAGAGTGTTAGTGGGGTTCAGCACTGCCAGCTGTTCCCCTGCTGTGGAGATGGCAAGTCTCCTGCTGCCTTCACCTGCCAAAATCCAGTAGGCCCCAGCCTGCTCCTCGCCTAATCCTGGGCTCCAACAGCGTCAGTTGGTGTTCAGAAGTGTCGTCTCCACAGAGCCAAACACCTTCGTTAGAGTGTTAGTGGGGTTCAGCACTGCCAGCTGTTCCCCTGCTGTGGAGATGGCAGTCTCTCCTGCTGTCTCCGCATTACAAAGACAGTAGGCCTCTGCCTACACCCTCCTATTTCCTGGGCTTCAACACAGCCAGTTGTAGTTCGGAAGTGCCGTCCACACGGAAAGAGATACTTGCTCCCGTGTCTCAGTGGGGTTCAGTAATGTCAGCTGATCCCCTGCTGTGTGGATGGCAGTCTCTTCTGCTGTCACCTCATTCAAAATACAGTAGGCCTCTGCCTATACCCTCCTATTTCCTGGGCTTCAACACAGCCAGTTGTAGTTCGGAAGTGCCGTCCACACGGAAAGAGATACTTGCTCCCGTGTCTCAGTGGGGTTCAGTAACGTCAGCTGATCCCCTGCTGTGTGGATGGCAGTCTCTCCTGCTGTCACCTCATTCAAAATACAGTAGGCCTCTGCCTACACCCTCCTATTTCCTGGGCTTCAACACAGCCAGTTGTAGTTCGGAAGTGCCGTCCACACGGAAAGAGATACTTGCTCCCGTGTCTCAGTGGGGTTCAGTAACGTCAGCTGATCCCCTGCTGTGTGGATGGCAGTCTCTCCTGCTGTCACCTCATTCAAAATACAGTAGGCCTCTGCCTACACCCTCCTATTTCCTGGGCTTCAACACAGCCAGTTGTAGTTCGGAAGTGCCGTCCACACGGAAAGAGATACTTGCTCCCGTGTCTCAGTGGGGTTCAGTAACGTCAGCTGATCCCCTGCTGTGTGGATGGCAGTCTCTCCTGCTGTCACCTCATTCAAAATACAGTAGGCCTCTGCCTACACCCTCCTATTTCCTGGGCTTCAACACAGCCAGTTGTAGTTCGGAAGTGCCGTCCACACGGAAAGAGATACTTGCTCCCGTGTCTCAGTGGGGTTCAGTAATGTCAGCTGATCCCCTGCTGTGTGGATGGCAGTCTCTCCTGCTGTCACCTCATTCAAAATACAGTAGGCCTCTGCCTACACCCTCCTATTTCCTGGGCTTCAACACAGCCAGTTGTAGTTCGGAAGTGCCGTCCACACGGAAAGAGATACTTGCTCCCGTGTCTCAGTGGGGTTCAGTAATGTCAGCTGATCCCCTGCTGTGTGGATGGCAGTCTCTCCTGCTGTCACCTCATTCAAAATACAGTAGGCCTCTGCCTACACCCTCCTATTTCCTGGGCTTCAACACAGCCAGTTGTAGTTCGGAAGTGCCGTCCACACGGAAAGAGATACTTGGTCCCGTGTCTCAGTGGGGTTCAGTAATGTCAGCTGATCCCCTGCTGTGTGGATGGCAGTCTCTCCTGCTGTCACCTCATTCAAAATACAGTAGGCCTCTGCCTACACCCTCCTATTTCCTGGGCTTCAACACAGCCAGTTGTAGTTCGGAAGTGCCGTCCACACGGAAAGAGATACTTGCTCCCGTGTCTCAGTGGGGTTCAGTAATGTCAGCTGATCCCCTGCTGTGTGGATGGCAGTCTCTCCTGCTGTCACCTCATTCAAAATACAGTAGGCCTCTGCCTACACCCTCCTATTTCCTGGGCTTCAACACAGCCAGTTGTAGTTCGGAAGTGCCGTCCACACGGAAAGAGATACTTGCTCCCGTGTCTCAGTGGGGTTCAGTAATGTCAGCTGATCCCCTGCTGTGTGGATGGCAGTCTCTCCTGCTGTCACCTCATTCAAAATACAGTAGGCCTCTGCCTACACCCTCCTATTTCCTGGGCTTCAACACAGCCAGTTGTAGTTCGGAAGTGCCGTCCACACGGAAAGAGATACTTGCTCCCGTGTCTCAGTGGGGTTCAGTAATGTCAGCTGATCCCCTGCTGTGTGGATGGCAGTCTCTCCTGCTGTCACCTCATTCAAAATACAGTAGGCCTCTGCCTACACCCTCCTATTTCCTGGGCTTCAACACAGCCAGTTGTAGTTCGGAAGTGCCGTCCACACGGAAAGAGATACTTGCTCCCGTGTCTCAGTGGGGTTCAGTAATGTCAGCTGATCCCCTGCTGTGTGGATGGCAGTCTCTCCTGCTGTCACCTCATTCAAAATACAGTAGGCCTCTGCCTACACCCTCCTATTTCCTGGGCTTCAACACAGCCAGTTGTAGTTCGGAAGTGCCGTCCACACGGAAAGAGATACTTGCTCCCGTGTCTCAGTGGGGTTCAGTAATGTCAGCTGATCCCCTGCTGTGTGGATGGCAGTCTCTCCTGCTGTCACCTCATTCAAAATACAGTAGGCCTCTGCCTACACCCTCCTATTTCCTGGGCTTCAACACAGCCAGTTGTAGTTCGGAAGTGCCGTCCACACGGAAAGAGATACTTGCTCCCGTGTCTCAGTGGGGTTCAGTAACGTCAGCTGATCCCCTGCTGTGTGGATGGCAGTCTCTCCTGCTGTCACCTCATTCAAAATACAGTAGGCCTCTGCCTACACCCTCCTATTTCCTGGGCTTCAACACAGCCAGTTGTAGTTCGGAAGTGCCGTCCACACGGAAAGAGATACTTGCTCCCGTGTCTCAGTGTGGTTCAGTAATGTCAGCTGATCCCCTGCTGTGTGGATGGCAGTCTCTCCTGCTGTCACCTCATTCAAAATACAGTAGGCCTCTGCCTACACCCTCCTATTTCCTGGGCTTCAACACAGCCAGTTGTAGTTCGGAAGTGCCGTCCACACGGAAAGAGATACTTGCTCCCGTGTCTCAGTGGGGTTCAGTAATGTCAGCTGATCCCCTGCTATGTGGATGGCAAAATCTCCTGCTGCCTACACAGTCGTACCACTACTGATTTTTAACCATGCTCCAATTAGGCCTGTGGCTCCACTGTCTCTCATATTTCCCCTGTCCTCCAACCCTGCCAGTTACAGCTCCGAAGTGGCGTCTGCACAATCCACACTTGTTCCTGTGTTACAGGTGTTCAGTCCGGTCAGTTAATCCCCTGATGTGTGTCCGGCAATGTCGCCTGCTCTGTCTACATTCCCATTATGGGAATGTGGACAGAGCAGGCGACATTGCCGGACACACATCAGGGGATTAACTGACCGGACTGAACACCTGTAACACAGGAACAAGTGTGGATTGTGCAGACGCCACTTCGGAGCTGTAACTGGCGGGGTTGGAGGACAGGGGAAATACGAAAATCAGTGAAGCCACAGGCCTAAGTGGAGCTTGGTTCAAATTAGTAGTCTACAACCGATCTTAAAATTTCTTCAATGCAGCCTCAGCCTGCTCCGTGCTTGTCCCTGGGCTTCAACACAGCCAGTTGTTGCTCGGAAGTGCCGTCTTCACAGAGTAAAACACTAGCTCCTGTGTTTGTGGGGTTCAGTAACGTCAGCTGTTCCCCTGCTGTTTTGATGGCAATCTGTCCTGCTGCCTCCCAATTGACAGCACATCAGGCCTCAGCCTGCTAAGTGCTTGTCCTGGGCTCCAACATCGCCAGTTGCTGCTCATAACTGACTTTGGCACGGGTACTCCCTCCTGCCCAGCTTGGTTCCAGCCCTGCCTGCTGTTTCCGGGAAGTGTCAATGTCAGTTTGCCACCCCAAGTTGCCATGTCGTGTTGCGGTTGGGTTAGCCGAGGCTAGGGTGCCAGCAGTTTAGGTGCTTCCTATGTGGACTGCGGGTTCTGGTAAGAAAGGTTTGTTCCATAGTGCCAGTAGGACAAGCACCCCCTGTAGGACTGTGTGATTCGGTAACTGCGGCCAGCTTGCGGCATGCCAACTTTGCTTTTCAGGGGTAACTTCTGATACCCCTCCGGGTTCCAGCACCGTCAGCTGGTTCTCATCAGAGCCTTTGGCCTAGGTGCCTTCATCTCGGTATCCGAGTTCCGGCAACGTCTGCTGGTCCTTGGTAGTGCTTTGTAGCACAGGTACCTCCTGCTTAGTAACCGGGTTCCAGCACCGTCAGCTGGTCCTCGGTTGTGCCATTGGCTCTTATTCCTTCTGCTGCCCCTCCGGGTGCCAGCACTGTCAGCTGGTCCTCGCTATTTCCATTTGCTCTTGCAGCTTATGCTACCCCTCCGGGTTCCAGCACCGTCAGCTGGTTCTCGTCAGAGCCTTTGGCCTAGGTGCCTCCATCTCGGTATCCGAGTTCCGGCAACGTCTGCTGGTCCTTGGTAGTGCTTTGTAGCACAGGTACCTCCTGCTTAGTAACCGGGTTCCAGCACCGTCAGCTGGTCCTCGGTTGTGCCATTGGCTCTTATTCCTTCTGCTGCCCCTCCGGGTGCCAGCACTGTCAGCTGGTCCTCGCTATTTCCATTTGCTCTTGCAGCTTATGCTACCCCTCCGGGTTCCAGCACCGTCAGCTGGTTCTCGTCAGAGCCTTTGGCCTAGGTGCCTCCATCTCGGTATCCGAGTTCCGGCAACGTCTGCTGGTCCTTGGTAGTGCTTTGTAGCACAGGTACCTCCTGCTTAGTAACCGGGTTCCAGCACCGTCAGCTGGTCCTCGGTAGTGCCATTGGCTCTTGTTCCTTCTGCTGCCCCTCCGGGTGCCAGTACCGTCAGCTGGTTCAAGAGGACAAAGAACAGGAAGACAACCACCAAGATGCAGAACAACAAGAGAGAGAAGACAAAGAAGCATAAAAAAAACAAAGCAGAAGAACATTAAGCATAAGACTAATACTCTGAGCAAATGATATTATCTTATTTATAAGCAGAAGAAGACTAAGCAGTGTATGGGGGTGAGTCCGTTCCTCCTCGTGGTGCCCCTGGAAAAGGCCTGCTGCTGCAGGCCAAACTGAACGCGGACAAATCCTGTTGTAAATCTTTTGTGACAGGCAGAACGGAAGGTGTAAACTTCTAACTTTTCTAGATAACAACTACAGGAATGCCTGACACAAACAAGAATATGATGAAGAAGAATAGGAAGAAGATGAAGAAGCTGAATATGTAGAATAATAATTGTTGAATAAGAAGAATATGAAGAATGTAAGAAAAGGAAGAAGAAGAAGAAGAAGAAGAAGAAGAAGAATGTAAAAAAAGGAAGTAGAAGAAGAAGAAGAAGAATGTAAAAAAAGGAATAAGAAGAAGAATGTAAAAAAAGGAAGTAGAAGAAGAAGAAGAAGAATGTAAAAAAAGGAAGTAGAAGAAGAAGAAGAATGTAAAAAAAGGAAGTAGAAGAAGAAGAAGAAGAAAGAAGAAAGAAGAAGAAGACATACATGTCTGGCAAAATATAAATGAGGCTAACATAGTAAATATCTTTGTAACTCCTAACATCTTTAAAAAAAAAGTTTAATTCCTGCTATTACATTTGATTGGGCTAAACCTCTATGGCTTTAATGTCTCCTCCACCTCCCACAATACATTCTACATTATTCTTAGTTGTTTTTCTTCATGTAGAATTAACCTACAAGGAAAGAAAGGGTTTTTTTTAATTCCGATATTTTGGCCCCATTGACTTGCATTGGTTCCCGGTATCGGAATCGGCGATACCGATACTTTTTTTTAAGATCGGCCGATCCATTCCGATCCGATATTTTCAAGTATCGGCTGGTATCGCTCAACTCTAGTGGTGAGCACTTTGAACCCCCAAGGGCTTCACAGAAGTTTATAATGCCCGGGCATGAAAATAAAAAAATCGTATTTTTTCCACAAACATGATCAATTAGTCCCCAATTTTTTCATTTTCCCAAGGGTAACAGGAGAAATTGGACCACAAAAGTTGTTGTCCAATTTGTCCTGAGTACGCTGACACCCCATATGTGGGAGAAAACTACTGTATGGACACACGTCGGGGCTCGGAAGGGAAGCAGTGCCATTTTGGAATGCAGACTTTGATGGAATGGTCTGTGGGTGTCATGTGCGTTTGGAGAGCCCCTGATGTACCTAAACTAATGAAACTCCCAACAAGTGACCCCATTTTGGACACTAGACCCCCCCACGGAACTTATCTAGATGTGTGGTGAGCACTTTGAACCCCCAAGTGCTTCACAGAAGTTAATAACGCTCGGACGTGAAAATAAAAAAATCATTTTTTTCCACAAAAATGATATTTTTGCCCCCAATTTTTTATTTTCCTAAGGGTAACAGGAGAAATTGGACCCCAAAAATTGTTTTGCAATTTGTCCTGAGTAGGCTGATACCCTACATGTGGGGGTAAAACACTGTTTGGGCGCATGGCAGAGCTTGGAAGGGAAGGAGCACCATATGACTTTTTCAACTCAGAATTGGCTGGAATTGAGATCAGATGCAATGTTGCATTTGGAGAGCCCCTGATGTGCCCAAACAGTGGAAACCCCCAATTCTAACTCCAACCCGAACCCCAACACACCCCTAACCCTAATCTCAGCCCTAACCCAAGCCCAAACCCAAGCCCTAACCCAAGCCCTTACCCTAGTCCTAACCCTAACCCTAGCCCTAACCCTAACCCTAATCCTAGCCCTAACCCTAGCCCTAACCCTAGCCCTAATGGAAAAATGGAAATAAATACATTTTTTTAATTTTATTATTTTTCCCTAACTAAGGGGGTGATAACGGGGGGTTTGATTTACTATTTATGGTGGTTTTTATTTTTGGCAGCTGTCGCACGCTAAAAGACGCTTTTTATTGTAAAAATAGTTTTTTGCATCACCACATATTGAGAGCTATAATTTTTCCGTATTTTGACCCACCGAGTCATGTGAGGTCTTATTTTTTGCGGGACGAGTTGACGTTTTTATTGGTACCATTTTCGGGCATGTGACATTTTTTGATCGCTTTTTATTCCGATTTTTGGGACGCAGAATGAACAAAAACCAGCGTTTCATGAATTTCTTTTGGGGGACTGCGTTTACACCGTTCCGCGTGCGGTAAAATTGATAAAGCGGTTTTATTCTTCGGGTCGGTATGGTTACAGCGATACCTCATTTAGGTCTTTTTTTATGTTTTGTCGGTTTTATGCAATGAAAACTATTTTATATAAAAAAATAATTATTTTTGCATCGCTTTATTCTGCGAGCTATAACTTTTTTATTTTTTCGCTGATGATGCTGTGTGATGGCTCGTTTTCTGCGGGACAAGATGATGTTTTCAGTGGTACCATGGATATTTATATGCATCTTTTTGATCGCGCGTTATTATACTTTTTGTTTGGCGGTATGATAATAAATCATTATTTTTTGCTTCGTTTTTTATTTTTATTTTTTAAGGAGTTCGCTAAAGGGGTTAACTAATGGGACAGTTTTATAGGGCGGGTCGTTACGGACGCGGTGATACCTAATATGTGTACTTTTATTGTTTTGGTTTTTTTTTATTTTCAAAAAATGAATTTATTGGGGAATATTTTTTTTTTTTTTTTACTAATTTATTTGGCGATTTTTTTTAAATTATTTTTACACTTTTTTTTTATTTTTTTTTTACTTTATTACATAGTCCCAGGTGGGACATCACTGTCCTGTGACAGATCGCTGATCTGTCACATCACAGATCACTGTGACAGATCAGCAATCTGTCACAGGCAGTGCACATGGCTTCCTCATGCCTGCGCTTTGCAGGCACTGAGGAAGCCAGCTTCCTCCAGGCCCCCAAAGGCCCCCGTCGCCATCTTGGATCCGGGGGCCTGGAGGAAAGGAGTCCCCCGCAGCAGCGCTGCACATTGCGCTGCCGTGGGGGGCTCAGGGAAGCACGGAGGGAGCCCCCTCCCTGCCGATGCTTCCCTTTAACTCCCGGTACACCGCGATCATGTTTGATCGCGGTGTGCAAGGGGTTAACATGTCGGGGCGGTCCGTGACAGCCCCTGACACATAGTGCCGGGTGTCAGCTGTGATAATCAGCTGACACCCGGACGCGATCAGCAGCGCTCACCACGTGGGCGCCGCTGATTGCGCTAGACGTACTATCCCGTCCATGGGCATAGGGGCCCGGGTCCCATGGACGGGATAGTACGTCTGATGTCAGGAAGAGGTTAAAGAGGTTGTCCACTACTTTACATGGATGACCTATCAATGTTGGATAGGCAGGGGTTGGACATCCAGCATCCCTGATGATCAGCTGTTTTGGGGTCGGCGGCAACCGCCTCCCAAAAGTGCTTAATTATGCAGCTGGCAGTCTACTTGTGGTGGCTGCCGCAGGGCACTACATATTCACCCTCTATTGATTTAAAGAGGTGACGGATGTTTAGTACCAAGCCACAACTACCAGAAGACAGAGCAGCTAGGCAAGTGAGTACTGCCGGTCGGTTGCCACTCTCCCAGCACTGAAAACAGCTGATCAACGTGGGTGCCAAACGTCCGATCCCGGGTGATCAGACATTGATGAATAATAATCCTAAGGATAGGTTATCAATGTAAAAGTAGTGAACAAACTCTTTGTGCATGTGGCCTGGCTACTAAAAAAATGATAAAGGCAAGAAATAGGAAGAAAGTCTTCACATTGACAGGATGACAGATCACATTGTTAGCCAAATACTATCTACTACATGATGTTGTCAATGCAGTGGTGCCAAATGTCATCTGTGTCTGTAATTACGTAGTTTCAAAACTTTCACTTCTACACATATTGGACAAACCTTTCTCATGAAAACTTTCATAAACTGCAGTGCTTCCTATGTTGTTTATGTCATCTCTTGTTTTATGTGAAATAAACAATATGTTGGATGTATGACTTGTACACTACGTCAGATGATAAAGTAATACATTTGGAACATTAACAAAGTCTCGACATTGAAATCCTCAAGTGCATTGAGGCATTACAGGGGAAAAAAACAGGGTGACATTAGTTTTTCTTTGCTATAACTATAAAAAAGTAGACTGGGTACACCTACCTAGTAGAGAAACATTATGGGTTATCAAACGAGACATATGCGTTCCAAATATTTGGAGCTTGGAGCGCCAGGTCTGCTCCTGCCTTACCTGTTACCTTTCCACTCACTCCCTCCTAGACCCTTCACAGTCCGGCTTCCGCCACTACATGCGATGGAAACTGCACTCAAAGTGACCAATGACCTTCTGACAGCAAAATGTAACGGTGACCACTCTCTGGTCATTCCTCTCTACCTTTCTGCAGCTTTTGATACTATTAATAATAATAATAATAATAATAAATTTTATTTTTATAGCGCCGACATATTCCGCAGCACTTTACATTTCAGAGGGGATTTATACAGACAATAGACATTACAGCATAACAATAATCACATACAGTAGATTATAACAAATACCAAGAGGAGTGAGGGCCCTGCTTGCAAGCTTACAGTCTATGAGGAGAGAGGTAGACACGAAAGGTGGGTGGTAACAGTTGCCCTGATTGTATGGACCAGCCATAATGTTAAGTGTGTAACAGTACAGAAACAGAGGGCTAATGGATGCATAAAGCATGTGGGAACATGATGCTGGGAACCTGGTTATGGTAAAACTTTTGGCTCTGCCACACAGGGATAGGTTAGGTTAATGTGTTGAGGCGATAGGCCAGTCTGAATAAATGCGTTTTCAGGACACGCTTAAAATTGTGGGGATTGGGGACTAATCGTATTGACCTGGGAAGTGCATTCCAAAGAATTGGCGAGGCACGTGTAAAGTCTTGGAGACGGGAGTGGGAGGTTCTGACTATTGAGGATACTAACCTCAGGTCATCAGCAGAACGGAGGGCGCGGGTAGGGTGGTATACGGAAACAAGGGAGGAGATGTAGGGTGGTGCTGAGCCATGGAGGGCTTTGTGGGTGAGGGTAATAAGTTTACACTGAATTCTGGAGTGGATGGGTAGCCAGTGTAATGACTGGCACAAGGTAGAGGCATCGGTGTAACGATTGGTGAGGAATATGATCCTGGCTGCAGCATTCAAGACAGATTGGAGAGGGGAGAGTTTGGTAAGAGGGAGACCGATTAGAAGAGAGTTACAATAGTCGAGACGAGAATGAATAAGAGAAACAGTAAGAGTTTTTGCAGAGTCAAAAGTAAGAAAAGGTCGAATTCTAGAAATGTTTTTGAGGTGCAGATGACAAGAGCGAGCCAGTGATCGAATGTGGGGGGCAAAGGAAAGCTCGGAATCAAGTATGACCCCAAGACAGCGGGCATGTTGCTGGGGAGTAATAGTGGAACCACAGACGGAAATGGCAATGTCGGGTGTAGGTACATTAGTAGCGGGAGGAAACACAAGGAGTTCAGTCTTTGACAGGTTCAGTTTCAGATATAGTGAGGACATGATATTAGACACAGCGTTTAGACAATCGCCAGTGTTTTCTAGAAAGGCTGGCGTGATGTCAGGAGAAGAAGCGTATAATTGGGTGTCATCAGCATAGAGATGGTACTGGAAACCAAATCTACTGATTGTTTGACCAATAGGGGCAGTGTACAAGGAGAAGAGGAGGGGGCCTAGAACCGATCCTTGAGGAACCCCAACAGTAAGGGGAAGGTGAGAGGAGGAGGAACCGGCAAAAGAAACAGTAAAGGAGCGGTCGGAGAGATAGGAGGAGAACCAGGAGAGAACGGTGTCCTTGAGGCCAATGGAATGGAGCATAGTGAGGAGGAGCTGATGATCCACAGTGTCGAATGCTGCAGAGAGATCCAAGAGAATTAGCATGGAGTAATGACCATTTGATTTAGCTGTTAGCAGATCATTAGAGACTTTAGTGAGGGCAGTTTCAGTGGAGTGTAAAGAGCGGAAACCGGATTGGAGAGGGTCGAGAACAGAGTTTTCTGAGAGATAGCGGATAAGACGGGAGTGGACCAGGCGTTCCAGGAGTTTAGAGATGAAGGGAAGATTAGAGACAGGTCTATAGTTAGCGGCACAGTTTTTGTCGAGGGATGGTTTTTTAAGTAGTGGATGTATGATGGCATGCTTAAATGAGGAGGGAAAAATACCAGAAGAGAGAGAGGTTAAATATTTTAGTTAGGTGAGGGGTGACAGCAGGGGAAAGGGACTGGAGGAGATGTGACGGAAATGGGTCACTGGTGCAAGTAGTTGGGCGAGAAGATGCAAGGAGCCTGCTTACTTCTTCTTCTGTGACTGGTTCAAAACCAGAGAGTGAGTTAGATGCAGTGGGGGAGGGAGGACAGTATGAGGGGATTTGGAGATAATTTCCTGTCGGATCTGGTCAATTTTTTCTTTGAAGTAATTGGCCAGATCGTCAGCTCGGAGCTCCGTGGTTGGGGCCTGTACTCTTGGATTGAGTAGAGAATGAAAAGTGTCAAAGAGACGTTTCGGGTTATTGGACAGTGAGATGATGAGGGTGTTGAAATAGGTTTGTTTGGAGAGGTGAAGGGCAGTGTTGTATGTTCTAAGCATAAACTTAAAATGGATGAAATCTTCGTGTAGATTGGATTTTCTCCACAGACGTTCGGCGCACCTGGAGCACCGCTGCAGGAAACGTGTTTGCACCGTGTGCCAGGGTTGTCGCCGTCTGCGTTGTGGTGTTCTATTTATAGGGGGTGCAAATTCATCCAGGGCAGTTTGAAGTGTTTCATTGTAATGCTTCAATGCAGAATCAGGACATGAGAGGGAGGAGATAGGGGCCAATGAAGACTGCAAGTTCTTCAGAAGTTTCTGGGTGTTAATGGCCTGTATGTTTCTATAAGTCTGGACAGTGGGGGTGACCTGAGCAGCCTGGCAGTTCTTTATAGAGAATGAAATTACAGGGGAAAAAAACAGGGTGACATTAGTTTTTCTTTGCTATAACTATAAAAAAGTAGACTGGGTACGCCTACCTAATAGAGAAACATTATGGGTTATCAAACGAGACATATGCGTTCCAAATATTTGGAGCTTGGAGCGGATACTATTGACCACTATCTCCTACTCTCTAGGCTCCAGTCACTAGGCATTAACGACACTGATCTCTCCTGATTCTCTTCCTAATTTTCTGACTGCTCCTTCAGTGTCTTTTTCGCTGGCTCCACTTCACCTCTTCTTCCTCTCACTGTTGGGGTACCTCAGGGCTCAGTCCTTGACCCCCTTCTCTTCTCCCTCTAAACAGCCCCAATTAGACAGACCATCAGCAGATTGGGCTTTCAGTACCATCTTTATGCTGATGACACACAGCTATACATGTCATCCCCTGACCTTACCCCCGCTGTACTATGGAACGCCAGTGACTGTCTGTCCACAGTCTCCAACATCATGTTCGCTCTCTATTTAAAACTCAACCTTTCCAAAACTGAACTTCTGCTCCCGCTGTCTACTAACCTCCCTAAATCTGACATTTCCCTCTCTGTGGATGGTACCATAATAACACCCTGGCAGCAGGTGCACTGTCTGGGTGTTATATTTAACACTAATCTCTCCTTCACCTCCTATATACAATCTCTTGCCCGCTCTTGCCACTTACACCTAAAGAACATATCTAGAATCAGCCCGTTTCTCACCATAGAAACAACAAAAATCCTCACTGTCAACCTGATACACTCCCGCCTGGACTACTGTAACAGTTTATTAATTGGCCTCCCCTCACTCGACTTTCCTCTCTCCAGTCCATCCTTAATGCAGCAGCCAGGGTCATCCATCTGGCTAATCGGTACTTGAACGCATTCGCTCTTCGCCAGTCGTTACATTGGCTACCCATTCATTATAGGATCCAATTCATATTACTTATTCTCACCCACAAAGTTCTCCACAGTGCGGCACCCCATTACATCTCCTCCCTCATTTCTATCAGCCTAGCCGATTGAGGCATTCTGCAAATGACTTTCAGCTAACCTCTGCACTAATCCGTACCTCCCACTCCCAACGCCAAGACTTCTCTCGCATTGGGCTAATCCTCTGGAATGCTCTACCCCAACTTGAACAGTTTTAGGTGCTCCATCAAAACACATTTGTTCAGAGCAGCCTATCATGTTCCCTAATCAAAGTCATTTTATGTGTAAGTGTGCGTGTGTAGCCCATTCACTATCTCCATCTATCCCCAAATCCCTCAAGATGGCTAGGCCATCATTATAAATAGATCATTGTAAATACACACCTGTATTTTGTATCTCCCCCACCTCTTTGTAGATTGCCAGCTCTCACAAGCAGGGTTGATTTATTTTGCTTTAATCATTGTATTATTGGTAACGTTGTTACTTATGACTGTTGTGTTGAAACTGTTAAACTGTAAAGCTCTGTGGGATATGTTGGTGCTATATAGATAAAGATTATTATTATTATATATATAATGTATTGAACAGCATTTCTGTATAATCAACTACAATGAGTCAATCTTATCCTCTTAATCTGGTGCCATACTGAAGTATACACATCTAAATTACTCCATACTGGGACTTTTGGACCTATACATCACTTTAGCTTTCCATGTAACTAGAAATTTACAGCATTCTGATTAAGAACTGGAGACTAAACGGTTTGAAATAAATGAAGTTCCCTTCTCTACTTACTTACAAACATGTATATCTAGACATTTTTTCTGGTATACTTTTCTAAAAATTTTAAATAAATATATTAATTTTACTGCAACTTATCCAAATGCTGGAACTACCTGACTCACTAACAATGCTCCCACGCACCTGTTTTCCACTACGGCTCTTAAAGAGGTTGTCCACTACATTTTCATTGATGACCAATAGGTCATCAATGTCTGATCAGTGGGGGTCCAACACCCAGCTCTCCCACCAATCAGCTGTTCTAGGTTGCGGTGGCCAGAGCTGCTCAGTCTTCTGAAAGTAGCAGGGGCCGGGTACTGCACATCAACTTCCTATTGGCTTGAATAAGAGGTGGATGTCCAGCACCCTGCCGTGGCCACTATCAGAAGACAGAGCAACTTCACAAATGACGAGCTCCGGCTGCTGGTCGCCAACACCGACACCAAAGAAAACTGATTGGGGGGGATGCTGTGTGTCGGACCCCCACCGATCAGACGTTGATAACCTATGGATAGGTTCTCAATGAAAAAGTAGTGTGGACAACCTCTCTAATTCCACTTGATGGTCAACTGAATACACTTCTTCTTTTGCAATTTTTTTCTAAGTATTTAAAAATATTATTCAATATGCGATTGCTATTTTTTAAAATATTTAATATATGTAAATGTTTTGCTTTTTTGTTTTGTTTTTCTTTTTACCTGATTCATTAAGTTTTATATTTTAGTGACTAGAATGTGACGTGGCACTACTGGTGGCGGTGCTCAAGTAGGGTCCCAAACCAGTAATAGTGATAAAGGAAACTTGGCACTCAACTTATGTGGATGAATAAGGTAGTATTTATTATAGTCAGTGGTACAAAGTCCAGATGTTTCAGTCCAAGTTGACCTTCATCAGTGTACTGACAAAAGACAAAGTATACATGAAAAAATAAAACAAAAATAATACAAATGACCTTTTTGGTCATATATTCCATAGGGAATGCGGATCCCTCAAAAGCATATTTAATTCCATAAACATAGCATGAGAAAAATATAAAAAACAATAAATCATAATATGATAAACAAAACAAAAAGAGTGGTAAAGAGCAAAATTAGGGTTGAGATAATCTACCCAACAGCTATGAACACATTAACAACCGAAGGGTAATCCAAGGAAGGGAAGCAAGAAAGACATTATATTTCACCCCCTTACACTAGCATGAAATAATTTTCAAGATGCTGTTGCGATTGTGTAACAACTCACATGATGAATTAGGTTAAACACTAGAGAGGAGCGACTTTGCCTCCGGGAGGGTCGAGTCGGGTTTCGGACCACTCGAGTCGAACAAAATCGGCCGACTATAGGCAAAAGTCGGGGTTCCGACCGAAACCCAACCCCAATACAAGTCAATGGGGAATAAAAGTCAGCAGTGAGTGGAGGACAGTAAACACACCTACAGGGCCCATTTCAATGGCAATGACATCAATTCTTATTACTTAAGCTTGTCAACCTTAATTTACTTTATAATAATAGTAACGCATTGAAAACTGGGGGTTATTTGCCTAAAGTTGTGGGGGGGTACAGTCCAGTTAGGGAGTTGGAAAAACTGGCATATGTTGAGGTTTATGTAAAAAATTATTATTATTCCGGCTCTTAATTGTTGAGGTTTAGGCTGAACATTCAGCAGCTGCAAATGGAGGAATTGGAGAAGTCGGAGGAAGAGGAGGACAAAGCGAGCCATTTTGCTGGCAACCTATGTGTCATCAGGGGAAGGTGGTACAAAATCCTTTGAAACCCAGGCATGGTTCATTTTAATGAAGGTGAGATCACCTACATTTTGGGTTGACAGCCGGGTCCTTCTTTCTGTCAGGATTGATCCAGCAGCACTGAAGACTCTTTCTGATAGCACACTACCAGCAGGGCAAGCGAGCTCCTGTAAGGCATATTGTGCCAATTCAGGCCAGGTGTCCAGTTTACAGGCCCAGTAGTCAAAGGGAAATGAACTGTGAGGGAGAACATCGATAGGGGAGGAGAGGTAATTTTGAACCATAGTTGACAACTGCTGTCTCCTGTCTGTTGCAATACATTCAGTATTACCTGTCGTGCGAGCGGTACACAAGAAATCAGTCCACAACATCGTCATGAAACCCCTGTCTCCAACACCACTTCAGCTATGTCCACCACGAACACCTCTTCCATGTTGCCCAGTACGGCTCGTGGTAGAACCTGCACCATCTGTGAAGAACAGTCTATGTAACCAATTATAGGTCATCATAAGAAGAAAGAAGTAATTTTTCCATCTGAAATCAAGCCAAGAAGATTTAGATTAGACATCTCCTCTCTTTCTCACCTACCTTTTAACTCCTTACCACACCCCTGCCACTATAGGGCCCTATAGGGTTAGCAGGGTGAGCCGTCGTGGAGTGGGGAGGCCAATTGCGCAGGTCCTAGGGCTCCAACCTCCGCTGCCAGGTAGGGATAACTAGCCAGTGTAGGGATAGGCACCTCCCAGTGGTGATCATTTCTTATGGTATGATGTGTTTTATAATTAAGGTTTTTGTGTAATAAAGTTTGAATTTTTAGTAGAGACATTAGAGATACTGTGATTTCCTTGAATTGATCTTTTGTCAAATAATCTTTTTTGGACTGTGATTCCCTTGTTAATTTAGTACTTTATGGCAGGTCCCATTAATAGGGAGACATGGGCACTAGATGCTAGGGATGTATTCTCTGAACATACGGGTAATAGTGGTTCCATCAAAACACCAGATCTAGGCGAACCTTTCCACGACTTGACTGGGTGCTACAGAGAGAACATTAAATCTTGGTGGGAGGTTCAATCTTTTGAAAACTATATAAAAACAGAATAATACCGAAAGGATTGAGAATTAATATTTTACCAGCACGAAAGAGTATGACTCAGGAACTTATTCAATTGTGGAGAAAAGAACTCTTGGAAAGTTCTATTAGATTTATGCAGATCTTGTTAATTGAAGAAAAATCAAGTTTTGAGAAAAGTAGTAGGAGATTGACAGAGTTGATAGATAATATCTCAAAGTTTAAAGCTGATCCTGATTTCAACAGGAGAGAATCTATTTTACAGACTAATATTGAACGATATCAGTCAGACATTATGGAATGGAAGCAGAAACAGTTTAGTAGGGACAATTGGGAATTCAAGAACAATAGGGTATATACACATTTACTATAGGACACGACTCTTAGGTCAGCCGAAAGGACTGACGTTTCCTCCTCAGACATCTCAGACAGTGAAAGGCGTGAGCCCAGTAGAAATCTTAATAGTGATAACAGGCCACCACGAGAAAGATGGGGAAAATCAGGCAAAAGGTGATACAGAAGGGGTGGAGCCAATTTTTATGCATCAGACAACATACCTTCTGGTTCCTCCTCTGTTGCTTCATCTGTTGGACAACAACATTTTTTGGATAAAAGAAGATTTGGGACCCCATACCATTTGAGAGAACGTATCGGGAATCCCAGATATTGAAAAGACGGGTTGATGACAATAGGATCATAAATCTGACCTCCCATGTATTGACTGAGTGGGAGAGATCTGTCCTTGTTAAGGGTTTTTTATCTTTCCCCACTAGAAAGTTTGATGACTTCTCGTGGATTAAAGACATCAATTTTTTCTGTAGGAATTTGAAATGGAAGAGATTTTTTTAAGGGTCATGATCAAGCTCAATGTTTGGCTCTTGGAATTAATATTGATGAAATGACTGTTGTAAGGATATTGGCTGACCTCTATGAGGAGGGTCAGAGGCCGGAAGGACTGGGATCCTTCACGGACCTCAAACCGAGGAGTACAAAAATGCCTCCCTTGTCTGATAATAATAGTATTGATATCTTTACTAAACTTGTCACAACTGATTTGAAGTCTCTTGGTGAGACAAGACAAAAAAGATACAGTAATTTATCAGATTTAGAAAGAAAAGCCTTGGATAACCTTTCAATGAATAAGGAACTGATTTTTAAGGCCTCAGACAAAGGGGGTAATGTAGTTATCCTGAATCATGAGATCTATAAGGGCATGTGCAACAAAATACTTCATGATAAATCTACCTATGGTAAACTGCGTAAGGACCCCACTGATGATTTCAATAGTCAACTGGAGCTGTTACTGAGTGATGCCCTAAAATCGGGCATCATATCAAGAAATAAAAAGATGTTTATGTTTCAAAAAAATCCTACTGTCCCAATCTTCTATGCCCTACCAAAAGTGCACAAGGGGTTGTCTCCATTGAGGGGACGTCCAATTGTCTCGGGCAATGACTCTATCTCTCAAAATTGTGGAATATATACAGATAGAGTGCTACGACAATTTGTTACGGCACTTCCGTCATATATTAGAGATACCTCGGACCTTTTAAGATTGGGGACACGTCACTAGTAGTGTTGAGCGATACCATCCGATACCCTAAAATATCGGATCGGATGGTATCGGCCCGATACGAAAAAAGTATCGGGTATCGACGATTTCTATACCGGAAGTCCCATTCAAGTCTATGGGACTTCTGGTATCGGAATAAGATAAACCCTTTTCTGTCCTTGTACAGCCTCTCGGGGGGGTGTACAGACCTTCCGGGGGTCTGTGCCGACTGCCCGGGGGTCTGTGCGGACTGCCGGGGGTCTGTGCCGGCCTGTCGGGGGGCTGTGCCAGCCTGCCTGTGGTCTGTACCGACTGTCCGGGGGTCTGTGCAGGCTGCAGCGGGGTGTGCCGGCCTGCCAGTGGTCTGTACCGACTGTCTGGGGGTCTGTACCGGCCTGCCGGGGGGCTGTGCTGGCCTGCCGGTGGTCTATACCGACTGTCCGGGGGTCTGAGCAGGCTGCGGGGGTCTGTGCAGGATCGTCCGATGGGACTACAAGTCCCATCGGGCGATGCCTGCTACCATGACGGTGATTGACACATTAGCCAATGATGGGACAGTAGTAGTCCCATCATCCGGCTAATGTGTTGAATCTACAAAAAAAAAAAATACATACTACATACATGCTACATACATACTACATACATGCTACATGCATACTACATGCATGCAACAAACATACATACTACATATATACCACATGCAACATGCATACTACATATATACTACATGCATGCAACATACATACATACAATATATACTACATGCATGCAACATGCATACTACATATATACCACATGCAACATACATACAACATATATACTACATGCATGCAACATACATACTACATATATACTACATGCATGCAACATGCATTCTACATATATACCACAAATATACTACATGCATGCAACATACATATATACTACATATATACTGCATGCAGCATGAATACTACATATATACTACATGCATGCAACATACATACATACTACATATATACCATATGCATGCAAAATGCATACTACATATATAACACATATATACTACATGCATGCAACATACATATATACTACATATATACTGCATGCAGCATGAATACTACATATATACTACATGCATGCAACATACATACATACTACATATATACCATATGCATGCAAAATGCATACTACATATATAACACATATATGCTACATGCATGCAACATACATATATACTACATGCATGCAACATACATATATACTACATATATACTACATGCAACATGCATGCAACATACATACATACTACATATATACCACATGCATGCAACATGCATACTACATATATACAACATATATACTACATGCATACTACATGTATACCACATGTATGCAACATACATACATACAAGCACCCTCACTAGTCTTCCCATCTTTTGAGGTCCATGCCATCAGACTCTACACCCCCTTCTCCATGCGAGTGGCGGTGGTGTATCGTCCTCCTGGACCCCTCCCATCAGTTCCTGGATCATTTTGCCACTTGGCTTCCACATTTTCTCTCCTGTGACATCCCCACCCTCATCATGGGAGATTTCAACATCCCCATTGCTCTTCCCCTCTCCCTATCTGCTACTCACCTCTTATCTCTAACCTCCTCATTTGGCCTTTCACAGCTTACAAATTCTCCAACACATGAAGACGGAAACACCCTCGACTTGGTCTTCTCTCGGCTTTGTGCAGTGGATGATTTTGCAAACTCCCCTCTCCCGCTCTCTGACCACAATCTTCTTTCATTCTCTATCAAGAACTGCCAGGCCGCTCAGGTCACCCCCACTGTCCAGACTTATAGAAACATACAGGCCATTAACACCCAGAAACTTATAAAGAACTTGCAGTCTTCATTGGCCCCTATCTCCTCCCTCTCATGTCCTGATTCTGCATTGAAGCATTACAATGAAACACTTCAAAGTGCCCTGGATGAATTTGCACCCCCTATAAATAGAACACCACAACGCAGACGGCGACAGCCCTGGCACACGGTGCAAACACGTTTCCTGCAGCGGTGCTCCAGGTGCGCCGAACGTCTATGGAGAAAATCCAATCTACACGAAGATTTCATCCATTATAAGTTTATGCTTAGAACATACAACACTGCCCTTCACCTCTCCAAACAAATCTATTTCAACACCCTCATCACCTCACTGTCCAATAACCCGAAACGTCTCTTTGACACTTTTCATTCTCTACTCAATCCAAGAGTACAGGCCCCAACCACGGGGCTCCGAGCTGACGATCTGGCCAATTACTTCAAAGAAAAAATTGACCAGATTCGACATGAAATTATCTCCCAATCACCTCATACCATGCACTGTCCTCCCTCCCCCACTGCATCTAGCTCACTCTCTGATTTTGAACCAGTCACAGAAGAAGTAAGCAGGCTCCTTGCATCTTCTCGCCCAACTACTTGCACCAGTGACCCATTTCCATCACATCTCCTCCAGTCCCTGTCCCCTGCTGTCACCCCTCACCTAACTAAAATATTTAACCTCTCTCTCTTCTGGTATTTTTCCCTCCTCATTTAAGCATGCCATCATACATCCACTACTTAAAAAACCATCCCTCGACCAAAACTGTGCCGCTAACTATAGACCTGTCTCTAATCTTCCCTTCATCTCTAAACTCCTGGAACGTCTGGTCCACTCCCGTCTTATCCGCTATCTCTCAGAAAACTCTGTTCTCGACCCTCTCCAATCCGGTTTCTGCTCTTTACACTCCACTGAAACTGCCCTCACTGAAGTCTCTAATGATCTGCTAACAGCTAAATCAAATGGTCATTACTCCATGCTAATTCTCTTGGATCTCTCTGCAGCATTCGACACTGTGGATCATCAGCTCCTCCTCACTATGCTCCGTTCCATTGGCCTCAAGGACACCGTTCTCTCCTGGTTCTCCTCCTATCTCTCCGACCACTACTTTACTGTATCTTTTGCCGGTTCCTCCTCCTCTCACCTTCCCCTTACTGTTGGGGTCCCCCAAGGATCGGTTCTAGGCCCCCTCCTCTTCTCCTTGTACACTGCCCCTATTGGTCAAACAATCAGTAGATTTGGTTTCCAGTACCATCTCTATGCTGATGACACCCAATTATGCACTTCTTCTCCTGACTTCACGCCAGCCTTTCTAGAAAACACCGGCGATTGTCTAAACGCTGTGTCTAACATCATGTCCTCACTATATCTGAAACTGAACCTGTCAAAGACTGAACTCCTGGTGTTTCCTCCCTCTACTAATGTACCTATACCCGACATTGCTATTTCTGTGTGTGGTTCCACTATTACTCCCCAGAAACAGGCCCGCTGTCTTGGGGTTATACTTGATTCCGAGCTTTCCTTTGCCCCCCACATTCGATCAGTGGCTCGCTCTTGTCATCTGCACCTCAAAAACATTTCTAGAATTTGACCTTTTCTTACTTTTGACTCTGCAAAAACTCTTACTGTTTCTCTTATTCATTCTCGTCTGGACTATTGTAACTCTCTTCTAATCGGTCTCCCTCTTACCAAACTCTCCCCTCTCCAATCTGTCTTGAATGCTGCAGCCAGGATCATATTCCTCACCAATCGTTACACCGATGCCTCTACCTTGTGCCAGTCATTACACTGGCTACCCATCCACTCCAGAATTCAGTATAAACTTATTACCCTCACCCACAAAGCCCTCCATGGCTCAGCACCACCCTACATCTCCTCCCTTGTTTCAGTATACCACCCTACCCGCGCCCTCCGTTTTGCTGATGACCTGAGGCTAGCATCCTCAATAGTCAGAACCTCCCGCTCCCGTCTCCAAGACTTTACACGTGCCTCGCCAATTCTTTGGAATGCACTTCCCAGGTCAATACGATTAGTCCCCAATTCCCAAAATTTTAAGTGTGCCCTGAAAACGCATTTATTCAGACTGGCCTATCGCCTCAACACATTAACCTAATCTATCCCTGTGTGGCACAGCCAAAAGTTTTACCATAACCAGATTTCCCGCATCATGTTCCCACATGCTTTATGCATCCATTAGCCCTCTGTGTCTGTACTGTTACACACTTAACATTATGGCTGGTCCATACAATCAGGGCAACTGTTACCACCCACCTTTCGTGTCTACCTCTTTCCTCATAGACTGTAAGCTTGCGAGCAGGGCCCTCTTTCCTCTTGGTATTTGTTATAATCTACTGTATGTGATTATTGTTATGCTGTAATGTCTATTGTCTGTACAAATCCCCTCTGAAATGTAAAGTGCTGCGGAATATGTCGGCGTTATAAAAATAAAATTTGAAGTTATTATTATTACTATTATTATTATTACTACTAGTGTTGAGCATTCCAATGCTGCAAATATCGGGTATCGGCCGATATTCGCTGTATCGGAATTCCGACACCGAGTACCGATAATTTTTCAATATCAGATATCGGAATTGGAAGTTCCCATAATGCAAAGAGCCACTGCTGTGGCTCTGATAGGCTGCCGAAATGACGTCATCATGATGCGCGGTCTGTGCGCATCATGATGCCCCGTAAGTTCGTGCCTTCCGGGGGGTCTATGCCGACTGCCCGGGGGTCTGTACCGGCCTGCCGGTGATCTGTACCGACTGTCCGGGGGTCTGAACGGACTGCCGGGGGTCTGTACCGGCCTGCTGGGGGCCTGTGCCAGCCTGCCAGGGGGCTGTGCTGACTGTCCGGGGGACTGTGCAGGCTGCGGGCGTCTGTACCGGCCTGCCGAGAGGCTGTGCCGGCCTGCTGGTGGTCTGTACCGACTGTCCGGGGGTCTGAGCGGACTGCCAGGGGTCTGTACCGGCCTGCTGGGGGGCTGTGCCGGCCTGCCGGTGGTCTGTACCGACTGTCCGGGGGTCTGAGCGGACTGCCGGGGGTCTGTACCGGCCTGCCGGGGGCCTGTGCCGGCCTGCCAGGGGGCTGTGCTGACTGTCCGGGGGTCTGTGCAGGCTGCGGGGGTCTGTACCGGCCTGCTGAGGGGCTGTGCCGGCCTGCTGGTGGTCTGTACCGACTGTCCGGGGGTCTGAGCGGACTGCCAGGGGTCTGTACCGGCCTGCTGGGGGGCTGTGCCGGCCTGCCGGTGGTCTATACCGACTGTCCGGGGGTCTGAGCGGACTGCCGGGGGTCTGTACCGGCCTGCCGGGGGCCTGTGCCGGCCTGCCAGGGGGCTGTGCTGACTGTCCGGGGATCTGTGCAGGCTGCGGGGGTCTGTACCGGCCGGCCGAGGGGCTGTGCTGGCCTGCCGGTGGTCTATACCGACTGTCCGGGGATCTGAGCAGGCTCGTGCGATGGGACTACAAGTCCCATCGGGCAATGCCTGCTACCATGACGGTGATTGACACATTAGCCAATGATGGGACAGTAGTAGTCCCATCATCCGGCTAATGTGTTGAATGTACAAAAAAAAATACATACTACATACATACTACATGCTACATACATACTACATACATACTACATATATACTACATGCATGCAACATACATACATAATACATATATACCACATGCATGCAACATGCATACTACATATATACTACATGCAACATGCATACTACATATATACTACATGCATGCAACATACATACATACAACATATATACTACATGCATGCAACATGCATACTACATATATACCACATATATACTACATGCATGCAACATACATATATACTACATATATACTACATGCAACATGCATACTACATATATACTACATGCATGCAACATACATACATACTACATATATACCACATGCATGCAAGATGCATACTACATATATAACACATATATCCTACATGCATGCAACATACATATATACTACATGCATGCAACATACATATATACTACATATATACTACATGCAACATGCATACTACATATATGCTACATGCATGCAACATACATACTATATATACCACATGCATGCAACATGCATACTACATATATACAACATATATACTACATGCATACTACATATATACCACATGCATGCAACATACATACATACTACTAGTGTTGAGCATTCCGATACTGCAAATTATCGGAAGTTCCCATAATGCAAAGAGACACTGCTGTGGCTCTGATTGGCTGCCGAAATGACGTCATCATGATGCGCCGTCAGATCGGGCCTTCCGGGGGGTCTATGCCGACTGCCCGGGGGTCTGTACCTGCCTGCCGGGGGTCTGTACCGACTGTCCGGGGGTCTGTGCATCCTGCAGGGGTCTGTACCGGCCTGCCGGGGGGCTGTGCCGGCCTGCCGGTGGTCTGTACCGACTGTCCGGGGGTTTGAGTGAACTGCCGGGGGTCTGTACCGGCCTGCCGGGGGGCTGTGCCGGCCTGACGGTGGTCTGTACCGACTGTCCAGGGGTCTGTGTAGGCTGCGGGGGTCTGTACCGGCCTTCCGGGGGGCTGTGCCGGCCTGCCGGGGGGCTGTGCCGGCTGTCCGGGGGTCTGTGCAAGCTGCGGGGGTTTGTACCGGCCTGCCGAGGGGCTGTGCCAGCCTGCCGGTGGTCTTAACGACTGTCCGGAGGTCTGAGCGGACTGCCGGGGGTCTATACCGGCCTGCCGGGGGGCTGTGCCGGCTTTCTGGTGGTCTGTACCGACTGTCCGGGGGTCTGAGCGGACTGTCGGGGGTCTGTCCCGGCCTGCCGGGGGGCTGTGCTGGCCTGCCGGTGGTCTGTACCGACTGTCTGGGGGTCTGTGCAGGCTGCGGGGGTCTGTACCGGCCTGCCGGGGGGCTGTGCCAGCCTGCCGGTGGTCTGTACCGACTGTCCGGGGGTCTGAGCGGACTGCGGGGGTCTGCACTGGCCTGCCGGGGGGGCTGTGCCGGCCTGCCGGGGGGGCTGTGCCGGCCTGCCGGGGGTCTGTGCCGACTGCCCAGGGGTCTGTGCCGACTGTCCGGGGGTCTGTGCAGGCTGCGGGGGTCTGTACCGGCCTGCCGGGGGGCTGTGCCGGCCTGCCGGTGGTCTGTACCGACTGTCCGGGGATCTGAGCGGACTGCCGGGGGTCTGTACCGGCCTGCCGGGGGGCTGTGCAGGCCTGCCGGTGGTCTGTACCGACTGTCCGGGGGTCTGTGCAGGCTGCGGGGGTCTGTACCGGCCTGCTGGGGGCTGTGCCGGCCTGCCGGTGGTCTGTACCGACTGTCCGGGGGTCTGAGCGGACTGCCAGGTGTCTGTACCGGCCTGCCGGGGGGCTGTGCCGACTGCCCGGGGCTCTGTACCGGAATGCCGGTTGTCTGTACCGACTGTTCGGGGGTCTGTGCAGGCTGCGGGGGTCTGTACCGGCCTGCCGGGGGGCTGTGCCGGCCTGCCGGTGGTCTATACCGACTGTCCGTGGGTTTGAGCAGGCTGCGGGGGTCTGTGCAGGATTGTCCAAGGTGACTACAAGTCCCATCGAGCGATGCCTGCTACCATGATGTTGATTGACACATTAGCCAGTGATGGGACAGTAGTAGTCCCATCATCCGGCCTATGTGTTGAATGTAAAAAAAAAAAATACATACTACATACATACTACATACATACTACATACATGCAACATACATACATACTACATATATACCACATTCATGCAACATGCATACTACATATATACCACATATATACTACATGTATGCAACATACATATATACTACATGCAACATGCATACCACATGCATGCAACATACATACTACATATATACCACATGCATACAACATGCATACTACATATATACCACATATGTACTACATGCATGCAACATACATATATAATACATGCAACATGCATACTACATATATACTACATGCATGCAACATACATACTACATATATACCACATGCATGCAACATACATACTACATATATACCACATATGTACTACATGCATGCAACATACATACTACATATATACCACATGCATGCAACATGCAAACTACATATATACCACATATATACTATATATATACCACATTCATGCAACATACATATATACAACATATATACTACATGCAACATACATACTACATGCATGCAACATGCATATATACTACATGCAACAGACATACAGTCATATGTAAAAATCCACAGACCACCTCCAAAGACCTGCAGCATCATCTTGCTGCAGATGGTGTCACTGTGCATCGGTCAACAATATAGCGCATGCATAACGCCTTTTTGTATGACCAAACAAATCAATCTTTGTTTCATCAGTCCACAGGACCTTCTTCCAAAATGTAACTGGCTTGTTCTAATGTGCTTTTGCATACCTCAGGCGACTCTGTTTGTGGTGTGCTTGCAGAAACGGCTTCTTTCGCATCACTCTCCCATACAGCTTCTCCTTGTGCAAAGTGCGCTGTATTGTTGACCGATGCACAGTGACACCATCTGCAGCAAGATGATGCTGCAGGTCTTTGGAGGTGGTCTGTGGATTGTCCTTGACTGTTCTCAGCATTCTTCTTCTCTGCCTTTCTGATATTTTTCTTGGCCTGCCACTTCTGGGCTTAACAAGAACTGTACCTGTGTTCTTCCATTTCCTTACTATGTTCCTCACAGTGGAAACTGACAGGTTAAATCTCTGAGACAACTTTTTGTATCCTTCCCCTGAAAAGCTATGTTGAATAATCTTTGTTTTCAGATCATTTGAGAGTTGTTTTGAGGAGCCCATGATGCCACTCTTCATAGGAGAATCAAATAGGAGAACTACTTGCAAGTGGCCACTTTAAATACCTTTTCTCATGATTTGATACACCTGGCTATGAAGTTCAAAGCTCAATGAGGTTACAAAACCCAATTTAGTGCTTCAGGAAGTCAGTAAAAAGTAGTTAGGAGTGTTCAAATCAAGAAAATGATAAGGGTGCCCATACTTTTGCACCGGTCAAATTTTGTTTAAATGCAGATTGCACATTTTCTGTTAGTGCAATAAACCTCATTTGAATCCAGAAATATAACTGAGTCCATCAGTTATTAGATATATGAAACTGAAATACCTGTTGCAAAAACCAAAATTGCTATTAAGAAAAAAGGTTAACATTAATAGGGGTGCCCAAACTTTTACATATGACTGTATATACTACATGCAACATGCATACTACATATATACTACATGCATGCAGCATACATACTACATATATACCACATGCATGCAACATGCATACTACATATATACAACATATATACTACATGCATGCAACATACATATATACTACATACAATACATTCATACAATACATACATATAGACATACAGTACATATAACAGAGTACATACTCACCATCACTTGTCACTTTGATCCCCGAAGCCATTGTCATATGTGGAATAAATATTAAAATAACAAAGCACCAATATACTCACCCCTGATCTGCAGAAGTCCACGAGTGTCCCACGACGATCTTGCGTGGAGAACAGCAGCATCAGCTGATGCTACTGTTCTCTACGGGCTCCAGGAAACCAGTGTCGGGAGGTAGGTATCCTTCCGCCCTGTATTCCTCCGCCACTGTAAAAAAAAAAAGTCCCTAGTCTCACTTTATGGCAAAAGCTGCGTGGGAAATTTCTCACACAGCAATGCCATAAAATGAGATTAGGGACTTTTTTTTGTTTTTTACAGTGGCGGAGGAATACAGGGCGGAAGGATACCTACCTCCCGACACTGGTTTCCTGGAGCCCGTAGAGAACGGTAGCATCAGCTGATGCTGCTGTTCTCCACGCAAGATCATCGTGGGACACTCGTGGACTTCTGCGGATCAGGGGTGAGTATATTGGTGCGTTGTTATTTTAATATTTATTCCATAGATGACAATGGCTTCAGGGATCAAAGTGACAAGTGATGGTGAGTATGTATTCTATGTTATATGTACTGTATGTCTATATGTATGTATTGTATGAATGTATTGTATGTAGTATATATGTATGTTGCATGCATGTAGTATATATGTAGTATATATGTAGTATGCATGTTGCATGCATGTGGTATATACAGTGGGGAAAAAAAGTATTTAGTCAGTCAGCAATAGTGCAAGTTCCACCACTTAAAAAGATGAGAGGCGTCTGTAATTTACATCATAGGTAGACCTCAACTATGGGAGACAAACTGAGAAAAAAAATCCAGAAAATCACATTGTCTGTTTTTTTTTTCATTTTATTTGCATATTATGGTGGAAAATAAGTATTTGGTCAGAAACAAAATTTCATCTCAATACTTTGTGATATATCCTTTGTTGGCAATGACAGAGGTCAAACGTTTTCTGTAAGTCTTCACAAGGTTGCCACACACTGTTGTTGGTATGTTGGCCCATTCCTCCATGCAGATCTCCTCTAGAGCAGTGATGTTTTTGGCTTTTCGCTTGGCAACACGGACTTTCAACTCCCTCCAAAGGTTTTCTATAGGGTTGAGATCTGGAGACTGGCTAGGCCACTCCAGGACCTTGAAATGCTTCTTACGAAGCCACTCCTTCGTTGCCCTGGCGGTGTGCTTTGGATCATTGTCATGTTGAAAGACCCATCCACATTTCATCTTCAATGCCCTTGCTGATGGAAGGAGGTTTGCACTCAAAATCTCACGATACATGGCCCCATTCATTCTTTCATGTACCCGGATCAGTCGTCCTGGCCCCTTTGCAGTGAAACAGCCCCAAAGCATGATGTTTCCACCACCATGCTTTACAGTAGGTATGGTGTTTGATGGATGCAACTCAGTATTCTTTTTCCTCCAAACACAACAAGTTGTGTTTCTACTAAACAGTTCCAGTTTGGTTTCATCAGACCATAGGACATTCTCCCAAAACTCCTCTGGATCATCCAAATGCTCTCTAGCAAACTTCAGACGGGCCCAGACATGTACAGGCTTAAGCAGTGGGACACGTCTGGCACTGCAGGATCTGAGTCCATGGTGGCGTAGTGTGTTACTTATGGTAGGCCTTGTTACATTGGTCCCAGCTCTCTGCAGTTCATTCACTAGGTACCCCCGCGTGGTTCTGGGATTTTTGTTCACCGTTCTTGTGATCATTCTGACCCCTCAGGGTGGGATTTTGCGTGGAGCACCAGATCGAGGGAGATTATCAGTGGTCTTGTATGTCTTCCATTTTCTAATTATTGCTCCCACAGTTGATTTCTTCACTCCAAGCTGGTTGGCTATTGCAGATTCAGTCTTCCCAGCCTGGTGCAGGGCTACAATTTTGTTTCTGGTGTCCTTTGACAGCTCTTTGGTCTTCACCATAGTGGAGTTTGGAGTCAGACTGTTTGAGGGTGTGCACAGGTGTCTTTTTATACTGATAACAAGTTTAAACAGGTGCCATTACTACAGGTAATGAGTGGAGGAAAGAGGAGACTCTTAAAGAAGAAGTTACAGGTCTGTGAGAGCCAGAAATCTTGATTGCTTGTTTCTGACCAAATACTTATTTTCTACCATAATATGCAAATAAAATGAAAAAAAACAGACAATGTGATTTTCTGGATTTTTTTTTCTCAGTTTGTCTCCCATAGTTGAGGTCTACCTATGATGTAAATTACAGACGCCTCTCATCTTTTTAAGTGGTGGAACTTGCACTATTGCTGACTGACTAAATACTTTTTTTCCCCACTGTATGTAGTATGTATGTATGTTGCATGCATGTAGTATATATGTATGTTGCATGCATGTAGTATATACGTAATATATGTAGTATGCATGTTGCATGCATGTGGTATATATGTAGTATGTGTGTAGTATGTATGTTGCATGTAGTATATATGTATAATATATGTATGTTGCATGCATGTAGTATATATGTGGTATATATGTAGTATATATGTATGTTGCATGCATGTAGTAAATATGTGGTATATATATAGTATGCATGTTGCATACATGTGGTATATATGTAGTATGTACAGTGGGGAAAAAAAGTATTTAGTCAGTCAGCAATAGTGCAAATTCCACCACTTAAAAAGATGAAAGGCGTCTGTAATTTACATCATAGGTAGACCTCAACTATGGGAGACAAACTGAGAAAAAAAAATCCAGAAAATCACATTGTCTGTTTTTTTTTCATTTTATTTGCATATTATGGTGGAAAATAAGTATTTGGTCAGAAACAAAATTTCATCTCAATACTTTGTGATATATCCTTTGTTGGCAATGACAGAGGTCAAACGTCTTCTGTAAGTCTTCACAAGGTTGCCACACACTGTTGTTGGTATGTTGGCCCATTCCTCCATGCAGATCTCCTCTAGAGCAGTGATGTTTTTGGCTTTTCGCTTGGCAACACGGACTTTCAACTCCCTCCAAAGGTTTTCTATAGGGTTGAGATCTGGAGACTGGCTAGGCCACTCCAGGACCTTGAAATGCTTCTTACGAAGCCACTCCTTCGTTGCCCTGGCGGTGTGCTTTGGATCATTGTCATGTTGAAAGACCCAGCCACGTTTCATCTTCAATGCCCTTGCTGATGGAAGGAGGTTTGCACTCAAAATCTCACGATACATGGCCCCATTCATTCTTTCATGTACCCGGATCAGTCGTCCTGGCCCCTTTGCAGAGAAACAGCCCCAAAGCATGATGTTTCCACCACCATGCTTTACAGTAGGTATGGTGTTTGATGGATGCAACTCAGTATTCTTTTTCCTCCAAACACGACAAGTTGTGTTTCTACCAAACAGTTCCAGTTTGGTTTCATCAGACCATAGGACATTCTCCCAAAACTCCTCTGGATCATCCAAATGCTCTCTAGCAAACTTCAGACGGGCCCGGACATGTACAGGCTTAAGCAGTGGGACACGTCTGGCACTGCAGGATCTGAGTCCATGGTGGCGTAGTGTGTTACTTATGGTAGGCCTTGTTACATTGGTCCCAGCTCTCTGCAGTTCATTCACTAGGTCCCCCCGTGTGGTTCTGGGATTTTTGCTCACCATTCTTGTGATCATTCTGACCCCACGTGGTGGGATTTTGCGTGGAGCACCAGATCGAGGGAGATTATCAGTGGTCTTGTATGTCTTCCATTTTCTAATTATTGCTCCCACAGTTGATTTCTTCACTCCAAGCTGGTTGGCTATTGCAGATTCAGTCTTCCCAGCCTGGTGCAGGGCTACAATTTTGTTTCTGGTGTCCTTTGACAGCTCTTTGGTCTTCACCATAGTGGAGTTTGGAGTCAGACTGTTTGAGGGTGTGCACAGGTGTCTTTTTATACTGATAACAAGTTTAAACAGGTGCCATTACTACAGGTAATGAGTGGAGGAAAGAGGAGACTCTTAAAGAAGAAGTTACAGGTCTGTGAGAGCCAGAAATCTTGATTGCTTGTTTCTGACCAAATACTTATTTTCCACCATAATATGCAAATAAAATGAAAAAAAAACAGACAATGTGATTTTCTGGATTTTTTTTTCTCAGTTTGTCTCCCATAGTTGAGGTCTACCTATGATGTAAATTACAGACGCCTCTCATCTTTTAAAGTGGTGGAACTTGCACTATTGCTGACTGACTAAATACTTTTTTTCCCCACTGTATGTTGCATGCACGTAGTATATATGTAGTATGCATGTTGCATGCATGTAGTATATATGTTGTATGTATGTTGCATGCATGTAGTATATATGTGGCATATATGTAGTATGCATGTTGCATGCATGTAGTATATATATAGTATGTATGTTGCATGTAGTATATATGTAGCATATATGTATGTTGCATGCATGTAGTATATTTGTGGTATATATGTAGTATGCATGTTGCATGCATGTAGTATATATGTAGTATGTATGTATGTTGCATGCATGTAGTATATATGTAGTATGTATGTTGCATGTAGTATATATGTAGTATATATGTATGTTGCATGCATGTAGTATATTTGTGGTATATATGTAGTATGCATGTTGCATGCATGTGGTATATATGTAGTATGTGTTGTGAGTTCATTTTTCCCTTCACCATTGAGGTCTGATGAACTCCCTCCTCTGGTGAAGGAAGGTAGTGAGACTGATTACCAAACATCTGGGCAGCTAGATGATGACTGGGTGGCTGGAATTGAGGACTGGATATAAGGCTGCCGACGCCCTTCTTCCTGGCTGGTGATTTTCCTGCTGGATTCTTGGAGACCAGTCTGATTCCTGCATCTCAAAGCTAAGTTTCTCTGCTCTGCTTTGTACTCTTCAGTTTTGTTTTTGTTTTGCCTTGTTTTTTGGGAGTTCTGCCATCCCCGGCCGGGGGTGAGCTGAATTCCATTTTTGTCTCTGATCTGTTGATCTTTTGCTCTGTCTTCAGAATATACCTGAGTGTTGATATAGTCTTTTGAAGCCTAGCGACTTCAGGGCCTGTTTTTCCTATTAGTCGGTTATCTCATTTTGATAGGGTTTTTGCGGATGGCAGACAGCAGCTTTCCTATCCTGTCCTATGTGGTTAGCTTGGGCCCCATTATTTGCTCAACCTATCTTTCTATCTGTGTTAGTGTTTTCATCTTGCTTCACCGTCATTATATGTTTGGGGCTGCCTATTGCTTTGGGGTCTGCTCTGGGGCAGTTTAGTTTTTCTCCTTTCTGTCTTTAGGCTATGTAGTTCTCCGGCTGTGATCGAGGGGTCTAGGGCACCGTAGGAACCCCCCACGGCTACTGCTAGTTGTTGTGGATAGGTCCAGGGGTCTGCAATCCGATAGCTGCCAACCTCTCTGGTTTTTCTGGACTTAGCTGGTATTTTGTTTTTTCCTCCTTCGGTGACTCATCATAGCAGAATCATCAGCCATACCGCAGATCCTAGGGTACTCAATAGCAGGAGAGAATTGTAAAAAAAAAATAAATAAAAAGGGAAAAGAAAAAAAAAAGTGTCAGAATTTTTTTTTTTTTTTTGTGTGCATATTTTTTCCTCTATATCTCTGAGGCCGTAGGGGGAATTTTTCTCTCAATGGAGACGAAGCAATTGTCTGATCGTGTGGAGCAGCTCGCTGCTGAAGTGCGGGGAATTTCCACCTATCTTGCTCATTCACATGCTGCTGAACCAAAGATTCCCACTCGTGATGTGTTTTTTGGGGATCGGTCTAGATTCTTGAATTTCAAGAATAATTGTAAATTATTTTTTGCCTTGAAGCCTAACTCATCGGGAAACTCCGCGCAGCAGGTTAAAATTCACATCTCTTTGCTGCGTGGCGATCCCCAGGATTGGGCGTTTTCTTTGAAACCTGATGATCCTATTCTGAATAATGTGAACGCATTTTTTCAAGCCTTGGGGTTGTTGTATGATGAACCAAATGCTATTGATCAGGCTGAAAAGACCCTGTTGGCATTAAGCCAGGGTCGGGATTCGGCAGAGTTGTACTGTCAAAAATTCCGAAAGTGGGCGGTCCTTACTACCTGGAATGATGGTGCCTTGGCAGCCCTCTTTCGGAAAGGTTTGTCAGAAACTGTAAAAGATACTATGGTGGGATTTCCTGTTCCCTCTGGTCTTGACGATTCTATGTCATTAGCCATTCAGGTGGATCGGCCTTTACGTGAACGCAAAACTACACGAGAGATGTTGCCACCTGTTGAACAAATGTCTGAACCTATGCAATGTGATAGAGTTTTGTCTAGGGCGCAACGTCAGGAGTTCAGAAGGTGTAATAAGCTGTGTTTTTTTTGTGGAGATGCCTCGCATATTATTTCTGTCTGCCCTAAATGAGAGAAACGTGCACACACATCTTCTGTGGGTGATGTTCAACCTAAGTTTCTTCTGGCAATTACTCTGATCTGCTCCCTGTCCACATTTTCCGCCAAGGCTTTTGTGGATTCAGGAGCAGCTCTTAATCTGATGGACTTGGATTTTGCTAAACGTTGTGGATTTCCTATGACACCTCTGCGGATGCCTATCCCTTTGAGGGGTATTGATGCTACTCCTTTGGCGAAGAATAAACCTCAGTTTTGGACCCAGGTGGTAATGCGGGTCGCCCCAGACCATCAAGAAAATTGCAGATTTTTGGTGTTGCATAATTTGCATGATACCATTGTTCTGGGGTTTCCCTGGTTGCAAATCCATAATCCAGTTCTGGATTGGAAATCTTTGTCTGTGGTGAGTTGGGGTTGTCGGTGTGCCCTTAGTGATGCTCCTGTTTTCTCCACCTCTCCCCAGTCACATGATGTTCCTGACTATTTGGCTGACTTTTATGATGTATTTAGTGAGAATGAGTCTGCGTCTTTGCTTCCTCATAGGAGTTATGACTGTGCAATTGAGCTGAACCCGGGGTGTAAATTCCACAAGGGTCTGCTTTTCAATTTATCTGTACCCGAGCACGAGGCTATGCGATCCTATATTAAGGAGGCATTGGAGAAGGGTCATATTAGACCATCCTCTTCACCCTTAGGTGCTGGGCTTTTTTTTGTGGCTAAAATGGATGGTTCATTAAGGCCTTGTATTGACTATCGTGCCCTCAACAAAATTACTGTTAAATATCAGTATCCGTTACCCCTGATTTCTGATCTATTCTCCAGAGTTAAAGGTGCTTGCTGGTTTACCAAGCTTGACCTCAGGGGGGCGTATAATCTTAATCGCATTAAGCATGGGGATGAATGGAAGACGGTGTTTAATACTCCGGAGGGACTTTTTGAGTACCTGGTGATGCCTTTTGGGCTCACTAATGCCCCTTCTGTCTTCCAGTGCTTCATGAACGATATATTCCGAGACTGTGGATACATTTTTGATTATCTATCTGGATGATATTTTGATCTTTTCCAAGAACTGGGACTCTCATGTGGAACATGTTCGGACTGTGTTCCGGATTTTGAGGGAGAATTCCCTGTATGTCAAGGGATCGAAATGCCTTTTTGGGGTACAGAGGATTTCATTTTTGGGATTTATTTTGTCTCCGTCAACTATTGAAATGGACCCGGCCAAGGTACAGGCCATTTATGATTGGGTTCAGCCCACTTCTTTGAAGGCCCTCCAGAAGTTTTTGGGTTTTGCTAATTTTTATCGGAAATTTATAGCTAATTTTTCTGGTATTGCCAAGCCATTGACGGATTTGACTTGGAAGGGTGCTGATGTGGTCTCCGGAGGCTGTTTCTTCCTTTCAGGAGCTGAAGCGAAGATTCACTTCTGCTCCGGTTTTGCGGCAACCTGATGTCTCACTCCCGTTTCAGGTGGAGGTGGACGCTTCTGAGATTGGTGCAGGAGCGGTGTTGTCCCAAAAAGATCCTGTGACATCTAAAATAAATCCTTGTGCTTTCTTTTCCCGAAAGTTCTCCTCATCCGAACATAACTATGATGTTGGGAATCGGGAACTGTTGGCCATGAAATGGGCATTTGAGGAGTGGAGACATTGGTTGGAGGGAGCCAAACACCAAGTCGTGGTCCTTACTGACCACAAGAATTTGATTTACCTGGAGTCGGCCAAGCGCTTGAATCCTAGACAGGCTAGGTGGGCCTTGTTTTTCACACGTTTTGATTTTGTGGTCTCTTTTCTTCCGGGCACTAAGAATGTCAAGGCAGACGCCCTCTCTAGGAGTTTCCTTGCTGATTCTCCTGTTGTGACTAAGCCTGCTACCATCTTAGGCGAAGGGGTAGTTCTTTCTGCCATCTCGCCTGATTTGAGACATGCTCTGGAAGAGTTTCAGGAGGACAAACCTGAGCGTTGTCCCAGTGGAAAGTTGTATGTTCCTGACCAGTGGAGGAAGAGAGTGATGTCTGAAGTTCATTGCTCTACATTGGCTGGTCATCCAGGTATTTTTGGTACTAGAGATCTGGTGAGTAGTGTTGAGCATTCCGATACCGCAAGTATCGGGTATCGGCCGATACTTGCTGTATCGGAATTCCGATACCGACATCCGATATTTTTTCAATATCGGATGTCGGTATCGGAATCGGAAGTTCAAAGTTGATTGACAGCCTGACGTCATCATGATGCGCGGTGTGTGCGCATCATGATGCGCCGTCATTTCGGGCCTTCCGGGGGTCTCTGCCAGCCTGCCGGGGGGCTGTGCAGGCTCCGGTGGTCTGTGCCGGCCTGCCGGTGGTCTGTGCAGGCTCCGGGGGGCTGTGCCGGCCTGCCGGGGGGCTGTGCCGGCCTGCCGGTGGTCTGTGCAGGCTCCAGGGGGCTGTGCCGGCCTGCCGGGGGGCTGTGCAGGCTTCGGGGGTCTGTACATATTACATATATACTACATGCATGCTACATACAATACATTCATACAATACATACATAGACATACAGTACATATAACATAGAGTAACATACTTACCAATACTTGTCACATTGTTCCCCGAAGCCATTGTCTTGTACGGAATAAATATTAAATATTAAAAAAAAAGTCCCTAGTCTCACTTTATGCCATTGCTGCGTGGGAAATTCTTTTTTTTAAGTGGCGGAGCAATACAGTGCGGAAGGATACCTACCTTCCGTCATTGGATTCCTGCAGCCCGTAGAGAGCGGCAGCATCAGCTGATGCTGAAGTTCTCTACCCAAGATCGTCGTGGGACACACTCGTGGACTGCTTCGGATCATGGGTGAGTATTTTTGTGGTTTGTTATGTTAATATTTATTCCGTACACGACAATGGCTTCGGGGAACAATGTGACAAGTATTGGTAAGTATGTTACTCTATGTTATATGTACTGTATGTCTATGTATGTATTGTATGAATGTATTGTATGTAGCATGCATGTAGTATATATGTAGTATGTATGTAGCATGTAGTATGTATGTAGCATGCATGTAGTATATATGTAGTATGTATATAGCATGTAGTATGTATGTAGCATGCATGTAGTATATATGTAGTATGTATGTAGTATGTATGTAGCATGTAGTATGTATGTAGCATGCATGTAGTATGTATGTAGCATGCATGTAGTATATATGTAGTATGCATGTAGCATGTAGTATGTATGTAGCATGCATGTAGTATATATGTAGTATGTATGTAGTATGTATGTAGCATGTAGTATGTATGTAGCATGCATGTAGTATGTATGTAGCATGCATGTAGTATGTATGTAGCATGCATGTAGTATGTATGTAGTATACATGTAGTATGTATGTAGCATGCATGTAGTATATATGTAGTATGTATGTAGTATGTATGTAGCATGTAGTATGTATGTAGCATGCATGTAGTATGTATGTAGCATGCATGTAGTATGTATGTTACATGTAGTATATATGTAGTATGCATGTTGCATGCATGTAGTATATATGTAGTATGTATGTTGCATGCATGTAGTATATATGTAGTATGTATGTTGCATGCATGTAGTATATATGTAGTATGTATGATGCATGCATGTAGTATGTATGTAGTATGTAGCATGTATGTAGCATGCATGTAGTATGTATGTTGCATGTAGTATATATGTAGTATGTATGTTACATGTAGTATATATGTAGTATGCATGTTGTATGTATGTAGCATGTATGTAGCATGTAATTTTTTTTTTTTTACATTCAACACATTAGCCGGATGATAGGACTACTACTGTCCCATCATTGGCTAATGTGTCAATCACTGTCATGGTAGCAGGCATCGCCCGATGGGACTTGTAGTCCCATCGGACGATGCCTGCACAGACCCCCGAAGCCTGCACAGACCACCGGCAGGCCGGCACAGCCCCCCGGCAGGCCGGCACAGCCCCCCGGAGCCTGCACAGACCACCGGCAGGCCGGCACAGCCCCCCGGCAGGCCGGCACAGACCACCGGAGCCTGCACAGCCCCCCCGGCAGGCCGGCACAGCCCCCCAGCAGGCCGGCACAGACCACCGGAGCCTGCACAGACCCCCTGGCAGGCCGGCACAGCCCCCCGAAAGGCCTGTACAGACCCCAGAGAGGCTGTACAAGGCAAAAATAGGGTTTTTCTTATTCCGATACCGGAAGTCCCATAGACTTGAATGGGACTTCCGGTATCGGAATTGGCGATACCGATACTTTTTTTTAAGATCGGCCGATCCATTCCGATCCGATACTTTGAAGTATCGGACGGTATCGCTCAACTCTACTGGTGAGTCGTCTTTTTGGTGGCCCACCTTGTCTCATGATGTCAGGAATTTTGTGCAGTCCTGTGGGACTTGCTCCCGGTCTAAACCTTGTTCTCGCTCTAGTGGCTTGTTGATGCCTTTGCCGGTGCCCAGGAGGCCATGGACCCATATTTCAATGGATATTATCTCTGATATGCCTGTCTCTCAGAGAATGACTGTTATTTGGGTGATTTGTGATAGATTCTCTAAGATGGTCCATCTTGTACCACTCCCTAAGTTGCCATCTTCCTCTGAGTTGGTGCCCTTGTTTTTGCAACAGGTGGTTCCCTTGCACGGGATTCCTGAGAACATTGTATCTGACTGAGGAGTTCAGTTTGTGTCTAGATTTTGGAGGACTTTCTGTTCCAAGCTGGGAATTCAGTTGTCCTTCTCCTCTGCGTTTCACCCTCAGGCCAATGGGCAGACGGAGAGAACAAACCAGACTTTGGAGTCATATTTGAGATGTTTTATTTCTGCTGATCAGGATGATTGGGTTTCATTTTTGCCCTTGGCCAAATTTTCTTTAAATAATAGAGCTAGTTCTGCCACTTTGATGTCACCTTTTTTTTGTAACTTTGGTTTTCACCCTCGATTTTCTTCAGGGCAGGTGGAGCCTTCTGCCTGCCCAGGTGTTGACACTGTGGTGGAGAGAATGCACCAGATCTGGGACCAAGTAGTGGATAAGTTGTCTCTCTCCCAGGAAAAGGCCCAGCGGTTTTCCAACCGGCGTAGGACCGTTGGTTCCCAGTTTAAGGTGGGTGATATGGTTTGGTTGTCATCAAAAAATATCGCTATGAAGGTGGCTTCTCCTATGTTTAAGCCTAGATTTATTGGACCTTACAAGATTTTGGAGATTATTAATCCGGTCTCTTTTCGGTTGGCTCTTCCTGTCACATTTAAAGTTCATAATTTGTCCTTGTTGAAGAGGTTTGTTGAACCAATAGTTCCTGTGGTGGCACCTCCTGACCCTATATTGGTTGAAGGTAACATGGAATATGAGGTAGAGAAGATACTGGATTCCCGTCTGGCTAGACGGAGACTCCAGTATTTGGTTAAGTGGAAGGGTTATGGTCAGGAGGATAATTCCTGGGTCTCTGCCTCTGATATTCATGCCGAAAAATTGGTGCGTGAATTTCATCGGGCTCACCAGGATCGCCCTGGTGGCATGGATGAGGGTTTGGTGACCCCTCCTCAAGGGGGAGGTACTGTTGTGAGTTCATTTTTCCCTTCACCATTGAGGTCTGATGAACTCCCTCCTCTGGTGAAGGAAGGTAGTGAGGCTGATTACCAAACACCTGGGCAGCTAGATGATGACTGGGTGGCTGGAATTGAGGACTGGATATAAGGATGCTGACGCCCTTCTTCCTGGCTGGTGATTTTCCTGCCGGATTCTTGGAGACCAGTCTGATTCCTGCATCTCAAAGCTAAGTTTTTCTGCTCTGCTTTGTACTCTTCAGTTTTATTTTTGTTTTGCCTTGTTTTTTGGGAGTTCTGCCATCCCCGGCCGGGGGTGAGCTGAATTCCATTTTTGTCTCTGATCTGTTGATCTTTTGCTCTGTCTTCAGAATATACCTGAGTGTTGATATAGTCTTTTGAAGCCTAGCGACTTCAGGGCCTGTTTTTCCTATTAGTCGGTTATCTCATTTTGATAGGGTTTTTGCGGATGGCAGACAGCAGCTTTCCTATCCTGTCCTATGTAGTTAGCTTGGGCCCCATTATTTGCTCAACCTATCTTTCTATCTGTGTTAGTGTTTTCATCTTGCTTCACCGTCATTATATGTTGGGGGCTGCCTATTGCTTTGGGGTCTGCTCTGGGGCAGTTTAGTTTTTCTCCTTTCTGTCTTTAGGCTATGTAGTTCTCCGGCTGTGATCGAGGGGTCTAGGGCACCGTAGGAACCCCCCACGGCTACTGCTAGTTGTTGTGGATAGGTCCAGGGGTCTGCAATCCGATAGCTGCCAACCTCTCTGGTTTTTCTGGACTTAGCTGGTATTTTGTTTTTTCCTCCTTCGGTGACTCATCATAACAAGTATGTATGTATGTTGCATGCAAGTAGTATATATGTAGTAGGCATGTTGCATGCATGTAGTATATATGTTGTTTGTATGTTGCATGCATGTAGTATATATGTGGTATATATGTAGTATGTATGTATGTTGCATGCATGTAGTATATATGTAGTATGCATGTTGCCTGCATGTAGTATATATGTTGTATGTATGTATGTTGCATGCATTTGGTATATATAGTATGTATGTATGTTGCATGCATGTAGTATATATGTAGCATGTATATAGTATGTATGTAGCATGTAGTATGTATGTAGTATGTATTATTTTTTATTTTTATTTTTTTACATTCAACACATAGGCCGGATGATGGGACTACTACTGTCCCATCATTGGCTAATGTGTCAATCACCGTCATGGTAGCAGGCATCGCCCGATGGGACTTGCAGCCCCCCGGCAGGCCGGTACAGACCCCCGGCAGTCCGCACAGACCACCGGGCAGTTGGCACAGACCCCCGGACAGTCGGCACAGCCCCCGGCAGGCCGGCACAGCCCCCCGGCAGGCCGGTACAGACCCCTGTCAGTCCGCTCAGACCCCCAGACAGTTGGTACAGACCACCGGCAGGCCGGCACAGCCCCCCGGCAGGCCGGTACAGACCCCCGCAGCCTGCACAGACCCCCGGACAGTCGGTACAGACCCACGGCAGTCCGCACAGACCCCTGGGAAGTCGGCACAGACCACCGGGAGGCCGGTACGGACCCCCGGCAGTCCGCACAGACCCCCGGGCAGTCGGCACAGACCCCCGGCAGGCCGGTACAGAACCCCGGGCAGTCGGCATAGACCCCCCCGGAAGGCCCAAACTGATGGCGCATCATGATGTGCACAGACCGCGCATCATGATGACGTCATTTCGGCAGCCAATCAGAGCCACAGCAGTGGCTCTTTGCATTATGGGAACTTCCGATTCCGATATCCGATATTGAAAAATATCGGTACTCGGTATCGGAATTCCGATACAGCGAATATTGGCCGATACCCGATATTTGCAGTATCGGAATGCTCAACACTAGTAGTATGTATGTATGTTGCATGCATGTGGTATATATGTAGTATGCATGTAGTATATATGTTGTATATATGTAGTATGCATGTTGCATGCATGTAGTATATATGTGGTATATATGTAGTATGCATGTTGCATGCATGTAATATATATGTGGTATATATGTAGTATGCATGTTGCATGCATGTGGTATATATGTAGTATGTATGTATGTTGCATGCATGTAGTATGTATGTAGCATGTATGTAGTATGTATGTTGTATGTAGTATGTATGTAGTTTGTATTTTTTTTTTTTTTTACATTCAACACATAGGCCGGATGATGGGACTACTACTGTCCCATCATTGGCTAATGTGTCAATCACCGTCATGGTAGCAGGCATCGCCCGATGGGACTTGTAGTCCCATCGGACGATGCCTGCACTGACCCCCGCAGCCTGCACAGACCCCCTGACAGTCGGCACAGCCCCCCATACAGTCGGCACAGCCCCCCGGCAGGCCGGTACAGACCCCCGGCAGCCCGGTACAGAGCCCCGGCAGGCCGGTACAGACCCCCGGACAGTCGGTACAGACCACCCGCAGGCCGGTACAGACCCCCGCAGCCTGCACAGACCCCCGGACTGGTGGTACACACCACCGGCAGGCCGGCACAGCCCCCGGCAGGCCGGTACAGACCCCCGGACAGTCGGTACAGACCATCGGCAGGCCGGCACAGCCCCCCGGCAGGCCGGTACAGACCCTCGCAGCCTGCACAGACCCCCGGACAGTTGGCACAGCTCCCCAGCAGGCCGGCACAGCCCCCCGGCAGGCTGGTACAGACCCCCGGCAGGCCGGTACAGACCCCCGGACAGTCGGTACAGACCCCCGGCAGGCCGGCACAGCCCCCCGACAGGCCGGTACAGACCCCCGCAGCCTGCACAGACCCCCGGACAGTCGGTACAGACCCCCGGCAGTCCGCACAGACCCCCGGACAGTCGGCACACACCCCCGGACAGTCGGCACAGCCCCACCGGCAGGCCGGCACAGCCCCCCGGCAGTCCGCTCAGACCCTCAGACAGTCGGTACAGACCACCGGCAGGCCGGCACAGCCCCCCGGCAGGCCGGTACAGACCCCCGCAGCCTGCACAGACCCCCGGACAGTCGGTACAGACCACCGGCAGGCCGGTACAGACCCCCGGCAGTCCGCACAGACCCCCGGGCAGTCGGCACAGACCCCCGGGCAGTCGGCACAATCCACCGGGAGGCAGGTATGGACCCCCAGTCAGTCGGCACAGACCCCCGGCAGGCCGGTACAGAACCCCGGGCAGTTGGCATAGACCCCTCCGGAAGACCCGAACTGACGGCGCATCATGATGCGCACTGACCGCGCATCATGATGACGTCATTTCGGCAGCCAATCAGAGCCACAGCAGTGGCTCTTTGCATTATGGGAACTTCCGATTCCGATATCCGATATTGAAAAAATATTGGTACTCGGTATTGGAATTCCGATACAGCGAATATCGGCCAATACCCGATATTTGCAGTATCGGAATGCTCAACACTAGTCACTAGATGATAATGTACTCTTGGCCTCAATTGATGTTGAGGCCTTATATAGCAGTATTCCCCATGATATGGGATTAAAAGCAGTGGAGTTTTTCTTGAGATCCAGAGGGGTACATTGCATTGCTCATAGTGAACTAATTTGCACTTTATTGCAATTCTTGTTGACACACAACTATTTTCTATTTGACGGCATATTCTACCACCAGCTCAGGGGCACCGCGATGGGCAGCCCCTGTGCGCCCATGTATGCCAACTTGCTCCTGGGCTGGTGGGAAGATACAGTTATTTTTGGCTTAGACAGAACAGCATGGTGGTGCCCCCAGATAATCTTCTGGGGGTGCTACATTGATGATATTTTGATTTTTTGGTCAGGTGATGTATCCTCCTTTAATAATTTTGTTAAAGAACTTAATGTCAATGATATAGGCCTTAAATTCACCTCTGATGCCAATTTAAAATCCATTAACTTTTTGGATATCAATATTTGTAAGGGTGTCGGTGGTCTATTAGAAACAAAAATATTTAGGAAATCATCCTCGACCAATAATCTCCTTGACTGGGGGAGCAATCACCCCTTGAGCCTACGTAAGGGTATACCCAAGGGACAATATTTTAGGGTTAGGAGAAATTGTTCCGAAACATCTGGCTTCTACAAACAAGCCAAGGTGTTGAAAAATAGATTTCTCGATAGGGGTTACCCCAAAAAGGTTCTTCTTACAGATGCATTTAAGGTGGCTGAGACATGCACCAGGAGTGATCTTCTATATCCCAAAGAGAAGCTAAATGTTAAAAAGTGCGCATTATTGGGAATTATGATGTGTGTCCATGGCAAGTGCGCAATATAATCACAAAATACTGGGGGATTCTGAAGGCGGATAGTGAAATTTCTGCGCTTCTACCGGACACTCCGGCCATCACATACAGGAGTGGTAGATCAATTGTAGGTCAGTTGGTGCATAGTCTCTCTACTCCACCACCAAAAAAGAACACCTGGTAGGAGAGGAGAGCAGTAGGAACCTTCAAATGTGGGGGCTGCTCCTTCTGTGGTTTTATTGGAGTTGGGAAAGAATTTTCTAGTGCCTCGACGGGTAGACTCTATCAAAATAGACATTTTGCCAATTGTAAAACCAGTGGAGTTGTATATCTTTTTAGATGCTCCTGTACAATAAACTCACTAAACTATGTTGGCAAAACAAAAAGAGAATTAAGGAGATGAATTGGTGATCATCTGGGTGATATTCGTCATGCCAGAGATACCCCAATCTCTAGACACATTAGAGATGTACATCAAGGAGATCTGAACTCTTTCTCTTTCTGTGTCATTGAGATCAAGGTCCTTCCGCACTTCTTACAGATAACCTTTGCCTCATCAATAGGATTTTGGTCAAAAAAGTGCCACACTGCACTCTTCCTACTATGGGAAAAATTTTCAGGGCTTGCACGCTGTGCTAATTTGTCCGTCTGGCCAAGCTTTCCAGCAACTCTTTTTGTTTTTTTAACACGTTTTTGGACTGCTACGAGCCTGCCAGATAACCGCAGCTGCGATGTCGATGCCTGCTGCGGATCCTCCTCCTCTTCTGAGCTATTGCCAGCGGCACCCTCTTCCTCCAATGGATGCCAATCCGGGTCAACAACTGGGTCATCCATCACCTCCTCTTCAATTTCATCTGCACCTTCCTCTGTGTCACCGTGTAAGGTGGTATAGTATGCGGGAAGGGGCATCTGAATTTCATCAGGGTCAGAATCTGGCTCAGAAGACTGCGAGGGCAATGCAGTGCTCTGGATGAATGTACCAGCAGAATCATAAAGCACTGGCTGTGCATCAGTGCACTCCATGTCATATTCATCTTGTACTGGGGTATTCAAGATTTCACTTGATAACAGGCATGGTATGTGAAAAGAGCTCCAGGGAGTAATCTGAAGTGTGGCCTGCTACATCCTTCACTTTTGGTGAGGTGAAGGACACAAGGAAAGGCATTGTTCCTGACCAGGAGCCTACACTGACGACTCAGTACTTGCAGTTTTTGAAACTTCAGAAGAGGAGGCGATAGAGCTGAAGGCTGTTTCGGCAATGTAAGCCAAAACTTGTTCCTGATGCTCTGGCTTTAAAAGCGGTTTACCTACTTCCAGAAAAGGGAGCCTTCCAGGCCTTCTTGGGCCAGACGATTGTGCTTTTGGCACTTCCAACAGATGCACCACCACCATGATCAGTACCAGCCCATGTCCACGGCCTCTTCCACCATACTTCCTAATGTTTGGGAAAATGTTCCAAAAATACCAGCAGATATATGTTACTGTATGAGGAGCGTACACCTGTATACGGTGTAGAGGAAAATTGAAATCTCTGTATTTATTTCTGGAGTCACACACAGACGCTCACTCAGTATGGATTTGATCGTAATACAAACAGCAGATATACGGTGCTGTATGAGGAGTGTACAGCTGTATATGCTGTAGGGGAAAATTTAAATCTCAGTATTTATTTCCAGAATCACACACAGATGCTCTCACAGTATGGATTTCACCGTAATACAAATAGCAAATATACGGTACTGTGTGAGGAGCGTATAGCTGTATACGGTGTAGGGGAAAATTTAAATCTCAGTATTTATTTCCGGAGTCACACACAGACGCTCACTCAGTATGTATTTGACCATAATAAAAACAGCAGATATACGGTGCTGTATGAGGAGCGTATAGCTGTATATGGTGTAGGGGAAAATTTAAATCTCCGTATTTATTTCTGGAGTCACACACAGATAGTCAGCAATGTATTTGTCCATGATACCAGCCAGTACACGGTAGTGTGTGAGGAACGTACAGCTCTATACGGTGTGGGAAAAAATGAACGGTCGGTAACTGTGCAGAAAAAAAGAATAAAAGTATTAGTGCTGTGTAAAAAGCAGTCTGCACAGCAGTGTATACACAGCAATACAGCTATCATGCAGCCTAACAACCAGCGCTGCTGCACACAAGAAAATCCTCCCCTGTCACTGCACACTAACTGCACAGCACAATTGCTATCAGCACAAGCACATAAGTACTTCTTATAGCTTTACAGCCCTAACTCTCTCCCTACTGATAAACAGCAACCTCACCCTACTGTTAAGATCGGCAGAAGTAAAATGGAGGTTGGCAGTCAGGGCTTTTATAGACACTTTGATGCCCCCAAAGCAAGCCAATCACTGCAGTGCCCTTCTCTACAATGGTGGTGGACGCTGCACATGTCATCTCTTTGCCCACAGTGTACGTCCTTGCTCATTGGCTGAAAAAAGGCACCTGCAAGCATTCTGGGAAATGCGACTTTGGTGCTCGTTTTGCCAACCATATGGCCGACTTCACGCTACAGTCAGGTTTCGGTCGGCGAAACCCGACTTTGGCATAAGTTGGCGACTTATGAATCTGGCCGACCTGTTTCGCTCAACTCTATTAAACACTAAGCAAAATTGGTGCTGGAATAGCCCTAAAAACAGACTAAATTATGGCACATTTGAACTATGCTGCCTGAAAGGCAGTCGAGTGCTTCACATTCCTCCTAAGGAACTGGAGGTCAGAGAAGAGTGCAATTTACCTACAGAAAAAAAGGAAAGCTTAGCTAGAAAGAGATACCAGAGTTTGTTCAAACAATCCGTGAAAAACAAAATAAAAAAACAAGGTACACACTGATAGAGAATATGCAGCCAAACTGCTAAAAAAAAAGCAGAAGATAGGTGCAGGGTAAAAACAATAATCAGCAGAGAGATAAATCCTAGCTGGTCTTTTACTGACTTAAAAAAAACAACAATATACCATACCTGTCCGTTGTTCTGTCCCATGCCGTAATCCATATCTGGGGGATAATTAGTTTTCAATCTGGACAGTGCCAATATGCGACAGTTTAGGCTAAAAAAAAAACACTTGTGAATGAACAACTGCAAGCACAGCCTCAGTGACTAGTGGTGATGTCACTGAGGTTCCGTTCCCAGCTGGGATTAACTGCGGTGACCTCAGTTAGATCCTCGCTAGCATCTTGAGAAAGTGTCATGGTGCAGAGGCGAGTTCACTGCAGTGAAAATCTCCTGGTGATATTCTCCCGGTGAACTTGCCTCATCACCGTGTGAATTTCTCACGGTACTAGCAGGGATCTCATGAAGGTCACCGCAGTTTATCCCGGCTGGAACCGAGCCTCAGTTACATCACCACCAGTCACTGAGGCTGCGCTCACAGCTGTTCATTCACCATTGGTTTTCAGGTTGGACGGTCGCATCTTGGCACTGTCCAAGTTGAAAACTAGCTATCCCCCAGACATGGATTACGGTGTGGGACAGAACAATGGACAGGTGTGGCATATTGTTGCTATTTTAATTTTGGTTTATTACAGAAGAACAAGGGCTTCAATGGAATTAGGCAAGGTTGCAAGTATGGTTTAATTGAGATTATTAAAGGAGTCTGTGCCATTCTTTCAATTAAAGAACTTTATCCTGGCTGTGTGTTCACTCACCCTATAACTATAGGATTAGTAATGGATAGGTGTCTTAAAGATGCCTCTCCATTAGTAATCTGTGGGCTTGATGTCACCTGACAATACAAAGGTGACATCAACTCCACAAATATGAATCCCACTTGCCATCGCTACAGTTCAAGTGGGAAGAGCCAGATGTGCCTTTTCTGTGCAGTTGTGGGCTATTATTTTTAGGCTGTGGGGGACCAATATAAATGGCCCCTTACCAGCCTGAGAATACTAACCCACAGCTGTCTGCTTTAGCAAGGCTGGTTGTCAAAAATGGGGGGACCCCACACTATTTTTTTTAAATTATTTATTTAAATAATTAAAAAATACGGCGTGGGGACCCCTCTATTCTTGATAACTAGCCTTGCTGAAGCTGACAGCTGAGGGTTGCAGTCCCCAGCTGTGAGTTTTGCCTGGCTGGTTATCAAAAATAGGGGGAACCCACTCAGATTGTTTTTAAATTATTAATTTACAGTACAGGAGCGGTTAATGAATACTCTCATCATCCAATCCTGCTCTCACTGTTAGGCCTCTTCACACATCAGTGTCTCTAGTACATGTGGTGACAGTTTTCACACATACCAAAAACACTGACACACAGACCCATTCAAATGAATGGGTCTGTGCACATACAGTATCTGTGTTTTTTCAGGGACCGTGATGCAGCTGCATGGATCATATGGACCCATAAAAGTCAATGGATCTGTCACACGGATGCTGTCCGTGTGCCGCATCAGTACCACATGGACAGCCGCCGGGGAACAAGCGCTACAGTAAGCGCTGTTCCCCAGCGGCAGATGCTGAAGACGGCTCTCATCATTCTCCCCTGCTCTGCTGGCAATCGGCGCAATCAGAAGAGAATGATGAGAGTTATATTAAACTCAGAACGATGACAGCAGGTGGGAGCTTTTTAGGACTCTTACTCTCATCATCCGACACCTGATGATTGGGGTATTCCTCAGCTGCCACCTGCGATATATCTAAATAAATGAATGAAAAGCCTGGCGTGGGTTCCCCCCTGTTTGAGGACTGCAACCCTCAGCTGTCAGCTTCAGCATGGTTGGTTATCAAGAATAGGGGGGTCCGCACGCTGTTTTTTTAAATTATTTTATTAAATAATTAAAAAATGGCATGGGGTCCCAACATTTTTGATGACCAGCCTTGCTAAAACTCACAGCTGGGGGCTGGTATTCTTAGGCTGGTAAGGGGCCATTGATATAGGCCCCAAATCATAAAAACAGCAGCCTGCAGCTTCCCAGAAAAGGTGCAGCTATTAGTTGCATCAATTCTGGCGCTTTGCCTGGCTGTTCCCCCTTGCCCTGTAGTGGTGGCAAGTGGGGTTCATATTTGTGGACTTAACTTAAGGAGAATATTTAACACGTTTACTTACAAAATATTCAAATTACAATATGTGTTACTAACTGATATTTTAAATCCCCAGTCAGTAGTGAAGCATAGTTTCCATTAGGTTGCAATAATGTTGTTTACATAGACACCTCAGGTTAAAAGACTATCCATTTTTCCTTGCCCTACAGTAAAACAAATGGTTTGCACAAGGCTAGCTAATGCTGTAAACCAATTATCTTCAGAGAGGAAAAAAATCAGATTACTGAGAAAAACCTATTATTTCATTATATGCTACAATAAGTAATATTTTCTATACAATGCTTGATGAATCTTATAGAGGAATGTCAAGAGCAATTCTAACTTTACTTGTCTTCTAAGATAATGTGCAACTAATATATGTATAGAAAGAGTAAATATGATTATTAATGTGTTTGATTTTTTGCAAAAAAAATTGTCTAGTTCCAAATAATAATTCTTTGTTTAATCATTTGTCCATGGTTCTGCAACTTAATCAAGTAAGTTTACAACCCATGACACAGTAGCTAATCTCCCGGGACGTGGATGGCAGAGAAACATTGATGAAAGATTGCAACACAGGATAGTCCAGATGGTGGATAAGAAGTCACAATTAAGTTAAAAAAAATTCAAGCTGTCTTGCAGGCTCAGGATGCATCAGTGTCAGCGTGATCTGTCCATCGACATTTGAATGAAATGAAATGTTATTGCAGTAGACCCAGGAGGCATCATTGCTGACAAAAGACATAAAAAAGCTAGACTACAGTTTGCCAAAATGTACATCAGTAAGCCAAACAAAATTTTTTGAGCATAGCATCTTGTGAACAGATGAGACCAAGACAGAGCTTTTTGGTAAAGCACATCATTCTATTGTTTACAAAAAATGGAAGGCGGTCTACAAAGAAAAGAACACAGTACCTACAGTCAAATATTGTGGCGGTTCAAAGATGTTTTGGGGTTGTTTTGATGCCTCTGGCACTGGGATCCTTGAGTGTGTGAAAGACATAATGAAATCTGAAGATTACCAAAGCATTTTGGGTCGCAACGTAGTGCCCAGTGTCAGAAAGCTGGGCTTGCATCGTAGGTCAGGGTATTCCAGCAAGACAATGACCTCAAGCCTATTATATTAAGTTATTAAACATTAAGTTGAGGGTGCCAACAGTTTTATCAGACCCATTTTTGGTTTTGTATGAAATTATGTCCAATTTGCATTTTTTTTGTTTTTTCTGTTCCATAAAATACAAAAGAAATAAATGCGTATAACAAAACATTTATAATTGTGATAGTTCTCTGGGAGAAATACTTTATTTTCTGTAACAATTTCAAGGGTGTCACCACTTTCATCCATGACTGAATATACTAATATACCCTTAACAAATCACTGATAGCTGAATGTGTTATAGCAGATCTTGTGTTGAGCTTTATAGCTACTAATACTACAGTTATGCTACTCACCCGAAGTGTCACTCATGGAGAAGAGTCTGCCTTGCCAGAAACCTGGAAGTAAAAGAAACTGGAAATGTGTTCTGCTCAAGAGACTTGAGATTAGCCCTGTAAGAAAAACAGCAGTCATATTAATTAGATTTTGGTTCACACATATGAACCCCTCTAACACAAATTCATTTCATGTTGAAAGATACACTTTAGATGGATTTCCCCTAAAATTGTACATACTGTACATGTCATATGTTCCTGCGATCTGTAAAAAAACTAACATTATCTTAAAACTTTATGTTTTGTTAACATATTATTTATATCTTATAATTTTATCTGTTATACTATCCATCTAAATACTGATTGTACTAATGCCAGTGTTTCTATACTTGATGTCAAGTGCTTGGTGACTGGATTTGCAAGGAATGGTAATTCTGTGGAAATTACTTACGGGAATTTTTTTTTCAATGCAGTAACAAATTGGGTGAGAGGGGAGAAATAGCACAGAATAAAACACATTGCTTACAAAATAAACCTAAAGCTATTCCAACACCCCTATTCCATAGCTCACTTTCAGATTAATCTTCAGTGATGCTGTCCCTCACTGTTATGTGACCGATAGTGATGAGTAAGCATGCTCGGTAATGCTCGATGCTCACCCGATAATTGCAGTGCTCGCGGAGCTCAGCAACTGCTGAGCATTTCAGGGGTTGCTCGTCGGGAGCTCGGGTGGATTGGGTGACAATGAGGAAGAGGAGGAGGAGGAAGAACAGGGGCTAGTTTCACGTACTATAGACGGTACTACAAGCACAACTGTCATACTGTCTGTTCAGTGTGGATGGCCTGAGAACAGGAAGGGTGAGTAAGAGGAGGAGGAGAGCATGGTCAGTTGTCCTCCTGGTGAGGACACGGAAGTCTTGCCTGTTAGCAGTCTGGCATGCATGGCTGAGTTTATGTTACGCTGCCTTGACCGTGACCCTCGCATTCTCACAATTTTGGGTGACAGTCATTACTAGTTGGTGACACTTCTAGACCCACGCTAAAAGGAGAACTTTCTATTTCTTATTCCAGAGGCAGACTGGTGTACTAAAATGATGCAGTGCCAGAGGGCCCTTGTTACGGAATTATTGAAAAAATTCTATCTGAAAATGCTGGCGGCAGAGGTAACGGTTCATTGGAAAACCAAGGAATACAGGCGAGAGAAACACAACTCCAATCCAGCAGAGGCAGGGGAACACTGGCAAAGTTCTGGGAGAGTTTTCTCAGACCCTCCGATCGCACAGGCCCTGAGGCATGGGGTACTCTCACAAGGAGTGCAAAGTTTTGAAAGATGCTGAGGGAGTAGCTTGCTGACCATACTAATGTCTTACGTGATTCCTCTGTGCCTTGTAATTTTTGGGTATCCAAGTGGGACACGTGGCATGAACTAGCTCTCTATGCTTTGAAGGTCCTGGCCTGCCCTGCTGTTAGTGTTTTGTTAGAATGGGTTTTTAGTGCCGCTGGTGACATTATAACTGATAAGCACATCTGTCAGTCAACTGAAACTGCTGACAGGCTGACTCTTATAAAAATGTACAAGGGCTGGATTGAGCCAGACTTCTCTATACCACCGAATTATAGTAGCATAACATAAACAAATCCAGTGACTTTTTTTGGGAGGTCTATTCCCATGCACCGCTTCACACCCATACAGAGGTATACGCTTCCTGATTTGGCCTATTTGCTGTTGTCCGACTCCTTTTCCTCATCCTCATCATCTACCACCACTATACCACCAGGTTGACTTTGATCCGTGATGCAAAACCAACATTATTATTTTAACGGGTGTTCATGATGCCCGTAAACCAAATTTTTAGACAGTATGTTGTTGTATACCCCCCAGGAGGAAATATTTGTCAGCCCATACACTTACTGCATGGACATTACAAGTATAGGAGACCCGCCCCTTTGTAATGGGAACAGATTTTTAGGAGGCCCTCCTCCACGTCTGTACAAAGGGTTATTGGGGTGCATCCAAATTTGGAGCAGGCCTTGCATTCACTTCATGGGCAAGCATTCTGGAAGTACCAAATGAAAAATGGGAACTTTGGTTTCATGTGGACATCCAGGATGTTGGTTCAAAGGGTTATTGGGCTGCGTGTAACTTTGTGTCAGGGCAGGCCTTCAATGCATAGGCAAACAGTATGGGAGTGCCAAATGAATAATGGGAACTTTGGTTTCCTGTGGACAACCAGGACATAGGTACAAAGGGTTATTGGGTTGCGCCAAATTTTTGGCATCCCTGCCACTCAATGTATACACAATAACAGTATAAGAGACCCACTGTTTATTAATGGGAGCAACAAAGCATAGCCTATTGATGGCTCTCTAAGAACAGTGAGGGCTGACTACTTGCCCTTTAAGAATAGTAAAGGCCCCCTGATGGCCATATAAAAATAGGCTTTGTGACTTTCAGAGTTTCTCCTTCCTAAATGAAAAAGGATGTGTCAGATGTTGTGTCACACACAGCATAGCCAGATAAGGTTGCAAAATGTTAAAATTACATTTCCCAGTGAATGCATTTGTCTTGGTTGAAAGCAATGCTAAAGTTGAAGTGAACATAGCCCAAGTGGTGGAGGAACATTTTTGTTTTGGGTTATTTATTTTGCCTTACATACAAATCATTACTCTGGAAAGGATGTTCCTTAACATATTTCTAAAGAAAATCCAATTTGGTTTCGTTTCTGTATGTTTCATTGTGTGCCTGTAAAAGTGGCATAAGACGCTGACAACATTATTCACAGCTATGACCTGGGAGTCAGAAATGCTTCCAGGGGTCTTCTCCATGATGTTCCCATGTCATTTGAGCACTGTTCCCAGTAATTTCCGATGTTTTTAGACCCTAAAAAGGCCCTCGGGGGGAGGGTCTCGGCAAAATTGCTCGGGTTTCCCATAGACTTACATTGGGCTCGTTGCTCGGGTCAAGCACCCGAGCATTTTAGAGCTCGCCCATCACTACTGACCGATGATCACGCATAGTCTGGGAAATTATTGTTACAGCACAGTAAAAAGTACCCGTACTGCAGTGATAACTTTCCTGTCATCCCAAAATGGCAACTTCTCTTAGGTACTGGCCTCAATAACACCATTTTCAGTTACTTATCTGTAAATTCACCTATTTATTTTAGATTCTACTCTTGTTCACTAACTTACTTGTCCATTGCAGACATTATAGTGAGTTGCAGGTTGGAGTGTAGCTACGAGAAAAGCAACTGTAACCCCTTCACGATAAATGACGTAAACTTACGTCATACACCAGCTCCCTCACCAAAATTGATGTAGGCTCACGCTCTGAACCAACATCATTACCAGCACATGACAATTGATTTAATCAGCCATCTTGTGCCTCTAACAGCTGTAGGTGGAGAAGAGTTATGCTCGCCGTTGTTTAGCCCTTCCCAATCTTGGGATTTTTCATTTTTGCAATTTTGTTTTTTGCTCTCCTTCTTCCTAGAGCCATAACTTTTTTATTTTTCCATCAATATGGATACAATGACAGCTTGTTTTTTGTAAGTCGAGGTGGACTTTTGAACAACACTACTGACTTTACCATATCATAGAATCATAGAATAATAGAAAGGCAGAGTTGGAAGGGACCTTTTGGGTCTTCTGGTCCAGCCCCCTGCTCAAAGCAGGATTCATTAAATCATCCCAGACAGATGTCTGTCCAGCCTCTGTTTGAGGACTTGCATTGAAGGGAGAACTCACCACTTCTCGTGGCAGCCTGTTCCACTCATTGATCACTTTAACTGTAAAAAAAAATAAAGTTAATTACAAGGTTAACCAGCCAGGGCAAGGGAAGCTGCACCAGGTCTATCATGTGAACTTGCTCAAACCCTGGTGAGAACAAGAATCGCTGGACACCCCTTGCCAGGGAGCGAGACCCAAAGTCACAGTGGACTATGTAACCAATGCAGAGACTCTGACCCGGCGGCAACAATGTCTGAAGCTGTTGCAGCAGAACCGGGACCTATTCTCAGAATTGCTGGGGCATATGCAGGCGGTTGAGCATGACGTGTTGACAGAATCGCATGTAAGGGTGAACCTTAAGCCCTATAGAATTCTACAAGCACAGCGAGAGGTGATATCAAATGAGATGAAGAGGATGCTAGACCTCAGGGTGATGGAGGAGTCAAAAAGTGGATAGTCGAGTCCCATCTTCCTCGTGCTGAAGCCTGACTGTGAGTGGTGGTTTTGTAACGACTACCACAGGCTGAATGAAGTTTCTAGTTTTGATGCTTACCCAATGCCTCATGTGGATTAACTCATTAAGAGACTTGGCCCCTTGAGGTACATTGCAACTCTGGACCTGACAGAGGGCTTTGGCAGATCCCTATGTCCCAAAGTGACAAGGAGAAGACAGCCTTCTCGACGCCTGATAGGTGTTTTCAATACACCAGGATGCCCTTCGGTCTGCAGGGGGCCCCAGCCACCTTCCAGAGGGTGATGGATCGCATCCTGGCTCTGCATAGGAATTATGCCGCAGGGTACCTCGATGACAATGTGGTCTTTAGCCCTGATTGGGCTAGTCATCTGCAAAAGGTACAGTTGGTTCTGGATGCTTTAAGAAGTGCGGGGTTCACCATGAATCTGAAAAAGTGTTCCATAGGGGAGGAAGAGGCCAAGTACCTAGGCTATCGTGTTAGAAGGAGCAAAATTAAATAGCAGGTAAATAAGATCGAGGCGATTCAGAAATGGTCGCAATCGCTTCCCAAGAAGCAAGTGAGGGCATTTCTTGGAATTGTGGACTATTACCGGTGATTAATCCCAAGTTTGGCTATAATCGCCACACCATAGACAGATATTCTTAAAGGTACCAAATCAACCATAGTTAAATGGACTGCTGACACAGAGATGGCGTTCCAGGAGCTGAAGCAGGTTCTTTGTAATCATCCAGTTCTGTTCGCAACAGACTTCAGCAAGGAGTCGTGGTCCAGACAGATGCCTCAGAAGTTGGGTTGGGAGCCATACTGTCTCAGGAAATAAATGGGGAAGAGCATCCCATCCTGTATCTGAGCCAGAAGCTTTCATCATGTAAAAAAAATTACGCCATTGTGGAGAAAGAGTGTCTAGCCATAAAATGGGCAGTGGATACATTGAGGAATTATCTACTAGGCTGGAGGTTCAAACTCATGTCTGATCATGCCCTCCTGAGATGGTTAAGTGAGAAAAAGAGTAAGAATGCCAGGGTGACTAGGTGGTTCTTAGGCCTCCAGGATTTCAGGTTCCAGGGAGAACATAGGCCTGGGAAGTTACACGGGATCCCAGATACCCTCTCCCTAATCCGTTTGGTGTCCAAAGGTGCCAATGCCCCTGGCAGAGGTGGGAAATATGTGACAGGGTCATTGGTGCCGTACGTGAGAAGAGATATGTGTTGCAAAGGTTGCTTTCCTGTGTGATGTGAAAGCCATAAGTGTTTTCTCCAACATGATATGTGCTGAGAGCAATCCAGTCATTATATGGGCCTGGCTTTCATGGTGGGTAGGGTATGGCTGGAGGGAATTAAATGTCCAGCCATTTTTTTTCTCTTTCTGTGTTGTGTGGAGACCTGCAGCTCCTTCCTGTGAGAGATGCTCTATCTGTTGTCCTAGAGGCACAAGGTAGGAATTTATATGAACTTTTTGTTTTCATATGAGCCAGAAAGGCTGTTTTTCTGTTACCAGTTTGAGTTTTTGGTTTATGATGCAATAAACCACCCAGAGACCCTCAACAGGGCAGAGCAAAGTACGCCTGCGCAGGATTGTGATGCGGGGAACCTGTGTGGATGATGCAGGGTCACGTCATCCACAAGAAGCAAGCAAGAGGGTGGCAATCATAAGAAGATGGAAAGACCAGCGGCACCCCTCGGACCGGACCACCCCACAGGAAAGTATAATAAAACGTATTTTTCATATCTTCCAGGTCGAGTTGGGGGCTTATGTACAGCATTACAGAATGCTGTGTTTAAAGGTGATGGCCTCATCTTATTTTGGCCAAAACTGATGACAGGTGCACTTAAAGGGGTGAAAAAAAAATCGCCAATTTCCGAGACCCTTAGCATCTCAATTATTTTGAACTCTGGGGCTAGGTAATGACTTATTTTTTTGCGTGTTGGGCTGACGTTTTAATCAATACCATTTTAGGGGTAGATACGATCTTTTGATTGCGACCAAAAAAAGTTATCCTGGCGTTTTGATTTTTTTTTCTCATTACGCCGTTTACCAATCGGATTGATTCTTATTATATTTTTATGGATTGGGTGTTGCAGAGATACCAAATATGTATTTTTTATTGTTTTATTTTGAATGGGGCAAAAGGGGGTGATTTGAACCTTTATATTTTTTACATTTTTTAAATATTTTTGAAAACTTTTTTTTTACATTTCAATTGCTTCAATAGTTTCCTTAGGACACTTGAAGCTGCGATCTTCTGGTCGCTTGCTACACAAAGCAGGGCTTCAACTGTGATCTTTGGTCATGGGGGCTCTTATAGCAAATCTGCAATGATAAGCACGGAGTCTCCTGCAGACCGTCTGGATGTCATGCCAACCCTTCAGCGCTCTGCAATCATATGACAGAGGCACCGATAGGTGTTTTATTGACACCTCTCCATTATTAACCCGACTTAATATCACCTTCCAATAGCAAGGTGACATTAATCCATTATTATTAACCCATTAAACACTGCGACAGGGCAATGGGAATAGAGAGGCTAAGTGCCTGAAAAGGCGCATCTGATAGATGCGCCTTTTCTGGGGTGACTGGGGCAGATTTATTTTAGCCGGGGGGGGCCAAAAACAATGGTCCCTCTCTAGGCTATTAATATCCGCCCTTACTCACTGGCTTTCCCTCTCTGGTGGAGAAATTTCCACGGGAGCCCACACAATTTTTTTCAATGAATTAACCCCTTAATTTAACACCTACATGTCCCAAATTTTGCACACATACCCTAATCTAATTATTAGTCAAAGACATATAAAAAACTAAATGAAATGAAATGGTTTGCTGTATGTAAACCATGTGTCATTTCATGTCGGGTTTTGCATTGATTTTACAGAAGCATGCAATTGATTTAGCGGCTATTATGCTATGTAGAACTCTATGAAAAAGAAATGTATACAGTGTATATATATATATATATATACACACACTGTATATACAGTATATATGTCTCAATGACATGTATATATATATATATGTATTCTATGTGTCTATATCTATTCTTTTGATTCTTTATCAGTGTGATTTTACTGTATCGCAAAATGAATTGCCGGCTTTTGTTAAAGGACACCGATGCGTATTTCTCACAAGTCACACTTGTGGTCCGTGTGTAATCCAATTTTTTTCTCGCACCCATAGACTTGCATTGACAAGTCAGAGATGGTAATCGGTGACAATTGCAGCATGCTGCGATTTTCTCAGCCCGATTAAAATGGCCGAGAAAAAAACTGGATGATGGGAGCTGCCCAATAGATTAACATAGGGACGAGTGTAATGCGATTCTTTATTGCATTGCACTCGTCCGTTTTTCTCACTAGTGTGAATCCGACCTTAGAAGGAGCCAAGGACTGAGCAGTATGGATTTCAGCTTCCAGCTCAGAGGGAACAATGGCCACAACAACACCCTGAGGAAGAATGAAGGAAGGAGTTTCAGGAGAAGATACAGAATCAAGACTATGATACAGAGCATCCGCTCTCACGTTTTTAGACCCAGGTCTGAACGTAATGGAAAAATTAAATTGCGAAAAAAATAAAGACCATCGGTCCTGTCTAGGTGTCAACCGCTTGGCAGATTCAATATAAGCTAGATTTTTGTGATCAGTTGCCATGGTGACTGAATGAACGGCTCCTTCAAAAAAAATGCCTCCATTCTTCAAATGCTAAATTGACAGCCACTAACTCTCATTTACCCACATGATAGTTTCTTTCAGCAGGAGAAATTATTTTAGAGAAGAAGGCACATGGTCACAGGTTAGTTAAAGTCTTAGGACCTTGAGACAATACACCTCGACCTCAGAAGCATCTACCTCCACAATGAACGGTCTCTGGAGATCTGGTTGAATAAGAACAGGAGCAGACAAAACATTTCTTCAACTTTTCAAAAGCCCCAACAAGTTCTGGTGACCAAACCTTTAACTCTGTCCCTTTACGAGTGAGATCAGTGAGAGGCTTGGTGATCTGAGAAAATCCTCTAATAAATTTTCTGTAATAATTTGCAAACCCTAAAAAACACTGCAGAGCCTTGATGTTGCTGGGTTGAACCCAATCAATGATGGCCTGAAATTTCCCAGGATCCATCTGAAACCCGGAAGCAGACACAATGAAACCCAAGAATGATATTTCTTGAACAGAAAAGGTACATTTTCAATATTAACAAACAAATAATTATCTCTCAACCTTTGCAGAACCAAACGAACATGTTTATAATGTGAGAACATGTGTAATGCAGCCGACAGCACAATGATTTCTCTGTAGGATGCACGCTCCAAAGTCCCGGGACCAAACAGGACCAATTACTTAAGCAAAAACATTGAGAAGGAACAGCATCCAATCCGGGTGAAAAAAGCTTTTTTCACCCGGATTGGATGCTGTTCCTTCTCCATGTTTATGTTTATAATGTGAATCCAGGTCAGGTGAGAAAATTAGAATATCATCTAAATAAACCACAATAAATCTCCCAATGAAATCAGGGAAAGTATCATTCATAAAATTCTGAAAATCCACAGGTACATTAGTTAGACCAAAAGGTATAACGAGATTTTCAAAGAGACCTTCAGATGTTAAAAACCCTCAGGAATCCATATCAGGTTATATGCCCCTCTGAGATCCAGTTTGGAAAACCATTTGGCTCTGGAAATTTGAATATATACTGTAGATCGGGGATAAGTGGAAGCGGGTAAGTATTTTTTAACCGTTATTTTGTTTAATTCTCGGAAATTGAGGCAGGGACGGAGACCTCCATCTTTTTTTAACAAAAAAGAATCTGGCAGCTACCGGCAATGAGGCAGGACGAATATGACCTTTCTGTAAACTTTCGTTAATATAAACATTCAAGGCTGACCACTCAGGGCCAGACAAGTTGTACAAGCGAGCAGCGTTGGACTGGAGCACCTTGGGCCCACCAGAGAAAATCATTCTTGGGGCCCACTAAGAAGCTACATAGAAAAAAATACAAGACCACCAATTGTGTGCTAAAACACACTAATATCAGGGCATAATATAAAGTAGAACACGTCTTAATTATGTAGCAGGGGTTGGGGTAGAATTATAGAGGGGTAGCCCCCTCATAGAATATAATGTAGCCTCCCTCATAGAATATAATGTAGCCCCCCCTCATAAAATAATGTAGCCCCCTCATAAAAGATAATGCAGCCCCCTCTCATAAAATCTAATTCTGCACCCCACAAAATATATTGCAACCCCTTCATAAGGTATAACACATATAGTTTAATGCATCCCCACAGCTGAATATAATGCAGCCCCCCACAGAGCATACTGTAGCCCCCTCATATAGAAAAAAGAGGGGGAGAAGCCAGCGCTGCTTGTGGTCAGAACGTAATACAAGAAGTGTGAAAACACACATAGGTTTCAATCTGTATTCAAAAATGAGACATTTAGCAAAAAATTGATCAATTGTTTGAGCTACCCCGCCACGTCAAGGCAGTCTCGTATGGGGAGTCCTACTCTACGTTTTTTATATTCGCTGTGCCATTACGGCCTCCTAAATGTATAAAAGCAAGACCTCATTACATGCACACTGTACCTCAAGCATTTCAGAATCGCTCCTATGGCACCAGAGAGGACAAGCGCAGATAAAGATTAGCCAGGTCCATGCAGACATTTCAGGTCCAACCTCCACACTGCCTGTCCAGCACCACATGATAAAGGACGATCCAGGCCCAGATACAGGTGCGTAATCAAATAAAGCCCAGGGCAGGGCAGGGCTGCCGTTTAATGTGAACAGCAGCCTAGATCAATCACTGAGAAAACAGAAAGAATGGCGTACATGACCCAGCGCGCACGGCTACAGTGGTGGTCAGCCACAAAACCAATATCAAGAAAAAAGAGGGGGAGAAGCCAGCGCTGCTTGTGGTCAGAACGTAATACAAGAAGTGTGAAAACACACATAGGTTTCAATCTGTATTCAAAAATGAGACATTTAGCAAAAAATTGATCAATTGTTTGAGCTACCCCGCCACGTCAAGGCAGTCTCGTATGGGGAGTCCTACTCTACGTTTTTTATATTCGCTGTGCCATTACGGCCTCCTAAATGTATAAAAGCAAGACCTCATTACATGCACACTGTACCTCAAGCATTTCAGAATCGCTCCTATGGCACCAGAGAGGACAAGCGCAGATAAAGATTAGCCAGGTCCATGCAGACATTTCAGGTCCAACCTCCACACTGCCTGTCCAGCACCACATGATAAAGGACGATCCAGGCCCAGATACAGGTGCGTAATCAAATAAAGCCCAGGGCAGGGCAGGGCTGCCGTTTAATGTGAACAGCAGCCTAGATCAATCACTGAGAAAACAGAAAGAATGGCGTACATGACCCAGCGCGCACGGCTACAGTGGTGGTCAGCCACAAAACCAATATCAAGAAAAAAGAGGGGGAGAAGCCAGCGCTGCTTGTGGTCAGAACGTAATACAAGAAGTGTGAAAACACACATAGGTTTCAATCTGTATTCAAAAATGAGACATTTAGCAAAAAATTGATCAATTGTTTGAGCTACCCCGCCACGTCAAGGCAGTCTCGTATGGGGAGTCCTACTCTACGTTTTTTATATTCGCTGTGCCATTACGGCCTCCTAAATGTATAAAAGCAAGACCTCATTACATGCACACTGTACCTCAAGCATTTCAGAATCGCTCCTATGGCACCAGAGAGGACAAGCGCAGATAAAGATTAGCCAGGTCCATGCAGACATTTCAGGTCCAACCTCCACACTGCCTGTCCAGCACCACATGATAAAGGACGATCCAGGCCCAGATACAGGTGCGTAATCAAATAAAGCCCAGGGCAGGGCAGGGCTGCCGTTTAATGTGAACAGCAGCCTAGATCAATCACTGAGAAAACAGAAAGAATGGCGTACATGACCCAGCGCGCACGGCTACAGTGGTGGTCAGCCACAAAACCAATATCAAGAAAAAAGAGGGGGAGAAGCCAGCGCTGCTTGTGGTCAGAACGTAATACAAGAAGTGTGAAAACACACATAGGTTTCAATCTGTATTCAAAAATGAGACATTTAGCAAAAAATTGATCAATTGTTTGAGCTACCCCGCCACGTCAAGGCAGTCTCGTATGGGGAGTCCTACTCTACGTTTTTTATATTCGCTGTGCCATTACGGCCTCCTAAATGTATAAAAGCAAGACCTCATTACATGCACACTGTACCTCAAGCATTTCAGAATCGCTCCTATGGCACCAGAGAGGACAAGCGCAGATAAAGATTAGCCAGGTCCATGCAGACATTTCAGGTCCAACCTCCACACTGCCTGTCCAGCACCACATGATAAAGGACGATCCAGGCCCAGATACAGGTGCGTAATCAAATAAAGCCCAGGGCAGGGCAGGGCTGCCGTTTAATGTGAACAGCAGCCTAGATCAATCACTGAGAAAACAGAAAGAATGGCGTACATGACCCAGCGCGCACGGCTACAGTGGTGGTCAGCCACAAAACCAATATCAAGAAAAAAGAGGGGGAGAAGCCAGCGCTGCTTGTGGTCAGAACGTAATACAAGAAGTGTGAAAACACACATAGGTTTCAATCTGTATTCAAAAATGAGACATTTAGCAAAAAATTGATCAATTGTTTGAGCTACCCCACCACGTCAAGGCAGTCTCGTATGGGGAGTCCTACTCTACGTTTTTTATATTCGCTGTGCCATTACGGCCTCCTAAATGTATAAAAGCAAGACCTCATTACATGCACACTGTACCTCAAGCATTTCAGAATCGCTCCTATGGCACCAGAGAGGACAAGCGCAGATAAAGATTAGCCAGGTCTATGCAGACATTTCAGGTCCAACCTCCACACTGCCTGTCCAGCACCACATGATAAAGGACGATCCAGGCCCAGATACAGGTGCGTAATCAAATAAAGCCCCCTCATATAGTATGATGTAGCCCCCTAGAATATAATGCAGTCCCTCATAAAGTATAACACAGCCCCTCTCCACCTCCATAATTGTTCTCCCCCTCCACCCCATCATTGTCCTCATCACCACCTCCATCATTGCCTTCTCCCCCACCACCCCTATCATTCTCCCCCACCACCCTATCACTGCCCATTCCACCACCTCAATCATTGCCTCCTCCCCCACCCCCACATTGTCCATTTCATCACCTCCATCATTGCCTCCCCCCACTGCCATCACTGTCCATCACCTCCATCATTGCCTACCCCATCAATATCATTGTCCTTCCCCACCACCCCTCTCTCACACACACACACACACAAAGCACCACACCACATGCACAGGCACAGAGACACACAGCACAACTCACCTCCCCGCAGCACATCCCAGCAGCCTGTTCCTCACCAGCAGCTTTCTGTCTGAGACAGTGAGCTGGATGATGACATCATCCAGCTGGGCTGTCTCAGACAGGAAGCGCTGGGCAGGATGCCGGGATGTGCTGTGGCTGTGGAGTGCCCGCTATTAAAGGGAAATAGTATTTACGCCTCTCCACGCCCATAGGGGCATGGGGAAGCATGAATATTCATTTTGCTTTAGCAGTGGGGACAGGATCCTGTCTCCAGTTGCTGCTACGCTGGTTCAGGGCAGGCCCCCTTGACTCTGAGGCCTCATAGCCACTTTGAGCAGTGGGGGCCCTAGGCAGCTGCTGGCCAGTATGCCAGCAGGTGTCAGTGCCTGGAACCACTGGAAAATCCTCTGGTTCTCTAGTGGGCCAGACCGACCCTGCAAGCGAGCCTTGAGTAATTTGGCATTAGGAATGAGATTAATTGCACAGTCATAGGGACGGTGAGGATGTAAGATCTCCGACTCCTTTTCTGAGAAAACATCTCCGAAATCTTTCAAGTGTTCCAGAAGACCTTCCAGACTAATGGAGCAAACATGCACAGGTTTTAGACATTTTTCAATACGATAAGGATCCCATTTGACAATATCTTTCAGACTCCAGTCAATAATCAGATTATGCATTTGCAACCAAGGTATACCCAACACAATTCCAGCAGGTAAATTGTCCAAAACATAACAGGAGATTAATTGCATATAAAGAGACTCCACCTTGAGTGTGAAATCCACCATAACTAACTGAAACAGAATTTTGAGCAACGGTGTTCTATCAATGGCCATGATTTGAATAGGACTTTCTAACTTCACTGTCCCTAATTCTAACTTCAGAACAAGTCCCGAATCAATGAAATTAGCTGCAGATCCACAGTCAACAAAGGCAAATGTTAACAGACACTGATTTTGAAAATGAAGTTCAGCATTCAACAACACTATATCGGAGGACTGAAAGGGTACCTGCAAGTGTGGGTGACCTCCTCAACAATCACCCAGACTTAGGCGTTTCCCGACGGCTTGTTTGCTGCCGGTCGTGCCAAGCAATCCTTTAGGAAGTATCCAGCTCGGCCACAATAAAGACAAAGTCCAAGTTCCCGATAATGTCTCCTCTCATTAATACTTAAGCTGGCAGCACAAACCTCCATAGGTTCCACCTCAGGTGAACCAACCGGGTCAGATGGACAAAATGGAACCTCTTGTTGAACCTCGTGTCTCTCCCGCATCCTCCGATTTCTACGGATAGCCTGATTCTTGGTTTCCACCAAACAACCAGGTGGAGCATGTAGACCCAGAGTGTCCTTCATACTCTCTGAAAGCCCCCTGAGGAATTGGCATCTGAGAGCTGCGTCATTCCACAGAACCTCAGTAGACCACTGACAAAACTTGGTATAACAGTCTTCTGCTGTGCAATTTCCCTGTGTTAGGTTCATGATCCTTGTCTCTGCCACCTTGACCCTATCAGGTTCTTAATAGATCTGTCCTAAGGTGACATAAAAGGCGTCCACAGAAAGACATTCAGGAGCAAAAGAGGGTAGGGAAAATGCCCAGGTCTGACAACCCCCCGCAAAAGTGACATAATAATTTTCACCCACTGTGACTCATTCCCTGATGACCAAGGGCACAAGTTGAACAATAATTTACAACTCTCCTTGAAAATTCTGAACTGGTCTTTTTCCCAAAAAAATTTGTCAGGGTGTGCTATAACAGGTTCAGGGGGCTCAAAGATACGTCAGATGGTTCAGAAGTCATGACAGCGGTATGTGGAGAGACATTCTGAAGGGCAATACAAGAACCAGAAATCTGGCCCTGTAACTGAGCCTGTGAAGATGCCAGTTTGTGTTGTTCCAAGGCCAGATCTTGGACTAAATGAGTCAGATTTGCCACCTGATCACACAAAGTGCGTAACGGAGCCATAGGTGGGAATAAAGAAAAAAATTAAAGGTCAATCGTAATGTGATGCGAGTCACCATAAAATAATTAGTCCCAGAAGGGGAGGGAGAGACAACAATTAGAAAAATAATATTACTACTCACTTAATAAGTAAGGGAAAGTAAAAAAAAAATCCGACATCATGTCCAGGAAATGGTGAGGTACAACAAGGAGTAGTCAGAGACATAATCCAATACACAAGCCGGGGAGAGAAAAACCAAAGAAAAACAAAGCAGTTTACAGGGAGCATTACAGGGAGCAGGCACAAGAGAAGTCAGATCACAAGCAAAGGTGGGGATGGGGACCTTCCTTCTGCGCTCTCTTTTCGGGTTCCTGCTGCTTGTAGCTAAGCTGAGGTCCTCTCCTGCGTGATGGTTTCTAAACTGTATGGGAGACAGTGTGAGCCTATATCACGGGCACTGTCCTTTTCACCATCAACCCCAGGCTCTTGATCTGCTGCCCTGCCTTCAGGTGTTTGGTGTGACCAGGGAGCTTGCAGTCCCCTGCCCTCCAGATTCAGCTGTCAGGGCATACAGCACCCTCCCAGCCAAGGACTCTGGTGTCCCTTTTTGTCAGTGCTCTTCTCTGGAGTTAGTTATACGCAGTTTTTATTCCCCTGAGCTCTTGTCTCTCATCCTGTCCCTTCCCTCTCCACAGCCCAACAGCCAATTCTCCTCTCTCACTGTCCTGTCACGAGCTGGCTCCCGCTTCCATGACAACTCCCCTGTTTAGTCTCTCAGCTGACTTCTTGCTGACTCACTAACCACACCGGCTGGCCTAAAATTTAAAAGGAAGCTCCCCTTTCTGGCCTGGAGCAGGAATTGACATGTACACTGTTTTACCTGGCATGGGGACCCCCCTGCCTCCAGGCATGACATCACCCCTTAGAGGGAGGCAATGTCACCGTGGCAAACGGACTCTGGAGTGCCACATATCTATCTATAGATATAAAGCAAAGGGTGGGGAAACAGCCCAAAAATTCAAAAAAGATGAACTTTAATGCCCAATGGAGTGGCGACGTTTCGGATATGAAATCCTTTCTCAAATCCTTTCTTGAGAAAGGATTTCATATCTGAAACGTTGCCACACCATTAAAGTTCACCTTTTTTGAATTTATGTGTTTCCCCGTTTTTTGCTTTGCCTCCTAAAGAGCCAATTTATTGCCGGCTGAGGAAGTGTGCACAGTAGTAAGGTATTTTCTAGTGCTGTTCCAGTTTTTTTGCCTATCTATAGATATATCTATCTATAGATAAATGTATAGATAGATATATCTATAGGTAGATAAATGTACTGTATCTATAGATAGATAGATAGATAGATATATCTATACATATATATCTATAGATAGATAGATATATAATAGCAAGGCCGGTGTTTATTAATGAACAATATGTTTAATTTTGAAAAAAAAAACAGGAAAAAAATGGCGTGGGCTCCAGCAAAATTTTCTGCGCTAGAGAGGGAAAGTCAGCGACTGGGGGCAGATATTCATAGTCTAGGAAGGGACTATGGTTATTGCCCCCCTGGCTGCAAACATCTGCCCCCAGCCGCTTGAGAAATGGTGCATCTGTAAGATGCGCCAATTCCAGCACTTAGCCTCTCTCTTCCCATTGCCCTGTAGCAGGGGCATATGGGGTAATAAGGGGTTAATGTCACCTTTGTATTGCAAGATGACATTAAGCCTGGTTAGTAATGAACAGGTGTCAAAAAGACACCTATACATTACTAATCCTATAGCTGTTAAGGGTTAAATAAATGCACACTGCCAGGAAAATTATTTTAATGAAATAAAACACAGCACAGTTTTCCCATTTTATTGGACACCTAATCAATGCGATGCCCCGATCTCGGGAAGATAAAATAATAAACAAACAAATAATAATGAGTGTCCCACGATGATCTCCCCTATATAACAGTGACATCGGGTGATGTCACTGCTATATAGGGCCTCCCACGATACACTGACAGGAGACAATGGCTCCTGCAGTGCATCACTGTGGTTACCTGAGTTCAGGCTCTCACTTTACAGCAATACTGCGTGAGAATTAGGGTTAGGGTTATGGGACCTCTTTCCAGGCGGTGGAGGGATACATCGCCGAGGATTACCTCTGACTGTCAGTTCATCGTGGGAGCCCCTGTAGAGCATTGACATCACCCGCTGTCATTGTTCTACATGGGAGATCATCGTGGGACACTCGTTATAAACTGGACTGCGGTGGAAAAGTAAGTATAGGTTTGGTTTTTATTTTATTTTTGGTTACAGGAGATTGAGGGCTTTGGGGACTAGGTGATTGGTGAGTATGTTCTCTATGTTATATTTTCTACATACTGTCTGTAATGTATGTGTATATGTACTGTATGTTCTGTATGTTCGTTTGTTTTTACACTTGACATGCATTGTCTGACGGGACTATTTTCCCATCATCGGCAATGCAGTGGTCCCATCAGACAATGGCTGCTTACACAGCAGACACGCACACACACAGGGACACACAGACACGCTCACACACAGAGACACACGCAGATACACTCACACACACAGACACACACAGACCGCACCCACATATACACGCAGACCCCGCCCCACACACAGACAAGCACACAGTCTCCACCCACACTCCTCCCACACACTTCCCTCCTTCCGATCTGCAGCATTTCTAGCACCCACATCTGCAGCAAATCCGCATATCTATTTTACACCTTTGGTTTTGCTGTGGATGTGCCTGATTCAATGGAAGTCAATGGGTGGAGAAACGCTGGAGATCCACAATATAAAAACGCTGCGTTTCTGCACGGATTTTTCCACAGCATGTGCACAGCAAATCTCCATTTCCCATAGATTTACATTGGCTGTGCACTACACTGCAGATTTGACGCAAATCCATGAGGCCAAAAATGTTGCGGAGCCACATCTAAATCTGCAACGTGTGCACAGAGCTTGAGAAGACAGAGCAGAGGGAAAGGCTTCAGGAAGTCTAGTCCTGATCTTGCATACTTCAGCAAGTTTACCAAGTTGCAAAAACGAAGAGAAGAGGGAATACAAAGGAATCTGTTTACAATTTACAAAAATATTTTATTTAATTACAATAACGTCCTGACATCATAATCAAATAATAATTACAAAACGTATATGGGCAGAAGGATTAGAAAGGAAACCCACGAGAAACACTCATTTGGACTGCGTGGTCTGACGGCTCACAGGGACTCTGCCACATAGATATAATGTGTCCCTCTATAATTTTGGTGATGAACTAGTGGCACTTTGCCCCTATACAGAATTCTGCTTGTATATAGTAGTTTATATACTGCATCACATATACAGTACTTACTTGAGATTGCTATAACATGAACTCAATCTGTGTTTGCCTCAGACCCCTTATTGTTCGAGTCCTTCACTTTCTAATCCTTCTGTCCCAATACATTTTTGTACTTATTATTTGATCATAATGTCATGACATTATTGTAATTAAATAAAATATTAATGTAAATTTTACACAAATTCCTTTGTACTCCCTGTTCTCTTTGTTTTTTGCATTCATGTATTGGAGTAAATCTGTTTCCCTTGACAATTTTGATAAAGGCCCTGAGGTCTATAGTAACATTTGTGTGATATATTTTTGTTCTGATATTTCTATTTAGGTTTAAAAAGTTGGCTAATAAGGGGGTTTCAGCACATGTGTAGCGCATCTGCAGAAAGACATCCACTGAAGTCTCTGCTCCAGTAAACAAAAATCTAGGCACTCAACTTGTGGATCAATTTTTGGTGGTTTTTAATGCAGTCCAAAAAAACGTTTCGGCTACATCCGGCCTTTATCAATTACAGACTGATTAAGTGCTGTGGATTCATGGGAATTCCTATTACTTAGGCAGGACACGTCTCGGTAAATGTGAACATTTAGTCTCGGGGATATTGTTGCTTAAATCCCACTGGTAGGAAATCCGAGGACTTCAGCGTGTCAGCGTGCCTGTATTTAGACGCGATTTCCACCACTCGTCTGTGTCCCCATGGTATATGGGGTGGGATCCTACTACGGCACCTTCTTGGTAGTGCACATGGTTTCCTCTATTCTGCTCCAGTAAAGGCAGCATGTAAGACCAGACAGGTGCTGGCAATGGGGGGGTTTCCATTAATAGATGAGCAGACAGAGTAATATGTCACAAAGACCGAACAGTGTGTTGTCTTCCTAGTGCACAAATTTTTCACATTATGGTTTGGGTTGACAGATTATTAAGATATACTGAGAAACATAGAGGTAGAGGGAAGTTCCTTAAAATTAATTCAGGGAACTTTCTGAAATACTGCCTGTACCATGCCCCACCACAAAGAGGCAATGGGAGATTAAGGAGGTGAATTGTGTTTTCCCTGCTTGTTCGATAATTTATCTGGTTAGACACTAATTGTAGTAAGTGTCTGCTTTATCCATGGTATATTTTTTTCTGTTTATCTCCCTTTTTCATGCTTTCATTGTTTTTATCCAAAGTGTGAACATGCATGTTTTTTTCAGTGCTACCACAGGGGTTACATTTTCTCACCTTGTGGGTTGGCCAATAATCAGCATCTGTTCCACACCTGTCTGCTTTCCTACAGGGTATTTAAGCTGTCTGGGATCTACATGTTATCCACATTGTGCCTATTTTTATGAATTCTTCATTAAAGACAGAATTTTACTTTTTCCACACAGGAGAACCATCTTTTCTTCACTGATATGTAAGGCTCTTCTGTGAGGTCCAAACCCATGTTGTGTTGGTGGCTGGGTAACATTGATGTTTGTTTCTTCCATCACTTCTTGCCAACCACGAACCACAGAGTGGGGATGGTTATCATTTTCATCTCTGACAGTTGCTCACCCATCTCCTCTTCTCCATTTGTTCCTCGGCTCTTGCACCTTCACTAACAGTTTGCGTGGTATCACCAGCTCCCCTAGATCACAGTAATCCAACCTCCTTTGGCACCCACCTGTGTGATGAAAGTCTGGAACTTTGAGAAAATGTTATCCTTTACACATCCTCCTCTGCTTCCTCATCTTCCTCTAGGACCACCAGCTCCTCCCGCAGGCTATTCAAAGTCTGCTCCAGCATATAGATGACCGAAATAGTGATGATGATGATGATGACATCGTTAGCACTAACCATATTAGTAGCCATTTTGAAACTGTGCAGAAGGGTGCAGAGGTCCTTATTCTGTGCCCACTCCGTAAACATTATATGCGCCGTATCTGCACTCCGTTGGCCCAGGCTATACGACATGGCATACTGCGTCAGGGCTTGTTGCTGCTGCCACAGTCACTGCAATATGGGCAAAATGGAATTCCAGTGTGTTGGCACAATGCATATTAACCTGTTGACTGGCATGGACAAAGACCCCTGCATCGATGCAAGTCGATGACCTGAGGGGTGCGAATGGTGGAAACGAGCACACAGCTTACGTGCTATCTGGAGCATCTCACCTAGGCAAAGATATTGGCAGAGAAAACGCTGTACTACCAGGTTGATGACATGAGACATGCTAGGCACATATCTGAGCTTGCCTCGGCATAGGGCTGCCACCAGGTTCGCTCCATTATTGGACACTGTCTTCCCTGGATCCAGGTTCAGCGTGGACATCGATTGCTCAAACTCAGCCTGGAGAGCTGTCAACAACTCTTCACCTATATGACTGCAATCACCCAGGCATATCAATTTTAACACTGCATGATTGCAGTGAACCCTGGCTGCACAGTACCGAGGTGGTTGGGATTTGTTTTGCACTGTTGGAACGCATGTCTCATTAAGGCAGAGTTTGGGGGCGCAGGTGGGGGCCCTAGAGGACTTAAAGAAGTAGGTAGGGAGATGTAACTCCTTTGTCCATGATTTCTTATCCAAGGGTCTGTAGTGAAATACACCTTGGCAGACATTGATTTAGTCAAGGAACAGGTGATGTTGTCTGCAACATGCTGGTGTAGCTCAGGCACAGCTTTCTTAGTGAAGTAATGGCGACTGGGCAACTGATACTGGGGGACTGCAATGGCCATCAGCTTTCAGAAACTATCTGTATCTACCAGGCAGAAATGCAGCATTTCCGTTGTGTACAGATTGGAGATGGTGGAATTCAACCTCTTAGCTTTGTCTTATGTAGGAGGAAACAATCTTTTATGTGACTATAACTTCGTGATCGTGTGCTGGATGAAGTGCTGAGAGAGGGCGAAGTATGGTGAACCGGATAAATTTCTGGACTGTGAGTGAGACGCAGGCGGAGATGTAACGGTGGATTGCTAAAGACAGCAGGCATGTCCATTTTCTTTACAGTTGACGGGCTCTCACTCAGCTTGACTGGAGCATGTAAAGAAACTGAAGTTCTGCGGTCGGAGACCTGCATGACGATACTTCGCACGGTAACCGAGGAAGAAGAAGCAGATGAGATTTACAGGGCGGCTGATGGTTGTTGAGGTCTGCTGGTCCGAATTTAGTGCCTTGGGATTCACAGAGTAACGGATGTTGAATGTGCATGTGAAAATACATGCATGAAGTAGATAAATTATTACACTTTTTCCCCTCTACTCATTTTATTTTTTTGGAAAGTTGTCAGAAAACGTTAGTTGGCTCATGCTTTGTAGTGTCAAAAAAGGCCCAGGTGTTATGAATGAGTCACCGTAGGAGGCAAAAACAGAAATGCTAGCTAAGTCCAGAAAACCAGAGAAGTTGGCAGCTATCGGATTGCAGACCCCTGAACCTATCAACACAACTAGCAGTAGCCGTGGGGGGTTCCTACGATCACCTTGACCCCTCGATCACAGCCGGAGAACTATATAGCCTGTTGTGAGTTCATTTTCCCCTTCGTCACTGAGGTCTGGTGAACTCCCTATTCTGGTAAAGGAAGGTAATGAGCCCGATTATCAGGCACCTGAGCCTAATGAGGATGACTGGCTGAGTGGAGTCACGGACTGGATATAAGGCTGCCGACGCCCTTGTCAGGATTCGTACCGGGGTCTAGTCTGGGTTCCACAGCAAGTTTCGCTGCCTTACTGGCTGTGCCACACAGCCAGTCGGAATATTCAGTTTCTGATCAACTAGTTCTTTTTCGTTCATCATTCTTCCCCGTTCTGGTGATTGGCTGCTTCACTGTTTCCTGTTCGTATGTCCCGCCTTCTTCCTATTTAGCACTCCTCAGGGCTTTCACTCCTTGCCGGTGATTCTTTTGTGGTACGGATTCCTGCCTTCTCCACTGCGCTACCCGGTACAACCTCTGACAGCCTCCCGGTCTCTCTTTCGTCTGAGTACCTCTGGACTCTTGCTTTCCGCTTTGTCTTTGCTGAAAGTTTAGTACTGTTTGGTGTGTTAGTTTTGGGTTTCGTGGATTAACCCTTCAGGTTCGTTCTCTCTTTAGTATCACTCTTGTAGTCCTCCTTGCTGCTGCTTGTCTCCCTTAGGTTGTCCAGCATTAATTCCACCCTCGGTTTACCCTCACTGTAGCTCCCTGCACTTACGCCGAGGAAGGGACCGCCGCCCAGTTGTCGCCCACCGGCTAGGGTGGGACCGGCAAGTAGGTAGGGTCAGCGGGGGGGTGGAGCTCAGTGGCACCTTCTTTCCCCGCCGTGTGGTGGAATCATAACATAATCACCGGCCACCCAAATGGACGCTATGACCTCCTTAGTCAATCAGATGCAGGGTCTTACTCAGCTGGTGCAAGATCTTGCTGCGCAGGTCCAGCGTCAGGAGCAAATTCAAGCAGCTGCCGTGGCAGGGACAACTAATTCTGAGCCTAGAGTTAACTTACCCGAGCCATTTTTCGGAGATAGAAGCCAATTTGTTTCTTTTAGAGAAAATTGTAAATTATATTTTCAATTACGACCTCTTTCTTCTGGTCCTCCAGCTCAAAGAGTCCGTATCATAATCTCTCGCTTACGGGAGGGGCCCCAAGAGTGGGCCTTCTCTCTGCCGCCAGATTCAAATCTCCGTGTTTCAGTAGACGACTTCTTTCAAGCCTTAGGGAATATTTATGATGAGCCTGACCAAGTAGCTCTGGCCGAGGCAAATCTCACCTCCCTGTTCCAGGGTGATCAGGAGGTAGAGATTTATTGCACCCAGTTTCGTAGATGGAGCTTAGCTACCCGTTGGAATGATCCCGTCCTACGGAATCAATTTCAGCGGGGCCTTTCTCCAGCCCTAAAGGATGAACTGGTACATTACACCCTGCCCCAGTCTCTAGAGGAGCTGATGGCCTTAATGGTCAGAATTGATCGCAGGTTAAGGGCGAGGAGATCGGAGCAGGCAGCAGCGCAGGTTTCCGTTTTCTCTAGGGTCACTCCGGCTGTTCCGAGTCTGCCAGCTGCCGAACCCATGGAAGTGGGAGCCATGCAAACTACCACAGAACCTAGTCGTTGCCATCCACGCCACGCACTTGGAACCTGTTTTTACTGCGGGGATCCTCGGCACTGGATAAAGGATTGCCCGCGGCGCCCTTGCACTCCACAAGAATCTTCTCGGAATACACCACCTAGGCCTGTGTGTGGACAGGTAATTCCTTTAAGTTCTAAGAGACTCTTAGTGCCAATTTCTATCGCTTTCTCCTCCTCTAAGGGAGAAGGAGTGGCCATGATTGATTCAGGGGCTACTGCTAATTTTATGTGTTATGAGTTTGCTGTCTCTTTGGGTATTTCTTTAATTCCACTCGCTCACCCCACTAAATTAGTTGGTATTGATAACACCCCACTAGCTAATGGGGAGATTAGTCTCTGTACTCCATTACTATCATTTCAGGTTGGTGTACTGCATGTGGAACAACTGTCATTTTTAGTTATGCATGACCTCCCAACTAGTGTCATACTGGGGCTCCCATGGCTCCAGCTCCATAATCCCAACATTAACTGGGTTTCTGGTGAATTAGAGAAGTGGGGTGCAGATTGTTCACAGAAATGCCTGTTAACACACGTTTGTGGTATCGTCTCCGTATAAGCTTCTCTTCTGAGTCTTTTGGGCCAATTCGCAGATGTCTTTTCTATGAAGGAGTCTGAGCGGTTGCCACCTCATCGCTCTTATGACTGTACTATCAATTTGGTTCCCAATTGTAAATTCCCTAAGGGACGCTTATACAATTTATCTCCTCCTGAAAGAGAAGCTTTACGTGAGTATGTACAAGAGGCTCTAAGAAAGGGGCATATTCGTCCGTCCACCTCACCCCTGGCCGCAGGTTTCTTTTTTGTCAGTAAAAAGGATGGAGGACTCAGGCCGTGTGTAGATTACCGAGGTCTTAATGAGATAACTGTCCGTAACCAATATCCACTACCGTTGATTCCGGACCTGTTTAACCAGGTTCAGGGGGCTCGATGGTTCTCGAAGTTGGACCTTAGAGGGGCGTATAATCTCATTCGTGTAAAGGCTGGCGACGAGTGGAAGACCGCCTTCAATACCCCCGAGGGCCACTTCGAGTGTCTGGTTATGCCCTTTGGGCTGTGCAATGCTCCGGCGATTTTTCAAAATTTCACCAATGATATTTTCCAACATGCTATTGGCCGCTATGTAATTGTCTATCTGGATGATATTTTGGTGTTCTCTCCTGACTGGGACTCACATTTGAATCATGTAAGGGATGTACTCCAGGTACTCTGCAATAACCAACTTTTCGCCAAGCAAGAAAAGTGTATTTTCGGGGTCCAAAGTCTATCTTTTTTGGGTCATATTTTGACACCCCAGGCCATCACAATGGAGCCGGAGAAGGTAAAAGCGGTTCTTAATTGGGCTCGTCCTGCATCTTTGAAAGCTCTTCAAAGATTTCTGGGGTTTGCCAACTTTTACCGCAAGTTTATAAAAAACTTCTCTATTGTGGTGAAACCTCTCACAGATCTTACTGTGAAAGGTTCCGACTTGGTAAACTGGAGTAAGGATGCAGTGGACGCCTTCACGTTTCTTAAGGAGAGCTTTGCCACTGCTCCTGTTCTTACCCAGCCCGATCAGGAGAGACCCTTTGTTGTTGAGGTTGACGCCTCGGAAGCGGGGGTGGGGGCAGTACTTTCACAGGGGACTTCGTCTTTGACTCATTTGAAACCCTGTGCATTCTTCTCAAAGAAGTTTTCCCCAGCGGAAAAAAAACTATGATATTGGGAACAGGGAACTGCTCGCTATAAAGTTGGCCTTTGAGGAATGGCGGCATTTCCTGGAGGGGGCCAAACATCCTGTTACAGTCCTCACCGACCATAAGAATCTTGAATATCTCAAAACGGCCAAACGGCTAAATCCAAGACAGGCAAGGTGGGCGTTGTTCTTTTCACGTTTTAATTTTGTGATTTCTTTCAGACCCGGCTGCAAAAACGCCAGAGCAGACGCGCTATCTAGAAGCTTCTTGCCTGAACAACCGTCAAACATCCCACCTGTTCCCATTTTACCTGAGAAAGTGTTTTTGGCTGCTAATACCTCTGATTTGTTTGCTGAAGTTAAACAATTTCAACATTTGTCTCCGTCCGGCTCTCCTGATAATAAATGGTTCGTTCCCTGTCATTTGCGTTTGAGACTGCTGAATGAATACCACAACTCTCCTCTTTCAGGTCACCCTGGTATTTCGGGTACTATGGAGTCAATCTCCAGAAATTTTTGGTGGCCGACTTTACGCCGGGATGCCACTGCCTATGTCAAGGCGTGTGACATTTTTGCCCGGTCTAAGGTTAACCGCTCACGGCCTTTGGGAGAACTATGTCCTCTACCTGTTCCCTCCAAGCCATGGACCCATCTGTCCATGGACTTTGTTACTGATTTACCTCCCTCCCTGGGAATGACTACCTTGTGGGTTGTGGTAGATCGCTTTAGTAAGATGGCGCACTTTATTCCTTTACCCAAATTACCATCCGCCAAGCAATTGGTCCCCTTGTTTCTAAATCATGTGGTGCGGCTGCATGGAATTCCTTCTAATATTGTCTCAGATAGGGGTACCCAATTTGTCTCCAAATTCTGGAGAGCTTTCTGTAGTAAAATTGGCGTTTCCCTTGCTTTCTCATCGGCCTTTCACCCGGAGACCAATGGGCAGACAGAACGGGCCAATCAAGCCCTTGAACAATTCTTACGTTGCTATGTGGCTGATAAGCAAGAGACCTGGGCATCTTTTATTGCCTTGGCAGAGTTTGCCATAAATAATAGGGTGAACTCTTCCACAGGGATGTCTCCCTTCTTCTGCAACATGGGATTTCACCCTAAATCCAGCTCTTTCTCTGAGGACCCCTCGGATAGTCCTGAGGTAGAGATTGTTTCCTCTGATCTGCGGTCGGTTTGGGAGCAGGTCCAAAGCAACATCAAAAAGGCTCATGAGTCACAGTGCCGCTTTGCTAATAGGAAGCGGAGGAGAAGTCCTTCCTTTGAAGTTGGGCAGAAAGTGTGGCTTTCTACTAAAAATCTGAAACTGAGAGTCCCCTCTGGTAAACTGGCTCCCCGGTACATTGGGCCCTTTAAAATATCTCAGATAATCAACTCTGTTTCTGTCAAATTGGACCTCCCCCAGGCGATGAGAGTGCATAGGGTATTCCATGTTTCTCTCCTAAAACCTTGTGTACCTCCAGTTTGTCCTGCTGACACACCTCCTGCTCCTGTTGTTGTACTTGGTCACCCTGAGTTTGAGGTAAGAAAGATCTTGGACTCCAGGAAAGTTCATGGGGTCCTGCAGTACCTGGTGGACTGGAAGGGGTATGGCCCTGAGGAGAGGTCGTGGGTGTCTCATTCCGAGGTTCATGCCCCCAGGTTGTGTAGGAGGTTCCATGTCGATTTTCCTGAGAAGCCTTCCCCGGGTGAGGGTCCGGAGGCCCCTCATAAAGGAGGGGGTAATGTCAGGATTCGTACCGGGGTCTAGTCTGGGTTCCACAGCAAGTTTCGCTGCCTTACTGGCTGTGCCACACAGCCAGTCGGAATATTCAGTTTTTGATCAACTAGTTCTTTTTCGTTCATCATTCTTCCCCGTTCTGGTGATTGGCTGCTTCACTGTTTCCTGTTCGTATATCCCGCCTTCTTCCTATTTAGCACTCCTCAGGGCTTTCACTCCTTGCCGGTTATTCTTTTGTGGTACGGATTCCTGCCTTCTCCACTGCGCTGCCCGGTACAACCTCTGACAGCCTCCCGGTCTCTCTTTCGTCTGAGTACCTCTGGACTCTAGCTTTCCGCTTTGTCTTTGCTGAAAGTTTAGTACTGTTTGGTGTGTTAGTTTTGGGTTTCGTGGATTAACCCTTCAGGTTCGTTCTCTCTTTAGTATCACTCTTGTAGTCCTCCTTGCTGCTGCTTGTCTCCCTTAGGTTGTCCAGCATTAATTCCACCCTCGGTTTACCCTCACTGTAGCTCCCTGCACTTACGCCGAGGAAGGGACCGCCGCCCAGTTGTCGCCCACCGGCTAGGGTGGGACCGGCAAGTAGGTAGGGTCAGCGGGGGGGTGGAGCTCAGTGGCACCTTCTTTCCCCGCCGTGTGGTGGAATCATAACAGCCCTTCTGCCCTGTGGGTGATTTCTCTGTGGACTTCTAGGACACCAGTCTGATTCCTGCTCCTCTAAAGCTAAGTTTTCTGCTTTGCCCTTTTGCATTTGTGTTTTGTTTTTGTTTGCCTTGTTTTTCTGGATTCTGCCATTCCCTGCTGGGGTGAGCTGAATCTCCTTTTGCCTGTTGCTCTGTCTTCAGAATATTCCTGAGTACTGACATAGACTTTTTGAAGCCTAGCGTCTTCAGGGCCTTTTTCACTGTCAGTTTGTTGGCTCTTATTTTCATAGGGTTTTTCACGGATTGCAGACAGCAGCCTTCCTGTCCTTTCCTATCTAGTTAGCTTGGGCCCCGTCTTTGCTCAGTCTATCTTTCTGTCTGTGTTGTGTTCTTTCTTCTTGCTTCACCGTCATTATATGTGGGGGGCTGCCTTTTGCTTTGGGGTCTGCTCTGGGGCAGTTTAGATTTCCCTTTCTGTCTTTAGGCTATTTAGTCCTCCGGCTGTGATCGAGGGGTCTAGGGCATCGTAGGAACCCCCCACGGCTACTGCTAGTTGTGTTGATAGGTTCAGGGGTCTGCAATCTGATAGCTGCCAACCTCTCTGGTTTTCTGGACTTAGCTAGCATTTCTGTTTTTGCCTCCTACAGTGACTCAATCATAACAATAGCCTAAAGACAGAAAGGGAAATCTAAACTGCCCCAGAGCAGACCCCAAAGCAAAAGGCAGCCCCCAACATATAATGACGGTGAAGCAAGAAGAAAGAACACTAACACAGACAGAAAGATAGACTGAGCAAAGACGGGGCCCAAGCTAACTAGATAGGAAAGGACAGGAAGGCTGCTGTCTGCAATCCGTGAAAAACCCTATGAAAATAAGAGCCAACAAACTGACAGTAAAAAAGGCCCTGAAGACGCTAGGCTTCAAAAAGACTATGTCAGTACTCAGGAATATTCTGAAGACAGAGCAACCGGCAAAAGGAGATTCAGCTCACCCCAGCAGGGAATGGCAGAATCCAGAAAAGCAAGGCAAACAAAAACAAAACACAAATGCTAAAAGGCAAAGCAGAAAACTTAGCTTTAGAGGAGCAGGAATCAGACTGGTATCCTAGAAGTCCACAGAGAAATCACCCGCAGGGCAGAAGGGCGTCGGCAGCCTTATATCCAGTCTGTGACTCCACTCAGCCAGTCATCATCATTAGGCTCAGGTGCCTGATAATCAGGCTCATTACCTTCCTTTACCAGAATAGGGAGTTCACCAGACCTCAGTGACGAAGGGGAAAATGAACTCACAACACCCAGGCTAGGCAACCATTTCTGTCCCTGTGAGCTGCAGACCCACAAATGCTGCTGGTCACAGCCAGAGATGTTGCTCATCGTGGCTGCATCACACCATGTCTGCACCGTACAGCACAATGTAACCTCCTCATCTTCCTCCTACTTAACCTCCTCTGATGACCTCCTCAGCTGTGGACCTCTGTGTTTGCGGCAAGTGGGATCTGCAATATCATCATCATCCTCTGTGTTGTCACATTCCTTGCCATGAGAGTCACTCTCTTGCTCTTCCTGTCTTAACAGCACAATACAGTCCACATGAGCCTCAAATATCTGAGTCTCATCAGAATCTACTTCCCCCTGGGGGTTAACATCTGGTAATGAGGGTCAGGAAGCTGTTCAGACCGTATTTCATCCTGCCCCAGATCCAAGCTAAAAAATTTTGGGCATCAGTGCAGATGATTTCCTCATCTTGACTCTTTGAAGCTTTTGTGTACACGTCTGATTTCCATGGCAAAGAATGTGTGAACAGCTCTGCAGACTCACTCATATGTGGTTCCCTACAGTCAGTTGGGTGGTTGGAGAGTTGTGACGTGGAGGAAACAACCTCTGTGGACTGTACTGGATGTGATTTTGAGGTGGAGGAAAGAGGAGGAGAGGACACTTGAAGCTGTGCTTGCCATCCACTCGAGTACATGCTCTTTCTTGACATCAACAAGGCATACCACTGAGTCTTCTAAAGACAGCTAGTGAAGTAGCCCATGCAGTAACAGAAGTTTTCAGTTGTGTTTGTATAGGATGTGACGTTGTTGGTTCACTAGTTCTTTCACTAGCATTGTCACCTACTCCCACTTACACCTTGAACAATAAAACATAATCTCCCTTCCATCACAATCTCGCTTTTTCCCAGTCATGTTGCTCAGAGAGTGTTTTAGGAGCACAGTATTCACAGCAAAAAAATTTGATTTTTTTTTTTCTCTGCACCAGCTCTACACACAGCTGAATTTCAGCAGCACTAAATGACAATGTGAAATATGGCATTCTGAATCACTTTAGTCACATGAAAAAGAATTGTTTGAGTGTGGATGAGGCCTGTATGACAAAGAAGATATGCTCCAACAATTTCAAACTGAGATCTCCTCTTCTGTATCACGTTAGCAACAGAAGAAATAATTGTTTGAGTGTAGTTGAGGCCTGCATGACAAAGAAGATATGCTGAAAACAATTTCAAAGTGAGATCTCCCTACTGTATGATGTTAGTAACAGAAGACTGAATTATTTGAGTGTGGATGAGGCCTGTATGACATATAAGATATGCTCCAAACAATTTCAAACTAAGATCTCCCCTACTGTTTCACCTTAGTAACAAAATAAATTTTTTCATGTGTGGATGAGACCTGAATAACATAGACTAGATTCTCTGAGCAATATCAAACTGAGATTTCCGCTACTGTATGACGCTAGTAGCAGAAGAAATTTTGTTTGTGTGGATGAGGTCTTTATAACATAGATTACATGCTCTAAACAATTTCAAACTGAGATTTCCCCTCCTATATCACGTTAGTAGCAGAATAAATTTGCTTTTAGTGTGGATGAGGCCTAAAAGATATGCTCCAAACAATTTCAAACTCTGATCTAGGCTGCTATATCACGTTTGTCACAGAAAAAATATTTTTTCACTGTGCAACAGCTCTATACACACGGCAATTTCACCACCACAGCTGTACAGAAAGATGAATTTCAGCACTACTAAATAATAAAAGATATGGCATGCTGAATAACATTAGCAACTGCAAAAAATATTTCTTTTACTGTGCAACAGGTAAAAACACAGAACAATTTCACCGCCATTAAATGACAAGGTGCTGTATCACATTTGTAACTGCAAAAAATTGTTATTTTGCATGAGTTCTGCAGACAGCTGAATTTCACCGCCACTAAATGACAAGGTGAGATATGGCATACTGAATCAAGTTAGCAAGTGCCTCTCAAATTCTTTTTTACTGTGCAACAGCTCTGCACACAGAAAAATTTGACCACCACAAAATGAGAAGGTGGGACATATACTTGTATATGAATTTTTCATCCCTGAAGGGTTGCTCACACTTTGGTTTATTATTATTTAATTGGGTTGAGTCGTTTTCAACCAACCCTCTTGTGTGCATTTATATGATTATGGTGCAATTTCTCTCCCATAAACCAAGTTTAGATAATCTTTTGTTGGAAGATAGTAGTCTATTCTTCTAATAATACACCTTTGGCACAAAGTGATGTGTATATATATATATATATATATATATATATATATATATATATATATATATATAGCATTTGATTGCCTCCTACAGACATTTAAACAGCAGACTAGAGCCTGGAGGGTGATGGCGAGTTTAGAGACATACCTATAGAAGAAAATAGTGTAAATAGGTTTGAGAATTAACCTGACCCCTAATACTCATAGAGAGGACCTCAATTTCATTCGAGGTTGGGGACAGTTATTAACTGACAATTCTCTGTGACTTTTGGAATGTCTATTGAATTACGAGAAACAATATCTCAGTAAAATCAGTGAACAACTAGATAAAGAAATTGTTGAAGTTCAACACAATACAATTGGGCAGGTTAGAACTTAATCTGCAGAAAATATTGAGGATTTTAAGAGAGAAATTAAAGACATCAAACATTGGAAATACATTAGGGACTTGAATGACTTTGAGACAGGATAAATTTGTAAACAAAGAACTAGAACTCGAAAACTAAGATTTAATAACAGCTCTTGCTACACAAATATATCTGAGACAGACAATTCGGAGTCTGGAAGCTCACTAACTGCCAGATAGGAAAAAAAGAGATAAAGTGGGGCTGAAAGGAACTTTAAACAAAGGAAAATCACAGTTCCTAAATCATGGCTAATTATGAGACAAGATGAAAAGCAAGAACACAATCTTGTGTCCTCCCCCTTCAGTGTTTCATACATTCCTTCAAACGTCCGACATATACCTTCGGAAATGGCATTAATGTACCAACAAATAGCATTAGCAGTATGAAGACGATACAGACAAATGGGATAAATAGTCCTATCTTGACAAATTCACAAACAACATAATTGGGTGGTTCTGACTTCACAAATGAACACAACAAATCAGTTTACCACACAATCTGTACCACCAGTCACAATGACTACTTTCCCTATAGTTACTGGTATGACACAACCACCCTCTTTTTTAGGCCCTCAACATCTAAACTGACAGGCTAAACAGACAATTACAGCATTAGCTGACATCAGCTGTCAGCAGCACTAGAAATGGTGCATCCATTAAATGGAGGGGAAGCGTCAGCAGAGGAGCAGCAGGAGGCTCGAGGAGGCCGGAGGCGGCTCCTGCAGCTAAAGCCTGTGCACGCTGCTTAAGAGAAATAAATACTCATTGGACTGGCAATGAATATTCACTGCTTTTCATAGCATGCACAGAAGTCACAGCCACTGGCATCCTGCAGTTACCGGACAATCACGTGTGACCGCTACTAAAGAGAGATGAATATTCACTTCTCTCCACTGCCAAGGACATGGAGGGCAGTGAATTCCCTTACATAGCGGGCACAAGTGATCGCCCAGCCACTGCAGGAAGCCAGTGTATGCTGCTACTGTGCAAATTTATGAATTGGAAGACGAGGTCAATGATGACGCCACTGATCCAACCTAGCAAGTTGGCACGCCTAGCGAGCACAGCACTGCAGAGAGGGATGGATCCATAGCATGAAAACAGACAAGAAAAGTTAGTGATTTGACCAGAGGGAGAACTCGGTCAATTGTTCGACTGAGCCCCACAATTGCCTAAGGGTAAAATCACTGACCCTTTCCCTGTGTTACGGCCTTCCCAATCTGCTGATGCCTCCTGCCCACAAACTACGGTTGCACAGACACAACAGTCAGCAACCATGTCCAGTTTGTTGTCCCAGCACAATGAACGCTAAACACCCACATTTCCAGATTGCTAGCCCTGGAAATGTTGCCTTTTCGGCTTGTGGGAACTCAGTCTTTCCGTAACCTATTTTGAAGTGGCAGCCTCCCGGTACTCGATGCCCAGCCTCCACTATTTTTCTCAATGTGCCATCCCCTTACTACGTAAGCACGTGTTATACAATATCAGCTATGCTCTGGCCAACGCAGTCTCAGGGAAGGTCCACCCAACCACAGACACGTGGACAAGTTCTTATGGGCAGGGACACTACATTTCCTTGACAGCACACTGGGTGAATCTGGTGGAGTCTGGGACAGAGTCAGAGGCTGGGACATCACACATCTTACCACACAAAGAATAGCAGGCCCAACTTCCATCAGGGTTTCAGTCTCCTTGTATTCCAGTTCCTGTTTCTCCTCCTCCTCATCCTCAATGGAACTAGTCTCCCCAACAGGGAGGTGATAAAGCTCACAATGGAACAGAGCTGTTCAAAAGGATAAAAGAACAGACCGATCAATGGCTCTTCCCGCTGAACCTAAAAACCATGTCTGGTTGAGCGTAACTTGGGGGCAGCTTTAAAGCTTGGCAAGCTGGTACACATTCCATGCAAGGCCCATGTGCTGAACTTGGTTGTACAACAGTTTTTAAAAAAATACCCTGACTTGCCGGGCCTACTTGTAAAGGTACACTGTGTCAGCGCCCATTTCTGAAAGTCATCTCAGGCTTTCACCCGTCTGGCTTCGCTGCAGCAGTGCTTTAATTTGCCTCATCACCAACTGATTTTTTACCTGCCCATACCCTGGAGGAGGAGGGGGAGGCTATGTGCTGTTAGGTGGAGAGGATGGCTACTGTTCTTCCTAATGAGGACACTGAACGTTTGACTACTTGTGGTCTGACACAGATACACATAGCAGAGTTCATGTTGATATGCCTTTCCCATTACCCTCGCATGAATGACATTTTGTCCACCATGAAATACTGGCTGTGCACCTTTCTTGCCCTAAGGTACAAGGAGAAATTTCCTTCTCTCATGTCGGGGGCAGATATGCCATTTTCAGTGCATGCATGCGACATGCTGAAAATATTGCTCTCAGACAACACTGCTGGCAGAGGTACAGGCTCTTTTCACCCACAAGGATTATTGGGGAGGGACGAGCACATCAGGTGCAACTCGAGGGGCATAATGTCTACCAACTGGCCCATTTTCATGAAACCATCACATTAGCAAGAGTTATCTGAGGGTGTAACTATGAGGAGGAGGGAGAAGTTGACCAAGATGGTGAAGAAGTACTTAAGTGACCATACCAGTGTCCTTTCTTAGTCTTCAGTGCCCTTTAACTATTGGTCCAAGCTGCACACTTGGCCCAACCTCACTTTGTACACCTCGGTGCTGCTGCCATACCCTGCAGCAAGTGTGGGTTTTTAGCTCGGCTGGTGCAATCACCTAGAGATGAGCGAATATTTCAGTGTTCGGTTCAGATTACGCTCATGCTGCTAGCGGGGATCTCACTGAGGTCAACGCAGTTCAGTCCAGCTTGGAACGGAGCCTCTGTGACCAGATGTAATCTCAATTATGTCACCACTGGTATCTGAGGCTGAGCTCGCAGCAGCACATTCATCAGTGGTTCTCAGCCTGGACGGTCACATCTTAGCACCATCCAGATTGAAATCTGTTTATCCCTTAGTCATGGATTACGGCATGGGACAGAAAGACAGACAGGTATGGTATATTGTTGCTTTTTTATTTTAGTTTTATTACAGTAGACCAAGGGCTTCGGTGGAATTAGGTGAGGTCGTATGTATAGTTTAATTAAGATTATTAAATGAGTCTGTGTCATTCTGTCAATTAAAGGACTTTATTCTGGATCTTTATTTACCATACCACTATAGGATTAGTAATGGATAGGTGTCTTACAGATGCTTTTCCATTACTAAGCCGTGGGCTTGATGTCCCCTGACAATCCAAAAGTGACATCAACCTCCCCAACTATCACCCCACTTTCCACAGCTACAGGGTAAGTGAGGAGAGCTGGGCAAAGTGCCTTTTCTGGGCAGCTGTGGGCTGCTATTTTTAGGATGGGGGAGGCCAATATCCATGGCCCCTTACCAGCCTGAGATTACCAGCACCCTGCTGTGTGCTTTAGCAAGGCTGGTTGTCAAAAGTGTGGGGGATACCATGCCGTTTTATTAAATTAATTATTTAGATAATTGAAAAAAACAGCATGGGAACCACTATGTTCTTGATAACTAGCCTTGCTGAAGCTGACAGCTGAGGGTTGCAGCCCCAGCTGTGAGTTTTGTCTGGCTGGTAAGCAAAAATACAGGGGAACCCACGCCATTTTTTTTATTGTTTATTTACAGATCAGGAGTGGCTAATAAATACTCCCATCTGCCACTCCTACTCTCACTGTAATTAGCAGCAGCAGGTGTCGGATGATGGGATCAGTAGTCTCATCTGCTAACACCAGTGATCGGAGGTAAACTTTATACCTCCGATCACAGCTAAGTGCTCATGCTCTCTGACCAGCGGGGATGATTTCACCGCTGTTAAGGCGTGGTTTTTGCCATGCTGCCATGCACATGACAGCGCGACAAACACCCGATGTTTGGGCAGCCGATCCTGAAATCGTGAACAGGAGCACAGTACGTGTTCAGTGTCCATGCCCGAATAGTGGGTGTTCGGTACAGACGCCAAACTTTACTGTTTGGGTTCGCCCATTTCTACTCATCACTCCAAATTACCTTGTTCCAGAAGTTCTAAGGCTTGTCTCTGTGCTGTTTTGCGTATTGTAGATGAGATACTTTGTGGCATTTGCACAGTAATGGCTTTCTTCTGGCGAATCAACCATGCAGACCATTTTTCTTCAAGTGCATCCTTATTGTGCATCTTGAAGCAGCCACACCACTAGTTTCCAGAGAGTCCAGTATTTTAGCTGATGTTATTTGTGGGTTTTTCTTTGCATCCCGAACAATTTTCATGGCAGTTGTGGACAAAATTTTTGCTGGTCTACCTGACCATGGTTTTGTTTTTACAGGGCCCCTAATTTTCCATTTGTTAATCACAGTTTGAATGCTGCTGACTGGCATTATCAATTCCTTGGATATCTTTTTGCATCCCTTTCCTGTTTTATACAGTTTAACTACATTTTCCCGGAGATCCATTGACAATTCTTTTGCTTTCTCCATGACTCACAATCCAGAAACGTCATTGGCTGGATGAAAGATGCAAGAGTCTGTCTGGATCCCAGAAACTCACTCAGCTTTTAAGCACATACTGATTGCAAGCAAACAGGTCACAGGAGAGGATGCTACTAAAGTTGAGCGAAACGGGTTGAAAAAATTGAAAAGTCGCTGACTTTCGCCAAAGTCGGGTTTCATGAAACGAAACCCGACCTTAGCGTGAGGTCGGCCACGAGGTCGGTGACTTTAGCGCCAAAGTCGCGTTTCAAAAGATGCTTGAGCGCCCTTTTTGCAGCCAATCAGGAAGAACGGACACTGTAGGCAATATGATGACATAGGCAGCTGTCACCACCATCTTGGAGAAGGGCATGCAAGTGATTGGCTTGCTTTGTGGGGCGTCACAGGAGGTATAAAAGGGCGGGGACGCCGACCGCCATGTTACTCATGCTGATCTCAGAATAGGGAGAGCTGCTGCTGATTCTGTAGGGAGAGTGTTAGGCAGGGAAGAAGATACCAAAAACTGATTCTGCTCCTAGCAATTTTGCCTGTACAACACCCCAGTCACTGTGCAGTGCAAGGGGAGGCTATATTTTGGTGCATCAGCTCTGTTGGTTATCAGGCTGCCTTTTAAGGCTACCTGGTAGCTGCATTGCTGTGTGCCCACTGCTGAGCAAACTGCTTTTTTCAAAGCAATCCAGATCTTATTGTTTTGTCCTTGTGAGATACTGAGCGTTCATTTTTCACACACCGTACAGCAGTGTATGCTCCTCTCTCAGTACCATGTAACGGCTGTTATCACGGCCACAGTGAAGCTCTCTGTGTGTGACTTTGTAAGGATAAGTCGAGGAGTTATTCCGTTCTTACAGACCTTCACCTTATAGTTTTGTCTGGTTTTCAAACAGTTTAGTATATTTGCTGTTTGATTACATTCAAAACTATAGAGAGACAGCGTGTGTCAATCCGTATACTAAAACACGGAGCTTGACAATTTTACATACAATGGACAGCGGTGTACGTGCACGCTCCTCTCTCAGTGCCATGTAACAGCTGTTATCACGGTCACAGTGAAGCTATCTGTGTGTGACTCTGTAAGGATAAGTCGAGGAGTTGTTGCGTTCTTACAGACATCCACCTTATAGTTTTGTCTGATTTTCAAACAGTTTAGTATATTTGCTGTTTGATTACATTTAAAACTATAGAGAGACAGCGTGTGTCAATCCGTATACTAAAACACGGAGCTTGACAATTTTACATACACTGGACAGCGGTGTACGTGCACGCTCCTCTCTCAGTACCGTGTAATGGCTGTTATGGCCACAGTGAAGCTGTGTGTGACTCTGTAAGGATAAGTCGAGGAGTTGTTCCATTCTTACAGACCTACACTGTAGGGAGATTCTAGTTCTGCCCAATTCTATATACACCTTGTAGTTTGTCATACACTAGGCAATTTCTGCCAGTCACATTGCAGTGTTAAATAAACAGGGCCTGACAGAATTCCACAGTGTCCTGAAGTGTAGAGACATTCCTATTCTACACAGTCCTCTATACACCTTTCTAACAGCATAGAGAATCTGCCTGTCATATTGCGGTGTTAAATAAACAGGGCCTGACTGAATCCCACAGTGTCCTGAAGTGTAGAGACATTCCAATTCTCCCCAGTACTATATACACCTTGTACCTTGTTTTACAGTACCAGAGAGTTGGTGTAAATTTGGGTAAATTTTTCCAAAAAATGAGGAAGTGTGGTAGAAGAGTCCGTGGAAGTGGGCGGGGGTTGGCAGCTGGTAATGATGGTGTTGGTGTTGGTGGTGGATCTGTTGGTAGTGGCAAAAGCAAAGAGCACCTAATACTGGAGGTGTTGAGGCTGCGTCATCGTCTGGGAGTAGGTAAACCGCTTCAAAAGCCGGAGCTTCAAGAACAAGTTTTGGCTTACATTGCTGACTCAGCCTCCAGCTCTATCGCCTCCTCTTCTGAAGTTTTAAAAAATAAAAGCACTGAGTCGTCATTGGAGGCTCATGGTCATGAACCACACCTTTCCTTGTGTCCCTCACCCCTACCAAAATTGAAGGATGCAGTAGGCCTAACTACAGACTACTCCATGGAGCTGTTTTCACATACCATGCCTGGGTTATCAAGTCAAATCGTGAATTACCCAGGCCAAGATGAATCTGACATGGAGTGCACTGATGCACAGCCACTGCTAGATTTATCTGCTGGTACAGTCACTCAGAGCACTACATTGTCCTCGCAGTGTACTGAGCCAGAATCTGACCCTGATGAAACTCAGTTGCCCCCTCCCGCATACTATACCACCATACACGGTGACACAGAGGAAGGAGCACATGACATTGAAGAGGAGGTGATGGATGACCAAGTTGTTGACCCTGATTGGCATCCATTGGGGGTAGAGTGTGCCGCTGACAATAACTCAGAAGAGGAGGAGGAGCATCCGCAGCGGGCATCGACATCGCAACAGTTGTTATCTGGCAGGCCCGGAGCAGTCCAGAAATGGGTTACAAAAACCCAAAAAATTGCAGGACAGCTTGGCCAGACGGTCAAGAAAGCACAGCGTGCAAGGCCTCAAACTGTCTTCCCTAGTAGGAAGAGTGCAGTGTGGCACTTTTTTGAACAAAATCCTAATGATCAGGCAAATCTGTAAGAAGTGCGCAAAGACCTTTAGCCGAGGGAAAAATCTGAGAAATTTGAATACCAGTTGCATGCTAAGACATTTAACCACCATGCACTTGCAAGCGTGGATGGACTACCAAAACTCACGTACCACATGTGCTACTGCTCCCAAAGAAGGTAGTCAGCAACGCAACATTGTTTCCCCCACTGTAAGTCCACCGGTTAGCACACCACCAGCAGCAAATGTTGAGTTGTCGTTGCAAGGGCAAATCATTCAGGGAACCACACTGTTATTGCAATGAAAGACTGAATCTAGGCCATCAGAAAGAACACCAACTCCATCACTATCATCAACCCTCTCTCAGTCCGCCATGTCCACCGCTACTTCCACCATATCCAGCTCTCAAGTCCTGCTCATCCTACCAGAGACTATGAGTAGAACAAAAAAGTACTCATCCTCTCTTCCGCGTCCACTGGCTTTGAACACCCACATTGCCAAACTAATCTCGTTAGAGATGATGCCCTATCGGTTGGTTGAAAGCGCAGCTTTCCGCGAACTAATGGCCTACGCAGTTCCACGCTATGAACTACCCAGTCGCCACTTCTTTTCTCGCAAAGCCATCCCAGCCCTCCACCTTCATGTGAAAGACCGCATTGTCCATGCACTCAAGCTGTCAGTGAGTGGAAAGGTGCACCTCACAACTGATGCATGGTCCAGTAGGCATGGCCAGGGCGTTACATGTCCATCACTGCGCACTGGGTTAATGTGGTGGATTCAGGGTCCACAAAGAACAGCGGTGGTGGCACAGTGCTGCCTAGCCCACGTTATAGGAAACAGTTGGCCGTAGGCGTTCGACCCTCCTCCTCCTCCAGAAGCGAAAGCAGGTCCACAAAGTGCAGTCGCACGAGCACTGCATCCGCAGTTGACAGTGTTGCAAACAAGGTGTTCCCCTATCGATCAGCTAGAGGAAAGCGTCAGCAGGCTGTGTTGCAGATGATGTGTTTGGGCGACAGACACACCGCAGAAGTACTGGCCGACTACTTTCAGCGACAAACTGAGTCATGGCTGGGCAGACTACTTCTTGAGGCAGGCAAGGTAGTTAGTAATAACGGCCGGAATTTTGTGGTAGCCATAGCCCTTTCAAAACTCAGACACATACCTTGCTTGGCTCACACCTTGAACCTGGTGGTGCAGTGCTTCCTCACTAATTATCCAGATTTAACAGGCCTGCTCCTTAAGGTTCAAAGACTGTGCTCGCACATCCGTCGGTCGCCGGTACACTCCAGTCGTATGCAGAAGCTGCAGCGATTGCTCCACCTTCCCAAACACCGCCTAATTATCGACATTGCAACAAGGTGGAGCTCCACCCTGCACATGGTTGAGCAGCTGTGCGAACAAAGGCAGGCCGTAATGCATTTGTGGGAGGATACACGGGCAGGCACTTTGAGGGCAGACATGGAGTTGACAGTTGTGCAGTGGTCGAAGCTGAAAGACCTCTGTAAAGTCCTTCAGTGTTTTGAGGAATGCACACAGCTGGTAAGCGCTGACGATGCCATCATAAGCATGAGCATCCCACTTATGCGTCTGCTCATGCAAACTTTGACGTACATTAAGGAGCAGGCGTCTGCAGCCGAGGTTGAAGAGGAGGAAGAGGAGGAGGGAAGCCTTGATGACAGTAAGCCATTATCTGGTCAGGGAACTGTCGTGGGCGAGGTGGAGGAAGAAGAGGAAGAGGAGGAGGATGATGATGGGGATGATTATTTAGGGGAGGAGGATGCTTCTCGTGGGGCTAGAGAAAATTTTGGCATGACAAGGTCTGGTACAGGGGTTGTGCGTGACTGGAGGGATGTGGATTTGCCAGAAAGTGCTCCTCCACCCAGCACTCGCAGTGCATCATTGACACCGGGAACATGGGCCCACATGTCAGATTATGCCTTGCAGATCCTTAAAAGGGACCCCCGCATTGCCAAAATGATGAACGATGATAACTACTGGTTGGCCAGCATCCTGGATCCACGCTATAAAGGCAAATTCCAAAACATCATGCCACAGGAGAACCTTGACATAATATTGGCTAACAAACAAGCTACTCTGGTAAACCGTTTGTTTGAGGCATTCCAAGCACACAGCAGCGGTGATGGTTCTCACACGAGCCGTAGGGGCCGGGGGCAACTTGGAAGCGGTGTTGGTGGTGGACACATCAGAAGTGGCGTTAGAGACAGGGTTTTCATGACCATGTTGTGGACTGATTTTTCAAGTCCCGCTCACACGACTGGTAATACTGCATCGATTGAAAGGGACAGGAGACAGCACTTGTCAAGTATGGTTACAAACTACTTTTCCTCCCATATCGATGTTTTCCCGCACAAGTCATTCCCCTTTGACTATTGGGCCGCTAATCTGGACCCATGGCCTGAATTGGCACAATATGCCTTACAGGAGCTCGCATGCCCAGCTGCAAGTGTGCTATCGGAAAGAGTCTTCAGTGCTGCTGGATCAATCCTGACAGAAAAAAGGACCCGTCTGTCGACCCAAAATGTTGATGATCTAACCTTCATTAAACTGAACCATGCATGGGTTTCAAAGGATTTTGTCCGACCTTCTCCTGATGACACATAGGTTGCCAGAAAAATGGCTCGCTTTTGTCCTCCTCTCCCTCGGACTTCTCCAATTCCTCCATTTGCAGCTGCTGAATGTCCAACATCAACATATGCCATTTTTAAAAACCTCCCTAACTGGGCTGCCTGCCCCCCCATGGCCTGGGTCACCACCTAGCGCACGCAACCGTGCAAGTGCCATTGCCCTGGACAGGTGGGTGGGCCGACTCGTGGGCGCGGGCACTGGCACAGGGTCCCTCATAGTGCAATCAAGTGTCTCTGACGGTGGTGGTGCACATCCGCCGTCAGACACACCGCCGTACTATAAGGGGCCCAGTGCCAGTGCCGACGCCCACAAGTGGGCCCCCTTGCATGGGCAGGGCCACAGCATTTGCAATGTTTACCTCTCTCTGCTCCTCCGCTGTGTAGTCTGGGCTGTAAAATCCATCACAGGGACTGGCACTTAAATTTGGTGAACTGATAGAAGATGATGGTTAAGACGTAGCTATGCCCTGTCCCGCTGGCTGGGATCCAGCTTCAGATGATCAATGGCTTCCATTTCTTATGGACGTCGACTCACAATGAGATGCAGTGATGGTTTCTCATCAGCTTTAACAGTTTTCCTACCCACAGACGTGTGACATTCCAGCGCACATTTTTAAATGTGCCCTCCTTCTCATGCCAATCCAATTGAATTGCCTACAGCCTGTGGCTTCTGTGTTTTGCACTCCAAAGGTACGTGACAGATCATGATAGGCAGTGAGCACCATGTTTACATCTCTCCCTGTGATCAAAATTTAATACATATGAGTAACGGTGATGGGATCAACGGTACTGCGATACAGCAACACTTTCTTCACAAAGAAAGGTTTTTGCTGTGTCCACACACTAATTAATTGAGGGTCAGCATCGCCTCTGAGAATTGTGACGGAAGTTGTTCCCGTGAATAGTAATTCGTAGATTTCTGCAATCACTAGACTTTAGGTAAATAATTGTATGCATCTAATTTCCTATTGCAGAGAGTCTGGGCTGTCTTACTGAGACAGAATTATAAATGAAGATTTAAAAATACCACCAAAAGTGCATCATGGTGTACGCTTGAAATACATTTCCTTTTTTCTAGTTTTTAGATTGTTGTGTAATCCATGCAGAGAACACGGAGATTTTTAATGTTTAAACTATGCTCTATATACTTGCTATCCAGTGATAATGTACCCTATCTCAACTTTGTACAAACTGGTCTAGTCCATACTGGGCCTGCCTCCTGATCTATACACATAGGTTTTTAATGTGTAAACTATGCAACATATATACGTGTTATCCGGTGAATCTGTACCCTTTATCAACTTTCTTGAATCTTGTAGAATCCATACTGGGCCTGAGAACGGCTGCAGAGCTGTTAAGCAAGCTACAGCACCTGTGGTTTGGACACGTAATGTTTTGCATTTTTTCTGGAATGGCAGTTAGGCCGAAATCAGGAATTGCTGTTGACCTGCACTTACTGGGAAATCATCGTTCACGGCGAATTATTGGAATCCCAGATCCCCATCACTAATGGTGTTCAGCGGGTTATCTGCACCTGTAAGCGTCAAAAGATGGTCCTTTCAGTGTAGCTCTCATGTAGCACCGGACATGGAAGGCCATGATAGCCCTGTTATTGCTCGATTGCGCGTGCCAGAGCCTCGCGTATCCCTCTAGTAAGCTTTATGTGTACAGCAGGGGCATGCCGGAGTCTCGTTCGTTAATGGAATAAAGCTGACAAATCACTAGCACAACTACAAACGGACATACCACACCACACACACACAATCGACAAAGCTTTTAATGTGTGCATCTTTTTTTGAGGTGGCATGGTTGTGGTTTCCCGGGTGGAGTCCAATTAAGCCGCAGGCTCCACTCCTGGTGGTGCCCTTTTGGATATTCCTTTAAGGTTCAACTTTGCAATCATACTGCCCCCGGAAAGCAAACACTTTGGCTTCATGGACGCTGTTTGGAGGTTCATGGGAATAACGCCGCCCGATCGCCAGTTGCCATAATTTATTGGTGGGAAGTACGACGGTATATGATCGTGTTCGCTTTCAGATTTTGCTTTTTTTGGGTCTGGTTTTTACATTTTTAGTCCAGACTTTCTTGACTTAATAAGGGCATGACAAGCCTTGATCTGTGTCTCCTCCACCTCCTCCTTTTACTCCTCCACCTCTTTTGCAAATGTAGTTGCCCTTTTCATATGTTATTTTTGGCTTCTGAGCATTTTGTCGGCTTTGGGAAACCTTTTAAGGTTTTTTTGTAATTGTTTTGTATGTGTCAGTATGTGTTTGCCTGCCATTGTTTTCAGTGTGGTTCGACGAACATTCAACGAACGTGCCTCCTGTGCGACGAACCAAAAAAATAGCGGGGTGGCTCAACACTACTCCTGATATATAGACGTACATTGTTAATGTTTAAACTATGCTATATATACCTGCTATCTGATGATACTGTACACTTTGTCTACTTTTTATATTCTTGTCTAATCCATACTGAGCCTGGGAGTGTCTCTGTGTGACTGATGGAATATATATGGAGATTGACAATTATCCTTTGACTGAATAGAGCTGTACGCTTCTGATACAGTACCATATATGTGATGTTATTTTGTGTCTATTTTGTGCTAAATTTGGAAGTTTGGTGGAAGAGGCCGCGGACGTGGGCGTGGGGGGGCCAGCTGGTGCTGATGGTGGTGGTGCATCTCCTGGTAGTGGCAAAAGAACAATAGCAGCTAAGGCAGGAGGTGTTGAGCCTGCGTCATGGTCTGTCTACGGAACGCCTGGAAGGCTACCTTTTCTGGGAGTAGGTCAACCGTTTTTAAAGCCGGAGCATGAGGAACTGGTTTGTGCTTACATTGCCGAAACAGACCCAGCAAATATGACCTCCTCTTCAGAAGTTTCAAAAAATGCAAGGACTGAGTTGTCAAGTGCTGGCTCCTGGTCAGGAAGAACCCCTTTCCTTGTCTCCTGCACCCCACCCAAACTGAATGATGCAGCAGGCCACACTTCACATTAGTCCATGTAGCTCTTTCTATCATACCATGCCTGGGTTATCAAGTCAAATCGTGAATTCCCCAGTCCAAGATGAATCTGACATGGATTGTGGGTGGCCAGGCAGGGCAGTGGGGTTAATCGTTACCGGGACGGTGTCTCCCTGGGATGTGTCACAGTGGTGGTGACCCGTTCCGTGGCCCTGGGCGTCCATGCAAAGGGGTGAATTACGTTTATAGGTGAATGACACGTGACGCCACCTGTGCTTTCTGAGTAGATTGACCAGCGCTGCAGTGGTGCTTCTCTGGGACAGAAGTTGTGGTGCAGCTAAGATGTAAAAGCATTGCACAGGTATCGCCTTTGTCGCAGGGCACATGAAAGTGTTGGTAGATGGTGTGCAGTGCAGAATGTAGCAGAGCCGTGTGCCAGGCACAGGAGAATGAGGACAGACACAGTGGTGCAGTTCCTTTACATGTACCTGGTAAGTGCCGTCCAGGACCCAGAGTACAGATGGAGAAGGAGTTGGTCAGCCTGGAAGCCAATTTGGCCTCCATTCTAGCACTTATCTGAGGTACTCGCAGTGCTGAGTTCAATAAAGTTCCCCCTGTTGACTCTCTCTTGGAACTTTCTCGTATGGCAGGCAGCAGTAGCCTTTTCCTTCTGGCTCCCACACGTCGCCGCTGGGGCCTCCGAGCCTTAGGCTGGCTTCACACTTGCGTTTTTTTGCGCTGTATTTTAGAGCTAAAAAAAAGCATGCATTTTTGTTCCTATATTTTACATGGGATGCGCTTATGTGCGCATACACATGCGTTTGTATGCGTTTTGCCGCGCATGCGTTTTTTTGTGGTGTGCGCTCGGGCGCACAAAATGCATCCTGTTGCATTTTTTGGGCGTCCGACTTGCCTCAAAAAAACGCATGCGCGCGCAATGCGTTGTTTTACAGCAAGACACCCATTATAAGTCTATGGGTGCGCATATGGGCGCATTGGCATGCTCATGTATGCGTTTTTTTGCGCATGCGTTTTTTTGTTGACCATTAGTTAGACAATGGATTTTAGGGGTTCGGGTTAGAGTTTGGGTTAGTTAAGGGGGTTTAGGGTTCGGGTTAGTATGGTTTGGTTAAGGGTTAGGGTTAGGGTTAGGGTTTGGGTAGGGTTTGGTTAAGGGTTAGGGTTAGGGTCAGGGTTAGGGTTAGGTTCAGGGTTAGGGTTAGGGTATGGTTAAGGGTTAGGGTATGGTTAAGGGTTAGGGTATGGTTAAGGGTTAGTAAAGTCATGGTTTGGGTTAATGTGAGGGGCCAATTAATGTTGGAAAAAACCGCAATCGCGGTAAAAACGCACTAAAAACGCATACAAACGCATAAAAACGCTGCGTTTTTTTCATGCATGCTCATAAAAATGCTTGAAAAAACCGCAGCATTTGTATGCGTTTGTATGCATTTTGTTCTATGCGTTTTTTGCAGGAAAAAAGCACTGCAAAACAAAGCAAGTGTGAAAGTAGCCTTAGTTGGGTACAGAGCATTTACAGCTGCTACTTCCTATGGTTTCTGCTGCAGGAACGTCAGTGTCCTTACAAACTCGCAGACCGGAATCCGGACCATGCGCTCAAGCTAGGAGTGAGCCTTAACTCTGCTCATCCTCCAGCTCCCCTTCTCACATCCACACACTTCCCCTTCCCTTCACAGACTGCCCTAACTTACCTCCTCCCGACCACAGACAGCAGCTCCTCAGCAGTCAGGTTCAGAGGTCTCCCTGCTGGCCTGGAGTGGGAAATGTGTTGTGTGTTGGTTTAACTGCTAGAGAGATCCTTTGTTGCTCCCAAGCATGACATCGCACTCCCTAGGAGGAAGGTAATGCCACTGTGACGACCGTACTCCTGGGGGCGCCACAAGTGCACTGAGGCACAGCCACTGCTAGATGATTCTGCTGGTACATTGACCCAGACCTCTACATTCCCCTCGCACTCTACACAGCCTGAATGTGACCCAGATGAAACTCAGGTTACCCTTCCCATATACTGTACCACCTTACACGGTGACAAAAAGGAAGGTGCAGCTGAAAGTGCAGGTTCGGCCCACCCGCTGTCAGACACACCGCCGTACTATGAGGGGCCCTGTGCCAGTGCCGTCGCCAACGAGTGGGCCCCCCCTGCTTGCTCTTGATCACAGCACTTGCAAAGTTGAAATACTTACCTCTCCCTGCTTCACCGCCATGACATCTTCCGCGTTTCCTGACAGTGATATTCTGATCAGAGAGCGCAATGACATCACGTCTGTACGCCCAGACTAGTACAGGGATTCCCTAGTGAGGAGACTTATTTGGGGAGACTTATTTAATTGTTTTCAATGTTGGGACAGCAATTTTTGGGGAACACTATACTCTGGAGAATGATATATGGGGCCCACCATACACTGGAGCATTCCAAAGGTGGACATCAGACACTGGAGCAGCATTTACAGGGCCCATTATACACTAGAGCATTAGAAATGGGGCCCATTATATATAGAGCATTATTTGGGCCCATAAGACAGTGCAGCTTCATCCATGGGGACCAACATATACTGTAGCATTATGTGGAGCTCATCATATACTGTTTCAAACATTATATGGGACCAATGATTCTGTATGGTGAAATATATGGGCCTCATTACTCTGTATAGCGCACTATGCGGTGGCCATAATACTGTATGGAGTAAGATACTGTCCGTTTTTTAGCTATTGGAGAATTTAAAATGAATATCAGTCATGAGATGTAAAAAGTGAAGTTTTTTTCATTGTACTATACCGCTATTTCTCTGCCGTATCGGAGCATCATGAGTTGTGGTATGTGTTAAAGGGGCACTCTTTGGCCCAGGGCACATGAAAACCTGGAGCCAGCCCTACCCCCCCACAAATTTAGCCAAATAACCCCCATTTTTCAGTGCGTAACTAGTATTATGAAGTAAATTAAGGTTGAAAAGCTTCAGTAATAAGATTTGATGTTTTTGGCATTCAAAAGGGCACTGTAGGTGCGTTTCCTGTCCTCCACTCCCTGCCGACTTTGCTTCCCCATTGACTTGCATTGGGTTTCGTGTTTCAGTCGGCCTTCGACTTTTCACAAAAATCGGCCGATTTCGTTCGACCCGACTTTTGCAAAAGTCGGGTTTCATGAAACCCGACTCGACCCAAAAAAAGGCAAAGTTGCTCAACTCTAGATGCTACCTTTAGTAGTCTTTCAAACCCATTTGTGTCAACTTCAGTGCATGTTATCAGGCCAAAATCACCAGGAAACATGTACTTTTGAACAGGGTCAAACAGATTTGGATTGCCATTATGATTTAAAAATATAAAACACAATAGTTTGACAATAAATTACTTCACCCAAACCACTAACCATGAGTGGAGAAAAATTTTTGGAGTTATCATTCATATTCTCTGAAAAAGGGCAAAGAAAGCAAAAATTCTGCATGGGTATGTAAACTTTTGAATACAACTGTAATTAAAAGAGCACATGTGCATCTCAGCCTGTGCAAGTTAGAAACAGTGTTGTAACCAAAAAGGGCGAAAAGGAGTAAAAAGTCCATATTGATATAAAAATTGTAAATTGATTTAACAATTCCACAAGAATGGCAATACATATATAAATATATAAATAGATAGACCAAACAAGGATCAGGCAATGATGGCTAAGGTCACCAATAGTAAAATGAAAAGTGCTAAATTGCCAGAAACAAAAGCAACAATAAGGTGTTAATTAGCTAATATCTCCACTAGTAACAGTCCTAAACATGTGCACAGACAATAAGCTGGAGTCTATTAAGTTTCTCAAGCAAAGTGCTTACCTATATTGTGCTGTACTGGACCAAAGCCCGACGCAACTGACTCGGGTTCCGCTTTCATTTTATCAAGGTGCGGTCAAGTTAGAAACAGTGCAGAGCTTTGCATAAGTCCCATACAAGATGATGAGCATAAAGATTTGAGCAAAGGAAATTCCAGATAAAAACTCCCAGTGGTGTATAGGTTATTATAACACATGTAACTATGATTGGGGTCAGGTCACAAAAGGAGGGCACAAAGTTTTTACCTGGATCCAAGCAGCATACCGAGCCATAGGTGAGTCACATCTCTCTCCCCCAACACCCATGTTTTTCCCAGCTTCTTTTTATTTTACATTGTTTTTTGAGTCCCACATCCCTCCTTTCACTCTTGCACCTTTCTTGAATTGTATCTGTGTATTTTATTATGTCATTAATAAAATAAAATTATTTTATATTTATTTGTTTTGTAACTGAGCCACTCCCTTATCCTATGGTTAATTCTGTACCTGGGATTTTGCTAAATTGTATTACATTAGTAACAGAAGTAAGTATTTTTTTTAGTGTGGATGAGGCCTGTAGGCAATAGAATATTTGCTCCAAACAATTTCAAACTTAGATCTAGCCTGCTGTATCAGGTTTGTCACAGAATTTTTTTTTTACTCTGCATGGGCTCTGCACAAAGATGAATTTCACTGCAAGTAAATGACAAGGTGAGATATGGCGTGCTGAATCACGTTAACAACAGAAAAAAATTGTTTTTTTACTCTGCAACAGCTCTGCACGCAGATGAGTTTCACCACCACAAAGTGAGACGGTGAGATATGGAGTGCTGTATCACGTTTTTAACAGAAAAAGTAGTTTTGTTTACTCTGCAACAGCTGTGTACAAAGATGAATTTCTCCAGCATTAAATAACAAGGTGAGATATGGCATGCAGAATCAAGTTAGCAACTGAAAAAAAAAGTTTTTTTTTTACTCTGCATCAGCTCTGCACACAGAATAAGTTCAACAGCACTAAATAACAAGGTGGCATACCTTGTGTGCCTTGCTGAATCACGTTTAGCAACTGAAGAACATAGATTTTGAAATGTCTACTCGTGCATGGAGTACAATAGATGCAGTGCACAACACACTTCTATGAAATGTGCTCTGCTCTATTTGTTTGTGGACCTCACTAATGGCACAAGAAAAAAAAATCTGCTGGAAGGTTGATATCTCAGCCACACATGACACTAGCTATCTAACTATCTAGGGGAAGAAGGTGGACCCAGGTAACTATAGGCCGGTGAGTCTGACTTCTATACCAGGAAAGATCTTTGAACAAATTATTAAACAACATGTATGTCAATACCTGGATAAGAATGAAGTGATTAAACAGAGTCAGCATGGGTTTGTAACTAATAAGTCATGTCAGACTAACTTAATTTCCTTCTATGACGGTATCACTGATTGGGTGGATCAAGGAAATGCTGTAGATATAGTATATCTTGACTTCAGCAAAGCATTTGACAAAGTCTCTCATACAATCCTTATTGAAAAAATGATTAAGTATGGAATGGACAAGGCAACTGTTAGGTGGATTCATAACTGGCTTAGTGATCGGACCCAAAGAGTGGTCGTAAATGGCTGCACATCCAATTGGAAGAATGTCTCAAGTGGGGTACCACAGGGCTCTGTCCTGGGCCCTGTATTGTTCAACATCTTTATCAACGATTTAGGAATTGAGGGTAAACTGATTAAATTTGCTGATGACACAAAGCTAGGAGGGATAGCTAATACTAGAGAAGAGAGAGAGAGGATTCAAAAAGATTTAAATAAACTGGAGAAGTGGGCAGCAACTAACAGAATGGTTTTTAACAGGGATAAATGCAAAGTACTACATCTGGGCAATAAAAATGGAAAAAACATATATAGAATGGGAGGAATAGGGCTAAGTGACAGCACATGTGAAAAAGACTTGGGTATACTAATAGATCACAGACTGAATATGAGTCAACAGTGTGATGCAGCAGCAAAAAAGGCAAATGCAATTCTAGGATGTATTAACAGAAGCATACAGTCTAGATCACGTGAAGTCATTATTGCCCTCTACTCCTCTTTGGTCAGACCTCATCTGGAATATTGTGTCCAGTTTTGGGCACCACATTTTAAAAAAGACATCAACAAACTGGAGCAAGTTCAGAAAAGAGCGACCAGAATGGTGACCGGTCTGCAAACCCTGTCTTATGAGGAAAGGTTGCAGGATTTGGGAATGTTTAGTTTGCAAAAGAGAAGACTGAGAGGAGACTTAATAGCTGTCTACAAATATCTAAAGGGCTGTCACATTGTAGAAGGATCAACTTTATTCTCATTTGCACAAGGAAAGACTAGAAGCAATGGGATGAAACTGAATGGGAGGAGACACAGATTAGATATTAGAAAAAACTTTTTGACAGTTAGAGTGATCAATGAGTGGAACAGGCTGCCACGAGAAGTGGTGAGTTCTCCTTCAATGGAAGTCTTCAAACAGAGGCTGGACAGACATCTGACTGGGATGATTTAGCGAATCCTGCTTTGAGCAGGGGGTTGGACCAGATGGCCCAGGAGGTCCCTTCCAACTCTACGATTCTATGATTCTAACCTATGTAAATTAAGAACAACCAACTAGCTAACTAGCTAAAATCGATCAACACCCAAAACCAGCATCAGAAGCTGACTATCTGCACTGCTAAACTGCAAAATGGTGCTAAAATATAATGTAGTAGGAAGGTCGGAACCAAATGTGATTGGATGTAATAAAAACCACAGCTTGGTGAAGGTATGCACCTATTCAGACTATGTGACGAGCGTCAGCTTACGCTGAGTCGTTTTTCCTTTTAGAGTGGACCCTCAGGGCAGTGGCACCCACCCACCTAGGGCGAGCGAACCTAGTGAGAACCCACCCCCTGTACAGGGAGTGTCAGGGGCAAGACCAAGGGGGCGAGCCACCACGGCTGTTGGACCAGACGGCTGGCTCAGGGAGACACTATTGAGTGTCTAGCATCAGGACGAACAGGATATCAAACATAAGCGAGGTCACAGGGTTTCTTCAGCAAACGTGGTTACACACTTTAATCAGATACAAGGCAAAAACAGAATCAGTTGCAGGGCACCAACGGTGAAACACGGCAAGGTGCTTGCAAGGGCACGCCAAAAGTTCAGACATAACACGTGCAGAAAACATACCGGAGTCCAGGGCAGGGTACGTGTTAGGGATCACACAAGAGTTCCTAGGAGGGATGCGTGCTAGGACACGCCAGAGTCAAAGACAATGTGCGTGCCGAAAGACTCGCCAGAGTCCAAGGGAGAGCATGCAAGAAGACACGCGAGGGTCCAAAACAGGTGTGAAGGCATCGGACTCCGGAAGACTGGCAAGGACTGACAGGATCCAGGCATCAGGATGCAGTCATCTGTTTCCAGACCTCTGGCAGCGGTCGGCAGGCTTTGGGAATCCGGCAGACAAACCAGGAGATGAGGCAGGGTGCGTGCTAGGAGCCACACCAGGGTTCGAGGCAGGGTGCGTGCTAGGAGACACGCCAGGATCAGGTTCAAGGACAGAGGCCTGGGCATGCCAGTGACAGGTACAAGAACGGAGGCCTGGGCATGTAGAGGGACACGCCAGGGACAGGTACAAGGATGGAGGCCTGCGCGTGCAGAGGGCACGCCAGGGACAGGTACAAGGACGGAGGCCTGCACGTGTAAAGGGCATGCCATGGACAGGTTCAAGGACGAAGGCCTGTGCGTGTAGAGGGCACACCAGGGACAGGTTCAGGGCAGAGTCATGGCCAGGGTCAGGTTCAAGGATGGAGGCCTGCGCATGCCGAGGGGCATGCCAGGGACAGAGTTTAAAAGTATAGTCCTGCGCGTGCAGAGAGGCATGCCAGGGTCAGTGTTCAAGACAAGGTACAGACTAGGACCTGTGCGTGCTAGAGGGCACGACAGGGTACATGGCAAAACCTGTGCGTACTTTACAGAAGCACAGGGAGGCAAGCCATGGAGCAGGCAAGGACCTGCGTGTGCTATAGAGAGCACGTAGAGCACAGTGCAGAAACAGCGTGAAGTGCAAGAAAGCACAGAGAGCACGGCTGGGGCACTGGCTAGCTGATCGGTCTGCAGCACTAACAGGCGGGCAAGACTCCAGCGAACCCGGCTGAGGCATAGCAGGCGACACAGCTGTCACTGACCGACAAGCACAGCTGAGGCACAAGCAGGCGGGCACAGCTAGGGCGGGCACAGCTGAGGCACAAGCAGGAGGCTAGGAAGGCCAGGCGCATGCAAAGGGCACAAGAAGCAAGAAAGCAAAGCAAGACAATAAACAAGGCAGAGCTAGGCAGGTACAGAACATGGAGCGGAAACTTAGGCAGAGACACAGAGCAAGATCAGAGTGAGAACAGAGCTAGCAGCAGAACGTAGGCCGAAGCCCAGAGCTGGGCCAAGGAAGAGTCTTGGGACTAGCGTAGAAATGTGCAAGAGAGCACGATATTACAGAGTCTATCAGCGGAGAGTAGGCCGAAGCCCAGAGTCGGGTCAAGGGAGCACCTTGAGACTAGACGTGGAAATGTGCAAGAGAGCACCATAGGGCAGAGTACGGAAAACCAGGCAGAGACAAGAAACGTGAGAAGTACTACAAGGCTCAGAATAGCAAAGACCAGACATGGCGAAACAGTCTCAGGCAGAGAACAGCGGAAGTACAACAAGGCAAAGCAAGGAAAGGACAAACATGGCACGAGAGACAACACAAGACATGGCATGAGACAAGAGACGGAGTTCAAGCACAGAGCGTGTGCAGAGAGGCACGACAGAGCAAAGTGCATGGGGCACAGAATACAGGAGCGACCCAGCAGGCAAAGCAGCCATGCAGGGAAGCAACAGGATACTCAGGCCCTGACCATAGGGAGGGGCGGTCTGATATAGCACCATAGCACCAGTACATCCGGGTCAGGACCAGGGAGGGACTTTGGGTTCAGATCCTCCAGGATCATAGAGAGCATCGATAGAACAGCCTGGGTAGAACCATAGAGGAGGTCACATGATCAGGGGTTTCCAGGAATACAGCGGATTGCAGAATCAGAGCAGGGCTGGAACATAGGAAAGGTCACATGATCAGGGGTTTCCAGGAATACAGCGGATTGCAGAACGGATGGGTACCCAGCAACCGCATGCAGCCATGAGGTAAGGCGTGCATGAACACTGCTCCAGGCATCTTGTGGCATGACAGACATGGCGGACATGACAGACATGGCGGACATGATAGACTAGTTCTTTATGTTCTGTCAGTTTTCTGTTATTTGTATGCTAGCTTTCTGACAGAGCACTCTGCCCTTCACCAAGCTGTAGTTTTAATTAGGCTACTTTCACACATCAGTTTTTTGCCGTCAGGCAGGATCCAGCTTTTTTTAGAAAAAACGGATCCGGCATAAATTTTGGAGAACTGTAGAAACGGATCCGTTTTTTTGCTGGATCCGTCTCTGTTCCTGGCGGCTGGCCAATTGGATCTGAGCATGCGCAGACTTAAAAAAATCGTATCCGGTGGCTGGATCCGTCTTTTTCTGGATCCGGCGCATTCCGGCGCCCATAGACTTTCATTGTAGCAAAAAGCTGGAAGCGCCGGATCCGGCGCTTCCGGCTTTTTCGCCGGAGACAGGAGCGAGGAAAACAACAAATGTTGAGACCGGAATATCCAAGGGTTCAACCATCTCTACAGACAATAAAAAATGTAAAATAATAATATTGAACCAGTATTCCTTGCATGTGTATTTTATTGTATTTGTTAATAAATAAATAAATTTAAATAAATGTTGTTGTGTCCTCCTATTTTTAATAACCTGCCAAGGGAAAGCAGACAGCTGTGAGCTGTCTTATTATGTTGGGAAGGGTCCAGTATCCATGGACCTTCGCAGCCTATTAATATCAGCCCCCAGTTATCTGCTTTGCCTTTGCTGGTTATTTCAAATGGAGGGACTTTACAAATGATGTTGGTTTACTACAATTTTTAATAACCAGCTAAGGCAAAGCAGACAGCTGGGGGCCGATATTAATGGGCTGTGAAGGTCCATGTATATTGTCCTCTTCTCAGCCTAGTAATACCAGCTGTCAGCCACCCCAGAAATGGTGTATTCGTTAGACACGTCGATTCTGGAGCGCAGCCTCGGCTCTTCCTAATTACCTTGGTACGTTGGCGATCAATGTAATAGCTTTGGTGTTTATATCAGTTGTGTAATGTCAGCTTTCATCAAGCCCAGGGGTTAGTGATGGAGAGGTGTGTCAAACACCCACAGTACTAACCCACCAAGCAAAAAACAGACACCGGGGACTAAAAAGTTTATTTTAATAAAGATCCCCTGATACATTTCCTGGTTTACCGATTTACTAATAAAAATAATCGTAGCAGTTGTGACGTAATGAATCGGTGATGGCACTGGCACCAGGTGAATTGATTGTGCGCAAGTAGAGATGAGCGATTTTGCCTTTTTTCGGGTCGAGTCGGGTTTCATGAAACCCAACTTTCGCAAAAGTCGGGTCGAATGAAATCGGCCGACTATAGGGAAAAGTCATAAGCCGACTGAGACACGAAACCCAATGAAAGTCAATGGGGAAGCAAAGTCGGCAGGGAGTGGAAGACAATAAACACACCTACAGTGCCTATTTCAATGCCAAAAACATTAATTCTTATAACTGAAGCTTGTCAACCTTAATTTACTTCCTAAGAATAGTTACGCATTGAAAACTGGGGGTTATTTGGCTAAAGTTGTGGGGGGGTTGGGCTGGCTCCAGGTTTTCGTGTGCCCTGGGCCAGAGTGTCAGTGCACCCCTTTAACACATACCACAACTCATGATGCTCCGATACGTCACAGAAATATAGGTATAGTACGATGACACATACTTCACTGCTTACATGACATGACTGATCTATTTTAAATTGTACAATAACTCAAAAACAGGACAGTATATTACTCCATACAGTGTTATGGCCACCACATTGTGCGCCATACAGAATAATGAGTCCCATATATTTCTCCATACCAAATAATTAGTCACATGTAATGTTCCCTACAGTATATGATGAGCTCCACATAATGCTCCATATATAATGGGCCCCATTTGTAATGTTCGAGTGTATAATGAGCCCCTTAGATGCTGCTCCAGTGTCTGATCTGCCCCATTTACATTGCTCCAGTACATGATGGGCCTCATGGATGATGCTCCAGTGTATAATGGGCTCTAATAATGCTCCATATATAATATGCCACATTTGTAATGCTCCAGTGTATAATGTGCCCCTTAGATGCTGCTCCAGTGTCTGATCTGCCCCATTTACAATGCTCCAGCACATGATGGGCCTCATGGATGATGCTCCAGTGTATCATGGGCCCTAATAATGCTCCATATATAATGGGCCCCATTTGTAATGCTCCAGTGTATAATGGGCCCCTTAGATGCTGCTCCAAGGTCTGATCTGCCCCATTTACACTGCTCCAGTACATGATGGGCCCTATTTTTAATTAACCCAGCCATTGTATGTGAAAAGAGCTCCATGGAGTAATCTGAAGTGTGTGCTATTTTTGTATATAACTATTTTGTATATAATTATATCTCCAGTTGTTTTTGATACTTTGCTCACCTAGTTCAGTGTTGTAATTATTTTCTACATCTTCGTTTGCAGTATGGTTTGAGAAAGACCTAGGATTAGGTCGAAACGTAACCATATAATACTCACCTTTGGAATATTTCTTTTTTGTTTGCAGTGTTTCATTATTTGATCTATTGGAAAAATCTCACATGAATTAAAAATCATAAAAAAAATTTCTTCAAAGGCTCTTTTGCAAAGATTATTTATTTTCTGAGTGCGACTGACCATCCATTTACTACCTGTGAAGGATTTAACTGCCCAGACTACACAGCTGTGGAGCAGGGAGAGGTAATTGCAACTTGCAAGTGCTGTGGTCATGACCAAGCAGGGGGGGCACAATCGTGGTCGACGGTACTGGCACAGGGCCCCTCATAGTACGCTGGTGTGTCTGACGGCGAGTGGGCCCTCCCACTGTCTGAGACACTGTATTGTACTATGAGGGGTCCTGTGCCAGTGCGGTCGGCCATCAGTGGGCCCAGCCACCTGTTCAGAGCAACTGCACTTGCCCGGGTGCGCCAGGTGTTGACCCCAGATGTTGGGGGAGGGGTGGGCAGCCCAGTTAGGGAGGTTTAAAAATTGGCATATGTTGAGGCGTTGGCTGGACATTCAGCTGCTGCAAAGGGCATAATTGGGCAAGTCCGAGAAAGAGGAGGAAAAAACCGAGGCACTTTTCTGGTAATCTATGTGTCATCAGGGGAAGTTGGGACAAAATCCTTTGAAACCCATGCATGGTTCATTTTAATGAAGGTTAGATCATCAACATTTTGCGTCGACAGATGGGTCCTTTTTTCTGTCAGGATTGATCCAGCAGCACTGAAGACTCAGATAACACACTAGCAGCTGGGCAAGCGAGCTCCTGTAAGGCATATTGTGCCAATTCAGGCCAGGCGTCCAGTTTAGAGGCCCAATAGTCAAAGGGGAATGACCTGTGAGGGAGAACATCGATTTGGGAGGAAAAGTAGTTTGTAACCATAGTTGACAACTGCCTCCTGTCACTTTTAATCGATGCAGTATTAGCAGTCGTGTGAGTGGTACTTGAGAAATCATTCCACAACATGGTCATTAAACCCCTGTCTCCAACGCCACTTCTGCTGTGTGCACAACGAACACCTCTTCCATTGTGCTCACTACGGCTCATGGTAGAACCAGCACCAGCTGCTGTGTGCTGGAAAAGCCTCAAACAAATGGTTTACCAGAGTTGCTTGTTTGTTTGCCAATATTATCTCTAGGTTCTCCTGTGGCATGATGTTTTATAATTTGCCTTTGTAGCATGGATCGAGGATGCTGGCCAGCCAGTAGTCATCATCCCTCATCATTTTGGCAATGCGGGGGTCCCTTTTTAGGATCCGCAAGGCATAATCGCACATGTGGGCCAATGTTCCAGGTGTCAATGATGCACTGCCCGTGGTGGGTGGAGGAGCAGTTTCTGACAAATCCACATCCCTACAGTCACGCAGAAACACTGTCCCTGACCTTGGAACGCCAACATTTTCTCGTGCCCCCTGAGAAACATCCTCCTGCCAAAAATAATTATCCCCCTCATCCTCATCCCCCTCCTCTTCATCTTCTTCCTCCACCTCATCCAGGACAGTTCCCTGACCAGACAATGGCTGACTGTCATCAAGGCTTCCCTCCTCCTCCTCCTCCGCTGCAGACGCCTGATCCTTAATGTGCGTCAAACTTTGCATGAGCAGACACATAAGTTGGATACTTATGATGGCGGCGTCTGCGCTTACCAGCCGTGTGCATACCTCAAAACACTGAAGGACTTTACAGAGGTCTTTCAGCTTTGACCACTGCACACCCAACAATTCCATGTCTTCCCTCAAACTGACTGCCCGTGTATCCTCCCACAAATGCATTACAGCCTGCTTCTGTTCGCACAGCCTCTCAACCATGTGCAGGGTGGAGTTCCACCTTGTTGCAACGTCAATAATTAGGCGGTGCTTGGGGAGGTGGACCAATCGCTGCAGCTTGTGCATACGACTGGAGTGTATGGCCGAGCGACGGATATGCGAGCACAGTCTTCGCACCTTATGGAGCAGGGATGTTAACCCCAGATAATTATTAAGGAAGCACTGCACCACCAGGTTCAAAGTGTGAGCCAGGCAAGGTATGTGTGTGAGTTTTGCATGGGCTATGGCTGCCACAAAATTATCTTGCCTGCCTCAAGATGTAGACTGCCCAGCCATGACTCTGTTTGGCGCTGCAAGTAGTCGGCCAGTACCTCCGCGGTGTGTCTGTTGTCGCCCAAAGACATCATCTTTAACACAGCCTGCTGACGCTTACCACTAGCTGTTCGATAGTGGGACACCTTGTGTGCAACACTGCCTGCTGTGGATGTAGTGCTCGTGCGACTGCACTCTGTGGACGAGCTTTCGCTGATAGACGAGGACGAGGAGGAGGGAAAGCCTACAGCCAACTGTTTCCTATACCGTGGGCTAGGCAGCACTGTTCCACTGCCGCTGTCCCCAGTGGAGCCTGCATCCACCACATTAACCCAGTGCACAGTGATGGACATGTAACGGCCTTGGCCATGCCTACTGGTCCATGCATCAGTTTTGAGGTGCACCTTTCCTCTCACTGACTGTTGTAGTGCATGGACAATGCAGTCTTTCACATGTCGGTGGAGGGCAGGGATGGCTTTTCAAGAAGAGAAATGCCACTGGGTAGGTCATAGCGTGGGACAGCGTAGGCCATGAGGTCGCGGAAAGCTTTGCTTTCAAACAAACGGTAGGGCATCATCTCTAATGAGATTAGTTTGGCAATGTAGGCATTCAAACACAGTGTACGCGGATGAGAGGATGAGTACTTTCTTGTCCTACTCAGAGTGTCTGGTAGGGTGAGCTGGACTGGAGAGCTGCATATAGGGGAAGTAGCGGTGGACCGGATGGAGTGAGAGGGGGTTGGTGATGGTATTGGTGGTGATGGCCTAGATTCAGTGTTGTATTGCAAAGCCATTGTGATTCAATGAGTGCTTTGGCCTTGCGACGACACCTCCACATTTAGTGCTGGTGGTGTGCTTAATGGTGGTGGTGGTCTTACAGTGGGGGTAGCATTGTTTGCTGCCTTCAGTCGGAGCAGGTGCACATGTGCTACCTGAGGTTTTGTAGTCCGTCCACACTTGCAAGTGCATGTTGATTAAATGTCTAAGCATGTCACTGGTATTCAAATTTCTGAGTTGTTTACCTCGGCTTAAGGTCCTTCTGCACTTCTTACAGGTAACCTTTGCCTCATCAGTAGGATTTTGGACAAAGAAGTGCCACACTGCACTCTTCCTACTATGGTAAACATTTTCTGGACTTGCACGCTGTGCTAAGTTGACCGTCTGGTCAAGCTGTCCTGCAACTCTTTTAGTCTTTGTTCCACGTTTTAGGACAGCTACGGGCCTGCCAGATAACCGCTGCTGCGATGTCAATGCCTGCTGCGGATCCTTCTCCTTATCCGAACTATTGCCGGCGCCACCCTCCTCCCCCAATGGATGCCAATCCGGGTCCAGAACTGGGTCATCCATCACCTCCTACAAAGTCATCTGCACCTTCCTCTTTACCTTCCTCTGTGTCACCATGTAAGGTGGTATAGCATGCGGGAAGGGGCACCTGGGTTTCATCAGGGTCAGATTCTGGCTCAATAGACTGCGAGGGCAATGTAGTGCTGTGGGTCAATGTACCAGCAGAATCATCTAGCAGTGGCTGTGCATCAGTGCACTGCATGTAAGATTCATCTTGGACTGGGGAATTCAGGATTTGACTGGATAACCCAGGCATGGCATGTGAAAATTGCTCCATAGAGTAATCTGAAGTGTGGGCTGCCGCATCCTTAACTTTTGATGGGGATGAAGGACAGAAGGAAAGGGGTTTTTTATGACCAGAACCCTGCACTGACGACTCCGTGCTTGCAGGTTTCGACCGTTCAGAAGAGGAGGCAATAGAGCTGGTGGCTGTTTCGGCAATGTACGCCAAAACCTGTTATTGATGCTCCCGCTTTAAAAGCAGTTTTCCTACTCCAAGAAAAGGCAACCTTACAGGCCTTCTTAGGCCAGAAGATGATGCAGGCTCAACACCTCCTGCTTTAGCTGCTATTGTGCTTTTTCCAGAACCAGCCGATGCACCACCACTATCAGTATCAGCTGCGCCCCCCCTGCCCACGTCCGTGGCCTCTTCCACCATACTTCTTCATGTTTGGGAAAATGTACCAAAAATACCAGCAGAGAGATGGTACTGTATGAGGAGCGTCCAGCTGTGTAAGGTGTATTAAACAAATTAAATCAACGTAGATATTATGTTAGTCACAGACGCTCTTACAGTATGTATTGGACCGTAATCCAACAAGCAGATATACGGAACTGTATCAGAAGTGTTCAGCTGTATATGATTTTTGTGCAACTAACAATCTCCATATATGTATTTACGGAGTGTCACACACACACACACGCTGACTAGGTATAAAAGTGACTGTAATGCGAACGGCAGATAGACAATACTGTTGGAGAATCGGACAGCTCTATGCAATGTGTGTATGTAAAATTGTCAAGCTCCGTGTATTTGTATACGGACTGACACACGCTGTCTCTGTCTGGTTTTGACCGTCATCAAACAGCAGATATACAAAACTGTTTGAAAAATGGACAGGACTCTAAGGTGTAGGTCTGGAAAAACGGAATAACTTCTCTGCTTTTTTTTCCAGAGTCACACACAGGTAGCTTCTATTTGTCCATGATACCAGCCGTTATATGGTAGTGTGTGAGGAGCGTACACGGCTAGACAGTGTCTGTATGGAAAATTGTCAAGCTCCGTGTATTTGTATACGGACTGACACACGCTGTCTCTGTCTAGTTTTGACTGTAATCAAGCAGCAGATACACGAAACTGTTTGAAAAAAGGACACAACTCTAAGATGTAGGTCTGGAAAAATGGAAACTCCTCGGCTTTTTCTTCCAGAGTCACACACAGATAGCTTCTATTTGTCCGTGATACCAGCCGGTACACGGTAGTGTGTGAGGAGCGTACACCACTAGACGGTGTGTGAAAAAATGAACACTCAGTAACTCACCAGGACAAAATAATAAAATTTGGAGTGCTTTGAAAAAAGAAGTTTGAACAGCAGTGTGCACACAGCAATGCAGCTAGCAGGTAGCCTTAAAAGGCAGCCTAATCACCACCAGCGCTGCTGCACACAACAAAATTCCTCCCCTTTCACTGCACACTAACTGTACAGTGGAAAGCGCTATCAGCAGAAGCAGTTTTTTTTTCTTCTTCCCTGCCTAACGCTCTCCCTGTTCAGAATCAGCAGCAGCAGCACCTCTTCCTATTGTAAGATCGGCAGAAGTAAGATGGTGGTCGGCATTCACAGCCTTTTATACCCACTGTGACACCACACAAAGCCAGCCAATCACTTCAATTCCCTTCTCTAAGATGGTGCTGGCCGCTGCGCATGTCATCGCGTTGCCCACAGTGTGCGTCCTCCATCATTGGGTGAGAAAAGGCGCTGAAAGCATCATTCAAAACGCGACTTTGGCGCGCTGATCGGGGACCTCATGGCCGACCTCACGCTAGGGTCGGGTTTCGATCGGCGAAACCCGACTTTGGCGAAAGTCAGATATTTTTAAATCTGACCGACCTATTTCACTCACCTCTATGCGCAAGGCATCTTGAAATCTGAAGATTACTAAAGGATTTTGAGTTGCAATGTAGTGCCCATTGTCAGAAAAGCTGAGTTTTCATTCTAGGTTATCGGTCTTCCAACAGGACCATGACTCTAAACATCCTTCATGAAGCACCCAGAAATGGATGGAAAAAAAGCACTGGAAAGTTCTGAAGTGGCCAGCAGTGAGTCCGGATCTAAATCTGATTGAACACCTATGGAGAGATGTTAAAATTGGTGTTGGGACAAGGTGACCTTCAAATATGAAAGACCTGGAGCAGGTTGCAAAAAAAGAGTGGTTCAAAATTCCAATTGAGAGGTTTAAGAAGCTTGTTGATGGCTATAGGAAGCTAATGATTGCAGTAATTTATTGAAATCAGTGTGCAAGCAAATATTAAGTTGAGGGTGCCAACAATTTTGCCCATTTTGTGGGTTTTGTGTGAAATGTCCAATTCATTATTTTTTCTCTGTTTTTTTTTTGTTTGTATGTTGCTCCAATACACACAAAGGAAATAAACATGTGCATAACAAAACATTTGTAATTGCAATCATTTTCTGGAACAATTTCAAGGGTGTCAGCACTTTCATCCATGATTGTAAATAACTCCTTCCAGTAGCCTGGTGTAATAGAATGTAAGATTTTTTGCAAGTATGATAAAATATTATTATATTACATAAAATATTTCACTTAAACAGATTGTCAGTAGCTCCTAGTGCTGAAAGGTGTTGTTAATATATCTGAATATATGACTTTCTATACTTTATGCCTCTCATATTTCCAGATAATTATCCATAACCACAAAGGTCTGGAGCTCCATGAAATCCATTTTATGATTTGTATTTCAGAACTGGAAAGCTGTTTTTTACTGGTAATGGCCATCAGTCAGTATTTTGCCTTAACAAGGCGTATTTTCAGAGTGACTAAGAAGGTTACTCGTATGTAAGACACAATATACAAGACATTTCTCAGGTACCTGTTACTTTTTCTCTGGATACAATTTCTCTTTTCCCAGGGGTAGCACCATTAACAGTCATATCTCAAAGTAACCATGACTGTGTGCCCCAAATGGAAGCTACTGATTGCTAGATAAACAATAAAAAACATGGTTTTGTTAGTCTTGGAGGAAAAAATGTGTTGATTCATAGGCTTTTTCCATTAGCTCTGTATTTCAGAGAACAGAACTAAGAACTAAAACTAAATTTCTTTCACACAATAATGGCTGCATTTCCAAGCAAGGAAAATTGTTCTTGCTTGTTGCATGGGGGAAATGGAAATGATTGAATTGCAATATTTTAATTTGCCATTGTGAGTTGAAGTGTGAAAAAAACGTATCACATCATTACTGAAATGACATTTAAGAGCTTCCTATTATCACATTACCTGTCATTCTAGAACAGTTTTCTGCTGCTGATAGAACTTGATAAACTGCAGTGAAGGGCATTTCAATTATTTGATCTGCCATGTACAATTTAATACTTTAATGTATCTGAAACCTGGAATTATTTATTTCACCACATCACTGTTACATTTTAATTTAGCACACAAATGTGCAATGCGGATGGGTCAGATGAAAGCAAAATTAATTGGCACTTTATAACTGCAGCTCTGGAAGAGATACAATGATCCCCTTGTAAAGTGAAGATCACTACTGACCATTCGGTTTTGCAGATAAATTTAGAGAAGCGGTCAAAGTTTGGACTGCTTTTCATGCAGTGGTTTTTCTGGTTCTTATTGTAAGGTGCACATTACAGATTAAGACTGAAGGCAGCAAAACCACAAGGGTTTATTGAGACAATCAGTAATTCTGTGGGTTGAACGCTGCGTACTTATGCAGTGTCCAAACCACAGTGGCCAGATGTTACAGCATAGTAGATGGGATTTCAAGAAATCCCATGCCCGCTATACATCCAAAGACGCCAGCGGCTCACCCGCGAAGACTGACATGCAGCATGTCTCTCCAGACACTAGTCTCCGCAAGAGAAATTTCACCAATACACCAGTTCACCAGTGAACACACATGGATTCACCTGTGTTCAAAAGACAGCAGGGTTTTGACGCAGAAAACATGTGCTTTGTCCAAAGCGCTGCCACTTCTGGATCATCTGCACAAACCCTTAAGGAACATATATGGAAACAAGGAGTAAAGAAACACAAGTGAAACAAACCACCAGAATATACATAAAACCTTAGCGTTCTCACAGTATGTCCCTCTTACTCTGATGACAGCGTTATACACTGCAGGTATGTCAAATATGATATTGTCATTATTATTTGTTTATTTAGCTATATTAATTCTAGGGCTTTATTGGAAACATCTTCACTGTCCCCATTGGCGCTCACAATCTAGATTCCCTTTCGGTAAAACCTTGGAGGTTGGGAGAAAACTGGAGTACCCGGAGGCAACCCACATAAAACATGAGGAGAACTTACAAAGTCCTTGTTTGTGTCATCTCTGGTGGGATTTGAAACCAGCACTCTAGCGCTACAAGGCTTCTATGCTAACCGCTGAACCACCGTGCTGCCCATAGCCGGCATAATAATTGCATAACTCAGCAACTTGAAAAAGACAAAAACAAAGAAATGAAAAAGATGGGTATTTATTATTTAGCAATGAATTTTCATTTTTAGAATTAAGAAATGCCTTTAGAATCTAAGCCATCACCGTGTTGCCCATCCTACAAATATAAAACATATAAGCTAGAAAAAATCATTTTAATACACTTTCACAATCACTGATTTTTGTTTGAAGAACCATAAGTTTCTCATGTCTCACACAATCTCTATAACAAATGCTCTAATCAACCATAAAATTCTCTTTCACCGATTGCCTCAATCACAAAAAAATTGCCACTTTCAAATTAACAAAATATTTACCTGCAAGTTCCTTTTATAAATCACCAAACTCCTTTCACACATCAAGATAAAAGTCTCTGTCGCACATCAAATGTCTCAGTCTCAATAAGTCCATAATCCACTGTTAGACAAACCTCAGACTGAATGAATTCTTTCTTTTTTGGAACCTCTCATAGTTTAAAAAGATATGCAAAGTCTTCAACAAAATAATATGTTGCCTGTACAAAATACACAGTATATAAAATTTCCACACACCTTTGTTAAAACGCAAGGTTTTTGTAATGTAAAAAAATCAAACCATGAACAATCATTTCAGAATATTTGATGTCCCTTATTTGCACAATTCAATTGAAAAATAAACTGAAATATTTTCAGGTGTAAAATGAAAAATAAACTAAAATAATGTAGTTGCATAAATATACAGACCCTTACATTAATACTTTGTTGAAGTACCCTTTGAATTTATGACATTACTTTGTCTTTTTGGGTAGGAGTCTGTCAGCATGGCACAGTTAGAATTGGCAATCTTTGATCACTTCCTTTTAGTAGCACTCCAGATGTGTCAAATTGTGAGGCCAAATGTAACAGGAGTGATGGAAGCACTGTGCCATGGTCCGAGGAGAACCTGGAGAGGCAGGACTAGGTGAACATTTGACTCTTCACTGTGAAGGTGGGGTTAGACTTGGCTCCAGACGGACACGACGACGACGAACCTTGGACGCATAGCGGCTGACCCCCAAAGGGGCAGGAAGCTGGAACTACCTGGAAGGAAGGTTCAGCTGCTAGAGACTTGCACAACAGGAACACAGGAGTGGCAGGTGCACTCAGAAATGGCTGGTATACAGACAGGCACTGGCAGATGCAGACTGGTAAGGCTACCATACAGGTGGGTACTGGCAGGATCAGATTGGTGCGGCTTGAATACAGGAAGGTGTTGGCAGGTGCAGTCTGGCACGACTGGTATTCAGGCAGGCACTTAGAGGTGCAAGCTGGTATGGCTGGTATGCAGGCACACATGTGGAGGCATGGCTTGAAAACAGTAATCCAAAGCAGGTATGGGAAGACAGGGACAAACAGGTACAAGGGACTTGAGAACTTGCAAGCGTGCAACAAAGCAGAATGAAAACATTGATATGGCGAGGATCCAAGAAAAGCACTTCTGAGCATCCGCGCTGCTTTAGTGATAAGAATTCTTCAGAAATGAATATAAATCTTTCAAGTTCTTTATTATATGTACATGCACAAACCGCACCTCTTCTTCAGGTTTCAGTACAGAACTCTGTACTGAACCTAAAGAAGAGGTGCGGTTTGTCACCTCGAAACGCGTAGTTTCTGCAGTACATATAATAAAGAACTTGAAAGATTTATATGGATTTCTGAAGAATTCTTATCACTAAAGCAGCGCAGATGCTCAGAAGTGCTTTTCTTGGATCCTCAACTTATGATACCTAGTGGACGCTGTCCACCTGCACGAGCTCTGCAGCAGCTATATGACTGCAACAAACATTGAGAGTGGTTGTGTCTGAACACAACCCATAAGGGGTGAGTACTCCAGAGTACTTTTATATTTTAATTGATTTATACCAGGTGGAGCCCTATGTCTGCGCCCCCGCCCTTGTTCTCTCTTAAACATTGATATGGCAACTCTCATAAGATGGAGGTGCCTTAAATTATAAGTGTCTCCAAGTGAGTGCTGCCCCCTTAAGAGGGAATAGAGCGCACATGCACCCGAAGCAGAGTGCCCAGGGATCTGTGAGCCATGCACAGATCCCTGGCAGCAAGAGAAGGAAGCGCAGGAAGGGGGCCGAAGTGATGAGTGAGTTGGCATCTCTACCATGGGAGGAGGAAAGCGTGCAGGTACACAGGTGCTACAATATCTCCTGAGTACAGCTCCCTCTTTTGGACAACTCACAGGTTTTCAATTAGATTCAGGACTGGACTCTAGTTGGGCTATTCCAAAACTTTGATCATTTTCTGGTGAAGCCATTCTTTTGTTGATTTGAAGGTATGATTATGGCCATTGTCATGTTGAAAGGTGACATTCCTCTTTAACTTGAGCTTTTTAGCAGAGGCTTGAATCCTTTAATACAAAATTGACTGATAATTGGAGTTGTTCATAATTCTCTTCATTTTAACTAAAGCCCTAGCTCCAACTGCTGGAAAAAAGCCTCAAAGCATAATGCTGCCTCTACTATATTTCAAAGTGTATATGGTGTTCTTTTGGTAATGCACAGTGTTTGCTTTGCACCAAACTTTTGGAATTACAGCCCAAAAATTCAACCTTGAACACATCAGATCATAACACATTTTAACAAATACTTTTGGCAAAATATAACCCGGCATTGTAGAGACACAAGGGTCAATGGATGCTCTTGTTAAATGGCCTATCTTTCTTTAGAAAGACTGCATGTACAGTCATGGCCAAAAGTTTTGAGAATGACACAAATATTAATTTTTACAAAGTCTACTGCTTCATTTTATCTAATGGCAATTTGCATATACTCCAGAATGTTATAAAGAGTGATCAGCTTAACAGCAATTACTTGCAAAGTCAATATTTGCCTAGAAAATGAACTTTATTCCCCAAAACACATTTCAACATCATTGCAGCCCTGCCTTAAAAGGACCAGCTAACATCGTTTCAGTGATTGCTCAATTAACACAGGTGTGGGTGTTGATGAGGACAGGGCTGGAGATCAATCTGTCATGATTAAGTAAGAATGACGCTACTGGACACTTTAAAAGGAGGCTGGTGCTTGGCATCATTGTTTCTCTTCTGTTAACCATGGTTATCTCTAAAGAAACACGTGCAGTCATCATTGCACTGCACAAAAATGGCCTAACAGGGAAGAGTATTGCAGCTAGAAAGATTGCACCTCAGTCAACAATCTATCTCATCATCAAGAACTTCAAGGAGAGAGGTTCCCTTGTTGCCAAAAAGGCTCCAGGGCGCCCAAGAAAGACCAGCAAGCGCCAGGACCGTCTCTTAAAAGTGTTTCAGCTGTGGGATCGGGCTACCAGCAGTGCAGAGCTTGCTCAGGAATGGCAGCAGGCAGGTGTGAGTGCATCTGCACGCACTGTGAGGCGGAGACTCTTGGAGCAAGGCCTGGTCTCAAGGAGGGCAGCAAAGAAGCCACTTCTCTCCAGAAAAAACATCATGGACAGACTGATATTCTGCAAGAGGTACAGGGAGTGGACTGCTGAGGACTGGGGTAAAGTCATTTTCTCTGATGAATCCCCTTTTCGATTGTTTGGGACATCTGGAAAATGACTTATTTGGAGAAGACCAGGTGAGTGCTACCACCAGTCTTGTCTCATGCCAACTGTCAAGCATCCTGAAACCATTCATGTGTGGGGTTGCTTCTCAGCCAAGGGAATGGGCTCTCTCTCAGTCTTGCCTAAAAACACAGCCATAAATAAAGAATGGTACCAGAATGTCCTCCAAGAGCAACTTCTCCCAACCGTCCAAGAGCAGTTTGGCGATCAACAATGCCTTTTTCAACATGATGGAGCACCTTGCCATAAAGCAAAGGTGATAACTAAATGGCTCAGGGAACAAAACATAGAGATTTTGGGACCATGGCCTGGAAACTCCCCAGATCTTAATCCCATTGAGAACTTGTGGTCAATCATCAAGAGACGGGTGGACAAACAAAAACCTTCAAATTCAGACAAAATAAAAGCATTGATTTTGCAAGAATGGACTGCTATCAGTCAGGATTTGATCCAGAAGTTGATTGAGAGCATGCCAGGGAGAATTGCTGAGGTCCTGAAGAAGAAGGGTCAACACTGCAAATATTGACTTGCTGCATTAACTCATTCTAACTGTCAATATAACCTTTTGCTACTCATAATATGATTGCAATTATATTTCTGTATGTGATAAAAACATCTGACAAACACACATAAAAAACAGAGGTCAGCAGATCATGTGAAAATATAATATTTGTGTCATTCTCAAAACTTTTGGCCATGACTGTAGAGTGGCTTTTCCCACTGGACACCCGTACTCCTTTACCATGAGCAGTACACTACTCAGACAACAAAAGGTGAGGGTTGCACAGTGTGGCAATAATAAAAGTAGAAAAGATCCAGAGTCTGAACATTCCGTAAAATAGAAAACTTTATTGAAATATTTTAAGATACATAAGTAATAAAAATTGCAGGCATGTGCATAGATGTATGGACAAATGAGTTTCAGAATTAAACTAGACACTCGTCATTAAATCTGGCTGCTTGATCTGGGAATTCAGACTTCCAGTCAGCTACCCACTCTCGCATTTCTATGGCCCTTTTCTTCATAAGTGGCTTTAGTATGATCCCATCCTAAAGGGAATCAGTGATTTGGGAAATCCAACCATCAAGCCAACTGTTGCAGTGTCATCGGAATTGACTGCCAAATTTTACATAGGAGTCCTAGAGAGACAAGGTCTGGAACATGGGGTTCTCTGGGGTTATGGTAAAAAGGAGCAACAGGGTGTTCTTAATAGTCCAATAATCCAGGACGTCCTGTGACACAAGTGACTGGACAGCATCCTGTGCCTGGCCAGTCAAACTAGACCACAGGTGTTATGTCCAATCATCTGTGGGCACTTGGTGCATAATCATAAGGGTCTCAAAGTTTTGCAGATGTTCATCTACCTCTGTGTTGTACCCATTAAACACTTTTACATCTCTGTAGCAAAGATGATTGTCTTTGTGGTGGGCCATCATGGAAGTAGGGTCTGGCACTGGCGATATGGGTACTGGAACTCCAAAAACTGATTCTATAACACAAGCCCTCTCCTTAAGGCTCTGGATCCCAATACAGTCAACAATTCCTGGATTTGGGCTTCTTGGGACTGGGTATTTGATTCCAGACTACCACTGGATCCTTGATTTGGCAAGTAGTTTAAAAGGAACCTGTCAAAAGGATTGTGCACAGTAACCCAAAAACCTAAATGCAGTGTCTGGTCAGCGCCCTTACACTGATTAAAATGATACCTTGATTGATGAAATCATCTTTTGGTTGTTGTTGAATCTCAATTTTCAGGTTTGAGTTAATGATATGCTCGTGCTTCGGGATGGGCCTGTTAAGGGGAGCTTCATGTGGTGCTCTTATTAGCTATTCATACTGAAGACAGCTGACAGGTCACTGATCCCTCAGTGACCTGCCCCCTAGTTTACATAATAAATATTTTATGTGCATACTGAAAAAAAATCCTTCTGTAGGCAGGCACCCAGCGCCTTCGTAGTTGCAGCTATCGGTGTATAAAGAGGTGATCCGATAGCTGCTATTGCGCAGGCGCAGTGGCGCCATCTTTCTAGAGAAGAAAAAATTTTCCTGGTGGGCGCCATTTTCAAATGGATTTTTTTTTTTTTTTAATATCAGTATAACCTCAAGTGCTAGCAAAAACTCCATCACACTAAAGAGTTCCAAAGATGCAATTTATTATAATGAACTTATACTCGGTGTAATCAAAAGATGCAAGTACAACAGGTATGTATATCCAACATGCACATATATAAATGTTTCGGCTTAACCAAGCCTTTATGAAGAGATACCTGTATCTGCAATGACAGAAAATAAATTGATTACAAAACAAATTACCTAACCGGAGAGATAGGGTAAATTTCATACATCACAAAAGATCAGAAAAATATTACAAAAACAGAAAAAATGGAAACATCAAGATACACAAGAAATGAGAGTATCACATCCATTATAGGAATTCACACAGCTACTGATATCAAATTATAAAAGAGAAGAAATTTCCATGCTAGGGATGAGCGAGCATATTCGTGGGCACTCGTTACTCGGCGAGTAATGCGATACTCGCAGGACTTGGAAAATAGCGAGTATTTCACTACTCGCCTCGCTATTCGGTTCTCACGCCTAGCAGTTGCCAAACACAGTAATGCCGCAGCCTTCTTGGTTGTGGGCGGCATTACTATGATTGGCTAGCCGCCCAGCTTCCTATGAGTCATCAATCATAGCCTGGCACTAAGCCCTGCCTGCCGCCGCCATTTTCTGCACATTGCATTTAGAACACAGCTAGTGTATGGACAGTGTGAGCAGCTGCTAGGGAGAGTTGTGTTTTTTGGTTCAAATCAGCCAGAAATCCTCAGTGAAACCCAAAAGCTCTTTTCAGAGCTAAAAGTAGAAGGTCAGGGTGGGACTGAGTAGTGACCGTTTTCCCAGCTTTTTTAAGTACACATTTACCCCTGCAGGGCAGTTTTTTGTGCAGTTGCGGTGCTGTGTTCACAGCGAATAGAACGCACGCACGGTACAGCACAACTGACACGCAGCCAGCACCGCTGTCTTGTGTGGTGTCTGGGTGTTAGGGCTGGCGGAATGCAACAAATATTAAGAGATGGTTATAAGGTGCGTTCGCAGCCTGGGGTCCACCGTGCAGGGGTGGTAAACTGCTGCTCAGTAATGGCGGACGCTATATGGCGGTATAATAGAAAAACACACGCGGGTTAGAGTCACCCGGTGTGTACAGGGGCGGACTCTGTTGCTTCACAGAGCCGCACTACCACAGAACATAAATGCCGCAGCCTGTTTAAAGCTCACAGAGCTTGGCAAGGGAGCGCACAGAATGCGGTCACAGAACTCTGCCCCAAGGACACTGGGTCAGAGTCCCTCTAGACCTTCTGGGTGCATGGCGTCGCACCTGCGGATGCCAATATAGACGCTGACTATGGTGGAGTGTCGAGCACATGCACCGTGGCGTGCAGAGCCAGCGGTGTACACTGATGCCAGTCTCAGACTCTGCCTCTACCTACACCTAAGCCTGGGTGCTTAACAGGCTAGGCTGCACAACACATGCGTACCAAGGGTAGGGGTTTCTTAATGAATCATTCACCAGAGACATTCATACCTGCAAACAACACTCACTCCTCATCGTCTGGTAATGCAGTCTATACTAGCGCATGGCCAAGCGGCCCTGCAAACCTTTTATAGCAGCGTCCTTCCTGGACCTTCCTGACCTTTCTGATAGTCCAATACGAGCTGGGGAAGGACCTGAGCATGTGACCTGCGATGAGAGATCGTCCCATGGGCATGCTCAGTGGACTGAAAGGAGGACCTAGTCTCTGGAGTAGCTCGCTGCTCACCAGCATGCATTACTACAGCTGGACCAGAGTTGGCAACAGCAACCAAACCCACAGAACTGGTCTAAGCAGAGCGCCGGGATTGACTAGTCTGCTGAGCAGCCTCCTCTGCGGCCGGAGAAGAATGGGAGACTATTGAATGGAAGGCTCTGGATTCCTGCTGTGCAGCGACAGGAACCTGACGCCTAACACTGGGCTGCGTATTCTTGCCCTACAATTCAGGGCATTTTTTTGTGCTGTGTTCACACAGCGAATAGCAAGCAACGGTACTGCACAACTGACATGCAGCCAGCACCACTGACTTGTGTGGTGTCTGGGGTGTGTATTCTTGCATTAAACCTCAGGGCAGGTTTTTTGTGCAGTTGCGGTTCTGTGTTCACAGCGAATAGTACGCACGCACGGTACTGCACAACTGACACGCAGCCAGCACCGCTGTCTTGTGTGGTGTCTGGGCTGCATATTCTTGCCTTAAACCTCAGGGCAGCTTTTTTGTGCAGTTGCGGTGCTGTGTTCACAGCGAATAGCACGCACGGTACTGCACAACTGACATGCAGCCAGCACTGCTGTCTTGTGTGGTGTCTGGGCTGCGTATTCTTGCCTTAAACCTCAGGACAATTTTTTAGTGGCAGCACCGCTGTCTTGTGTGGTTACTGGGGTGCATAATCTCACCTTAAACCTCAGGGCAATTTTTTTCTGCTGCTGTGGTGCTGTTTGTAAAACACAAAGCAGTATTAGGCTGTAGTGCTACCTTCCACAAAGCACTAACTGCTCCTTGTTCCCCAATATCTGCATCTGAACATCTGCAACTATGGCAGAAAAATCCAAAATTCCTAAAAAGGCTGTTGTGAAGGGACAGGGATGTGGACGTGGGGTCTTTGTTGCCCAACAAGGCACAGAGTCTGGGTGATCGAAAAAGGTTGATGCATCTAGGTTCCTGGCAAAATTTCCTGGTCTGGAACATAAACAGGTCTGGAAGCCAGAAGAACAAGAGCAGATACTGTCTTAGATGGCTGATAAGGCCTTAATGAAATGTTCTACAAGCACCTAATCATCCATGACAAAACAGTCTACTTTCCATACAGATAATGCTGGATCATCCTATTCTCTACCTGTTCCTAGTTTGTCACCCAGTCAGAAGTCACAGGAAACATTTGACCCCAACCTTGGTCACTCCGAGGATCTGTTTGATCAATTTCCCTGCATTGCCTCTGGCCTCTCACTGTGCGACATTGAAGAGGAACATGAGGGGGTATCGTCTGTTGAAGATGGCCAAATATTTGAAACCCCATGTCCAGAAGAAAGCCACTTTCATCCATGTGATATACCGGGTGAAGAGGTGGAGGCTGATGGTGATGACACACAGTTGCCATCTGGCCAGTCGCCAATATCAACACGGAAGGAGGATGACATGGACGATGAGGTGGTCGATGATGAGATCACCAATCCGACCTGGGCCGTTGGCACGCATAGCCAGCACGGCAGCACAGAGGATGAAGGTTGATACGTAGGACCAACAAAGGCACCAAGGGCTACTGGTTTAAGCAGAGTGCGAAGTGTGTCAACTGTTGCCAAGAGCAATCCCTCTGTGCCCCAAGTCAAGGCTAGGGTACCTTCAGCCGCTGTCTGGAAATTTTTTTCGGATAGTCCTTCTGAACCAAATGTTGTCGTCTATAGCATCTTCCATAGGAAGCTGAACAGAGGCTAGGGAAAAGGCAACCAAAGCACCACCAGTATGCAGAAACACATGGCAGCCAAGCACCCTAGTCGGTGGGCTGAGCAACAGGGTACCAAATCAGTGTCTGCGACTGCGGTTCAAACCACTCCATGTAGCCTATGATACGTCCTTTCCAATCTGCTCGGCAGGATCAGGTGATCATCATATCTCTTGCTCACAAGCTGCGGTTGCACAGACACAGGCCACAACAAGATCATCCACTTGTTTGTCCCAGGAAAGCGTCCAGTTGTCCGTGCCCCAGATGTATGAAAGGACGCGTAAATACCAAGCCACACAACCACAAGCACAAATGCTGAACGCGCACATTGCCAAGTTGCTAGCCGTGGGGATGTTGCCATTTAGGCTTGTGGGGACACAGTCTTTCCGTGATCTTTTGGCTGTGGCTGCCCCACGATACTCGGTTCCCAGCTGGCACTATTTTTCCCAGTGTGCCGTCCCCACGTTACACCAGCAAGTCTTAAACAATCTAAAACGAGCTCTCACCAACGATGTAACCGGGAAGGTCCATCTTACAACAGACACGTGGACAAGTACTTGTGGACAGGGACGATACATCTGTCACGGCACACTGGCTCAACCTGGTGGAGGGTGGGACAAAGTCTTTTACTGGACCATCAACACATACCCTACTCACGCTATGAATAGCGGGCCCAACCTCAATCAGGGTTTCCGCCTCATCATATACGTCCAGTCTCCCCTCTTCCTCCTCCTCCACCTCGTCATCCTATGCTGAATTACCCTCCACATCACTCCCAAGTTGGGAGCTGTGCATCAGCGCATCGACAAAGCGGCAAAACGCTCTGCTGAAGCTGATCTGCTTAGGTGAAACACCACACACAGCAGCAGAGCTGTGGGAAGGAATAAAACAACAGACAAATCAGTGGCTCTCCCCACTGCAACTCCAACTGGTCTGGTTATCTGCGACAATGGGGGTAACCTAGTGGCGGCTTTAAAGCTCGGGAAGCTGGTACAAGTGCCATGCATGGCTCACGTGCTGAACCTGGTGGTGCAGAAATTTATAAAAACATACCCTGACTTGCCCTACCTACTTGAGAAGGTGCGCTGTATTTGCACCCATTTCCGCCACTCCTCAACCACTGTTGCCGGTCTTGCAATGCTTCAAAAGCAATTTAATTTGCCAAACCACAGACTCATTTGCGACATGCCAACACGGTGGAACTCAACATATCATATGTTGGCAAGGGTAAGTGAGCAGCAGAGGGCACTTTCTGAATACCAGCTTAAACATGCCCATCACACTGAGACTCAGCCAATACACATACCAACTGTCGAGTGGGTGTGGATCGCTGATATTTGTGAGGTGCTTGATAATTTTGAGTACTGCATCGAGCTTCTGAGCAGTGATCAGGCTGTTATCGGCGTAACCATCCCTATGCTATGTCTGCTGAAAAAAATTGCTGCAGAATCAAAAATGGAATCTTTGCATGCCCAGCAGCTGGGTATGGGGCAAGATTTCACAATGGGTGATCCTACCCAGCCCAGCCAATATCATCAGGTAACATTGGAGGATGAAGATGATGATGAAAATGAGGAGGGAGAGGACTTCTTTTTCAGTGGTACCGAGGGGACACCTCATGCTTGTCACGCTCGCGCCATGGCTGATTGGCATGAGCCGGGGGGTTGTGGCCCCACTGTGCCACAAACCAGACTATCCTGGAAGGGGCGTGACTACAACTGCTACCTCAGTCTTCACTGGAGCCTCTGATGGTGAGGTCAGGCTTGTGCGGCAGATAGCTGTTGGGTGCCACTCCAGGGTGGTGTCTGGCTGTGGCTGCTGATCCCACTCGGGGACAAGTCACTTGGATAAATAGAAGCTACAGACAGGCAGGCAGGTAGACACGACAGGCATAGCTGAGATACTGGGAAAGCAGTCGTGGCTTGGAGACACTGGGCAAGCAGGCGTGGCTTGGAGACACTGGGCAAGCAGGCGTGGCTTGGAGACACTGGGCAAGCAGGTGTGGCTTGGAGACACTGGGCAAGCAGGCGTGGCTTGGAGACACTGGGCAAGCAGGCATGGCTTGGAGACACAGGGCAAGCAGGCATGGCTTGGAGACACAGGGCAAGCAGGCACGGCTTGGAGACACAGGACAGGCGAGCACGGCTTGAGACACAGAACAGGCGAGCACGGCTTGAGACACAGGACAGGCAGGCACGGCTTGAGACACAGGGCAGGTAGGTGTGGTGTGCAAAGGAACAGGTAGGGTCCTGTACACACAGGAGGGGCGGGTACTGGCTGGAAGGAATGGAATATGGAGGAACAGGTAGGGTCCTATTCAAATAGGAGGTGCAGGTACGGGTACGGATAGGAGAGTGGAATATGACAAAAGCAGGAGTGCAGAGTAGGCAGAAACCACGCAGGGTTGAACAAATTCTTCCAGATGCTCATGCTGGCAGGAAACAAATTCATGGCGCTTTGCGAGCGGAAGGACATGGGACTCAGCGGGACCATGGCCTGTGCAAACTGTCACACTCGCGCCTTGGCTGATTGGCATGAGCCGGGGGTTTGTGGCCCCACTGGGCCACAAACCAGACTACCCTGGAAGGGGCGTGACTACAACAGCTACCTCGGTCTTCACTGGAGCCTCTGATGGTAAAGTAAGGCTTGTGCGGCAGATAGCTGTCGGGTGCCACTCCAGGGTGATGTCTGGCTGTGGCTGCTGATCCCACTCGGGGACAAGTCACTTGGATAGATAGAAGCTACAGACAGGCAGGCAGATAGACACAACAGGCACGGCTGAGACACTTGGCAAGCAGGTGTGGCTTGGAGACACTGTGCAAGCAGGCACGGCTTGGAGACACAGGGCAAGCAGGCACGGCTTGGAGACACAGGACAGGTGGGCATGGCTTGGAGACACAGGACAAGCGGGCACAGCTTGAGACACTGGACAGGCGGGCACGGCTTGAGACAATGGACAGGCGGACATGGCTTGAGACACAGGACAGGCAGGCACAGCTCGAGACACAGGACACAGGGTCCTATTCAAATAGGAGGTGCAGGTACGGGTACGGATAGGAGAGTGGAATATGACAAAAGCAGGAGTGCAGAGTAGGCAGAGCCACAGGAGTGCAGAGTAGGCGGAGCCTGCAAGAGTGCAAGGTAGGCGGAGCCTGAAAGAGTGCAAGGTAGGCGGAGCTTGCAAGAGTGCAAGGTAGGCGGAGCTTGCAAGAGTGCAAGGTAGGCGGAGCTTGCAAGAGTGCAAGGTAGGCTGAGCTTGCAAGAGTGCAAGGTAGGTGGAGCTTGCAAGAGTGCAAGGTGGATGGAGCTTGCAAGAGTGCAAGGTACAGACAGGGAGGACACAGGGAAAGACAGAGCAAGGAAAGGAACAACAGACAAGGAGACTGACAGACAGAGGTAAGACAGAGACACAGTACAAGACAAGGTACAGGGACCAAAGGATACAGGGACCACGATATTCTGCCTCCTGGAGGGCGAGCAAAGAAGTACCAGCCAAGTACACAGACAAGGCTAGGACAATACAGAGACCAGGATATTCGCCTCCTGGCGGGCAACCAGAGTGTACAAGACAAAGCTAGGAGTAAGCCTCTCAGAGAAGGCAAGACATAGGACAGGGCCTGGCTAACTCAGCAGCAAGGGGCTAACTGAGTTTGAGACATTGCACAGCCAATGTTCAGTGGGTGTGGCGGAACAAAATAGTCAAGGGCTCTAGGTGATTGGTCAGGGACAGATTACACAGGTGCACCCTGACTGCATAAGAACCAGAGAGTTCTGGCACCGCCCCCCTATACACACATAGCTTGGAAGCATAAAGTAAAGCAGAGGCAGAGAGAACGAAGCACAGGGCTGGCAACAGACAGAATTCACAGCATGGCTTGAAGCAATAAGTTGGTGTGTGGGGGATGGGAGGCCATGCAGTGATGCCAGCAGGGTTGTTACAATGCTACAGAGGGGAATCCCAACCCCAGCTTCATGTCTGTCCAGCATGGGTGGGCTGAAGAGGAGGACGTGGAGGAGAGTCAGTGTGAGGAGAGGATGGGTATTGTTCCTCCTTTAAGGGTCACAGAACATTTGCCTCTTTGCATCTTTGCACACACGGCACACTTCATATCTGACTGTCTGTGCCAAGACCCTCGCGTAATCCACATTTTCAATAGCAACCTATACTGGTTGACAACCTTTCTAGACCCACGGTGCAAGGACAAATTTCCTTCGCTACTATTGAAGTCATCAAGGAGTTTCACAATGGAATCCTTCAAGAAGGCCGTTGTCGATCATTTGATGGCAACAGCAACCTCAGACACCACTGCTAACAGAGATACCAGCTCTGTGCAACAGCATGCATTAATGGGGAAAGATACACCAAGCAGGTCCAAAAGAGATGGTGGAAAAATGTCCACAAACTGGGCTATCTTCAATAAACCGGCTCATCACCAAGTACTAGCTGGAACAGTAGCAATGTCAAGGAGGGAGAAGTTGAACAAGATGGTCAACGACTATCTAAGTAACCATACCTGCGTCCTTCCTGATGCTTCTGTACCATTTAATTGCTAGGTATCCAAGCTGCATAGTTGGCCAGACCTCTCCTTCTATGCCTTGGAGGTGCTGGCCTGCCCGGCTGCTAGTGTGATGTCAGAGCGTGTTTTCAGTGCCGCTCGGGCAATCATCACAGATACATGCACACGGTTGATAACAGAGAATGCAGACAGGCTGACTCTGATAAAATTTAACAAGGACAGGATTTTGCAACAGTATTTAAGCCCTCCAAATGACAGTATCCCAACCTAAAGTCACCCAACACTTTTTTTTTTAAATTGGTGATCACATCCATTCCTTCCCATACAAGCCCCTTTTCTTCTTCTTACACATGTTTTCAAAACCTGCTTCTGACACATGTACCTCATGGTAAGTAAGCTAAAAACAATGTTACGTTAATTAATATTTCCCATCGGAGGCACTTGTGATGAGAGTGAGACCCTTCTTCCTTCATCAACCATGGTATAATGCCCCTTGGGCTAATTTTTGGAGACACTATGACTATGCCTGGACACTGGGCACTGCCACCTCTATGCTAGTAGTCTTAGCTTCATCATAATTGTTTGGCCCTTCAGACCTCTCTTGCTTCCTTCATCAACTATGATACAGCCCCTTGGGCTAATTTTTGGAGACACTATAGCTATGCCTGGACACTGGGCACTGCCACCTCTATGCTAGTAGTCCTAGCTTCATCATAATTGTTTGGCCCTTCAGTCCTGTCTTGCTTCCTTCATCAACCATGATACAGCCCCTAGGACTAATTTTTGGAGACACGATTGCTATGCCTGGACACTGGGCACAGCCACCTCTATGCTAGTAGGCCTAGCTTCATCATAATTGTTTGGTCCTTCAGACCTGTCTTGCTTCCTTCATCAACTAATGGTTTGAAGACACAATATCTATGCCTACACATTGGGCAGTGGCACAACAAGGACAGTAGTCCAAGCTATAAAATTGTGAATCCCTTGTGATGATGATGATGGGTAGTTTCTTCCTGCATTAGCCATAACACAGCCCCAGGGCAGATTGCTCTCCTTACACCACTTACACACTTAGCTGTCAGAAGATCGCCTCCATCATCAGTCACTCTTACGGCACTTCTGATATATCACTGGCACTGTGTAAGTGGCGTACGAGTCCCGCTCTTCCAGCAAAAAAACCAAAGGACTTCAAATAGTGTTTGTACATTCTAGTGAAGCAGTGGTGTAAAAACAATCATGCAGCCCCTAACCAGGTGCCCCCATGTTATATACATTTGTTTACAGTATACATTTTTTAACATTTACACATTTTTTAGCTTTTTCCTCAGCCCCCAAACCGCTTTGTAGGGTCCAGCAGACAATTACTCTCATTTTCCACTGACTTTCATTGGACTCGCTATTCGTACCGAATACCCGAGTATTAGGGTATACTCGGTACGAGTATAGCGAGTCCGAATACTTCAGTACTCGCTCATCCCTACTCCATACATAAGTACATGTTGACCGCATAGAAAAAATACAATGAGTAGGTCGCTGATTACAATAGGGTTAATACAATTGGTATTGGTACATTATTTAAAGAAGAAGAAAAAGTTGGAGGATAATACAATATTATACAAGAATACCAGATGACATGTATGAACAAAATAATGGATATAATGAATATAGTATGTAGAGGAAATGCACCCACAGCCACTTGTAAAGCACTAAATGTACATATTATAAGTATTATAAGTACCAGGGTGTCACAGGGTTGCCCCTGGGTAATAGACGCTAGTGCCATCAAAGGGATTGCTGATAAAGCGCCATATAGATATGGGGTTAAACTGCCCCCTGAGTGAAAAAGAAAAAGACGTGTACCTTTGGAGATAAGGTGGTCCACAGTGACCGAGTCCGTGATAAGGTGCAGTGCGACGGTCGGCGTGTCTTATATGTGCACCTAATTACTACAGTGAAGAGAACCTTCCAGGTTACTGGCTGCAGATCATGGAACGAAGTGCGCATGCGTGGGGGGACCCGATTGGCCGAATGCTGTCAGAAAAGGCCGAGTGATAACGCTATTACTAGCAATGCATGGTGGGTCCCGTAGCTCATAAAATTGGATCAGTGCCCGTGAGCTAGCAGAAAAAAAGAGAAAAAGAGATTAAAAGATTATATAACATGTGTCCTCCTTAATAATATACAGTTTCTATAGACCCTACAAGAGCATTCAATTATAAAGGAATTTTAAGAGGCACAAAATGTGCAAACATTATAGAATTATTTCTATACATATAAATATGCAGTGTGATTACATTGCAAATGATTATGGACAAAAGTGAGAAGAAATGCACATTTATGGGCTTATAAAAAGTAATTATAAGAGATAATTGTATCATCACGTTTATATATACACAGATTAATTTGCGATTTCGTACTCCCTATTTAAACCCAATGGGGAGAGCATTTGCAGTGTATGTATCCAATATGCCTCACGATTTTTAAGTTTTTAACCCTATCACTTCCCCTTCTAGATAAAGGAATATTATCTATAACTTGATATTGTAATTGCTCAACTGTATGATTATATTGAGTAAAGTGGGCAGAAATTGGTAGTTGAGTACGCCTGCATCTAATAGTTGATTTATGCTGAGATATCCAGTCCGGGATATGCTGGGTAGTTTCCCCAACATAACTGAGACCGCATGGACATTTAATAAGATACACCACAAATGTATACTCACAAGTAAAGTGTCCCTTAATTGGAAATCTATGTCCAGAGCATGGGTGTGTAAATGAATCACCTTTAGAGTTGTTAGAACATTGCAAACACGGGAAAGTTCCATTGAGTGGTGTACTAAAAACCCTCTGCCTAAGTCCTGTACTAGAAGGGCCAACATCCGCCCTAACCAGATGATTCCTTATGTTAGGAGATCTTTTATTACAGATAATAGGTCTTGTGCTGAATTATGGAATATTATGATAAGAATTCTGTAGAATGTTCCAATGTTTTAATATACTTTGGTGGATACTTTGTTTAAAGGGGTGAAATACATTGACGAAAGCAATTCTTGGAACATTCTACAGAATTCTTTTGGGTATTTTCTGTTATAGTAAACCCCCCAAACTCACTTCAAATGTGAGGTGGTCCCTAAAATTGTTCTGTAAATTTTGTTGGAAAAGTGAGAAATCGCTGGTCAACTTTTAACCGTTATAACATCCTAACAGAAAAAAAAAATTATGTTTCCAACTTTGATGTAAAGTTGATATGTGGGAAATATTATTTATTGACTATTTTGTGTGGCACCACTCTCTGACTTAAGGGTACCAAAATTAAAAGTTGAAAATTGCAACATTTTTTGCCAAATTTCCATTTTTTAATGAATAAACACAAGTTATATCGAAGAAATTTTATCACTAACATGAAGTACAACATGCCACGAAAAAAAACAAACTCAAAATGAGTGGGATACATTGAAGCGTTTCAGAGCTATAACCTCATAAATTGACAGTAGTCAGAATTGTAAAAATTGGCTTGGTCATTAAGTACCAAATTATCTTTATCTCTAAGTGGTTAATAAAGAGGCTAAAAAAATGGTCCCAGCACAGAACCCTGTGGCACCCCAGTGCTGACAATATCCCATTTAGAGAACGTACCATTTATGACAACTCTGTTTCTTGTCATTTAGCCAATTTCTTACTCATCTGCACATAGTTTCCCCCAATCTCTGCTTCTGGAACTTCAGTATTAGGCTGTTATGTGGTATAGTATCAAATGCATTTTCAAAATCTAGATAAGTCACATCAGCTCATTACCAATATCCAGATTTGCACTTACCTCCTCATAGACGCCCAACATGTTAATTAGACATGACTTATTCTTCATGAAACCATGCTGTTGTCATTTATTATATTATTCACTGCAATATATTTCTGCACATCAACTTTTATAATGCCCTCAAAAGCTATGCACACTACTGATGTCAGACTCACCAGGTGTTAGCTGCCTGGATTCATCCTCTTAAATTTCTTGATATTGGTACCACAAGAGTCATCCTTCAATCCTGTGGCACCAACCTTGTTATAAGAGAGTCTCTAATATGAGATACAGGATTCTTTCAATTACTTAGCTCAATTCTGTCAATATCCGTGAATGAATAACACCTGGCCGGGGATTTGTCAATGTTTAATTTACTCATTTGCAAGCATACCTTTTCTTGTGTTAAGACGGAGTCACACTATTGAATGACATTGCCGAGTGCTATGCAATAAAACATCGCATAGCTCTCTTCCCAGTGTTATTCTTTTGGGCAGATCAGATCAGCGATTATTTTATCATGCCAACTTGTCATGAGAGAATAATCACAGCAAGCTGCAATTTGCAGTGAGACTTAGTTCACTTGCAAGTCTATAGTGTGATTGAAACGTCGCACTGCACTCGGATATCACCCAAGTGCGGTACTATTCCCGATGTCGGCAGCAAAGGAGATGGAGAAATTACTTTGATTTTTGTCTTGTTAAATGATCTCTGGGACAGTTCATTTGTGAACATGAATGAAAAGTGCCTATTTAGTATGTCTGCCTTTACCTTGTCCTCTATAATTATCTTGTTATTAACAACTTTTAAGGGGCTTATATCATCCATTTTTTAATTTTGGTACTGATATATTTATAAAAAAAAGTGGATTTATATTGATGTCACTGGCAATTTGTTTCTTTGTAGAAAGCTTTGCTAGCTTGATTTCTTTTTTACATTTCTTATTTAGATATTTATACACCTGAAATGCTATTTCTGTTTTTTTGACCTTCATGATTTTGTATGCTATTTGTTTTTGTTTTATTAAACTTTGTACTGAGTTATTTATCTATAATGGTTTATTTTTATTCCTAGATGTTTTATTACCAGAGAGTAAAAGTTTTCTATACGATTCTAGTAGTATATTCTTAAATATACCACATTTATGTTCAGTATCCCCAGTTACCACGATATGGTAATAGTCTACACAATTAAGCTCTTCAGTTAATTTTTTGAAATCAGCATTCCTAAAGTTCCAAGTTTTTGCATTTGCCCTTTTGAATGTTTGATTGAAAATTACATTGAAACTTACCATGTTATGGTCACTGTGTCCCAAATGCTCCCTGACGTGTAGATCTGAAATTGTATCTGATCGACAGTATATGATAGAACAAGATGCAGCAGATTACCTCCCCTGGTTGGTTCATCTACCAGCTGAGAGAGGTAATTGTCTTGAACTGTGGTTAAGAACTTGCAGCTTTTAGCACAACCAGAAGATTCTATGTCCCAATGAATGTCTGGATAGTTAAAATTCCCCATAATAAGGATCCTATTATTATTTGCTGTCAGCTAAATTAGGAGGCTTGTACCAAACTCCAAATAGCAGCTTTACATTTTTGCCAAACCCACATTGTTGCACCTTCCCCCAAATGTTGTCAATGAGCACAGGTATTAAGGGTATGTCACACTAAGCGAGATCGCTCGCGATATCGCATAAGCGACCTCGATTTTTTGACGCAGCAGCGACATCGCTGACGATGTCGCTGCATGTGACATGTTCTGGCGACGTGGCCCCCGCTGCGATGTCGCTGATCGTGCACGAACGTTCAGGACCGTATTTTGATCGTTGGCGTCCCGCTGGTGTGCCTGAATCGTTGTGTTTGACCCCTGTTAAGAACGACGAGCGATCTCGTTGGCGACTCATATGTCAGCGGCGGAGGCGGGAATAAGTTTCATTTGTAATAACGCCCCCCAGCACCGATTGGTGGCCACTACATCACCCCAGCAATAAATGAAAACGTCACAGTGCGTCCCCATCTATTGTTCCATTGCGCTTGGATTATTACACCTCATTCTGGTCCTTTGTGCGTGCTGCGTATAGTATCGTGTATAGGCTGGTTTTGGATTCTGTCGGAGTCACAACTGCGATTCATCTTTGGCATTTCTACCATCTGGTTTTCTGGATTACCTTAGCAAGGTACATATATTTTGTTTGTTTTTTTCCCATTTTTAAAATATTTGAATCTTATTACAATTTGTTATATCTAATGTTTTATCTTTTAGCAGTGCAAACCGCATCTATTGTTTGATTTTTGTGGCTTTGTCAGTAAATATTTTTGTAATAATTGATCCTCTATTTTTTTTTTTTTTTTTTAAACTTTCTAAATAACTTTTGTATTCCTTTTACCGGGCAGGTTGCACATAATGTACATGTCCACCGCGGAATGTGTGATTGTGGCAGCAGCTTTACTGATGGAGGGCGATCGACAAGAAGAGGCTCGGGTGGAAGAGAGGCGCTCCAAACGAAAGCGTCGCATGTGGACCAGAGAATGGCTTGAGCAGCGGTCCAAATTCACCCACATGCATCTAGTGAGGGAGTTACAGGAGAAAAATCCGCAGGATTTCCGCAATTATCTACGGATGTCGGAGGATTCATTTAAGCTCCTACTGGAATGTGTGAGGCCACTCATTGAACGGCAGGATACACGGATGCGTGCAGCTGTTTCGGCTGAGGAACGTTTGGCTGTCACACTGCGATTTCTGGCAACCGGACGTTCAATGAAAGACTTGCAATTTTCAGCAGCTGTTTCACGATCACTCCTCAGCGTGTTAATCCCAGAGACATGCAACGCCATCGTCCACAGTATACGGAGCTACATGCCTTTTCCTAAATCTGCGGCTGAATGGAAAAAAATTGCATCTGATTTTGAACGTATTTGGCAGTTCCCTAACTGTGGTGGTGCCTTGGATGGCAAACATGTGCGCATCACACAACCAGCCAACAGCGGAAGTTATTTCTACAACTACAAGGGCTACTTCAGCGTGATCCTCATGGCCCTTGTGAACGCAAATTATGAATTTATAAACGTTGATGTTGGCATGAACGGGAGGGTTTCGGACGGAGGCGTTTTGGAGCACACTATTTTTGGTGAACGCTTGAAGAACTCTGAACTGCACTTGCCAACCAACATGGACACCACCGCCAATCTTAACTTTGTGTTTGTGGGCGATGAAGCCTTCCCCCTTCATGAGCATCTTGTGAAGCCATACCCACTAAAGACTCTGACGGAGGAAAGGCGTATTTTTAATTACAGGCTGTCAAGGGCACGCCGCGTTGTGGAGAATGCGTTCGCCATCATGGCCAACCGCTTCAGGGTTTTCCACACTCCAATAAACATGAAGCTGGAATCCATAGACTCCGTGGTGTTGGCCTGTTGCGTGCTGCACAATTTTTTACGACAACGCGATGCTGCAGCCTACAGTCCGCCAGGGTTCATGGACTCAGACAGCAATGGTGACGTGGTGCTTGGAGAATGGCGTGAGAATGATCCCGCTATAGCAGGACTTCGACCTGTCAATCAAGGCAGGACCAAGGACGATGCAAAGGCCAGCCGAGATAAGTACTGCCAATACTTCAACGGGCCTGGTGCTGTGAGTTGGCAGCATCAAATATAGTTATGTAAAGATTGCTTGGCTATCCTGTTTAAAAGTTTGTGCTAATAAAATTAAAAAAAAAAATACAATTTTGTGTTGTCTTTATTCAGAGGTGTGATGGGGAGGGGCAGTACTGGGGACATAACTTCGAATGAGGTGGAGGTGATGGTGAGGGGGGAGTTATGTGGGGGAGGGCAAAACAGGTGGTGTGATGGTTGTGGAGTGAGCAATGGGCAGAAGGAAAAATGAGGTTAAGCCCACACATATGCATCCAAGGTGCGATCTCAAAGAGGCTGTGGGACTATGACGCATCTGCGTTCCCGTTCGCCGTGACGTCATGACGCATGCGTGGGCGGCTTAACAGCGGCCTATAAAAAATTAATCTAAACACTATGGCTTCCAGGCGTTCTGTACCCTGGGGAGAGCCTGAGGTTCGATTCTTGATCCAGGAAATCGACGCAAGGGACTATGATTGCACCACACACGTCCGGCCCATGCTTCATAAGAAGAGGGTGTTGAAAAAAATTAAAAGAGGCCTCATGCGCAGGTTTGGGGTCGAGCGCAGTACGACGCAGATACGAAAAAAACTAGCAGATCTGCGCTACCGCTCCAGCCAGCGCATAGCAAATATCAGGTCCGACAACCAAATTGAAGAGGGTGAGTGTTTTGGACAGAATATGAGAAAAATTTCTTTTAAGTTGTATGTTGTCTATTACCGTGTGCGTTAACGCTTCATATCTCTTATTGCACGTTCAGCATTCGCTAACTGTTGAGTTGTTAACAGTTTGCAAAATGCCATGTGGTTATGCTGGGACATAGCAATGTGTTGAAGTGAAAGTGAAAGTGAAATGAATTTTGAATACTATAACAGTTTGCAAAATGCCATGTGGTTATGCTGGGACATAGCAATGTGTTGAAGTGAAAGTGAAAGTGAAATGAATTTTGAATACTATTTTCCTTTATTTTTACAAAATAAACATGAGCTTGCACTGTGGAGAATAACATAAATTATTGTTATTATTCAAGTGTTCTTATTCAAATAACGGTGACGATGTAGCATCTCGCAGAACAATATCCTTTTTTTTTTTTGGGTTTCAATTAAAAACAGCATATAACATGCAGATATCCATGGATTGTTTTCCATATCTGTAGAACCACCATTACCATCAAGCCCGCCATCGCAGGATGATCCAATAGCCCCAGCATCAACGATGGATCAAACAGGGTCACCACCTACCCCTTTGCCCGCTTCAAGCCCATCTCCATCATCACTCCAGGATATAGATGTGGCCTCTCCATCCGGTAAGTAAAGACATTTATTTTTAAACATGAAATAACAAAAAAAGGGGTTCTTTAACTTTTGTCTGTGGAAAGGAGGAAGTGTTGCCGTGTAAAATTTCAATTTTTTTTTCTCATAGCCGTTGGTGCCAGTGCTTTAGGGTGGGCTATTAGCCCCTCCCCAGAAAGAACAGTTCAGACCCAATACCGTAAGGATAAAAACAAAAGCCATGTACCGTTTGTTTCAACTGTCTCTATAGTTGCCAGGTTTACATTTTACATTCTTTTCATCCACAGAAATACCAACAGCACAGGCACTGCTGGCTTCTCACCGGCGGATGAGAGCAGCTATGGCTGTCACTCTGGCAGCCATGGACGTTCACGGAGTGATGCTGGAGAGGTTCTTGGCAGGTGTACAAGAGGGTGGCAGTAGCCAGTAATTTATTTTTTTTTTTTGTTTATTTATGTTTTTTTGGTTAAACCCCCTTGTTTCTGATGTTGTACAAGATGTTAAAAAAAAGAGTTTCTAAATATATCATAACTAAAAATTTTTATATTTTCTGATTATATACGTGGCTGGATATTACTTTTAGTAAAAGATGTTCATGTGCACAGCCATCTTTTAAGTGTTGTTAACATCAATGTTCTACTACAAAACAAAGGCAAGTAAACGACACCACAATTCATGTAAAATATTACATTTTTATTTTAAAAAAAAACTTAAACAATTAGAATAATTAAAAAAAATTAAAAATATATACAAAACAAAATTAAAAAAAAAAAAAAAAATGGCACAACTACAATTGTAAAAAATATGGATCTTTTTCATTTACACGCTGCCTAGGCGGAGTTAAATAATAAGGTGCAGGAACATGGCCTTGGTTTGGCGGATGCTCCCTCCACATTGTATGCTCTGTAGTCTCAGGATTCGGCGGCCAAGCGTTTTGGGGGTACTGACGTCTGTCCATGAAAGCTATTGTGTCTGTAAGTTTCCCCATTGAGGCTCAAAACTTGTAGCATAAGCCTTTCTGCATGGAGACGCTGAACTGGGTCTAGTGTTGGCAGCTTTTCATTTGCATAGAACGCAAAGCCGGTCAGGTTCTGAGGTGTAGTTAAAACTTTTTTTGCCAGTTCAATAAATTGTGGTGTCTCTGAGGTGGGGGCCTTCCTTTTGCGCCCGGAAAAAGTCAGTTGCCTCGGCACAGAGGCGGATGGTGCAGATGGGGATGGTGTCTCTGTTTCCTCCTCTTGTGTCGTAGATGTGAAGCTGTGTTGCTCTGGCGTGATTATGGGTGTAGAAATGCCTGCCTCTTCTGTGTCCTATGGGAACAGAAAATACATGTTACATCACAAGCAAAAGAAATATACCTTCACAACAGCCAAATACAGCTACAAGATGAATAAAGGGGGTTGTATCAATGGTTTTTCATTTGTCCTTCAACGGTATGTCAAATAGGTAGGCATCTAGCGTAAAGCTAGATCAATTATCATTATGTTACGGGATAACGTCTGCTATTGTGTCAATGTTTCCTTAATTATTCATAAATTCTATTCCTAATGGCCACGTACATTACTATGAGTTGTAAAATCAAGGTACTTACATCACCGACAGGGGAGTCATGCTGGATCAATGGGTCCGGGGCCAAGATAGCTGCCATTTTTCTCGGAACTTCTTGGTCCCTTGTGAAAGAGAGAAGTTCAAAGTACCAAAGTTTCGGCACATAAACATCCTCCGACCCCGCTCCCGACTTGGTTGAATTCTCGACTTTGTTCACTTCTTTTCGGTACACTGTGTGTATGGCCTGAATCCTTTTTTTAACCGATACTTCATCCGCTGGCTCACTGGGGTAATGTTGTTTTGTAAGCTCAACAAGTTTTTGGTAGGCCTCCTTCTTTTTAAGTCGGTTACTATAATCAGCCGACTTTATTCTCCATAAGCAAGGCATCGTGCGGTACATCTCTATGAAGTCCCGCAGGAATTCGTGCTTATCAGCCATCTGTAATAATGAAAGGATAATGTTAAAATGGCACAATACTAATAGAAACATTTGTTTTATTAACAAATAGGATTAATTAAAATGCATACATTACCAACAACTTATAACACACCGAGGATCATAAAATGGCGGAGAGGGGCACGGCTGAAACTAAAATGGCTGCCTGACACCCAAAAAAAAAATTTGATGGACAACAACAGTTTACACAGCTGCAGAAAAAGGCAGTGGTGGGCGCAGCAGAAAAAAAAATTTCCTGCAACAAAAAATCACAAAGATAGACGACAAGTAAAAAAGCTGACAAGAGATTGACGCGGCACAAATAACAAAAAAAAAAATTTACAGTGATAGCCAACAACACAGTAATGGTGGGCGCGGCAGAAAAAAAAAAGGTCCGAGATAGATATGTGATAGCGGAGGGCGGTGGAAGGAAAACTACCAAGGCTGCTAAAAAAACATGTAATTCAAAAATGTTAGTGACACGAAAAAATGATAAAAACAAAAAAATTGAAAAATAAGTGCCTACCTTACAAGACTGTATGGAGATCAAGATGGAATCAATGAATCGAGGGCGAACGCAGCAGCGCCACACAATGGATCTCAGGTCTTGAATCACAGAAGGCGGGCAGGACGCATTAAGGTAACCACAGCGCTCGAGAACAATGAAAGGGAGCGCTATTGCGTCGTCCTTTATTACTCTGTCGTCCAATCACAAAGCGAGAGCTCTGACAGCAACAGTCATGCCATACCGTGCCATATAGTGATGACCAATCTGGGTTGAGGGGAGTGGAAAATGATGCGCTCAATCACGCCTATCTAGGTCTGGGTCTTTAACAATACATGCTGTGTGACAGGTCCCAACGACTCCCGAGGTCGTTATACAGATCGCTGATCGCAGATGTGTCGTTTATGAGATCTTCCTGTTTGGAAGCTAACTAACGATCATATAGCGATGTTCTAACGATCTCTCCCAGGTCGTGTCGTTGTCGTGATCGCTGGTGCGATCGTTTAGTGTGACAGTACCTTTAGGTTGGATTTAACGAAAATACACACCCGTCGACCTTTTCTGTCTTTGTTGTCCTTTCTAAATGTAATATAAGCATCTACATTTGTCACCCAGTTATGGCTTTCATCCAGCCAGGTTTCATTACTGCCTACCACACCGTATTCTGTGGCTGACATAAGGGTCTCCAATTCATGAATTTTGTTTGCAAGACTTCTTGTATTTGCCAGCAAACATTTAAGACTATTAGCACATTTATCACTCCTCATCACCTTCCTATGTTCCTTGCATGTCCCAGCCCTTCCTAAATCCTCTTTGACCCCTACTATCTTACTCTCTCTGTCTGACCTATATATCCCCTTTTTAGCACAACTGCCCTCTTTCAAGATCCTAGTTTAAAAGCTTATCCACCATCTAACCATTTTATTTCCAAGCACAGCTGCCCCCTCCCCATTGAGGTGCAACCCTTCCAGTTCTCCATGAACCCAAACCCTTCCTTCCCGCACCAATTTCTAAGCCACTTATTTATTTACCTAAGCTCCCGCTGTCTTTCTAGTGATGCTCTTGGCACTGGCAATACTTCTGAAAACACCACCTTGGAGGTCCTGGCCTTCAGCTTTTTTTCTAGTTCCCTATAATCATTTTTAAGGACCTAACACCTCCCTCCGACTTTGCCATTGGTGCTGATGTGTACTGTGCTCTTGCGTTTTTACCAGCCCCACAAGAAATCTGTGTATCCAATGTGCAATATGCCGAACACGAGCACCAGGCAGACAACACACTGTTCTGCATTCACGGTCTTGGCAGCAGAATACCCTGTCTGTCCTCCTAATTATAGAGTCCTCTACCATCAACATCTGTCTGGATTTGCTGCACTTTTATTTCCCTCCTTCCAACAGCTGTCATTTTCCTGGTTGCTAGGAGCAATATCCTGCTGTTGAGATCTCAGTCCTGGGCTTGCATTCCTAATATAAGCCAAACAGGCATGTTTACTAGGTTGTGCCAGATCAGGACTGAGCTCCCTGACACTTTTTCCCCAACCTCTTCTTGTATCTGTTATTCAGCTACCTACTTCTGGGTCCTGATTTTCCCCATCTCCACTCCCCTCCATATCATTGGCCCCAGCCAGCGCATGCTTAGGGAATGCTAAACTTCTCTCCAGGTTTCCAAAGCTCCTGAGTGTTGCAAGCTAGATATTAAGATCCATTACCAGGACTTCCAAACATGTAACTCACTGACATCAAGCACAGAAATGTTCACCCTGAAACGGCTGCTCAAGACATTCATACATCTCACAAGTTGCACACCTGGTAGCATTGTCCATGGAGCACTTACTAAATAGGGATAAACAAAACAGTACAGACAAAAGAAGAAAAACAAAGGAATACTAGTAAAGAAAACATCTATCTATGCTTATGTGTAAAACCTTGATATTGTGTTTAACTATACACTTACCTACAGCCACACATTTAAAATGCAAACTCTTCATCGCTCAGCAGCCTCACTGAGACTATGTGGAATTTGTAGACCTCCAAACAGCAAACATAGGTGTAGTGTCTAGAAGCCACTATAGCACATGATCATATGGCCCAATCGCAAGATCCCGTTTATTTTTCCCAACAAGCTTTAACCCACCTACAAACAAACACAGATAACAAAGGCAACTACTGCACAGTTATTACACAGTAATCACAAACTATGATATTGTGTTTAACTATGCGCTGGATGTAATTTTATCTTTGTATGAAAAGGCTTCCATCTTGCCACTCTACTTCATAGGACAGACATATAAAGATTTAGGTACAGTGTTGTCACATGCAACACACAACCAGTACTTAACAGAAATTTCAGCAGCTACTTTAATGTTGATCATCTCGGCAGTCTCCCTAACCAATTTTCTTCTTGTTCAATTTTTGAGGGATGTCCATTTGTAAGTAATGTCACTCTTGTGCCAAATTGAAGTCACTTCTTGATGACCTTTTCACAGTGCTACATGGTATATCTTAAGTTTTGGAAATCTCTTTATACCTTCACCTGACTGATATATTTCAACAATTAGATCACTTTGCTGTCTTGTAAGCTGGTTGCGGTCTATGGCTTTTGCTGTAAAATGTAACAAACAGGAAAATCCTACTAGAAGAGCTACATTTTACATGGAGTTAATCAGAGTCAATATAAATGATGTCAGCTGTGCAATGACTGCTTTGTAACATGAGTTTAAATGCGTGTTCTGCCTTCATACACGTTGACATGGTGTGCAATTCAGCATACAGCATAAACCACCTTCTATCTTCCAAAATAAGCAGACTGTTCTCTGTAGTCTAACTTGTTTATTGGTGAAGAAAATAGAACATGCGGTAAAACCATAAAGAATACAAACGACATGGGTAAGTATTGGGCAGATGATCACACAGCTAACACAATTACAGAAAGTATTCAGTGTGATGCAAACTTTACATAGAAACACACAGGTGTCTAAATACATCTGCTAAGCTCTGGCTGCAATACAGTTAATAACATCTCTAAACAAAACTGCATTGCAAGAAAGATATTAATCTTACCAGATATGCTTTACCTGGATAACAAACGCAAGTAGTGGAGTTAACAGGAGGACAGATAAACACTTGTGTCCTTAAGAAATGCACAGTTTCTATGTTCTTTTTTGACAAGGAAGCAATGAAACATCTGTTGTATGTCAGCAATGAATGCCACTGCATCTCTGCGGAAGCGAAGAAGTACTCCTAGAAGTCTGTTGTTGAGGTCTGGGCAAGACAAAAAGACATCGTTTAGCAAGACACCTTCGTATATGGTGCTTGAGTCAAATACTACTCTTATCTGACCAGGTTTTTTAGGATGATACACGCCAAAAATGGGTAGATACCTACATTCCTCAGAATCTTGCAATACAGGTGCAATTTCTGAATGGACATTCTGAAGTATTTTCTCCATGAAGGCAAAGAAGTGCTCTCTCATTTCAGGTGGCTTCTGAAATTTGCATTTGAGGGAGACAAATCAACCGTAGACAGGTTCTCTGTTGTTGGGTAAGCGTTGCCTCTGGGGTTTAAATGGTAGAGGGGCCATCCATCTCTTTGACTCATCTCTTACCATCTCTCGATCCATGATGTTCAAAAACAGTCTGTCTTCCATGGACATTGCTATCTTGTTGTCTTCTCTTGTTCTGTGGAAAACTGTGCACCCTATGTGATCTTTGTCGCCATCACATGTGTGGTCTTCACAGGAAGGATCAGCTAACGGACAAGGTAGAGGAGCATTGTGTGGAAACTCTTTTACCAGGGACCTACTCTTACATATCTGGAAGAGAGATGGATGCCTATTTTCAAGAGTGTGGCGAGGTCAGCTTACCCTGAGTCAATTTTTTTTTAGAGTGGACCCTTTGGGTCATTGCACCCACCCACCTAGGGCGAGCTGACCTTGTGAGGAACCACCCCCTATACAGGGAGTGTCAGGGGCAAGACCAAGGGGGTGAGCCACCATGACTGCTGGAACCAAACGGCCGGCTCAAGTAGACACTAGGTACAAGTGTCTGATGGCAAATGACGTGCAGGAAACAAGACAAGACAATACGTGAATTAAAGGTATCTTCATTAAGGCAAATTCAGGATAACATTAAGTGCAAAACGTGATAACAGGAAACACAGCAAGGTGCATGAGCGGCACGCCAAGGTCGATGGCATGGTACGTGCCAGAAGGTAAGCCGGGTTAACGGCAAGGACACGATGGCATCGGACGCCGGACAGCTGGCAAGGATCAGGGCATCAGGCTGCGGACACCAGCTCCGGACATCAGGCCGCAGTCTTCATGCTTATGATCTCTGCCAGTTATGGCAGGTTCCGTGAATCCAGCAGGCAAACCAGGGTACAGGCAAGGAGGCATGACAGATCTCCAGACATGGTGCGTGTTAGAGAACACGCCGAGGTCCATGGCAAGATTCCAGGCAGGGTGCGTGCTAGGGGCACACCAGGGTCCAGGGCAAGGTGCAAGGTGCATGTGTAGGGGGCACGCCAGGTTCAACGTGCAAAGTACGGTGCATGTGTAGTGGACACGCCAGAGTTCAAAGTTCAACATATGAGACAGGGTGCATGTGTAGAGACATGCCAGGGTTCAAAGTCCAAGGCAAGGTCCTGCGCGTGCCGAGGGACATGCCAGGGTCAGGGTACAAGGCAAGGTCCTGCGCTTGCCGAGGGACACGCCAGGGACAGGGTTCAAGGCAGAGTCCTGCACGTGCAGAGGGGCATGCCAGGGTCAGGGTTCAAGGCAGAGTCCTGCGCGTGCAGAGGGGCATGGCAGGGTCAGGGTTCAAGGCAGAGTCCTGCGCGTGCAGAGGGGCACACCAGGGTCAGGGTTAAAAGCAGAGTCCTGAGCGTGCAGTGGGGTATGCCAGGGTATAGGCTAGGACCTCTGCGCGCTAGAGGGCACGACAGGGTACATGGCAAGCCCTGCGCATACTTTTACAGAAGCACGGGGAGTTATGCCATGGGGCAGGCGAGGGCCTGCTCATGCTAATAGAGGAGCACGCAAAAACAGAGCAGAGACAGCGTGGGTGCAAGGAAGCACAGAGAGCACGGCTGGGGCACTGGCTAGCTGGTCGGACTGCAGCACAGACAGGCGGGCAAGACTCCAGCGAACCCGGCTGGGGCATAACAGGCGACACAGTGTCATGATCCATGCTGGATCATGACAGATGAAATGCACTAGTATCCTTTTTTTTTCCTTAAGCTGTGGTGCTTAAAGATAGTTTTGTGTTATGAATGAGTCACCGAAGGAGGAAAAGACAAAAATGCAAGCTAAGTCAGGAAAACCGGAGAGGTTGGTAGCTAGCGGATTGCAGACCCCTGATCCTATTCACAACAACTAACAGTAGCCATGGAGCGTTCCTACGGTGGTCCTAGACGCCTCTTCACAGCCGGAGAACTAAATAAGCCTAAAGAAAGAAGGGGGAAATCTAAACTGCCCCAGAGCAGACCCCAAAGCAATAGACAGGCCCCAACATGTATTGTCGGTGAAAACAGATGAAAACACAAACACAGACAGAAAGACAGGCAGAGCAAACAATGGGGCCCAACTAACTAGATAGAAAAGGACAGAAAAGATGCTGGCTGCAATCCGCAAAAACCCTACCAAAAATGTCCCAACACATCTGATAGGAAAAACGGCCCTGAAGTCACTAGACTTCAAAAATCCCTATAATAGCACTCGATATATTCTGAAGACAGAGCAAAAGAGATTTAACCGATCAGGGACAAAAATGGAAATTCAGCAGAGCCCCAGCCGGGGCTGGCAGAACACACAACTAAGCAAATCAGACAAAATCTCATGGAACAATAACAGAGCAAAACTTAGCTTTAGAAGACAGGAACTGAACTGGAGGCCAGAGCTCAGAGCAGAGAAATCACCAGCAACCCTACAGGGCGTCGGCTGCCTTATATCCACTCAGAGATTCCAGATGTCCAATCGCAATCCACATGATCAGGTGACAGGTTTCTCCCATCCAAATCAGTTTCACCACCTCCTTTCACCAGCAGAGGGAGTTCATCGGACATCAAAGGTGAACGAGAAAATGAGCTCACAACAGTACCTCCCCCTTGAGGAGGGGTAACTGAACCCTCACCCACGCCACCAGGCCGATCAGGATGAGCCCCATGAAAGGCACGAACCAATCTTTCGGCATGAATATCAGATGCAGAGACCCAAGAATTATCCTCCTGGCCATAACCCTTCCACTTAACCAAATACTGGAGTCTCCGTCTAGCCAGGCGAGAATCCAGTATCTTCTCAACCTCATATTCCATGTTACCTTCAACCAATACCGGGTCAGGAGGTGCCACCACAGGAACTACTGGCTCAACAAACCTCTTCAACAGAGACTTATGAAACACGTTATGGATCTTAAATGTAACAGGAAGAGTCAATCGAAGAGAGACCGGATTAAGAATCTCCAAAATCTTGTAAGGTCCAATAATTCTAGGTTTAAACTTTGGAGAAGCCACCTTCATAGAGATATTCTTTGATGACAACCAAACCATTTCACCGACCTTAAACCGGGGACCAATGGTCCTATGCTGGTTGGAAAACCGCTGGGCCTTTTCCTGGGAGAGAGACAACTTATCCACCACTTGGTCCCAAATCTGGTGCATTCTCTCCACCACAGTGTCAACACCTGGGCAGGCAGAAGACTCCACCTGACCTGAAGAGAATCGAGGATGAAACCCAAAGTTACAAAAAAAAGGTGACACCAAAGTGGCAGAACTAGCTCTATTATTTAAAGCAAATTCGGCCAAGGGCAAAAATGAGACCCAATCATCCTGATCAGCAGAGATAAAACATCTCAAATAAGACTCCAAAGTCAGGTTTGTTCTCTCCGTCTTCCCATTGGTCTGAGGGTGAAACGCAGAGGAGAAGGACAACTGAATTCCCAGCTTGGAACAGAAAGTCCTCCAAAATCTAGAGACAAACTGAACTCCTCTGTCAGATACAATGTTCTCAGGAATCCCATGCAAGCGAACCACCTGTTGCAAAAACAAGGGCACCAACTCTGAGGAAGATGGCAACTTAGGGAGTGGTACAAGATGGACCATCTTAGAGAATCTATCACAAATCACCCAGATAACAGTCATTCTCTGAGAGACAGGCAGATCAGAAATAAAATCCATTGAAATATGGGTCCATGGCCTCCTGGGCACCGGCAAAGGCATCAAGAACCCACTAGAGCGAGAACAAGGTTTAGACCGAGAGCAAGTCCCACAGGATTGCACAAAATTCCTGACATCACGAGATAAGGCGGGCCACCAAAAAGACCGACTCACCAAATCTCTAGTACCAAAAATACCTGGATGACCAGCCAATGCGGAGCAATAAACTTCATACAATTTTCCAATGGGACAACGCTCAGGTTTGTCCTCCTGAAACTCTTCCAGAGCACGTCTCAAATTGGGCGAGATGGCAGAAAGAACTACCCCCTCACCTAAGATGGTAGCAGGCTTGGTCACAATAGGAGAATCAGCAAAGAAACTCTTAGAGAGGGCGTCTGCCTTGACATTCTTAGTGCCCGGAAGAAAAGAGACCACAAAATCAAAATGTGTGAAAAACAAGGCCCACCTAGCCTGTCTAGGATTCAAGCATTTGGCCGACTCAAGGTAAATCAAATTCTTGTGGTCAGTGAGGACCATGACTTGATGTCTAGCTCCCTCCAACCAATGTTTCCACTCCTCAAATGCCCATTTCATGGATAACAGTTCCCGATTCCCCACATCATAGTTGCGTTCAGATGGGGAGAACTTTCGGGAAAAGAAAGCACAGGGATTCATTTTAGATGTTACCGGATCTTTTTGGGACAAAACAGCTCCTGCACCAATCTCAGAAGCGTCCACCTCTACCTGAAACGGGAGTGAGACATCAGGTTGCCGCAAAACCGGAGCAGAAGTGAACCTCCGCTTCAGCTCCTGAAAGGAAGAAACAGCCTCTGGAGACCAATTCAGCACATCAGCACCCTTCTTAGTCAAATCAGTCAATGGTTTGGCAATACCAGAAAAAAATTAGCCATAAATTTTACTATAAAAATTAGCAAAACCCAAAAACTTCTGGAGGGCCTTCAAAGAAGTGGGCTGAACCCAATCATAAATGGCCTGTACCTTGGCCGAGTCCATTTCAATAGTTGACGGAGACAAAATAAATCCCAAAAATAAAAACCTCTGCACACCAAAAAGGCATTTTGACCCCTTAACATACAGGGAATTCTCCCTCAAAATCCGGAACACAGTCCGAACATGTTCCACATGAGAGTCCCAATCCCTGGAAAAGATCAAAATATCATCCAGATAGATGATCAAAAATTTATCCACAAAGTCCCGGAAAGTATCATTCATGAAGCACTGGAAGACAGAAGGGGCATTAGTGAGCCCAAAAGGCATCACCAAGTACTCAAAATGTCCCTCCGGAGTATTAAACGCAGTCTTCCATTCATCCCCATGCTTAATGCAAATAAGATTATATGCCCCCCTGAGGTCAAGCTTGGTAAACCAGCAAGCACCTTTAACTCTGGAGAATAGATCAGAAATCAGGGGTAACGGATACTGATATTTAACAGTAATTTTGTTGAGGGAACAATAGTCAATACAAGGCCTTAATGAACCATCTTTCTTGGCCACGAAAAAAAACCCAGCACCCAAGGGTGAAGAGGATGGTCTAATATAACCCTTCTCCAACGACTCCTTAATATAGGATCGCAGAGCCTCATGCTCGGGTACAGATAAATTGAAAAGTCGACCCTTGGGAAATTTACTCCCAGGGCTCAGCTCAATTGCACAGTCATAACTCCTATGAGGAGGCAAAGATGCAGACTTATTCTCACTAAATACTTCATAAAAATCAGCCAAATAGTCAGGAACATCATGCGACTGGGGAGAGGTGGAGAAAACAGGAGTGACACTAAGAGCACACTGACAACCCCAACTCACCACAGACACAGATTTCCAATCCAAAACTGGATTATGGATTTGCAACCAGGGAAACCCCAGAACGATGGTATCATGCAAAATATGCAACACCAAAAATCTGCAATTTTCTTGATGGTCTGGGGCGACCCGCATTACCACCTTGGTCCAAAACTGAGGTTTATTCTTCGCCAAAGGAGTAGCATCAATACCACTCAAAGGGATAGGCGTCCGCAGAGGTGTCATAGGAAACCCACAACGTTTAGCAAAATCCATGTCCATCAGGTTCAGAGCCGCTCCTGAATCCACAAAAGCTTTAGCGGAAAATGTGAACAGGGAGCAGATCAGAGTAATTGCCAGAAGAAACTTAGGTTGTACACCACCCACAGCAAATCTGTGTGCAAAACATTTCTCTCGTTTAGGGCAGACAGAAATATTTTGAGAGGCATCTCCACAGAAAAAGCACAGCTTATTACGCCTTCTAAACTCCTGACGTTGCGCCCTAGACAAAACTCTATCACATTGCATAGGTTCAGACATTTGTTCAACAGGTAGCAACATTTCTCGTGTACTTTTACGTTCACGTAAACGCCGATCAACCTGAATGGCTAATGACATAGAATCGTCAAGACCAGAGGGAACAGGAAATCCCACCATAGTATCTTTTACGGTTTCTGACACACCCTTCCGAAAGAGAGCTGCCAAGGCACTATCATTCCAGGTAGTAAGGACCGCCCACTTTCAGAATTTTTGACAGTACAACTCTGCAGAATCCTGACTCTGGCTCAATGCCAACAGGGCTTTTTCAGCTTGATCAATAGCATTAGGTTCATCATACAACAGCCCCAAGGCTTGAAAAAATGTGTCCACATTAGTTAGAATAGGATCATCAGGTGTCAAAGAAAACGTCCAATCCTGGGGATCGCCGCGCAGCAAAGAGATGGCAATTTTAACCTGCTGCACAGAGCTCCCCGATAAGCTAGGCTTCAAGGCAAGAAATCATTTACAATTATTCTTAAAATTCAAAAATTTAGACCGATCCACAAAAAACACATCAGGAGTAGGGATCTTTGGTTCAGCAGCATGTGAATGAGCAAGATAGGGGGAAATTCCCCGCACTTCAGCAGCAAGCTGCTCCACACGATCAGAAAATTGCTTAATCTCCTTTAAGAAAAAATTCCTCCTACGGCCCCAGAAAAAAAGAGGAAAAAATATACATTAAAAAAAAATAAAAAATTCTGACAATTTTTTTTTTAACAATTCTTTCCTGCTATTGAGTACTCTAGAATCTGCGGTATGGCTGGTGATTCTGTTGTGAATGAGTCACCGAAGGAGGAAAAAACAAAAATGCAAGCTAAGTCCAGAAAACCGGAGAGGTTTGTAGCTAGCGGATTATAGACCCCTGATCCTATTCACAACAACTAACAGTAGCCGTGGAGCATTCCTACGGTGGTCCTAGATGCCTCTTCACAGCCGGAGAACTAAATAAGCCTAAAGAAAGAAAGGGGAAATCTAAACTGCCCCAGAGCAGACCCCAAAGCAATAGACAGCCCCCACCATGTATTGTCGGTGAAAACAGATGAAGACACAAACACAGACAGAAAGACAACAGAGCAAACAATGGGGCCCAACTAACTAGATAGAAAAGGACAGAAAATATGCTGGCTGCAATCTGCAAAAACCCTACCAAAAATGTCCCAACACGTCTTATAGGAAAAACGGCCCTGAAGTCACTAGACTTCAAAAATCCCTATATCAGCACTCCGATATATTCTGAAGACAGAGCAAAAGAGATTTAACCGATCAGGGACAAAAATGGAAATTCAGCAGAGCCCCAGCCGGGGCTGGCAGAACACAAAACTAAGCAAATCAGACAAAATCTCATGGAACAATAACAGAGCAAAACTTAGCTTTAGAAGACAGGAACTGAACTGGAGGCCAGAGCTCAGAGCAGAGAAATCACCAGCAACCCTACAGGGCGTCGGCTTCCTTATATCCACTCAGAGATTCCGGATGTCCAATCGCAATCCACCTGTTCAGGTGACAGGTTTCTCCCATCCAAATCGGTTTCACCACCTCCTTTCACCAGCAGAGGGAGTTCATCGGACATCAAAGGTGAACGAGAAAATGAGCTCACAACAGTTTTGCCCCTGGTGGCCATTAGGGTCATTGTACTATGGTAGTTTCAGTTCTAGTTTTGCCCCCAGTGGCCATTAGGGTCAATGCACTGTGGTGGTTTCAGTTCTATTTTTGCCCCAGGTGGCCGTTAGGATCATTGCACTCTGGTTTCTTTAGTTTAGTGCATGTGATTATAAAGCAGGTGTGATTGATCTGGCTCTGCTATAAAAGAGTGTCAGGTGTTGCAATCACTGTTGTTGATATTGCTCATTTCCAACCATGACTGGTGAAGGAAGGAGAGAGAGAGTTCCTGGCAGCTCAGTCAGAGTCCTGGTGTGGAAGGAGTCAGAGAGGATTTCCTTGCAGCTCTGACAGAGCTTGGTGGCAGCTATTCAGGAGGAAAGCTGCATTCTGGTGGTGGACTCTGTTGCTGGGAGCAAGAGCAACAGAGCAAAGCTAAGTGGTGTTTCCCTGTTTGTGACTTCCCTTACAGTTGTGGCCAAAAGTATTGACACCCCTGCAATTTTGTCAGATAATACTCAGTTTCTTCCTGAAAATGATTGCAATCACAAATTCTTTGGTATTATTATCTTCATTTAATTTGTCTTAAATGAAAAAACACAAAAGAGAATGAAGCAAAAAGCAAAACATTGATCATTTCACACAAAACTCCAAAAATGGGCCAGACGAAAGTATTGGCACCCTCAGCCTAATATTTGGTTGCACAACCAAAATAACTGTGACCAACCGCTTCCGGTAACCATCAATGAGTTTCTTACAATGCTCTGCTGGAATTTTAGACCATTCTTCTTTGGCAAACTGCTCCAGGTCCCTGATATTTGAAGGGTGCCTTCTCCAAACTGCCATTTTTAGATCTCTCCACAGGTGTTCTATGGGATTCAGGTCTGGTCTCATTGCTGGCCACCTTAGAAGTCTCCAGTGCTTTCTCTCAAACCATTTTCTAGTGCTTTTTGAAGTGTGTTTTGGGTCATTGTCCTGCTTGAATACCCATGACCTCTGTGGGAGACCCAGCTTTCTCACACTGGGCCCTACATTATGATGCAAAATTTGTTGGTAGTCTTCTGACTTCATAATGCCATGCACACGGTCAAGCAGTCCAGTACCAGAGGCAGCAAGGCAACCCCAAAACATCAGGGAACCTCCGCCATGTTTGACTGTAGGGACCGTGTTATTTTCTTTGAATGCCTCTTTTTTTCTCCTGTAAACTCTATGTTGATGCCTTTGCCCAAACAGCTCTACTTTTGTCTCATCTGACCAGAGAACATTCTTCCAAAACGTTTTAGGCTTTTTCAGGTAAGTTTTGGCAAACTCCAGCCTGGCTTTTTTATGTCTCGGGGTAAGAAGTGGGGTCTTCCTGGGTCTCCTACCATACAGTCCCTTTTCATTCAGACGCCGACGGATAGTACGGGTTGACACTGTTGTACCCTCGGACTGCAGGGCAGCTTGAACTTGTTTGGATGTTAGTCGAGGTTCTTTATCCAACATTCCCACAATCTTGCGTTGAAATCTCTCGTCAATTTTTCTTTTCCGTCCACATCTAGGGAGGTTAGCCACAGTGCCATGGGCTTTAAACTTCTTGATGACACTGCGCACGGTAGACACAGGAACATTCAGGTCTTTGGAGATTGACTTGTAGCCTTGAGATTGCTCATGCTTCCTCACAATTTGGTTTCTCAAGTCCTCAGACAGTTCTTTGGTCTTCTTTCTTTTCTCCATGCTCAATGTGGTACACGCAAGGACACAGGACAGAGGCTGAGTCAACTTTAATCCATGTCAACTGGCTGCAAGTGTGATTTAGTTATTGCCAACACCTGTTAGGTGCCACAGGTAAGTCACAGGTGCTGTTAATTACACAAATTAGAGAAGCATCACATGATTTGTCGAACAGTGCCAATACTTTTGTCCACCCTCTTTTTTATGTTTGGTGTGGAATTATATAAAATTTGGCTTTAGGACAATTCATTTTGTGTTTTTTCATTTAAGACAAATTAAATGAAGATAATAATAACAAAGAATTTGTGTTTGCAATAATTTTCAGGAAGAAACTGAGTATTATCTGACAAAATTGCAGGGGTGTCAATACTTTTGGCCACAACTGTATGTGTGTTTCAGTGCAGTGGTGGGATTAGTTTCTGCACCGTCCATTTCATTAGAAAGGGCTAGGTGCAGGGCGAGCTAGGGTTCTTAGGTTCCAGCTCAGCGACAGGTGCGGAGCCTGTATTGGGACTGTTAGGAGTGTAGAGACTGGCTCAGGGGATTGCAGGAGGTCTCCACGTCCCAGTTCCCTATCGCAGGGTCCTCCATTGTATTGGTTTCCCTGGTCTTTCCCCTTATTATTTAAATTCGCCTTACTGGAGGTGGTGTATCCAGGGTCACGTGTGTGATAGAAATTTGCCCTGCTGGAGGCGCTGTGTCCAGTCACACGTAGACCATCACACACAGCTGTCACTGGCCGACGAGCATGTCTGAGGCACAAGCAGGTGGACACCACTAGGGAGGGCATGGCTGAGGCACAAACAGGAGGCTAGGAAGGCCAGGCGCATGCAAAGAGCACACGAAGAAACAAGGCAAGACAACGCAAGAAACAAGGCAAGGCGAGAAACAAGGTAAGACAAGGGCAAGGAGCAGAACGTAGGCCGAAACACAGTCAAGTCAGAGCAAGAGCAGAGCTAGCAGCAGAGCGTAGGCCAAAGCCCAGAGCCGGGTCAAGGGGGAGACATTGAGACTAGCCCCGGAATGTGCCAGAGAGCACAAAAGGTAAGAGAGGAAGAATGGTGTGTGTGCCAGGAGGCACAACAGAGCACCATAAGTAAAAGGAGAGGAATGGTGCATGTGCCAGGAGGCACTACAGAGCAACATAGGTAAGAGAGGAGGAGTGGTGCGTGTGCCAGGAGGCACAACAGAGCACCATAGGTAAGAGAGGAGGAATGGTGCCTGTGCCAGGAGGCACAACAGAGCACCATAGGTAAGAGCAAGGAAGAACAAGCAAAGACAGAGAACATAGGAAGGACCACAAGGCACAACATAACAAGGACAAAACACGGCAGAAAGGACAAACACAAGACAAGGCACGGGACAAGAGGCAGAGTACAAGCACAGAGCATGGGCAGAGATGCACTACAGGGCAGAGTGCAGGGGCACAGAATACAGGGAGCGACCGAGCAGACCAAGCAGCCATGCAGGTAAGCAACACGATACTCAGGCCCCGATCATAGGAAGGGGCGGTCTGATATAGGGCATTAGCACCTGCACTTCCGGGTCAGGACCAGGGGAGAACTTCCGGTTCAGTTCCTCCAGGATCAGAGAGCGTTGCTAGATCAGACTGGGCTGGACCATAGAGAAGGTCACTTGATCAGGGGCTCCACAAACACTGAGAGGTTAGCTGGGTCAGGCAGTGCTGGAACATAGGAAAGGTCACATGATCAGGGGCTCCAGGAATACAGAGAGGATTGCAGAATCAGAGCAGAGATGGATGGTTACCTAGCAACGGCGTGCAGCTATGAGGTAAGGCACGCGTGCACACTGCTCCAGGCATCTTGAATCACAACAGTCACAAGGTGCGACAGGCATAACGAACATGGCGGGCATGACAAAGAGTATTGGTAAGCATGCTGTCGATTTAAGGCCGGCTTATTTGCTCCTCCTAGGCAGACGTCTCCAATGATGACCCATCCAAGGTCGTGCATCTGTGCATACTGAGCGTTCCTGGAGCTGTTTATACATTCTCTAGCCTTGTGGACTTGTAGTATATCTCTTCCCAGAAGTAGAGCTGTTGAGGTCCCTGGATCCATCTCAGGTATCAGGTGAGCTATACGCTTTAGATGGGGGTGATGTGTCACCACTTCCCGTGAAGGTATTTCCAACCTGTTGTCAGGAATCTGGTTGCACTCCAGGATGATCGGTAGCAATAGACAGGTTTGGCCATCTATGGACTCCACCTTGTGTCCGGTCGCTTTTCTCCCCGCTTTCTCAATGGTACCTGAACACATCCTCAGGTTGTAGGAAGAACCAGGGCCTACAATGCTGAAGTTGTCAAAAAAGATGGACCTGGCTAGGGACCTGTTACTTTGGTCATCCAGGATTGTGTATATCTTGAGGGCTTTGTTCTTGCGGCCTGCAGGATAGACTCAGACAGGCAGATTTTTGAAAAGGACCTTCCTCCTGTGAGTCCCTTACAGATCTCCATACATTTAGAGCTGACCTCAGGGGTATCTTCATCGGTGTCTTTCTGCTTCTCATCGTGCTCCTCTGCTTGTGACAACACTCGTGGAGGTGATCCAGGGTGCAAGGCTGCATTGTGATCCGTGCTGCTGCATTCTGCACATTTCATGATAGCTTCTCAGTTCATGGCGAAGTGAGAGGTTGTGGCACAACATTTGAAACATTTGTTTTGCTCCCTGAGGAAACCTTTGCGATCCTCCAAAGACTTCTCCCTGAAGGCTTTCCATTTTAGTAGAGGATGTGGTTTCTTGTGTAGAGGACAATGTTTACTGACATCCTGAGGCTTGCTCTCATCTGGAGGAGGTTTATTCACATTGTGAGGAGGGCCTGTGGAAACAATGTTAGTTTTGTGGACTGCCACTGGTGTCTTACTAGGTTTGACAACAGGGGCAGTGGAACATGACAGAGTAAAGTCAAAACTAGGGTCATTTCTAATCCTAGATTGTTTGGTGACAAAATCAACAAATACAGTGAAAGGAGGGAATGATACATTATGATTTTATTTATACTGTGAGCCACAAGTAATCCACTTTTCTTGTAGGTTGTAAGGAAGTTTCTGCACTATCGGATTGACACCCTTAGCGGTGTATAAGAATGCCAATCTGGGCAAGTCTCCTTAATCCTGGGCAATCTGTAACTCAATCAATAAATCACTCAAATCTTTAAGCTTTAGATAACCTTTAGGTCCTTAGGAAAATCATCAATTCTTTTATATAAAGCATTCTCTATGACTTCTACTGTCCCATAGCATTCATCAAGTCTTTCCCACACTTTACGTAGACCTGTGTGAGGATGCTTTACATTATTTTGGCATGATCGACCGACTCACTTCCAAGTCACTTTACTAAGAGATCTAACTCCTCACTACAAGAAAGGTCCAGACCATGAATGGCGTTCCGGAACGAGGCTCGCCATGACCTATAGTTCTCAGGTTTGTCAGAGAACTTTACAAGTCCTTTTGCAACCAGTTCTCGGTGGGCAAAGAACTTTGCAAAGTCCATGGTGGCTTCATCAGTGCTGGCACGAGCCGGTGTGTAATAGTCATGTCTAGTGTGTGGTGTATCACCATAACTGTAGGACACTTCTGACTCCAGAGAGTCTGTGTAGTACCCTCTCGGTGAAGAAGGTGGCGCTTTAAAGTGGGATGGGAGCTGTACCTTCTTCTCAGTGGAACGTTAGCTGTGGTTAACATCTCTGTGCTGGACGTCTCCTCATCTATGGTTGTGAAGTTTGGGATTGGATCACTGGTAATAGGCATAGGCTGACCAATATGATGCGTCATGGCTGTCATCCACGCCGGAATGTTGACGGACGTACTCTATGATGCGCTGCTCTGGGTCTTGCTGCTCTAGATCTGGTCCGAGAATGCTGCTGCGTCTCTCAGAATCAGGATTCTTCATAGCTTCCAAACACTCAGCCTTAGCTATTGCAGCTGCTGTCTCTTTGTCTGACGCAAGTCTTTCTCTCTCTGCCTGCAAGTGTGCAGCTTCCGACTCTTGTTCTGTTTGTCTCAGCTTTAAATGCATCTCTCGTTCGGTGAAGGAGGATCTTGCTTTGGCTGCTTCGGCCTCGGCACAAGCGACAGCAGCAAGCTCTGCTATTGACGACCTGCCAGAACTTGCTAGTGACCTCGTTTTGAGTGAGAATGTGCTGTTTTGAGACATTGTGCGCTTAGCTGCGTACTTCTGAGTATACTGGTGGGAAACAGTCTATGCATGGCAGGCTTTCGCGTGGCGGGAAAGATGAAGCACTTGTTGGCGGGTTGAACTCTCGATACTTGTGACTGTATGGTGGCCGCTGCAGTATTCGCAGGCAGTGCGGTGTGGGTACAAGCAGCTCCTTAAGTCTGATTAAACTGAAAAATTGTTCCACATGGCCAAGTGGAAACACCTCTAGACCAACAGTATACACCAAAAAGCAAAGAGAAAAAAGAGACAAACATTAAAAATATTCTATGTGACGATTTGACATGATAATGTAAATCCCAATAATTAAGGTGTAACTCGTCACTAAAAAATAATATTGTTGAATCCCTAAATAAAGCAATAGAGGCTAACAGAGTATCAAAAAATATTTTAAAGTTTATTAATCACAACATGACATGACAAAAAAGACATGGGTATACGAGCGCAATAGAGCTACAGATGGAAGGAAAGAAGGAACAGGTGTGGAAATGATGATGTTCATAGCCAAATAATGCACTCACAGCGGTAATAGTAATACATAGTTAGTGTCACAATAATCATCAAATAATTTGCATATAATTACATAAATATGAGCTAGTTCCATTAGCAGACACAGGAATAATTATAAAGTGCATGAGTCGGGGGATATTTAACACACCTGACAGAGAAAGAGAAAAGTCCCACTGAGAGACCTGCATGAGAAAGAACCGCAATAATTACCTGCTGAAAGTAACAGCAGGACTTATAATCTATAGGAAAAATGAGCGCCCATGTAAAGTCATAATGTCAAGTCTACCATATAAAGTCTAGGCAGGTACAGCAGTGTGCAGTGATGTGAATCTTAAATAATAAGGTAAGGACTCTCATCTAATGCATAGTATGCGGGCACATCATAATAACGAATGGAAACTAGATTAGTTACCTTCTGACATGGTGCGGTATAGTTACAGGGCAGGAACCACGAGGGAACACGTTAAGCCTCGACGCTCGTTTCACCACTGACCTGTGGTTTAATCAGGAGGTGAGGTCTAGTACGGAAGTCATGGGCATTTAAGTCATATTCACTATCGCAGGCATCTAGCATCTGTTTTACTGGGCCCTAGACTCTTGTCCCCTGCGGCTGTATGGCGGCTTCTGTAGAACCCGTATGGGGAGCAGTCTGGGTGATAGCGATCCCTTACAGCCTGAATTCACTATCGCAGGCATCTAGCATCTGTTTTACTGTTCTGCCTTCATACACGTTGACACAGTGTGCAATTCAGCATACAGCATAAAACACCTTCTATCTTCCAAAATAAGCAGACTGTTCTCTGTAGTCTAACTTGTTTATTGGTGAAGAGTATAGAACAAGCGGTAAAACTATAAAGAATACAAACGACATGGGTAAGTATTGGGCAGATGATCACACAGCTAACACAATTGCAGAAAGTATTCAGTTAGAGATGAGCGACTTTGCCTTTGTTCGGGTCGAGTCGGGTTTCAAGAAACCCGACTTTCGCAAAAGTCGGGTCGAACACAATCGGCCGACAATCGTGAAAAGTTGAAGGCCGACTGAAACACAAAACCCAATGCAAGTCAATGGGGAAGAAAAGTCGGCAGTGAGTGGAGGACAGGAGACACACCTACAATGCCCATTTTAATGTCAAAAACATCAATTCTTATTACTTAAGCTTGTCAACCTTAATTTACTTTATAATAATAGTTAGGCACTGAAAACTGGGGGTTATTTGGCTAAAGTTGTGGGGGGGTAGGGCTGGCTCCAGATTTTCGTGGGTTTAACACATGCCACCATTCATGATCCTCTGATACAGCAGAGAAATAGCGGTATAATACAATGAAAAATACTTCACTTCTTGCATCACATGACTGATATCCATTTTAATTTCTCCAATAGCTCCAAAAACAGACAGTATATTACTCCATACAGTATTATGGCCACTATGCGTGCACCATACAGAGTAATGAGGCCCATATATTTCTCCATACAGAATCATTGGTCCCATATAATGTTCGATACAGTATATGATGAGCTCCACATAATGCTACAGTATATGTTGGTCCCCATGGATGAAGCTCCACTGTCTTATGGGCCCAAATAATGCTCCATATATAATAGGCCCCATTTCTAATGCTCCAGTGTATAATGGGCCCTGTAAATGCTGCTCCAGTGTCTGATGTCCCCCATTTGGAAAGCTCCAGCATATGATGGGCCTCACGGATGATGCTCTAGTGTACGACTGGCCCAAATAATGCTCCATATACAATTTGCCCCATTTACAATGCTCCAGTATATGATGGGCCCCATGGACGATGCTCCAGTGTCTTATGGGCCCAAATAATGCTCCATATATAATGGGCATCATTTCTAATGGTCCAGTGTATAATGGGCCCTGTAAATGCTGCTCCAGTGTCTGATGTCCACCTTTGGAATGCTCCAGTGTACGGTGGGCCCCATATATCTTTCTCCAGAGTATAGTGCTCCCCAAAAATTGCTCCCAACCTTTTAAACAATGAAATAAGTTTCCTCACTAGGGAATCCCTGCACTATGGACTCCTCGTCATCCCCATCTTCCATCTCTCTGCACTTGGACTGTTTAGGCAGTGGGCGTACAGACGTGATGTCATCGCGCTCTCTGACCAGAATATCACTGTCAGGAAATGTGGAAGACGTCACGGCGGTGGAGCAGAGAGAGGTATGTATTTCAACTTTGCAAGTGCTGTGATCCTGAGCAAGCAGGGGGGGCCCACTCGTTGGCGACGGCACTGGCACAGTACGGCAGTGTGTCTGACGGTGGGTGGGCCCCCTCCCACTGGCAGAGACACTTTTGTGTACTATGAGGGGCCCTGTACCAGTGCCGTCGCCCATGAGTATGCCCCCCCACCTGCTCAAGGAAACTGCACTTTCATCTGCACCTTCCTCTTTGTCACCGTGTAAGGTGGTATAGTATGCGGGAAGGGGAACCTGAGTTTCATCAGGGTCAGATTCTGGCTCAGTACACTGCGAGGACAATGTAGTTCTCTGAGTGAATGCACCAGCAGAAAAATCTAGCAGTGGCTGTGTATCAGTGCACTCCATGTCCGATTCATCTTGGACTGGGGAATTCACGATTTGACTTTATAATCCAGGCATGGTATGTGAAAAGAGCTCCATGGAGTAAACTGTAGTGTGGCCTGCCACATCCTTCAATTTTGGTAGGGGTGAAGGACACAAGGAAAGGTGTTGTTCCTGAGCAGGAGCCTCCACTGATGACTCAGTGCTTTTATTTTTTGAAACTTCAGAAGAGGAGGCGATAGAGCTGGAGGCTGTGTCAGCAGTGCAAGCCAAAACTTGTTCCTGAAGCTCCGGCTTTAAAAGCGGTTTACCTACTCCTAGAAAAGGGAGCCTTCGAGGCCTTGTGGAGCCAGACGATGACGCAGGCTCAGCACCTCCTGCCTTAGGTGCTATTGTGCTTTTGCCACTACCAGCAGATGCAACAACACCACCATCAATACCAGCTGGCAACCCCCGCCCACTTCCACGTCCTCTTCCACCATACTTCCTCATTTTTGGGGAAATGTACCCAAATTACCACCAGCTATATGGTACTGTAAAACAAGGTTACAAGGTGTATATAGCATTGGGGAGAATTTGAATCTCCCTAGAGATATTAGGAGGCTGATCAATTATCTCAGGCCCACTATAGATTACACCTCAATTTAACAGGCTGAAATTGGCTGGTGTATGTCAAGGTTATATAGTATTGGGGAGAATTTCAATCTCCCTAGAGATTTTAGGAGGCTGAACTATTTTCTCAGGCCCACTATAGATTACACCTCAATTTAACAGGCTGAAATTGGCTGGTGTATGACAAGGTACAAGGTGTATATAGTATTGGGGAGTATTTGAATCTCCCTAGAGATTTTAGGAGGCTGACAATGATGCTCTCAGTCCAAGTATGGCAGCAGGCAGCCTAATAAGCAGGACTGCTGCACACAAAAGTGTGGAAAAATGAACGCTTGGTAACTGTGCAGAAAAGAGGAAGAAAAGTATTTTTGCTTTTAAAAAAGCAGTTTGCACAGCAGTGTGCAAACAGCAATGCAGCTATCAGGGAGCCTTATAAGGCAGCCTAATAACCAACAGAGCTGATGCACAAAAATATATCCTCCCCTGTCACTGCACACAAACTGTTGTGTTGTACAGTGAAAATCGCTACCAGCAGAAGCAGTTTTTTTTTCTTCTTCACTGCCTAATGCTCTCCCTTATTCAGAATCAGCAGCAGCAACCTCTCTCTATGCTAAGATCGGCAGAAGTTAGATGGCGGTCGATGTGCACGCCCTTTTATCACCCCTGTGATGCCACACAAAGCAAGCCAATCACTTGCATGCTCTTCTCAAAGATGGTGGTGACCGCTGCTAATGTCATCGCGTTGCCCACAGTGTGCGTCCTCCATCATTGGCTAGAAAAGGGTGCTGGAAGCATCATTTGAAACGCGACTTTGGCGCTCTGGTTGCCGACCTCATGGCCGACCTCAAGCTATGGTCGGGTTTCGGTTCATGGAACCCGATTTTAGCAAAAGTCAGCGACTTCTGAATTTGACCGACCCGTTTCGCTCAACTCTATATTCAGTGTGATGCAAACTTTACATAGAAACAAAAAGGTGTCTAATTACATCTGCTAAGCTCTGGCTGCCATACAGTTAATAACATCTCTAAACAAAACTGCATTGCAAGAAAGATATTAATCTTACCAGATATGCTTTACCCGGATGACGAACTCAAGTAGGGGAGTTAACAGGAGGACAGATAAACACGTGTGTCCTTATGAAATACACAGAATAAAATGGCATCTTCTTTATCCCAGAATACAATGCTTCATTCCCCCAAAGCATTGCTTCAATCCCACGGTGCATTGCTTCGGTTAAAGACACAGACTGTAAATGCTATCAAAGACATAGCTATAAATTCAGCCACCACTAGATGGTGCTATAACTGAACCAGCACATAATGCAAAACATATTTGCCCTATGTTCAGGGGGCAGAACAATGCGATTGGCTAAATTCGAACACAATCACATCCTCATTTATAAGAGGGAGTTCACAGTTACGAAACCCACATTAATTTATGCCTGACATTAAAAATACCAAACCAGTGGATGAAACACATTGGGAGGGAACTAATTGACATATTCGAGACAGGGCCACACTTGAGAACTGTTCTTGTGAGGACAGGAGACCTACACGGAACACCACAGGGTAGAATTTTTAGAGCATATATCCCTCTCCTAAACTCTCCATTACAACTTTGGATGGCCTGCTCCAGACACTGAATGGGTGAGATCAAGACATTTTTACTTTTGTGCACTGGTGAACAATTGAGCACTTTTTATTTGTGGTATTGCCTGTTTTGATTTATTTCCCTATTTTTATGTGATCGTAATAAAAGTTAGATTTTAAACACCCTGCTAATATCTATTTTTACTGCTGACAATATTTGATTGATAGGAACCTTTTTGCTGAAATATGGGGTTCTATAACACGAGCATGATGCAAAACCAGGATCTGTCCTGGAGTAGCAACTGGCATCCACCTGGGCCCAAGTCTAACCCCAGCATCAGTGGTTCTAGTGAAAACTCAGGTGGTTGCTTAGTTATGCCTCTCCAGGTTCTCCCTGGTCTGTAGGTCCGTGATCCACAAGTCTTTCCCTTGGGCAATAGTTTGTTATTTGCCCATGACTCCTTTTTCTGGCTTGTACTGGGGTTATTAACTAAAAACCATTATATTACATTCTGAACAATGTGTGAACTGATTTACCTTATTATACAAACAAACACATGTTTTTATGTGAGGTAATTGTCATCATTTTATTTGATATTCGTGGTACTATCTGTTAGGCTCCGGGATTGTTCCACTGTGCGGGATAGATCCCAAGCCTTGTCTGGTGCCGTGGTCTCCAATTCAGGCCTGGCTGCTGGGTCTGCTGCTTAGCGCAGATGTCAGTCCCAGCAACTTGCTGAGGCTCCTGTTATACGTGTGGCTACTGCTGGCTCCCCAGCAAAAGTCTATCGTAACCAGTGGTATACTAAGGCAGCCCTACTCTCTGGAGTCTAAGTCCAGAAGTCACATTACTGAGCATGTCAGTGATGTGGCGCCTTCTTATTGGTGCTCAGACTGCTCTGGTTATGTGGCAGCTCTGGATTGGCTCACGGACGACGCCCCGTCCGACTGGGCACGAGTGTTTGGGGGTGGAGCCTAGTGCATAAAGGGCTTTCAGCTAAGCAAGCGGGCGTGCTAGCATCACTTGTGTTTGGTGTTTGTGGGTGGATACTCTGCCACTCTGCTGGGTTGTGCCTAGTTTTCCTTAGGCAGGTTTTTGTTTTTCGCTTGGCCTAGCATCTGTTTCGGCCACGTACACGGTTAGCATGGGTCAGCTTCAGGGCACAGTCAACCCACTTGCTTATTCCATATTGTTTTAACTGGGTATTGCATACTCCTCATTTGTCTGTACCGTTCGGTGGTTAACTGAGCAAGGTACTTAAGTGGTTAGCTGAGCTAGTACTCATCTCCCTTGTTCCCCTCGGTGGTTAGCTGAGCTGGTACTCATCTCCCTTGTACCCCTCAGTGGATAGCTGAGCTGGTACTCCTCTTCCTGTGCATTCCTGAGTATTATCTGGTGTTGGTTTTTTGCGTTCCATTCACATTGTGTCGAGTTAACTCAGTGTGTTTTTGGAGGAATGTTCGCTAGTAGTTTTTTATCTGCAATTATTCACACTAGCAGCAGTTATCTCTGCACGGTAGACCCCGGGTTGCGATTGCAATTTATAGTTTCATTTAGTTTAGTGCAATGTGCTAACCATAGCACTATATTTTCGGTGATAGCATTTTCTTGCAATGTGATTCACTTTTAATATTTGTCCTTGTTTAGATTTAATAAATTATGTTTTTTTAATCCAAATATTTAAGTTGCTTTTTATGCCATTTTTTTTGTATTTGTACTTATTAAAGATGGGAAGGATGATTTGCGGAACTCTGGTCCATAGGCCAGTTTAGTAGTCTCTGGCAGCTTGATGGGAAGCTTGTGAATTGATCCACCCATCTTTATTACTTGTGCAATATACCCTCGATGTACCTCTGTTTTTCTTTCTTATTATGTAGACATCACAGAAAAAAAATAACTAATGTGGTGTAGTAACAACTATGTCCGCTAGGGGTTGCTGTGTGGAGGTTCCAAGGGAGAGGATGAGTGGCAGAATCCTGAAGGATGGTTGTGTATCTCAAAGGGGGTGGCTTTGAGATGGAGGTTTAGTTTTGCGTATTGATCAGCAATGGTATTGCTAAGGTGTTATTTCAAGGTATAAGGGAGAAGTCTTTAGGTAACTTGGGAGTTGGGCGGGCCAGTTACCTACAAACCCACCCAGGGGTGTGTCTGGAAACGCCTGTAGTAAAAGACTATGTGAGGGTGTGAAGGACCTGTGATGAGGTCATAGTCACGTGACCCGGTGGGTGTGGCTATAGACGATATAATGTGGCCAGGGTAGGTCACATGGGAGGAAGGCTGGGACCTGGTTGGTCCAGTGTGGAAGGTCCTGCAGACATGGAACTTCCCACCTGACAGCACGTGTGAAGTGGCTGTGAGCAATGGCGATGTGTGCCTGAGAGTTCCCTGGAGGGAACAAACGTGTGCGGAATGCTGAAGCCGCATGAGGAGCCCTGACTTGGGTGAGATAATTGTGAGGCTAAGTGAGCCTGCGTACTGGACATTGATAATAAGAGTGAAGCATTATAATGGACGCTATGCTGGTAATGCTATTAAGTGAACTTTCTGTTGCTGCTGTGGTTTATGAGGCGGGAATAAACCGCAAGGACTGATTTAATGGAAAATCCTGTGCCGGAACTGGTTTTTGTTCGCTGCAAGCGAGAATCCCCTAAGTAAATGACAGCGCTACCTCACACTAAGAAAAGAAATTTGCTCTGGATATCATCTTGCAATTCAGCTGTGGTATTTGTTAGATTTAGCAACTATATAAACAACATAAGAAAATAAGCTTTTTGGACTAAAATTTTATTTCTAATATGTAAAATTTCTGGGCTTTGTACCCTTAAGTATTGCTGCATCTATCAATTGGAATTGAATGTTCTTTTTGTATAAAATGGAGCACATGAAGTGTTAAAGTTCCTTCTCATATAGTGTAGATGACAACTGAGGAAAAGTATCTAAACAGTGGGGCTTTCTGAACCATTAACATCAGTAGCTCTCTATATTTTGAGTACGCCTGAAGAGCAGAATGTACTCTATGACAGCATAGCCAAAATATGTCATAATCACCTGTCTTTGGCAACCAGGTTTGGTTGTGAATGAATTGTCATATATGGCTCTATTCTGTGTGCTTACTACACTCTCATGTGCTGATGATCAAAAACTTGAGGCAAGTCCACCCCGGAGATTTGTCTTAAGGATTTAGATGCTACACCCAGATGGCAAGATCTGTTTATCAAGTCCTTGATCTGGTTACAGTATATAGCTGTGTATTCACTTTTACTTTTAATAGGAACTTGTCACATCCTTAAATGCTATTAACCTGCAGATATGAGGTTAATATGCAGATTAATAGCATTCCAAAGCTACCTGGCCACTGCAGAGAAGGTTAAGCTAGCAGAAGAAAATTAACTTTGTTCCTCCACCTCTGGCTTTCAGTCACACAATTGCAGCTGGCACATAAGTCACCACTTAGTACACAGTGATCAGCAACTACAACCACTGCAAACACCGTGACACTGATTGACAGCTGACTCTGCAGTGCATTAATGCACAGCCGGCAATCAGTCAGTGCTGTGGCACTGTGTACTGAGTGGTCCCTGAAGATTGACAGTGGCATTCAAGGTTTTAACATCAGCAATTTCAGTTCAACTCCAATAGTTGCTGCTACAGACATCTGCTCAGTTTGCTGAGGGCTTGGGCCTCCTGCTCCTTACAGACACACAGGACGTGTACGATAAATGTACAGCAGATGTTGGGAAGAGGTTAATAGTTAATGCTCTGTAAAAGAAACTAGAACAGTTAGGAGATATTTCCATCATGGCTCTTTCAATATTGGGTGCAGGTGAGTGAATTTTTTTTTAACTCAGGGTGAAGGAAAGCTTGGTGTTGTGCATCCCTACATGTTAGCGCTAAGGCCAGAAGTGAAGATATCTTTTGATTTTGTTGGCTTTGTTACCATTTGTTGGCTTTATCATTTGTAGTGTCTACGGGTTCCACTTCTGTTGCTGCTTTCTCAATATCCCAGAACACAACATAACAACTAAATATATAATCTTGCAAATATTTCCCATCTCCTTAGCATTATCTCGGCATTTGTCTGGGACTTACTTAACTCTCCTTCTGAGACTTTCATCTAAATATTCCCAAAATGGTATTTAGACTTTACTTACACTGAACCATTGACTTCAAGAAGGCAAACGAAGTGCAAAATATGAAGTGTTGAGACAGAAGTCCTAAGTGGGGATCAGAATGAGGTGTGAAATCAGCCTAAGGGTTAGCTCACATCTGCGTATAAAACTGGTGAGTGCTATTAAATCAGGCAGTGTTCATCTCTGAGTTTTTTACTACCTTGAATTAAGATGAGGAAAAAATTTCAGCATGCTACATATGGCCACATAAAACATCCGAGATTAACAAATTCAGGTCAATGAGTGGAAGAAAAAAGTCTCACGGCACACGGACCATGGGTGTGCCGTCCAATTTTTATGCACCAATCTCAGTAGGAAACTGGAAGTTTCATCAGCTGAGTACAGTAAGTTTGCAGCATGAACCATCAGAATAGATAGACAAAAAGATGTCCGTGAGATATGTAATTTGTACAGTGTGTGTTTAGTTTAGCGTACATGTATATAGCTAATAAATGTAAAATTAAATGAAAAAAATGGCTTGTAGTCTCCCTTATTTATAATATCCAGCTGAGAGAAAGCAGACAGCTAGAGCCTGGTGTTACTATTCTGAGAAGAGGTCAATATTCATGAAGCTTTCCAGCCTATTATTAACAGCTCACAATTGATGTTAAAAATGCAATGCATACGGATTGCATGTGCATGTCAAACAGATGCTAGGTGAGGGAAAAAACGCACAATTGCCTGACTCTGTCAAAGTTTTCTGGATAAAAATCTCAGCTACTTTATATATGCAGATGTGGCCAAACCCTTACCCTGCTAGACTAGCCAGCAATAAATATGGTCAAATGGCAGGATATAAAGTCTACAGATGTGTCAGAGCATGATGATGTAAATGATATTGTCGGGAGAGTAACTAATTGCATAAATTTTTGTACTGATACTGTAGTACCAGTTAAAAAGATTCGATGTTATGCAAATAACAAGCCATGGATTACAAAAGAATTGAAATACTTACTAAATGAGAAAAAACTGGCATTTAAAATGAAGGATACTAAGAAACTGAAATTGATACAAAAGGACTTAAAGGGGAAAACTAAGAATGCCCGTGAGGTGTTTCGAATTAAATTGGAAAATAAACTGTCACACAACAATTCCAAGGAGGTGTGGTCAGGCATGAAGCAGTTAACTGGGTTTAGGGCTAGGTCGGAGCGTGGGAATGTGGATCTGCCCATGGCTAATGAAATGAACAAGTTCTTCAACAGATTTACCAACACATGTGCTGCATCATCAGGAATAAGGGATGGAGCTGAGGAACGATCGGCAGCATTGACTTTGGATGGTGAACTGCCCGCCTTCACTGTCTCCTCAAGCGATGTGAGGAAACGGTTTCATAAACTAGCCATTGGCAAAGCAGCAGGGCCTGATTGTCTCAGTCCACGTGTCCTAAAAGTGTGTGCAAACCAACTTTCAGCTTCTGTTTAACAGGAGCCTAGAATCCCAGAGAATACCAGTGCTGTGGAAGACCACCTGCCTGGTGCCAGTTCCCAAGATCACCTTTCCAACTTCCCTACATGACTATCATCCAGTGGCCTTAACATCGCATGCTATGAAGTCATTGGAGCGAATAGTACTTGCCAACTTGTGCCCGAGGGTGAGGGCCTACACTGACCCCCTGCATTTGGCATACCAGCAGAGATTGGAGGTGGATGATGCTGTAGTATCTCTGCTACATACAATGCATTAATTCTTGGACAATGATGGAACTGCAGTGCGCGCCATGTTCTTTGACTTCTCTAGTGCTTTCAACACCTTACAGCCGCTCTTATTACGAAATAAGTTGACTGATATGGCAGTGGATGAGGGGATGGTGAACTGGATAAGCGACTACCTGACGGACAGGCCACAGTTTTTAAGGATGGGAGAGGTGGTATCTGGCAGTGTACGGAGCAGTGTGGGAGTCCCTCAGGGTACAGTGCTGACACCCCTCCTCTTCACATTGTATACAGCTGACTTTCAGTATAAATCCGATCACTGTCACCTCCAAAAATTCTCAGATGACTAAGTGATTGTAGGGGGTATAGTAGGGGACCGGGGTGAGGGGAAATATAGAAGGGTGGTTTCTGACTTTGTAGATTGGTGCCAGACTAACTGCCTAGAACTAAATGTGAAGAAATTCAAGGAGATGGTGGTGAGTTATAGAAGGAGAAAGGATGATTACTTACCGATCACTATTGCTGGCCAGGAGGTGGAGAGGGTTCAGAGATGCAAATATTTGGGGGTTCACCTTGACAGCAAACTTGATTGGAGGTGTCATACAGAGAAGGTTCAAAAGAAGGGAATGAGCAGACTGTACTTTCTGCGGAAGCTCAGGTTGTTCAATGTGTGCAGTAAAATGCTGGAACTGTTCTACCAGTCCGTGGTAGCGAGTGCCATCTTTTTTGCTATCATCTGCTGGGGCAGCAGTGTGCGAGTAGCTGCTGCTAATAAGGTCAACAAACTTATCAAGAAGGCAAGTGCAGCTGTTGGCCTCCATCTTGACTCTTTTGAGAAGCTAGTGGAAGATAGGATTTAGAAGAAGTGCAGGGTATAATGAACAATCATGCACACCCACTATACGAGCTGTTCTTGAATCAGAAGAGAACATTCAGCAGCCGTCTAATCCTACTAAAGTGCAAGAAGGAGAAATTCAGGAAATTGTTTTTTTGTGACTATTGCCATGGGGATGTATAATAATTCACTAAGGGTGAAAGATGGCTGCGACCTAGGGCTGGCACACTAATGGAAATGTACCTTTGCTTGTTACATATTGTGGTTAGTCATGTGCAAGATCTGTGTCTGGTAATTACTCTATGTAATGCTGTTTGTAATGTAGTAATGCTGTTCTTGATGTTTTGTTTGTAATGCTGCTGTGATTGCAATTGAAGTAAACATAAATGTGGCCAAGTACAGAGATATCCTGGATGAAAATCTCTTCCAGAGTGCTCTGGACCTTAGACTTGGCCGGAGGTTCACCTTCCAACAAGACAATGACCCTAAGCACACAGCTAAAATAACAAAGAAGTAGCTTCAGAAAAACTCTGTGACCATTCTTGGCTGGCCCAGCCAGAGCCCTGACCTAAAACCATTTGAGCATCTCTGGAGAGACCTGAAAATGGCTGTCCACCAACGTTCACCATCCAACCTGATGGAACTCTAGAGGATCTGCAAAGAAGAATCGCAGAGGATCCCCAAATCCAGGTGTGAAAACTTGTTGCATCATTCCCAAGAAGTCTCATGGCTGTATTAGCTCAAAAGGGTGTTTCTACTCAATACTGAGCAAAGGGTCTGAATACTTATGACCATGTGATATTTCAGTTTTTCAGTTTTAATAAATTTGCAAATATTTCTACATTTCAGGTTTTTTCAGTCAAGATGGTGTGCAGAGTGTACATTAATGAGAGAAAAATGATCTTTTTTGAATTTACCAAAAGGCTGCAATGAAACAAAGAGTGAAAAATGTAAAGGGGTCTGAATACTTTCTGTACCCACTGTATACATTTGTAGAAATTGTCTCACAGAAATTTAGAAGTTGTGAGGTCAAACCATGCTTTAGACCAGTGTTTCTCAACTCCAGGCCTCAATACCCACCAACAGGTCAAGTCTTCATTTAACAACCATCTTGTACTGGATGCCCAAGGCCATGGACCTGGTCACTGCCACCATGACATCCCCTTTAAAGAACCTGACCAGCCTGGTACCAAGTGACCTAAGGCCCTGCGGGGCGCTCCAACTGTGTAACTAATTCCTGTAGATACACTTGCACACAGTTTTTAAAGGTTGTTAAAATATCTTGTAAAACTAACCACAGATCTTCTGTTGATGTAGACTTTCGCTGATCATCCTGATTCTTCGTGTCCTTCTAGACAGACTCAATGATGTTGAGAACAGAGCTCTGGGGAAAGGTGAGGGGCATATCACTTCCAGGATTCCTTGTTATTCTTTATACTGAACATAGTTTTTAACGAGATTTGAGGTCACTCCAAATTATGATTTGGTTTAGATTTCTCTTTTGTTCATTCACTTTGCATTTTGCTAATGAATACAAATAAACTATTGACACTTCTGTGTTTGAAGGCATTCTTACTTTGCATCTTCCCACACTTGCCTTAAAACTTTTGCATGTTTCTTTTACATTTGACATTTGTTAAAATAGCATATGTTTGTATCTCTTAGAATTTTTTTTAATTTTCATACTTATATCTTCTAAAGTTTTGAAAATAACATAATCATCTAAAGGTTGCAACAGGCAAAAAGATATCCGGGTAAAAATGTCTTCACTTTAACATTTTTAAATTTTCCTAATTTTTTCTTACTTATCTTTGTTTAGAATATACAGCTCTTGACATAAAATGTCAATTCAATGGTAGTGAAATTATTTGACATACAGGGAAAACACATTAAAAAGCATATTTCAGAGAACATGCTATTTCACTAAATGCAGTCATTAGATATAATTAATGCCATGAAATTAATGCAAATAAATGCTCTAGAGATGGCTTTAAAAAAATACACTGTGCTGAAATTTACTCTGAAATTTCCAATGATCTCAATTTAATTTAGCTCTCCATTAAATTAACAACTAGAACATCACCTATTGCTGATTCATACAGCTACTGAATCACAGATGGAGTCATTTATATTTTGATCACATCCCGCTTTATAGTTTATTAGTACATTACCTATAGCTATGGTACTGTACAATACAGAATTTATTAATGAGAGATGAAAAAATGAGAAAATATGCCCTAAGACTGCCTAAAATGCTTACGCGGAACTAATGCAGGATGTGCGTGGAAATGAATCAGTTTCTATATGTACTAACGTTGGACATCTGTTCGTTATGACACAATTAAAGTCAAAATCCTTTTGCCTATCTTCAAAATTAAATGGATCCATGGCTTTTTGAAGGTGGGTAAAGGGTTATACTGGCTTAGCAAACTGGCTCCAACAAAAACAGGCCCTAAGACCGCTTTCAGATTTTCATTAGTATTAACGTCGGTGTTCATTTCTACCTCCAGTGTTTCATCAGTGATTTTCTTATGAAAAAAGAAAACTTCAAATTTTCCCATAAAAACGGACGGCACACATATTGCACATGGATGACATTTGTGTGCCGTGGTAACTGTCTTGGACACATAGTTGTATGGGTGATTTTGGTCCTTGACTATGAACAATAGCATAGAAAAAAGATATAAATGGACATATGTTCTAGTGAAAAGCATAGATTGAATACGTACATTAAGAGTGGACATCTGAATGAAGCCTTGTAAGTAGAGTTGAGCGATACCGTCCGATACTTCAAAGTATCGTATCGGATGGTATCGGCCGATCTTTAAAAAAAGTATCGGTATCGCCGATTCCGATACCGGAAGTCCCATTCAAGTCTATGGGACTTCCGGTATCGGAATAAGAAAAACCCTTTCCTGCCCTTGTACAGCCTCTCTGGGGTCTGTACGGGCCTTTCGGGGGGCTGTGCCGGCCTGCCAGGGGGTCTGTGCAGGCTCCGGTGGTCTGTGCCGGCCTGCCGGTGGTCTGTGCAGGCTCCGGGGGGCTGTGCCGGCCTGCCGGGGGGCTGTGCCGGCCTGCCGGGGGGCTGTGCAGGCTCCGGGGGGCTGTGCCGGCCAGCCGGGGGGCTGTGCCGGCCTGCCGGTGGTCTGTGCAGGCTCCGGGGGTCTGTGCAGGCATCGTCCGATGGGACTACAAGTCCCATCGGGCGATGCCTGCTACCATGACAGTGATTGACACATTAGCCAATGATGGGACAGTAGTAGTCCCATCATCCGGCTAATGTGTTAAATGTAAAAAAAAAAAAAAAAAATTACATGCTACATACATACAACATGCATACTACATACATGCTACATTCATACTACATACATGCTACATTCATACTACATAAATACTACATGCAACATACATACTACATATATACTACCTGCATGCTACATACATACTGCATGCTACATACATACCACATATATACTACATACATACTACATGCATGCTACATGCATGCTACATGCTACATGCTACATACATAACACATATATACTACATGCATGCTACATACATACTACATGCTACATACTACATATATACTACATGCATGCTACATACTACATGCTACATACATACTACATATATACTACATGCATGCTACATACATACTGCATGCTACATGCATGCTACATACATACTACATACATACTACATGCTACATACATACTACATATATACTACATACATACTACATGCATGCTACATGCATGCTACATACATACCACATACATAACACATATATACTACATGCATGCTACATACATACTACATGCTACATACATACCATATACATACTACATGCATGCTACATACATACTACATGCATGCTACATACATACTACATGCTACATACATACTACATATATACTACATGCATGCTACATACATACTACATGCTACATACATACTACATATATACTACATGCATGCTACATACTACATGCTACATACATACTACATATATACTACATGCATGCTACATACATACTACATGCATGCTACATACATACTACATGCTACATACATACCACATACATACTACATATATACTACATGCATGCTACATACATACTGCATGCTACATGCATGCTACATACATACTACATACATACTACATGCTACATACATACCACATATATACTACATACATACAATACATTCATACAATACATACATAGACATACAGTACATATAACATAGAGTAACATACTTACCAATACTTGTCACATTGTTCCCCGAAGCCATTGTCTTTTCCGGAATAAATATTAACATAACAAACCACAAAAATACTCACCCACGATCCGAATCAGTCCACGAGTGTGTCCCACGACGATCTTGGGTAGAGAACTGCAGCATCAGCTGTTGCTGCCGTTCTCTACGGGCTGCAGGAATCCAATGACGGAAGGTAGGTATCCTTCCGCACTGTATTCCTCCGCCACTTAAAAAAAAAAAAAGTCCCTTGTCTCACTTTATGCCATTGCTGTGTGGGAAATTCCCACGCAGCAATGGCATAAAGTGAGACTAGGGACTTTTTTTTTTTTTAAGTGGCGGAGGAATACAGTGCGGAAGGATACCTACCTTCCGTCATTGGATTCCTGCAGCCCGTAGAGAACGGCAGCATCATCTGATGCTGCAGTTCTCTACCCAAGATCGTCGTGGGACACACTCGTGGACTGCTTCGGATCGTGGGTGAGTATTTTTGTGGTTTGTTATGTTAATATTTATTCCGGAAAAGACAATGGCTTCGGGGAACAATGTGACAAGTATTGGTAAGTATGTTACTCTATGTTATATGTACTGTATGTCTATGTATGTATTGTATGAATGTATTGTATGTATGTAGTATATATGTGGTATGTATGTAGTATGTATGTAGTATGTATGTAGTATGTATGTAGCATGCATGTAGCATGTAGTATGTATGTAGCATGCATGTAGTATATATGTAGCATGTATGTAGTATGTATGTGGTATGTATGTAGCATGTAGTATGTATGTAGCATGCATGTAGTATATATGTAGTATGTATGTAGCATGTAGTATGTATGTAGTATGTATGTAGTATGTATGTGGTATGTATGTAGCATGTAGTATGTATGTAGCATGCATGTAGTATATATGTAGTATGTAGTATGTATGTAGTATGTATGTGGTATGTATGTAGCATGTAGTATGTATGTAGCATGCATGTAGTATGTATGTAGCATGCATGTAGTATGTATGTAGCATGCATGTAGTATGTATGTAGTATGTATGTAGTATGTATGTAGCATGCAGTATGTATGTAGCATGTATGTAGTATGTATGTAGTATATATGTAGTATGTATGTAGCATGTAGTATGTATGTAGCATGCATGTAGTATGTATGTAGCATGTAGTATGTATGTAGCATGCATGTAGTATGTATGTAGCATGTATGTAGTATGTATGTAGTATATATGTAGTATGTATGTAGCATGTAGTATGTTTGTAGCATGCATGTAGTATGTATGTAGTATTTTTTTTTTTTTTTTTTTAACATTTAACACATTAGCCGGATGATGGGACTACTACTGTCCCATCATTGGCTAATGTGTCAATCACTGTCATGGTAGCAGGCATCGCCCGATGGGACTTGTAGTCCCATTGGACGATGCTTGCACAGACCCCCGGACATCAGCACAGCCCCCCGGCAGGCCGGCACAGCCCCCCGGCAGGCCGGTACAGACCCCCACAGGGTGCACAGACCACCGGCAGGCCGGCACAGCCCCCCGGCAGGCCGGTACAGACCCCCACAGGGTGCACAGACCACCGGCAGGCCGGCACAGCCCCCCGGCAGGCCGGTACAGACCCCGGGCAGTCCACACAGCCCCCCGGCAGGCCGGCACAGCCCCCCGGCAGGCCGGCAGAGACCCCCGGAAGGCCCGAAATGACGGCGCATCATGATGCGCACACACCGCGCATCATGATGACGTCAGTCTGTCAATCAACTTTGAACTTCCGATTCCGATGCCGAATTCCGATATTGAAAAAATATCGGAAGTCGGTATCGGAATTCCGATACAGCAAGTATCGGCCGATACCCGATACTTGCGGTATCGGAATGCTCAACACTACTTGTAAGGCTAGTTTCACACTAGCGCTTTTGAGCGCAGCGATGGCCTGTGCAGGCCGCCGATAAGCCCCGCCCCCTGCCGCGCCTCCGCCAGTAGCTCCGCCTACCGGCGGATGACGCTGCATGCGTCCTGCGTCCCCTATCTTTACCACTGGGGGCGCAGGCCGTGCGCAATATGCGTTTGGCAGCGCATGCGTCCTTTTGACGGTGCGCCGACCTGCGCCAAACGCAACCTGCTGCAGTTTGGTTGCGCTCGGCGCACTGTCAAAATGGCGCATGTGCCACCAAACGCATATTGCACACGGCCTGCTCCCCCAGTGATAAAGATAGGGGACGCAGGACGCATGCAGCGTCTTGAGCCGGTAGGCGGAGCTACCGGCGGAGGCAGGGCTTAGCGGCGGCCGTGCGCAGGCCGTCGCTGCGCTCAAAAGCGCTAGTGTGAAACTAGCCTGAAACAGTACAAGCTCCATTAGAAGATAACAAAATTTAAAGCTGATTCTGGAGGCAAACATTTGTCATAAAAATCTTTTTATTATGATCGGTGCATAAAGAACTAGAGTTGGTGTGAATCTCATTTCATCTGCCACAGCAGTGATCTGTGGTCACTACATGAGAGAGAGAGTAGATAAACATATACCATATACTGTAGGGCAACATCAGTATAGGGGTGCCAAAGAGACCAATCCCCATGTGGTTTTGTCTCCAAGGTGCACCTAAAGGACACCCCTGAACATAATTTTACCATCAAAAGAAATAGGAGTACTGGGTCCAAATACAGTATATACTGTATGTAAAGGTATAAGTTTATTAACAAACAATAGTTACAATTAGATGAATGACACAACAAATATCAGACTAGGATCAGGTAATGATGGCTGCAAATGCCCTAACGCTCAAGAAATGTAAATACATATAGGTAAAGTGCTTAGTGTCAAAACACATATGGGGTGTAAGTAAAGTGGAGGTCATTACATTCCACAGATTCTTATAAGTGTGCACTTAATCATTGAAGCCTATGTCCCCATAGCGCTAGAAGTGCTTACCCATAATGCGTGAGTCAGGACACACGCCACTCCACCACCGACTTGTGTTTCACTTCACTTTATCAAGGTGCAGTCCACAAATTCTCAATAGGGTCTAGGTCAGGTGAAGAAGGGTGCCATTTCATTATTCTTTCAACTTAAAAGGCTTTCACAGACTAGCAAAGAAGCGGAGGACTTTGATACAAGCAATTGAGCATTGTCCTGCATAAAAGTCATGTTTTTATTGAAAGATACAGACTATTTCGTGTACCACTGCTTAAAGAAAGTGCTTTCTAAAAACTGGAAGCAAGCTTAGGAATAGAGTTGAGCGACTTTGGTCAGATCGGGTTTCATGAAACAAAATTTGTTTCAGATGAAACTGGTCCGACTAGAGCAAAAAAAGTCGGAGTTTTGTCCGAAACCCAACCCCAATGCAAGTCAATGGGGAATAAAAGTCGGCATTGAGTGGATGAATGTCATCTGCTCAATGCCGACTTTTATTTCCCATTGACTTGCATTGGGGTCGGGTTTCGGACGAAATTCCGACTTTTTTTTGCCCTAGTCGGACCAGTTTCATCTGAAACAAATTTTGTTTCATGAAACCCGATCCAACCAAAGTCGCTCAACTCTACTTAGGAGTTATTTTGAGTTCATCTTCTTATGGTCTAAGGTCAAAATTCAAAAGGCATAAGATCAAACTACTCACTTGCATAATAATTTTGCACACAGTGTATATACTGCACTAATTATGCACTAATTATACTAAAATGTAATGTTTTAATAAAAGTGAAAAAATTAAACATAAAAATTGAAATCATCACCATTTCACTCAATTAACCCCTTAAAGGGAATCTGTCACCCCATTTTTGAGATATCATATAATGATATCATTCAATTGTGTGTCACATAAGGATTCTCTTAGTACTTTTGCTTCCCCCTGACCCCGCACCTTTCATGCATAAACACCTTTTTTAGGTTCAGATGTATGTAAACTGCCGCTGTCGCGTCCTCTGGACGGGGCTTATTCAACTGCTCCCCCCACCTGTCTTGCTCTGCGCATTTCTTCTTGTGTAGAGCAAGACAGGGAGGGGGGGAGCAGTTGAATAAGCCCCGCCCATTGGACCAGACCGTGGCAGTTTATATACATCTGAACTGATATAAAAAAGGTATTTATGCATGAAAGTTGCGGGGTCAGGGGGAAGCAAAAGTACTAACAGAATCCTTATGTGACACACAACTGAATGATATCATTATATGATATCTCAAAAAAGGGGTGACAGATTCCCTTTAACCACCGCTAATACACCTTTTAATGGCAGCAGTTAAGGGTACTTATTCCTCAGCGCTGCTTTTTAACGGCACTGAGAAATAAGGTTATAGCTACCCCCATCATCAGAAAATCTCAGGTGTCTTGGTTACCAGGCTAGCTGAGACCCCAGAGAACATTTTTACAGACCCCACTGTTGTGATCACCGTTATTCACTGAATAATGGCGACAGCGAAAAAAAAACCTCATTTCCCATTTAATTTCTCTCCTCTGATGTGATCTAGCACATCAGAGGAGAGAGAAATGGGGTCCCCCGAGCCTCCACGGTACCTCCAGTGTCCCAGGACCCTCCTGCATCCCCCAGTACTGTTCCTTTGGCCCTCGAAGTCTTCTTCCAGGAAGAAAATGGCAGACACATCCAGATTTTTCCTATTGGTTCATTTTGATCACTGTGATAGACCCTATCCCGGTGATAAAAATTAAAAAAAAGTAAATCAATCTGCCTCTCGTCTCTAAAATGAGAAAAAATAAACAAAAAAAATTCTTACAAATTTCTGAATTTTTCTCAACACTTAATCCCTTCACGACATATAATATATATACTGTATACATATATATAGAATATATATATTATTATAAGTTATTAGACCATCTCCAAGCAGCTTGATGTTCCTGTGAGTACAGCTGCACATACTGTATTATTCAGAAATTTAAGCTCCATGGGAGTGTAGCCAACCTCCCTGGTCGTGGCCGCAGAAGGAAAATTGATGACAAATCAAAGACACGGATAATACAAATGGTAACAAAAGAGCCCAGAAAAGTTTCTAAACAGATTAAAGGTGAACTTCAAGCTCAAAGAACATCAGTGTCACATCGCACCATTCATTGTTGTATGAGCCAAAGTGGACTTCATGGGAGACAATCAAGGAGGACATAATTGTTGAAAAAAACCATAAAAACCCAGACTGGAATTTGCCAAACTACATGTTGACAAGCCACAAAGCTTCTGGGAGAATGTCCAAAGGACAAATGAGACAAAAATTGAACTTTTTGGCAAGGCACATCAGCTCTATGTTAACAGTCGGAAAATTGAAGCATATCAAGAAAAGTGCACTGTCCCTACTGTGAAACATGTAGGAGGCTCTGTTATGTTCTGGGGCTGCTTTGCTGCATCTGGCACAGGGTGTCTAGAATCTGTGCAGGGTACAATGAAATCTCAAGACTATCAAGGGATTCTAGAGAAAAATGTGTTGCACAGAGTCAGAAAGCTTGGTCTCAGTTGCTGGTTATGGGTCTTGCAACAGGGTAATGACCCAAAACACACAGCTAAACACACCCATGAATGGCTAAGAGGAAACCATTGGATTATTCTGAAGTGGTCTTCTATAAGCCCTGACGTAAATCCTATTGAGCATCTTAAGGAAAGAGCTGAAACGTGCCATCTGGAAAAGGCAACCTTCAAACACAAGACAACTGTAGCAGTTTGCTCTTGAGGAGTGGGCCAAAATACCAGGTGCAGAAGTCTCATTGACAGTTACAGGAATCATTTGAATGCAGTGATTGCCTCAAAAGGTTGTGCAACAAAATATTAAGTTAAGAGTACCATCATTTCTGTCCAGGTCTATTTCATGAGTTTTATTTTTTTAAAATTCTGTTGAAGCATGGTTGAAAAGCTATGTCTGACTTTCATCTGTTCATTTTCATAGATTTTACACTTTTTATTACTCTTGAAAAATTCAAGTTATTTCTGTCACCATTGTGGGTTTTTCTGTCATTAAATGAGGGGTACCAGCAATTTTGACCATGTGTGTGTGTCTATATATATATATATATATATATATACTAGCTGAAGAGCCCAGCGCCGCCCTGGCATAGTAACTAACTGTGGTTAGTTGTAGCAAATTATAATTATCCTCCATCCCATAGTCCCGTGCCCATATACCCATCACACATCCTCCATCCCATAGTCCCATGCCCATATACCCATCACACATCCTCCATCCCATAGTCCAGTGCCCATATACCCATCACACATCCTCCATCCCATAGTCCCATGCCCATATACCCATCATACATATTCACCATCCCATAGTCAAGTGCCCATATACCCATCACACATCCTTCATCTCATAGTCCCATGCCCATATACCCATCATACATATCCTCCATCCCATAATCCTGTGCCCATATACAAATCATACATATCTGCCATCTCATAGTCCCGTGCCCATATACCCATCATACATATCCTCCATCCCATAGTCCAATTCCAATACACCCATCACACATCCTCCATCCCAAAGTCCCGTGCCCATATACATATCCGCCATCTCATAGTCCCGTGCCCATATACCCATCAAACATATCCTCCATCCCATAGTCAAGTGCCCATATACCCATCACACATCCTCCATCCCATAGTCCCGTGCACATATACATATCCACCATCCCATAGTCCCGTGCCCATATACCCATCATACATATCCTCCATTCCATAGTCCAGTGCCCATATACCCATCACGCATCCTCCATCCCATAGTCAACCATTATGACATCATATTGAGCGGCGGCGGGGCTTGCGACCTATGATGACATCAGCATCGCCATGACAACCATTGTGACATCATAATGAGGGGCGGGGCTTGATACACACACTTTTTCCCCCAGTATGTAGATAGGGGCAAAATTGTTTGGTGAATTGGAACGCGCGGGGGTTAAAATTTTGCCTCACAACATAGCTTAGGACGCTCTCAGGGTCCAGACGTGTGACTGTGCCAAATTTTGTGGCTGTAGCTGTGACGGTGCGGATGCCTATTCCGGACATACACATACAAACACACATACACACACACACACACACACACATGCATGCACACTTTGAGCTTTATATATTATATATATATATATATATATATATATATATATATATATATATATATATATACAGTACAGACCAAAAGTTTGGACACACCTTCTCATTCAAAGAGTTTTCTTTATTTTCATGACTATGAAAATTGTAGATTCACTCTGAAGGCATCAAAACTATGATTTAACACATGTGGAATTATATAATTAACAAAAAGTGTGAAACAACTGAAAATATGTCTTATATCCTAGGTCTTCAAAGTAGCCACCTTTTGCTTTGATTACTGCTTTGCACACTCTTGGCATTCTCTTTTGGCTATTAAGCTAGATGTAGCAAATTACATGCCACTCTCTGATCAATATTTGTAATTGTTTCATATCTGTATTTGCATTTGGTTAATCGGGCACTAGTGCAATATGGCTCCTGCTTTGGATAGCAGTCACCCTTGTGTGTAATTTTTATCTTTGTATTTTTGTATTTAATAAAATTGTTAATTTTTGGGCAATTTATACTTATTCTTGTTGTTTATGGAGTATATATATTGTAAGGTTTGTACTCACTTAGCTGCATAGGAGGAAGCAGGAGGCACATTCTCTTTAACGTCCTTGTGAGTTTATTGGCTTCACAAACCATCAAATCCAGGACAGAAAGGTAAACAGTCTTTATGAATCACAAAACAGCCCTTAGCTGGGCTTGGTTCCCTCAGGTCCTGTGCACACACAGGCCAGGGCAATGTCCATAGCAGACGCTCTATCTGGAGCCACAGACACTGGAAGTCTTCTCCCTCCTGAGAACACAGACCACTCTGTATTGTCCCGCCTGGACACATGGAAGTCTGTGCATACTGCCAGACTCCCAAACACTCTCTCACATGTGCTAAACACCTCAATTACATAACCCTGTAATCACACCCATAGGTGAGGTATGGATCACATGGGCTGGTCACATGGTCATGACCTCACCACAGGTCCTGCCACCTGTAGGTCCTGAAGGAATTGGAAAACAGGGGTACAGTTAACACCGTCACCCAGAGGTGAGGCAATATGGGTAGCCAGACCCTCCCATCTCTCATAGCTACCCACAACCTGGACACAGTGCACTAAATGACGTCTTTAATGCTCATGTACACTAGAGACAAATACTCCGGGTTGCATCGCAGGAAGCATCCATCCATGGGAAATATACCTCCCATTAACCACGCGACCACCATAATATATATATATATTTTTATATATATTCACATACTCCTTTGAGCTGATTTGATACACAGCTTTGTAATGAAAGGCTGAACCTGGAACAATTTATTTCACACTGAACAGATATTTAGTGACCCAATTGTTGTTGCAGCCTTTAGGTGCACATCCCCCTTTGGACGTTTATTCCCACACTGTTTTCTATAATTATTATTTATATTTGTACGTTTAATTTTAATATACCGCATATAGTCGAGTATAAGCTGAGATTTTCAGCCCATTTTTTGGGCTGAAAGTCCCCCTTTCGGCTTATACGCGAGTTATAAACGAGGGGGGTCGGTGGGGGATGGGGAGCGGGGGTGTCAGATCATACTGACCCTGCCAGCGTGTCTCTGAAGCCCCCCTGCTTGTCCCACGGTCTCAAGCGCCTGCCTTCGGTGGTCACGTGGTACCGCTCATTAAATTCATGAATATGCGCATATTCATGTCTTTAATGAGTGACATCATGTGATCGCTGAAGGCAGGCGCCGGAGACCAGGAGAACGGGGCTGAGGAGACATGCCGGGGGGGGTGAGTATATGCAATTTTCACCTCTCCCCTTTCACACACTGCTCGCCGCTGCCTGCAGCCTCCTCTGTCAGTGATGTTCAGGTTAGAGGGTGCGGTGACGTGGCCTCTGCTGCCTGAATGTCACTGACAGATGATGTGGCATACAGCGGCGAGCAACAAGGGAACAGGGACCAGTGAATATCTCAGATGCCGGGTCCTGATCCAGCAGCGACGGAGAGGTGAGTATGTCATTTTTTTTTATTTGCAGCAGCGGCACATGGGCAGTATCTTATGGGGGCATATTCTATGGGGCATCTTATGGGGCATATTCTATGGAGCATCTTATGGGGGCCTATTCTATGGAGCATCTTATGGGGGCCTATTCTATGGAGCATCTTATGGGGGCCTATTCTATGGAGAATCTTATAGGGGCATATTCTATGGAGCATCTTATGGGGCATATTCTATGAAGCATCTTATGGAGGCATATTCTATGGAGCATCTTATGGGGCATAATCTATAGAGCACCTTATGGGGGCATAATCTATGGAGCATCTTACGGGGCAGCTTATTCTATGGAGCATCTTATGGGGCCATTATTAACCTTTATGGAGCAGCATATGGGGCATATTATTCTATGGAGCATCTTATGAGGCCATTATTAACCTTTGTGCAGCATTATATGGGGAGTATTTTGTATGGAGCATCTTATGGGGCCCATCATGGACTGTATGGAGCATTATATGGGGCTCCTGATTCAATATGGATATTCAAAAACATTTAACCTATTGATGTCTCAATTAATTTTACTTTTATTGGTATCTATTTATATTTTTGAAATTTACCAGTAGCTGCTGCATTTTCCACCCTAGGCTTATACGCGAGTCAATAAGTTTTCCCAGTTTTTTGTGGCAAAATTTGGGGAGTTGGCTTATACATGGGTCGGCTTATACACGAGTATATACGGTACCTTAATAAACTATCGTTTTTATAAAATTCTGCTGGAATCACTTTGTATTTCTAGACAAGATTGCCATAGATGTCAGAGTGCATTTAATAAAGCTCTTTCTTAATATGACATCTGCAGTTTCCATCTTGGGAGCATGCTCTGACACCTAGCCACTCTTTCCTAAACTTGCACAGCTGTTCAGTAATTGAGACATGCACAATTGAGAAATTTGGATATTGAGGCTTGGTATCATGCCAACACATGATGGGGCTTGCTTTTAATTATGTGACACTTGTATATAATAACTACCTATTATGGCACTAGTGAACATTAAGAGCTATTATATTAGGGACACTGAGATGATTATACACCATTTGAATGTGTATGTATTCTGCTATTTACAAATGTATTGCATAAATTACATGATTTCTATGGGAATTATGTATGTTACAAATATGTGATATATGCATTATATAACACTGCTTCAGAAATGTTCAGTATCTTGAACTGAAACATTGCCACATGGGCCAAGAGAGTAAAGTATTGTGTTACACCATATTGCTGGACTGCTGCTCCTGAGATTTAATATATACCTTGAATGCCCTACAACCCAACATCAGCTACATACAGAATATGTTGTTGTAAATAGCTCACTGAATATGAGAATGATACTGTAATATGATACCACTAATTTAACAAGTCAATTTCTGAATAATACACTTTGTGCTAAGGAACATTGTACACTCACTGGCCACTTTATTAGGTACACCTGTCCAACTGTGTGTTAAGACTTAATTTCTAATCAGCCAATCACATGGCGGCAACTCAGTGCATTTAGGCATGTAGACATGGTCAAGACAATCTCCTGCAGTTCAAACCGAGCATCAGTATGGGGAAGAAAGGTGATTTGAGTGCCTTTGAACGTGGCATGATTGTTGGTGCCAGAAGGGCTGGTCTGAGAATTTCAGAAACTGCTGATCTACTGGGATTTTCACGCACAACCATCTCTAGGGTTTACAGAGAATGGTCCGAAAAAGAAAAAAAATCCAGTGAGCGGCAGTTCTGTGGCCGGAAATGCCATGTTGATGCCAGAGGTCAGAGGAGAATGGGCAGACTGGTTCGAGCTGATAGAAAGGCAACAGTGACTCAAATTGCCACCCGTTACAACCAAGGTAGGCAGAAGAGCATCTCTGAACGCACAGTGCGTCGAACTTTGAGGCAGATGGGCTACAGCAGCAGAAGACCACAATGGGTACCACTCCTCTCAGCTAAGAACAGGAAACTGAGGCTAAAATTTGCACAAGCTCATCGAAATTGGACAGTAGAAGATTGGAAAAACGTTGCCTGGTCTGATGAGTCACGATTTCTGCTGTGACATTCGGATGGTAGGGTCAGAATTTGGCGTAAACAACATGAAAGCATGGATCCATCCTGCCTTGTATCAACGGTTCAGGCTGGTGGTGGTGGTGTCATGGTGTGGGGAATTTTTTCTGGGCACTCTTTGGGCCCCTTGGTACCAATTGAGCATCGTTGCAACGCCACAGCCTACCTGAGTATTGTTGCTGACCATGTCCATCCCTTTATGACCACAATGTACCCAACATCTGATGGCTACTTTCAGCAGGATAATGCGCCATGTCATAAAGCTCGAATCATCTCAGATTGGTTTCTTGAACATGACAATGAGTTTACTGTACTCAAATGGCCTCCTCAGTCACCAGATCTCAATCCAATAGAGCATCTTTGGGATGTGGTGGAACGGGAGATTCGCATCAGGGATGTGCAGCCGACAAATCTGCGCCAACTGTGTGATGCCATCATGTCAATATGGTCCAAAATCTCTGAGGAATGCTTCCAGCACCTTGTTGAATCTCTGCCACGAAGAATTGAGGCAGTTCTGAAGGCAAAAGGGGGTCCAACCCCTTACTAGCATGGTGTACCTAATAAAGTGGCCAGTGAGTGTACATACAAGTTGCAAATGCTTGGAACTTTGCTTTTAACTGCTGAATTTCAAATCAACTCTGATATTAGCATGAATAAGAAAATTGTGTCTGGAGCACATTACATCACCAAGTACAATGCCAAGTGTTTGATGTTGTGGGGCGATGGTGCCACTGGACTCTGGAGCAGTGGAAACATGACCTATGGAGAGATTAATCATGCTTATCTATCTAGCTGTCTAGCAGTCTGATGGACTAGTCTGGGTTTGTAAGAAAATTATACCTGTTTGACTACATTATGCCAACTGTAAAATTGACAGACTAATTCTATGGGATTGATTTGTAGGGTTTGGCCTGTGATTCTTAGTTCCAGCCAAAGAAAACCAGAATGCCTCAGCTTACCAAGACATATTGGACAATTTTATGCTTCCAACTTTCTGGGAAGTTTGTGGATGGCCCTCTTCTATTACACCATGACAGTGACTCAGGGAACAAAGCATGTTTGGGTGAGTCTGGTGTAGAAAACTTGACAGCCCCACACAAAGCCTTGACCTCAGCCCCATGAAAACACATTTGGGAACAACTAAAATGGAGACTAAGAGCCAAGCACTCTCATTCAACATCAGTTTCTCACAAATGCTCTTTTTGAGAAATGGTAAAAAATTTCTACAGACACTCAAATCTTTGTGAAAGCCTAAACAGAAGTATGAGATTGTCTATATATTATTGCCTCTTAATTTAGGATAGGATTTCCTAAAAGTTTATGTAGTTGTAATGTGTAAAAGTCCCAAAACTTTTGTCATTAAAGTGTAGATAGAGATAATTTGTGTTAGAGCGTAGTCACATGGCCACAGAACTCGGGCAAAGATCGCATTGTAATCCTCAGACTGGCCATAGGCTCTCCTGACCTTAGCGGGATAGCATGTATTTCTTTACAGTTGTCATGCTAAGGCCTGGAGAGCCAGCGGCCAGTCCAAGAATTGCAATGCAATCCCTCCACTAGTAATATGACCATCTGATTCTTCCCATACAGTCATTTTCATAATGTGGAAGTAGCAAAGCTGAGAAATTCTATGCCAAACATTTTCAAATCAAATAGTTAAAAAAATCTGCTCATGAAAAGCTCCCAGTAATGGAGAACAAAAACAGATTGTATAATATTACTTGCAAGTTGGCACCATGTTTTTTTGTTTTCTACGCTGATTTTTATACAAATATCGACAAAAATATCTAGCTATTTTGCAGCTTAAGAGTTCATTTATTTCCATGGCAACATCTACATCCTAGCAACTGGATATTGGTACTCAGCTGGTGAACAGAGGAAAGTGCATAGTTCTGAAAGTAGGGAGTTCAGAAGACAGTATGAGTTTAAATAGATTATGCTTGAAATTATTACAGGAAAATAATATAAATATGTAGTCATGTAGTCAAGTTGTATCAAAATTAATAATTCTCCATAATAGTAAAATAAATATAATAAGATGCTATATGTTGTATTAAGACATGTAACAGTTATCATCAAATATTAGAAGTTTTTTTGTGTAAGAGTTGAAAATATTCTGTAGCTCAATTAATCAGAAATACATCAAAAGAGTAGTTTCCAAGAATTGAGTTGGTAACCAGGCAGAAGACTGAGAGCAGCAGTTGTGGTGGATGATGATGATTACACCGACCAGATACTACTTGATGATGCAGCCTGGCCACCAGAAAGATGAATGAGAGAAGGGGTAGGAGTACAACTTGTGCATTAGGGACCTTACACAGTGTGTTCTTTCCTATATTCAGTGGCTCTGTTGAGACTTACATCCGAACACCCTTCAAAATGTGATTTGGGCATATGCGCTGATGGGGTGTTTGGCTATAATGGTGCAGACAGAGACACTGTGTACTCCATTGTGAATTATATTTTTCCATATACACCTTGTGGTGCAGTGACCGCTGTGTCCGCTAGGGGGCGCTGTGTGGGTGTCCAAGGACAGCCGTATAAGCATTTCCATTGCCCTGATAGGTGTAGGATACTGAAAAATCATAATGATCAGCAGAGGTACTCCTGAGTAGTACGTTACGTTACAGTGTGTCAGGGAAGTCTGTGTGTGGCTGTATGCAATAGGACCTTGGGTGAGGTCATAGCCATGTGATCACCTGTGGGTGTGGTTATGGACCATATAAGGTACCTGAGGTCTGGTCACAGGGGGTGAATGCTGGGACCTGATTGGTCCAGTTTGGAAGGTCCCGTGAGGAGAAGGATCTCCTCACTAACAGCACGTGTGGACGCTGTGACTAATGGTGATGTGTGCCTGACCGTTCCCAGGGAGAGGGAAGGAACGTTTGCAGTGTAAAGCAGCATGCAAGGTAACCCAGAGAGGGGACTGCAACTGAGAGACTGTATAGCCTGCTGGCTAGATGAAGCACAGCCTGTGTGATTAGGAGGGCTATAGGGGAGCAGAGCTCCAGTGTGAAGATACCCTGCTGGCTGCTATAAGACTGTTGCATATTACTGCTGGAGGTTTATGAAGGATGAATAAACCTCATGGACTATGATTTGTTGAAAATCCTGTGCCAGATGTGTTTTTGATCGCTGCAAGCGAGAACCCCCTACTTACATGACAGAGCTACCTCACAACCTATAGAAGGCTTCCACCAAGACATAGCCTACTAAGGCTGTATGTCTGCCTCCAATAGGTGTATACAACTGAAAATGATGCACAATAGAGCACACAGTGTCTCTGTCTACACTATTATAGTCAATGGACCAATCAGTGCATATGGCCAAATCCTGTTTTGTGGGGGTTCAGATGTTATCCCCAATGGGAGAACCGAACTTGGGATATTGATTTTGCTGGCCAAGTTACTTTTTCTATACAAACAGGTGATGTCACTTCATGTGCTGATGGAGAGCAGTAGTTCCTAGTCTATATCAGCCTGTATGTCCAAGCCATATTTTCCTCCTGAACACTGCAACACATTTGGTGACTGCCAGTATGGAAAACAGTTTGCACAACTGAAATGTCCACTTGTAGGACTTGCCACTAACATAACTTTGACCGTGACCAGAGCTTTCAGAATGTGTCAAGCTTTCCTCATCAACATTAGTTGATGCATCTCTTGCTCCTGTGCTAATCGTAAAAAATAGCAAATCTGCTCCAGAATATCTTTTTGACCAACATAGATTCTGACCTTTATCACTGATGCCAACAGTAACCCCTTCAGCTAGATGTCAACACATCCTTTACACCTCAACCTTCTTCCCAAGGCTTGATAACCACACAATTATCATCATTAGTTTGGGTCAGTCAGAATAACTAGTGTCCATGCATGGACCCCGAAAACAGACATCTCCAGGAAGTCAGTGTTACTGTTCAGGTTTGGCACCCTAAACATCAGCTGAAAGATTACCGCTGGTCACAGACGCCAACTGATATGAGAGTACTATTCCCATCAGAATACAGCTGCTGTCGCTGATAGCAGCAAGAGCACACAATTCTGATGAGAGTATTCATCACCTGGCACCTGTGCTACAAATAAATAAATACATTTTATCATCTATCATTATCATATCTGGTTATGAAGAATAGAGATGGGAGAACCTTTTAAGGTTCGGTTTGGATTTGTCAAACGGACCTCCATTCGCAAACAGTTCGCTGAATGGTTGGACTAACGTACCTGAACCCCATTACAATCAATGGGAGGCAAAACCAAATGCATAGACAATACCTTAAGTGGTGACAAAAAGCTTCCCATACAGCTAAAACTAGGGACAGACACCAGAAAAAGTGGAATCAATTGACCCACATTGGAAATTTGCAAAGAGCACAGCAATTGGAAGAGCAGCAGTGAGCCATGGACCATGCATGAGATATCAGGGCCTGGCCCAGCTTTTACAGCTTTTCTTTTTTTTATTCCAGCCACACTCATATGGCATAAACATTAGTTTCATACAGCAACATTGGTAGAACAATATAAGGAAAGTAACACAGGTAGTTGACTAAAAGTAAGTGCAGGCCTGCCTATCTGGGAGACCTACTTACAAGGGCAACCTACCAGATTGAGACTAAACTTGGAGTCTCCACATTTCAAACAAATAATTGTCACACAGCAAAAAAGTTACATCAATTTCCACAAAGTAGAAACAGTACAATAGGCCACTGACACACCTTCTAGTACAGGAAACCCACCAGATGGAGACCCAACTTGAAATCTCCACATTTAAAAAAATAATGGTCACTTACCACTAAAGTGGCATCAATTTCCACAGAGTAGAAATATTATAATAGGCATCTGACCCACCTTCCTCCACAGGCAACCCACCAGATGGAGACTCAACTTGGAGTCTCCACATTCCAAAAAATAATTGTCTCACAGCACAAACATGGCATCAATTTCCACAGAGTAGAAACAGTATAAAAGGCCTTTGACACATCTTTTACTACAGGCAATCCACCAGATGAAGACACAACTTTGAGTCTCCACATTTCAAAAATTGTTTGCAACATCAGCAGCAGTAGCAACAGCAGGCATAGAAGACACCACAAAGATGGCACAGACTGCAATGGTGCTAGATCAATACATGACATTAAAAACAACACCATTGTCTAGTCTTCACAATCTGCCACTGGAGTGCTAAAGTCATCGGAGATTCATGGCTTGTTCATTTTAATGAAATGTAGAAAGTCTAATCTTTGAGGGGAAAGCCAGATGCGCTTATTAATCAGGACACCATCAGCAGTGCTGAAGAGAACGCTGGCTGCCGTCATGACAAAACCTCCAAGTCGTGACAGGCGAGCTCAAGCCACTATTCCATTTTTGAAGACCAAAATATAAAATGGTACAACCCCCGATGGCATTGATATTGAGCTACAGATACTCCTGCATCATCCTCTCCAGTCATTTAAACTTGACAGACTTATACTCTGTTCTGCTGGTGCACGAGCTGTTCCACAAAATGTGTTAAATAGAGTTGAGCGAAACGGGTCGGTCAAATTCATAAGTCGCCGACTTTCGCTAAAGTCGGGTTTCACGAAACGAAACCCGACCATAGCGTGAGGTCGGCCATGAGGTTGGCGACCAGAGCACCAAAGTCGCGTTTCAAATGATGCTTCCAGGTCCCCTTTTCAGCCAATGATGGAGGATGCACACCGTGGGCAATGCGATGACATGGGCAGCGGTCACCACCATCTTTGAGAAGGGCATGCAAGTGATTGGCTTGCTTTGTGTGGCATCACAGGGGCTATAAAAGGGCTTGCACGCCGACCGCCATCTTACTTCTGCTGATCTTAGCATAGGGAGAGGTTGCTGCTGCTGATTCTGAATAAGGGAGAGTGTTAGGCAGGTAAGAAGAACAAAAAAACTGCTTCTTCTGGTAGCGATTTCCACTGTACAACACAACAGTTTGTGTGCAGTGACAGGGGAGGCTATATTTTTGTGCATCAGCTCTGTTGGCTATTAGGCTGCCTTATAAGGCTCCCTGATAGCTGCATTGCTGTTTGCACACTGCTGTGCAAACTGCTTTTTTAAAAGCAAAAATACTTTTCTTCCTCTTTTCTGCACAGTTACCAAGCGTTCATTCTTCCACACTTTTGGGTGCAGCAGTCCTGCTTATTAGGCTGCCTGCTGCCATACTTGGACTGAGAGCATCTTTGTCAGGCTACTAAAATCTCTAGGGAGATTCAAATTCTCCACAATGCTATATACACCTTGTACTTAGTCATACACCAGCCAATTTCAGCCTGTTAAATTGAGGTGTAATCTATAGTGGGCCTGATATAATAGTTCAGCCTCCTAAAATCTCTAGGGAGATTCAAATTCTCCCCAATACTATATACACCTTGTACCATGTTTTACAGTACCATATAGCTGTTGGTATTTTGGGTACATTTTCCCAAAAATGATGAAGTATGGTGGAAGAGGCCGTGAACGTGAGCGGGGGTTGCCAGCTGGTACTGACCACATTACAGATTACTCCATGGAGCTCTTTTCACATACCATGCCTGGGTTATCAAGTCAAATCGTGAATTCCCCAGTCCAAGATGAATCTGACATGGAGTGCACTGATGCACAGCCACTGCTAGATTTTTCTGCTGGTACATTCACTCAGAGCACTACACTGTCCTCGCAGTGTACTGAGCCAGAATCTGACCCTGCTGAAACTCAGGTACCCCTTCCCGCATATTATACCACCTTATACGGTGACACAGAGGAAGGTGCACATGAAATTGAAGAGGAGGTGATGGATGACCCAGTTGTTGACCCAGATTGGCATCCATTGGGGGAAGAGGGTGCCACTGCCAATAGCTCAGAAGAGGAGGAGGAGGATCCGCAGCAGGCATTGACATCGCAACAGCTGTTATCTGGCAGGCCCGTAGCAGTCCAAAAACGTGTTACAAAAATCAAAAGAGCTGCAGGACAGCTTGGCCAGATGGTCAAATTAGCACAGCCTGCAAGGCCTCAAAATGTCCCAATAATTATCCGGAGTTAACAGCCCTGCTCCATATGGTGCGAAGACTGTGCTCGCACATCCGCCGGTCGCCCGTACACTCAAGTCGTATGCAGAAGCTGCAGCGATTGCTCCACCTTCCCCAGCACCGCCTAATTATCAACGTTGCAACATGGTGGAACTCCACCCTGCACATGGTTCAGAGGCTGTATGAACAGAGGCAGGCTGTGTAGGAGGGTTCACGGGAAGGCAGTTTGAGGGCAGACATGGAGTTGTCTGGTGTGCAGTGGTCGAAGCTGAAAGACCTCTGTAAAGTCCTTCAGTGTTTTGAGGAATGCACACGGATGGTAAGTGCAGATGACGCCATTATAAGCATGAGCATCCCACTTATGCGTCTGCTCATGCAAACTTTGACGCACATTAAGGAGCAGGCGTCTGCAGCCGAGGAGGAAGAGGAAGAGGAGGAGGGAATCCTTGATGACAGTCAGCCATTGTCTGCTCAGGGAGCTCTCCTGAGAGAGGTGGAGGAAGAAGAGAAAGAGGAGGATGATTTTTTAGGGGAGGAGGATGCTTCTCAGGGGCAAAAAAAAAATGTTGTCGTGACAAGGTCAGGTACAGGGTTTGTGCGTGACTGGACGGATGTGAATTTGCCAGAAAGTGCTCCTCCACCCAGCTCTCGCAGTGCATCATTGACACCTGGAACATTGGCCCACATGTGTGATTATGCCTTGCAGATCCTAAAAAGGGACCCCCGCATTGCCAAAATGATGAACGATGACGACTACTGGTTGGCCAGCATCCTGGATCCACGCTATAAAGGCAAATTCCAAAACATCATGCCACAGGAGAACCTAGAGCTAATATCGTCTAACAAACAAGCAACTCTGGTAAACCGTTTGAGGCATTCCAAGCACACAGCAGCGGTGATGGTTCTCACACGAGCTGTAGGGGGCAACATGGAAGAGGTGTTCGTGGTGCACACATCTGAAGTGGCGTTGGAGACAGAGGTTTCATGGCCAGAATGGGCACAATATGCCTTACAGGAGCTCGCTTGCCCAGCTGCAATTGTGCTATCAGAAAGAGTCTTCAGTGCAGCTGGATCAATCCTGACAGAAAAAAAGGACCCGTCTGTCGACCGAAAATGTGGATGATCCAACCTTCATTAAAATGAACCATGCATGGGTTTCAAAGGATTTTGTCCCACCTTCCCCTGCTGACACATAGGTTGCCAGAAAAATGGCTTGCTTTTGTCCTCCTCTTCCTTGGACTTCTCCAATTCCTCCATTTGCAGCTGCTGAATGTCCAACATCAACATATGCCATTTTTTCAACCTCCCTAACTGGGCTGCCTCCCCCCCAGGGCCGGGGTCACCACCTGGCGCACGCGCATGTGCGAGTGCCGTTGCCCTGGACAGGTGGGTGGGCCCACTCTTGGGCGACGGCACTGGCACAGGGTCCCTCATAGTACAATCAAGTGTCTCTGACGGTGGGGTTGCACACCCGCCGTCAGACACACCGGCGTACTATGAGGGGCCCTGTGCCTGTACTGCTGCCCATGAGTGGGCCCCCCCTGCTTGCTCAGGGCCCCAGCACTTGCAATACTTACCTCTCCCTGCTCCACCACTGTGTAGTCTGGGCTGTTAAATCCTTCACTGGGACTGCTACTACAAATTTGGTGAACTGATAGATGATGGTTAAGACATAGCTATGCCCTCTCCTGCTGGGCTCCATCTTCAGATTATCAATGGCTTCCATCTGTTATGGATGTCAACTCACAATGAGATGCAGTGGTGGTTTATCATCAGCTTTCACAGTTTTCCTACTCACAGACGTGTGACATTCCTGCCCACATTTTTAAATGAGTCCTCTCATGCCAATCCAATAGAATCGCCTACGGCCTGTGGCTTCTGTCTTTTGCACTCAAAAGTTACCTGACAGATCATGATAGGCAGTGACAACCATGTCTACATCTTTCCCTATGATCACAATTTGATGGAGATGAGTAACGGTGATGGGATCCACGGTTCTGCGATACAGCAACCCTTTCTTCACAAAGAACTGTTTTTGCTGTCTCCACAGACAAAGTAATTGAGGGTCAGCATCGCCTCTGAGAATTCTCCCGGGAGTTTTTCCCGTGATTAGTAATTCCCAAATTTCAGCAATCACTCGACTTTCCATCTGTACTTGTATCCATCTCGTTTCCTCTTGCGGAGAGTCCGGAATGTATTACTGAGACTGAAATATATACGAAGATTTAAAAATACCCCAGCAGTGTATACTGGTGTATGCTTCGAATACATTACCCTTTTTCTACTTTTTAGATTCTTGTCTAATCCATACTGAGGCTGTGAGTGTCTTTGTCGGACTCAGGAAATATACACAGATTTTTAATGTTTAAACTATGCTATATATACCTGTTATCCGGTGATACTGTACCCTTTCTCAACTTTCTACAATCTTGTTGAATCCATACTGGGCATGTGACCGTCTGAGTCTGCCTCCTGATATATACTCATAGATCTTTAATGTGTAAACTATGCTATATATACCTGGTATCCGGTGATACTGTACCCTTTCTCAACTTTCTGCAATCTTGTCGAATCCATACTGGGCCTGAGACAGTCTGAGTCTGCCTCCTGATTAGAGATGAGTGGTGTTCGAGTCGAACTGTTCGCCAAGTTCAAATTTGAGCTGCTTTTGGGCGGTGTTCGAGCCGTTCGTCGAACTCGAACACTTTGCTTAAAATTCGGCTGTTCGAGATTCCGTTCGAGAGCGGTTCGTTCACCAAAAGCATAACTTTGTTTTCACATTAATAATGGTTTTCAATGTTATTAGACAGTTTCATGGCATAGTAGCGGTGTCTGGTAGCCAGCGCAGTAGTACACCTGTCAAGGAGCTACACCATGTGTGTTTCTAATAATTTTTTACCACATCTTGTGCAGAAAATCCTTTTGGGCCTTGTGGCACTGTCTGCTACTCAGCAGAGGAGCCCACCCGTGAGCCTAGCTATGCCGCCTGTTTATGAAAGAACCAGTTTTTGACTGCATTTAGCCAAGTTAATACTTTGGGCTTAGCAACTGTGTCTGCTACTCATTAAAGAACCGGAGAACAATGGGAGTTTAAAGAATAAAACATGGTCTTTATTTCCATATACAAAAGAATAATCCTCGGAGCTGTGGGATGCCGGGGATCTGCGCATGCGCCGCCTACACAATGGCGCTCGGCTTGTAAAACAGCCGATGATCAGCTGATGATCAGGTGACTTAATCATGACGCCATTAAAAGGCCCTGCACTTGCATTCATTGTACTTCCCCTCGAGAAAGCTAAACGCTGGTTGGCGAAATGCGCGTCGGGGTTTTCCGGGTCATGGTGGTAGCGCTCCTGGATGTGAGTATCATTGTCGCCCCTTGCCCTATTTATCTCATTGTTTCCCATTTTGAGTATTCATCTGCACATGTTGGCTGCTTATTTGAAGCAGGACCTTAGAGGCTATATGGATAGCCGGGTTCAGTTATGGCACCACTGAGATTCATATGGGTTTTATGCTTTGAGTCCAGGGCATGAGGGATTGGTAAAGGGTGATTAACCCACTGGGGTTGTTATCTATGGTGAGCGCGATATCACATGTTCCGATATTGGTGTATACACTTAATTCATTGTCTATGTATGTGTGATATAATTTTATTCTTTTGTATATGGAAATAAAGACCATGTTTTATTCTTTAAACTCCCATTGTTCTCCGGTTCTTTAATGTTTTACAGTGGAGTGGTCAAGTGCACTTATAGGGTGTGTGCACACCCGGTGTCAACATTATGATAAATCTGGTATTGGTTATACTAATTGTCTGTTCTGTGTTTTTCACAGTTTATTCCAGTATTACGCTCATGGATTTTAGAGCTCGCGATGGTGCTTGGCTCTCTCAGCTAGACAATGTTTTTAAGGACACCAATGATATAAATATGGAGGATAATGATAAAGGCTTACAAGAAGTGATTCTGAATTTTAAGGATCTACTGAGAAAGAGAACAAAAATTTGGTGGAATCATGCCTTTCTTGACAAATATCTGCAGAAAGGGCTGATACCTAGGGGTCTAAGGGTGCAGGTTTTTCCGTCATTTCCCATTGATAATCAGGAGATAAAAGAAAAATGGGAGGGATATGCCAATACCTGCTCTCATGGTTTTATGGAGATTTTGAAAGGGATGAATGCAGACTCCCTTAAGACAATCGAAGGAGAGATTGAAACCCTCCAAAGTATGATTAAAAAGGACATGTCGAGTGACGCTCTGAGAAAATTTAATGCTGAAATAGAGGAAATAACACAGAAATGGGCTGATGAGATTCAGCGAGTGAAATCTAAGAAGTTTCAACGCGACATGAATGATAAGCAACAAAATACAATGTATAGATGGAAGAATAGTAACGAAAGATCACGGCCCTTCTATAGGAATGGGTCTTATTCTCGTTCACGATCCACTTCTGTGAGATCTACAGTTTCAGTAGATGGAAGACTGAGGGATGAAAGGGATAAGGCCTATACCTCAGCCAATAATGGAAAGAGAAATACTAGACAAAATACCAAAAGGACGGCAAATCCTAAGCAGCCAGATGGGGCTTCTCAAGGTGGGCTCCAGGTAATCAATTTATCACATCATAAGTTATCACGGGCACAGATTGAGGTTTTGAGTAGAGGACTGTCATTTTCTCCCACTAATGGCTTTCATTAATTTACAGCGTTGAAGGACCTTCACCTTTTTTCACGGAAACTTATTTTAAAAAAATTGCACTCCAGGGGTGACCTGACACAGGAGGCCTGGACGCCTGCCGAGAGGGAGGCCATTGGGATACTGGACGAGTTGCTTGAGGAACAAAATCCCACAAAACAAGGTGTGTGGCTGAGAACTATACTACCCAAGTCAACGAGGTTTCCCCCTTTGTCCCTCTGCCCGGCGGTTGAAGTATTTACCAAAATGGTAATGGATGACTTCAAGAGGTTGCCTGTATAACGCCAGTTTGACAATCTTACACATAGGCAGAGACAGGGACTCCAGGAACTGCAACTGCTTGATGATGTGGTTATAAAGGCAGCGGACAAAGGGGGAAACATTGTGATTTGACCGGTAGTGAAATATGAACGTGAGGCATTTCGACAACTCCGTGATAGTGAGGTGTACAGTAAGCTGAGTCATAGTCCGGTGGCTTCCTTCTCGGCGGCCCTCCAGAAAATTCTGGTTAGGGCCTTTGATTTGGGGATCATTACAAAAAAGGTGTTAGAGGGGTTGACCGTTTCTTTCCCTAAGACGCCGACGCTCTACTTTTTACCAAAAATACACAAAGACCCTGTCAACCCGCCGGGACGTCCGATCGTGTCAGGAATTGACGGGTTATGTGACCCAATTTGTAAATTTATAGATTTTTATTTGAAGGGATTGGTGGAAACCTTACCCTCTTTTGTTAAAGACACGACGGACGTCCTGACGAGGGTTGACGGGGTCTATTTTGATGCCGGTACTATAATGGTCACTGCTGATGTAGAGGCACTGTATACCTGCATCAAACATGAAGATGGATTATGAGCGGTCCGCTTTTTTCTGGAGACCTCCAACCTGGACGGCCCTCTGTGTGAGCTTATCCTCGAACTGCTGCACTTTGTCCTGATGCACAATTTTTTTGTCTTTAAAGATCAGTTCTACCAACAAAAACGGGGCGCGGCCATGGGGGCGGCCTGTGCTCCCGCGTACGCTAACCTCTTCTTGGGGTTTTGGGAGAGGTTGGTGTTTGGGGATGCGGGTGTGGCGGCTGCTGGCCATGTGCTGCATTGGCTGCGTTATATTGATGATGTTTTGTTATTTTGGCAGGGGACGGTGCGGCAGTTGGAGGAGTTTATGGCTGTGTTGAATAATAATTCTTTCAATATTCGTTTAACTTATAAATATGATTATACTAAGATTGATTTCCTGGACATCAGTCTGGAGGTGGATGCCGCATCCTTGGTCCAGACTGATGTCTTTCGGAAGACTACAGCTGTTAACGCTTAGTTGCATGCAGGATCTGCACACAGCCAAGCCACGGTGAGGGCCGTCCCGGTTGGACAGTTTTTAAGGATAAGGCGGATCTGCTCTACGGAGAGTAGATTTGAGACACAAGCGTTGGATATGAGGGAGAGATTCAGGCAACGGGGCTATAGTGGGAGAAACATTAGGTATGGGTACCGTAGGGCCAAGGCTACAACACATGATCAGTTGTTATATTCAAAAAAGGTGACCAAAAAGGATAATGATATTGTACGTTTTATTTCCGATTACAACCATGAATGGGATAGTATGAGAGGTATCCTTCAGAAACATTGGCCTATTTTGTGTACGGAGCCCTCCCTGCGACCTTTTCTGACTGACCACCCACAAATGACCCCTCGGAGGTCCAGAAATTTAAAGGATTTGCTTACTAAAAGTCACTATGTTCCTCCAAGAGACAGTCTTTTTGGACATACTAGGCAGATGAGGGGATGTTTCAGATGTGGACATTGTAAGGCATGCAACAATGTTCTTCGAACAGATTCTTTTTCCACTGCTGATGGCCTTAAAAAGTATATGATTAACGAGTATATCTCGTGTAATAGTGTTAACGTGATTTATTATGCCACTTGTGGCTGTTCCCTCATCTATGTGGGCCTAACATCAAGGGAATTACGTGTACGTATACGGGAACATGTTCGACACATTGAAGCAGCAAAAAAAGTAGAGAATGTTTCTGACCTCAAAACAATTCCCCGACACTTTAAGGCAGTCCATGGCTGTGATTCGTCTAGTTTTATGGTAAGGGGAATTGATGTAGTCCACACTGGAATTAGGGGTGGCAATATAAAAAAACTACTTGCACAACGAGAATTAAAGTGGATTGTGACTTTAGGAACAATGAAACCTGCTGGCCTTAATGACTCCCTTAATTTTGGCCCTTTTTTATAAATAGTTGATGTTGGTACATTTCCTCCACCATTGTATTTTAATATGTGGGGTTCTTTTGTGGTTTTAATTGTGTGTTTTTTCTTTTAGTTAATTACATTGCAATAGATGCTTGACAGTTTATTACATCCCCTGAGAGAGCGGATCCCTCCATAAATGAAGTTCATGATTGAAAATCGCTGGCGATAATTACTATGAAGATATATCCAGCGGATCATGATGAGAAAGGATCCGACTGTCTCTTTTTGTCTGTTTTTTGCATTTTGTTGTGCTTGTTTTATATGAATTCATTATGACAATGTGCATTTGTACCCGGCGCTGTTGTAGTGCGCCTGCGTGGTTTCCTTGCTTTCCCCCGGCTCTGACTATCTGGAACAGCCTATGTTTGTCTGCGACTGGGGACTTTCTGTCCCCGCTCGCTTTCCGGCTGGGCACCGCCGGGTGCTCGGAGCTCTGGGATGCCGGGGATCTGCGCATGCGCCGCCTACACAACGGCGCTCGGTTTGTAAAACAGCCGATGATCAGCTGATGATCAGGTGACTTAATCATGACGCCATTAAAAGGCCCTGCACTTGCTTTCATTGTACTTCCCCTCGAGAAAGCTAAACGCTGGTTGGCGAAACGCGTGTCGGGGTTTTCCGGGTCATGGTGGTAGCGCTCCTGGATGTGAGTATCATTGTCGGCCCCTGCCCTATTTATCTCATTGTTTCCCATTTTGAGTATTCATCTGCACATGGTGGCTGCTTATTTGAAGCAGGACCTTAGAGGCTATATGGATAGCCGGGTTCAGTTATGGCACCACTGAGATTCATATGGGGTTTTATGCTTTGAGTCCAGGGCATGAGGGATTGGTAAAGGGTGATTAACCCACTGGGGTTGTTATCTATGGTGAGCGCGATATCACATGTTCCGATATTGGTGTATACACTTAATTCATTGTCTATGTATGTGTGATATAATTTTATTCTTTTGTATATGGAAATAAAGACCATGTTTTATTCTTTAAACTCCCATTGTTCTCCGGTTCTTTAATGTTTTACAGTGGAGTGGTCAAGTGCACTTATAGGGTGTGTGCACACCTGGTGTCAACATTATGATAAATCTGGTATTGGTTATACTATTTGTCTGCTACTCAGCAGATGAGCCCACCCGTGAACCAAGCTGTGCCATCTGTTTATGTAAGAACCATTTTTTAACTCCATTTAGCCCAGTGAATACTTTGGGCCTAGTACCTGTGTCTACTGCTCAGCAGAGGAGCCCACCCGTGAACCTAGCTATGCTGCCTGTTTATGTAAGCACTGTCTGCTACTCAGCACAGTTGCCCACCCGTGAACCAAGCTATGCCGCCTGTTTATGTAAGAACTGTGTGCTACTCAGCAGAGGAGCCCAGCTGTTAAGCAAGCTACAGCACCTGTGGTTTGGACACTTAATTTATGCACATTCTTTCTGGAAAGCCGGGTAGGCCTATTTCCGGAATTTCCGGTTAACCTGCATTTACTGGGAAATCCTTGTTCGCGGGGAAGAATTGGAATCCCAGATCCCCATCACTAACGGGGTTCAGCAGGTTATCCGCACCTGTAAGCAACACACGCTGGTCCTTTCAGTGTAGCGCGCGTGCAGCCCCGGACATGTAAGGGCATGACAGACCTGTTATTGCTCGATCTCGCGTACCAGAGCCTCGCATGTCCCTTTAGTAAGCTGGACACGGACCACGGGGGCATGCTGGAGTCTCGATCGTTAACGGAATTAAGCTGACAAATCGCTAGCACAACTAAAAACGGCCATGCACCACCACCCACAGAATCAAGAAAGCTTGCAATCTGTCGATATTTTCCATGGCTGGCATGGTTGAGGTTGCCCGTGTGGAGTCCAGTTAAGCCGCAGGCTCCACTCCTTGTGGTGGTGCCCTTGTGGACATTCCTTTAAGGTTCAGCTTTGCAACCATACTGCCCCCCGTAAACTAAACACTTTGCCTTCATGGACGCTGTTCGGAGGGTCGTGGGAATAACGTCGCCTGATCGGCAGTTGGCATAATTTATGGTGGGAAGTCCGATGGTATATGATCATTTTCGATTTTAGAATTTTAGAATTTTTTTTTTTTTAGATTTTTATTCCAGCCTTTCTTGACTTTATAAGGGCATGACATGTCTATATCTGTGTCTCCTCTCCTTTTACTCCTCCACCTCTTTTCTATAAGTAGTTGCCCTTTTCCATATGTTATTTGTGTCTTCTGAGCATTTTGTCTGCTTTGGGACACCTTTTAAGGTGTTTTCTATGTGTTTTCTTTGTGTTTGTATGTGTTTGTGCTTGCCTGCCATTGTTTTCAATGGGGTTCGACGGTGTTCGTCGAACGTTCCACGAACATTCGACGAACTTGCCTCCTGTTCGACGAACCGAACTCAAACACTAGCGGTGTGGCTCAACAATACTCCTGATATATAGATGCACATTTTTAATGTTTAAACTATGTTATATATGCCTGGTGTCTGGTGATACTGTACCCTTTCTGCCAGAAAGTCCTCCTCCACCCACCACTCTAAGTGTATCATTGACAACTGGAACATTGGCCCACATGTGTGATTATTTCTTGCAGATCTTCTTTTTATATTGTGGTGTGATCCATCCTGAGCTTGTGAGAGTCTCTTTGTTACTCCTGCAATTTATATATAGATTTAAAAATTACCCCAACACTGTATACAGCTCTACACTTGTGATACATTAGCCATTTATTGGTTTTTATATTCTGGTCTAATCCAAACTGAGCCTGTGAGCGTCTCTGTTTGACTCGTGAAATATATACGGAGATTTACAATTATCCTTTGACTGTATACAGCAGTACACTTCTGATACAGTACCATATATCTGATGTTACTTTGGGTACATTTTCTCCAAAATTTGGAAGTATGGTGCAAGAGGCCGCGGAGGTAGGCGTGGGGGGGCCAGCTGGTACTGATGGTGGTGGTGCATCTGCTGGTAGTGGCAAAAGCACAATAGCAGCTAAGGCAGGAGGTGTTGAGCCTGCGTCATGGTCTGGCTCCGGAAGGCCTGAAAGGCTACCTTTTCTGGGAGTAGGTTAACCGCTTTTAAAGCCGGAGCATCACGAACTGGTTTTGGCTTACATTGCCGAAACATACTCAAGCTAATATGCCCTCCTCTTCTAAAGTTTCAAAAAATGCAAGCACTGAGTTGTCAAGTGCTGGCTCCTGGTCAGGAAGAACCCCTTTCCTTGTGTCCTTCACCTCCACCAAAAGTGAATGATGCAGCAGGCCACACTTCACATTAGTCCATGTAGCTCTTTCTCACATACCATGCCTGGATTATCAAGTCAAATCGTGAATTCCCCAGTCCAAGATGAATCTGACATGGAGTGTGGGTGGCCAGCCAGGGCAGTGGGGTTAATAGGTACTGGGCCGGTGTCTCACAGGGATGTGTCACAGTGGTGGTGACCCGTCCGTGGCCCTTGGCATCCAAGCAAAGGGGTGAATAACGTTTATAGGTGAATGATACGTGATGCCACCTGTGGTTTCTGATCAGATTGACCAGCGCTGCAGTGTCGCTTCTCTGGGACAGATGTTGTGGTGCAGCTAATATGTAGAAGCCCTGTACAGGTAGGGCCGTAGTCGCAGGGCAGATGAAAGAGTTGGCAGATGGTGTGCAGTGCAGGATGTAGCAGAGCCGTGCGCCAGGCGCAGGAGAAAGATGACAGACACTGTCGTGCAGTTCCTTTACCTGTACTTGGTAAGTGCCGTCCAGGACCCAGAGTACAGATGGAGAAGGAGTTGGTCAGCCTGGAAGCAAATTAAGAATTCTCTCTCTGCAGATAGGTAGTGTGGCCTCCGTTCTAGCGCTTATCTGAGGTATTCGCTGTACTGAGTTCACTGAAGTTCCCCTTGTTGACTCTCTTTTGGAACTTTCTTGTATGGCAGGCAGCCGTAGCCTTTTCCTTCTGGCTCACACAAGTCGCTGCTGGGGCCTCCGAGCCTTAGTTGGGAACAGAGCACTTACAGCTGCTACTTCCTCCGGTTTCAGCTGCAGGACCGTCAGTGTCCCTACAAACTCGGAGACTGGAATCTGGACCATGCGCTCTAGCTAGGAGTGAGCCTTAACTCTGCTCATCCTCCAGCTCCCCTTCTCACATCCACACACTTCCCCTTCCCTTCACAGACTGCCCTAATTTACCTCCTCCCGAACACAGAGAGCAGCTCCTCAGCAGTCTGGTTCAGAGCTCTCCTTGCTGGTCTGGAGTGGGAACTGTGTTGTGTGTTGGTTTAACTGCTAGAGAGATCCTTTGTTGCTCCCAAGCATGACATCACACTCCCTAGGAGGAAGGTAATGCCACTGTGGCAACTGTTATGATTGAGTCACCGTAGGAGGCAAAAACAGAACTGCTAGCTAAGTCCAGAAAACCAGAGAGGTTGGCAGCTATCGGATTGCAGACCCCTGATCCTATCACAACAACTAACAGTAGCCGTGGGGGGTTCCTACGATGCCCTAGACCCCTCGATCACAGCCGGAGAATTAAATAGGCCTAAAGAAAGAAAGGGGAAATCTAAACTGCCCCAGAGCAGACCCCAAAGCAATAGGCAGCCCCCAACATATAATGACGGTGAAGCAAGATGAAAGCACTAACACAGACAGAAAGATAGACTGAGCAAAGACGGGGCCCAAACTACCTAGATAGGAAAGGACAGGAAGGCTGCTGTCTGCAATCCATGAAAAACCCTATGAAAATAAGAGCCAACAGACTGACAGTGAAAAAGGCCCTGAAGACGCTAGGCTTCAAAAAAGCTATGTCAGTACTCAGGAATATTCTGAAGACAGAGCAACCGGCAAAAGGAGATTCAGCTAATCCCTGCAGGGAATGGCAGAATCCAGAAAAGCAAGGAAAACAAAAACAAAACATAAATGCAAACAGGCAAAGCAGAAAACTTAGCTTTAGGGAAGCAGGAATCAGACTGGTGTCCTAGAAGTCCACAGAGAAATCACCCGCAGGGCAGAAGGGCGTCGGCAGCCTTATATCCAGTCAGTGACTCCACTCAGCCAGTCATCCTCATTAGGCTCAGGTGCCTGATAATCAGGCTCATTACCTTCCTTTACCAGAATAGGGAGTTCACCAGACCTCAGTGACGAAGGGGAAAATGAACTCACAACAGGCGACCGTACTCATGGGGGCGCCACCAGTGCACTGATGCCCAGCCACTGCTAGATGATTCTGCTTGTACATTGACCCAGACCACTACATTCCCCTCGCACTCTACACAGCCAGAATCTGACCCTGATGAAACTCAGGTTCCCCTTCCCGCATACTATACCACCTTACACGGTGACAAGGAGGAAGATGCAGATGAAAGTGCAAGTTCCTTGAGCAGGTGGAAGGGCATACTCATGGGCGATGACATTGGCACAGGGCCCCTCATAGTACGCAAAAAGTGTCTCTGCCGGTGGGAGTGCCCACCCGCCATCAGACACACCGCCGTACTATGAGGGGCCCTGTGCCAGTGCCCTCACCAACAAGTGGGCCCCCCTTGCTTGCTCAGGATCACAGCACTTGCAAAGTTGAAATGCTTACCTCTCCCTGCTCCTCTGCCGTGACGTCTTCCGTGTGTCCTGACAGTGACATTCTGGTCAGAGAGTGCGATGACATCATGTCTGTATGCCCTCTGCCTAAACAGTCCAAGTGCAGAGAGATGGAAGATGGGGACAACGAGGAGTCCAGACTAATACAGGGATTCCCTAGCGAGGAGGCTTATTTAATTGTTTTAAAGGTTGGGAGAAATTTTTGGGTAGCACTATACTCTGTAGAATGATATATGGGGCCCACCTTACACTGGAGCATTACAAAGGTGGACATCAGACACTGGAGCAGCATTTACATTGCCCATTATACACTGGAGCATTAGAAATGGGGCCCATTATATATGGAGCATTATTTGGGCCCATAAGACAGTGGAGCTTCATCCATGGGGACCTACATATACTGTAGCATTATGTGGAGCTCATCATATACTGTATGGAGCATTATATGGGACCAATGATTCTGTATGAAGAAATATATGGGCCTCATTACTCTGTATAGCGCACTCTGCGGTGGCCATAATACTGTATGGAGTAATATACTGTCCGTTTTTGGAGCTATTGGAGAATTTAAAATGGATATCAGTCATGTGATGCAAGAAGTGAAGTATTTTTCATTGCACTATGCAGCTATTTCTCTGCCGTATCAGAGGATCATGAATTGTGGCATGTGTTAAAGGAGCCCATTGACATTCTTTGGCCCTGGGCCCACTTAAATCTGGAGCCAGCCCTACCCCCCTCCCACAACTTTAGCCAAATAACTCCCAGTTTGCAATGCCTAACTACTATTATAAAGTAAATTAAGGCTGACAAGCTTAAGTAATAAGAATTGATGTTTTTGGCATTAAAATGGGTACTGTAGGTATGTTTCCTGTCCTCCACTCACTGCCGACTTTTCTTCCCCATTGACTTGCATTGGGTTTCGTGTTTCAGTCGGCCTTCGACTTTTCACGATAATCAGAAGATTTAGTTCGACCCGACTTTTGCGAAAGTCGGGTTTCATGAAACCCGACTCGACCTGAAAAAGGCAAAGTCGCTCATCTCTGGCACGAACCAATCTATTGGAATGAATGTCAGAGGCAGAGACCCCAGAATTATCCTCCTGGTCATAACCCTTCCATTTGACCAAATACTGGAGTCTCCGTCTAGCCAAACGAGAATCCAATATTTTCTCTACCTCATATTCCACATTGCCTTCAACCAGTACAGGATCAGGAGGCTCTGCCACTGGAACTACTGGCTCAACAAACCTCTTCAACAGAGATTTGTGAAATACATTATGGGTCTTAAACGTAACTGGAAGAGCCAATCGAAAAGAAACAGGATTAAGAATCTCCAAAATCCTATAATGTCCAATAAATCTTGGCTTGAACTTTGGAGACGCAACCTTCATAGAGATATTCTTTTACGACAACCAAACCATATCACCCAATTTAAACCGGGGACCAATGGTCCTATGCCGGTTGGCAAACCGCTGGGCCATTTCCTGAGAGAGTGACAACTTATCCACCACTTGGTCCCAAATCTGCTGCATTCTCTCTACCACAGTGTCCACACCTGGGCAGGCTGAAGATTCCACTTGCCCTGAAGAAAATCGAGGATGAATCCCAAAGTTACAAAAAAAGGGCGACATCAAAGTGGCAGAACTAGCTCTATTGTTTAGCGAGAATTCGGCCAAGGGCAAAAATGAGAGTCAGTCATCCTGATCAGCAGATATAGAACATCTCAAATAGGACTCCAAAGTCTGGTATGTTCTCTTAGCCTGCCCATTGGTCTGTGGATGAAACCCAGAGGAGAAAGATAACTGAATTCCCAGATTGGAACAAAGGCTTTCCAGAATCTGGAAACAAACTGGACTCCTCTGTCCGACACAATGTTCTCAGGAATCCCATGCAACCGAACCACCTGTTGTAAAAACAAGTGCACCAACTCTGAGGAAGATGACAACTTTGGGAGTGGTACAAGATGGACCATCTTAGAAAATCTATCACAAATCACCCAGATAACAGTCATTCTCTGAGAGACAGGAAGATCAGAAATAAAATCCATTGAGATATGGGTCCATGGCCTCTTTGGCACCGGCAGGGGCATCAACAACCCACTAGAACGAGAACAGGGTTTAGACCGAGAACAAGTCCCACAGGACTGCACAAAATTCCTGACATCACGAGATAAGGCAGGCCACCAAAAAGACCGACTCACCAAATCTCTGGTACCAATAATACCTGGATGACCAGCCAATGCAGAGCAATGAACTTCAGACATTACTCTCTTCCTCCACTGGTCAGGATTCAGGAACATACAATTTTCTTGGTGGTCTGGGGCAACTCGCATTATCACCTGGGTCCACAACTGAGGTTTATTCTCCGCCAAAGGAGTAGTATCAATACTCCTCAAAGGAATAGGCATCTGCAGAGGTATCATAGGAAAGATACTGTCTGCAATCACGCCAAAGAACCCTGCAAAAATGTCCAACACTTCTGATAGCAAAAAATACCCTGAAGTCACTAGACTTCTCCCACTATATCAGCACTCTGGCATATTTTGAGAACAGAGCAAAAAGAGGCCAATATAATAAGGGACAAAAAGCAAACTGGCACATACAGTGATATAAGAGTGGAAATTCAGCACAGCCCCAGCCGGGACTGGCTGACCACACAAAAAACTGAATAGACCAAACCAAATCAAATGTGAACATTAGCAAAGATAACTTAGCTTGAGAAGGCAGGAGCTGAGCTGGAAACTAAGACCACAGGAGGCAGGAAAAAATCACCAGCATGGGAATAGGGAGTCGGCTGTCTTAATCCCAGTCTGAGACTCCAGATGACCACTCCTGTTCCTCATTATCAGGTGGCAGGTCTCTTATAATTAGATCAGCTTCACTACCTTCTGCCACCACCAGAGCGAGCCCGAAAAGAGAACTCACAACTCCTCTGTCAGCACAACCAGCTCCCTCACCAGAAACCAGAGGCAGACCAGAAAATGAGTTCACAACAAACCCCCCCGATTTATCACCCCCTTAGATACGCAAACATAATGAAATAAAGAAAATATTTTTTTTGTCATTTTTCCATTAGGGTTAGGGCTAGGGTTATGGCTAGTGTTAGGGCTAGGGTTAGGGTTAGGAATTTGACCCTAAAAATTAACTTTTATTCCAATATTAAAAACCTGGATAGTACCAATATAGGGAGCAGGGTACATAATATTTTGAACATACAAAATGTGCAATATATCAGGGCACTACACTCGCCCTAATAGGCCCTAGTGCGTCCCTTCCTTGCCGCGGAGGTTGGCACCCTAATATATGCGATATGGCGCCCCCGCTCAACGTCGGTGACCCTAATAGCACCCTGTACAACCCTAGTCAACGAAGAGGATACACAAAAAAACACAAACACACACAAATCCCGAAAAAATGACCCCTAGTGGAGAGACCATATACTGTCTCTAGGAATACACCTGATCTTAACACAGAGTGGAAGGTATATTTCCACCCTAATATCTCGTAGTAAAAAATGCTTATGGTTGCAGCTCAATTAGAACCTTATCTCGTAGGAAAAAATGCCAAATGCTGCATAGATGACAGACTGTAGCTTTCTAAAAAAGCGTTTACACATAGCAATAATGCATAGATTAAATCCAACAGGAGTTCATCAGGAAAACATATTTGCTGATCTAGCGTGTCCAAGGGACATAATAGTCCTCAAAAATCACAATAGACACAATAATCTCTTTTATAAACAAGAATGGCAAAAAGCGCCATTAAATTCATTCATGGGATGACCCAATTACCCAATAAACAAATTGCCATCCATCAGTCTGTCAGCATAAAAAAATAGAAAATACTTATCAGCCATCAGATGATAACGAGCCCAGCCCGACGCGTTTCCCCCTCTTAGATGTTGAGGGTTCATCAGGGGCAAAAGAGCGCAAGGGGTCTCATCACCCCAGCCGAATGATCAATGCAGTGTGCGGCGTGTTTTCTGTCTCCCGCCGGCTCATATTTACCGCGTTCAGACTACGACGTCACTTCCGGTATGACGCCGTGCTTGTGATCATTGTGGGACGCGCCCCCATGTCATGTGGCCAAAATCATCACTTCCGGTAGCGCATCCTAATTACGCGCATCACTAGAGATCAGTACACTGAAGTATAGTCCCACCGCCACATCATGTGACCCTAAACGTCACTTCCGGTGACATACCCCGATCACGTGTCCCTCTCGGCGCATATCACATCATCTCCCCACGTGACCGCCAATCCCTCCAGAACCACAATGGGGAGGAAACCACAGTAGGTCGCAGCCTGTGTAATTAACAAAGGAAATGAATTATAGCAGAGGAGGCACATAGCCCGAAGGCAGCATTTATCCAGGGGTAGACAAACTAAATATTCGCACATAATAAGACAGTGTTATTATTAACCCCTCCAGGAGACAGCTCTATGTATCCCAGCTAATCAGATGGTCCAAACATAGAATGATAAATATCCAAGAAAAATTTCTTTGCTTAAAAAGCATGAAAAAATAGCATGGTGGATCCGTCAGGTCCACTAACTACAAGAAACTAGTAAAATTCAAATTTTCATTAAGGCCTTTAGGGCTTTGTGATTCTAGCCAAAAAATCCAACGTGTTTCCCGTTGAAGGATCTTCTTATCCCAATCACCCTGCCTCACTGTGGGTTGAACCCTTTCAATAACACAAAATCCAATCTGTTTCTCATCACCGCCATGGACCAAATTAACATGACGTGCTAATGGGGTCTCTCTTTTATGTCTAATGTCTCCCAGATGTTCCCCAATCCGTATCCGCAGTTCCCGCTTCGTTTTGCCCACATAATCCAACGGACAAGAACATGTGCACAGATAAACAACTCCTGCAGTTTTGCAATTAGCAAATGAGTTCATTTTATACGTTCTTTTCGTGTGGGCACTACTAAACGTTTTTGATGGTACCACATGCTTGCAAAAACTGCAGTGTCCACATCTAAACGTCCCAACCTGCCTGTTTTGTAGCCAAGTCTCCTCCTTCTTATGTGGTTCCAGATGGCTCTTAACCACTAGATCTCTTATAGATTTTCCCTTCCTATAGGTCACTGAGGGTTTGGGAGAGATTATCCCCCTAATATCTTGGTCAGTCCTGAGTATATCCCAGTGTTTCCTCAAAATCCCCATTACTCTCTTTGACTGATCGTCAAAGGTACCTATTAATCTAGTCAGATTTTCCTTATCTTTCTTCTCTCTGGGATTTAGTAGTGAAGATCTCCTAGTCTGTCTGGCCAATTTCAAGGCAGGTTGAATGACATTGGTGGGATAGCCCCTATCCTTAAACCTATCACACAGGTCCCTAGACTGGGCCTGAAAGTCACCCCACTCGGAGCAGTTTCTCCTAAGTCTGAGAAACTGCCCCCTGGGGATACCACGTCTAAGGGGGAGAGGATGATGACTCTCCCATCTAAGAAGACTGTTTGTAGAAGTGGGTTTCCGGTACAGAGATGTTGTCAATGACCCATCTTTTGCAATTGATATCGTGGTGTCCAAGAAAGTAATACTTTCTCCACCAATCTCATATGTGAAAAACAGGCCCATCTCGTTAGTATTCAGATGATCCACAAAAGATTTAAACGATTCTCCATTACCCGTCCACAGGACGAGGATGTCGTCAATATAACGTCCCCAAAATAAAATATTCGGGGACCAGACGACATCCTCGTCACTGAAGACCACAGTGTCCTCCCACCAGCCCAGGAGCAACTTTGCATACGTGGGGGCACAAGGGCTCCCCATCGCAGTGCCCCTGAGCTGGTGGTAGTACCTGCCATCAAACAAAAAATAATTATGGCAAAGTACAAACTCCAACAACTGCAACAAAAACTTATTGTGTGCACCCAAATGTACCCCCCTACCTCTCAGGAAATAGTTGACCGCCTTCAGGCCCTCCACATGCCTGATACTGCTGTACAATGCCTCAACATCAATAGATGCAAGAATGGTACCCGGGTCAACTACAATCCCCTCTATTTTGTTGAGAAGATCCATAGTATCCCTGAGATAGGAAGGCAGGGTCACCACAAATGGTCTCAACATTTTGTCGAGATAGACACTGGAGTTCTGACACAGGGCATCAATCCCGGAGACAATCGGTCTCCCTTTAATCGGGTCCATGCCCTTATGGATTTTTGGTAGTGCATAAAATGTTGCGATTACCGGCCATTTTGGTAACAGAAAATCGAGTTCCTTCTTAGAAATCAGCTTGGTTTCTAGAGCCATTTTCAAGATTTTTGACAATCCAAAACTAAAATCTTTAGTTGGATCCATTCTCAAGATCTCATAGGTTGATTCATCAGATAGGATGGCTAAACACATCTCAATATATTTGTCCCTATTCAAGATAACCGTGTTGCCACCCTTATCTGAGGGTTTAAGTACAATCTGCTTATTATTCATCAGTCCCTCCAATGCTTTTCTCTCATGATACGTGAGATTGGGTAGGGTCTGTTCTACTTTGGGATTTATATTCCGTATCTCATCAGATACTAACTGTAAAAAAATATCAATACAGCCAGTCTCTCCTATTGGAGGTGTTTTTTTACTTTTTAATTTCAAATCTGAAAATGGTCCAGTTCCCACTCCCCGCTGTCCCTCCTCCGCCATCTCTGTTAAAAGGAGCACATCAGGGAGTTCGTCCAACGTTATACCAAGTTGCTGACATTTAGCCTTATCACTCAAGAGAAAAAATTTTTTCCATTTCAATTTACGTGTGAATAAATTTATATCCTTTATCCATTCAAAGGGATCAAATTTGGTGGTTGGTACAAAAGAGAGTCCTCTCCTCAATACAACAATCTCCTCATTGGAGAGAGAATATGACGACAGATTGATTATCTGATTCTTATATTCCTCCCCCAACCTCACCTTGTTTGATTGGTACGTTCCCTCAATCTGTAGGGGACCAAACCTTTGGTCTCTAAAAAAGAGGAGGAGGAGGAAGACGACAATACTCCCCCAGCTGTGGTGGAGGGCTGATTTAGATTCCCTACAGTAGTATTCATTGATGCTCTCCCCGATGCTCTTGTATAGTACCTGTCTGTTCCTTGCCATCTCTTATAGCCACCTCTACGGCTATGTCCCCTGTATCTAAAATGGGTTTTCCTACTATTATACCCTGAATTACCCTCAGTATCAGATGATTCAACCTCCGAGGATGATCTATCTGTAGGACAATAATTATTATCTGTGAGAGCTGGGTATGCTCTTTTTTCCTTGAATTCAGCTATGTCTCTTAGGAACCTTTTATGTTTCCTCTCTTTCATATACAGTTGATATTTCTCAACCGCAGTTTTGAGATTCTCCTCCTTGGTAGTAAAATCAGTTACTGTCTTAAATTTTAATACAGCCTCTGTCAGTTCCTTCACTTTCTGAGACGTTTTTTCAAGGGTAATTTTTTCTTCATCTAACAAAACCTGCATCAGACGTAAGGATGAAGATGTTAGTTCTTCCTCCCACTTAGTTAGCAATGACGGGGTTCTACATCGAGGAGCAGGCATCAAATGTATCCGTAACCCACATGGGACAATTTTTTGTTTGATATAGTTCTCTAATGACTGTACCTCCCACCACGATTTGATATTATCCTTAAACGCCTCAAGTAAATCAGAAAACAGTGCCCTAAGGGATAGACCCGTAGTAGACAGGGAATCAGTTTCAATGTCAGAAAATACCTCTTTTGCATCATTCAGCCATTTTCTTGTGTCAAATGAACCCGACAGAAATCCAGCCATGCTAGTCCAGAAAAAAACCTCAAACGATTATTGGATCAAATATTCTGAAAAAACCACGAGAGCAAAAAGAATTTGACCCTAAAAATTAACTTTTATTCCAATATTAAAAACCTGGATAGTACCAATATAGGGAGCAGGGTACATAATATTTTGAACATACAAAATGTGCAATATATCAGGGCACTACACTCGCCCTAATAGGCCCTAGTGCGTCCCTTCCTTGCCGCGGAGGTTGGCACCCTAATATATGCGATATGGCGCCCCCGCTCAACGTCGGTGACCCTAATAGCACCCTGTACAACCCTAGTCAACGAAGAGGATACACAAAAAAACACAAACACACACAAATCCCGAAAAAATGACCCCTAGTGGAGAGACCATATACTGTCTCTAGGAATACACCTGATCTTAACACAGAGTGGAAGGTATATATCCACCCTAATATCTCGTAGTAAAAAATGCTTATGGTTGCAGCTCAATTAGAACCTTATCTCGTAGGAAAAAATGCCAAATGCTGCATAGATGACAGACTGTAGCTTTCTAAAAAAGCGTTTACACATAGCAATAATGCATAGATTAAATCCAACAGGAGTTCATCAGGAAAACATATTTGCTGATCTAGCGTGTCCAAGGGACATAATAGTCCTCAAAAATCACAATAGACACAATAATCTCTTTTATAAACAAGTATGGCAAAAAGCGCCATTAAATTCATTCATGGGATGACCCAATTACCCTATAAACAAATTGCCATCCATCAGTCTGTCAGCATAAAAAAATCAGAAAATACTTATCAGCCATCAGATGATAACGAGCCCAGCCCGACGCGTTTCCCCCCTCTTAGATGTTGAGGGTTCATCAGGGGCAAAAGAGCGCAAGGGGTCTCATCACCCCAGCCGAATGATCAATGCAGTGTGCGGCGTGTTTTCTGTCTCCCGCCGGCTCATATTTACCGCGTTCAGACTACGACGTCACTTCCGGTATGACGCCGTGCTTGTGATCATTGTGGGACGCGCCCCCATGTCATGTGGCCAAAATCATCACTTCCGGTAGCGCATCCTAATTACGCGCATCACTAGAGATCAGTACACTGAAGTATAGTCCCACCGCCACATCATGTGACCCTAAACGTCACTTCCGGTGACATACCCCGATCACGTGTCCCTCTCGGCGCATATCACATCATCTCCCCACGTGACCGCCAATCCCTCCAGAACCACAATGGGGAGGAAACCACAGTAGGTCGCAGCCTGTGTAATTAACAAAGGAAATGAATTATAGCAGAGGAGGCACATAGCCCGAAGGCAGCATTTATCCAGGGGTAGACAAACTAAATATTCGCACATAATAAGACAGTGTTATTATTAACCCCTCCAGGAGACAGCTCTATGTATCCCAGCTAATCAGATGGTCCAAACATAGAATGATAAATATCCAAGAAAAATTTCTTTGCTTAAAAAGCATGAAAAAATAGCATGGTGGATCCGTCAGGTCCACTAACTACAAGAAACTAGTAAAATTCAAATTTTCATTAAGGCCTTTAGGGCTTTGTGATTCTAGCCAAAAAATCCAACGTGTTTCCCGTTGAAGGATCTTCTTATCCCAATCACCCTGCCTCACTGTGGGTTGAACCCTTTCAATAACACAAAATCCAATCTGTTTCTCATCACCGCCATGGACCAAATTAACATGACGTGCTAATGGGGTCTCTCTTTTATGTCTAATGTCTCCCAGATGTTCCCCAATCCGTATCCGCAGTTCCCGCTTCGTTTTGCCCACATAATCCAACGGACAAGAACATGTGCACAGATAAACAACTCCTGCAGTTTTGCAATTAGCAAATGAGTTCATTTTATACGTTCTTTTCGTGTGGGCACTACTAAACGTTTTTGATGGTACCACATGCTTGCAAAAACTGCAGTGTCCACATCTAAACGTCCCAACCTGCCTGTTTTGTAGCCAAGTCTCCTCCTTCTTATGTGGTTCCAGATGGCTCTTAACCACTAGATCTCTTATAGATTTTCCCTTCCTATAGGTCACTGAGGGTTTGGGAGAGATTATCCCCCTAATATCTTGGTCAGTCCTGAGTATATCCCAGTGTTTCCTCAAAATCCCCATTACTCTCTTTGACTGATCGTCAAAGGTACCTATTAATCTAGTCAGATTTTCCTTATCTTTCTTCTCTCTGGGATTTAGTAGTGAAGATCTCCTAGTCTGTCTGGCCAATTTCAAGGCAGGTTGAATGACATTGGTGGGATAGCCCCTATCCTTAAACCTATCACACAGGTCCCTAGACTGGGCCTGAAAGTCACCCCACTCGGAGCAGTTTCTCCTAAGTCTGAGAAACTGCCCCCTGGGGATACCACGTCTAAGGGGGAGAGGATGATGACTCTCCCATCTAAGAAGACTGTTTGTAGAAGTGGGTTTCCGGTACAGAGATGTTGTCAATGACCCATCTTTTGCAATTGATATCGTGGTGTCCAAGAAAGTAATACTTTCTCCACCAATCTCATATGTGAAAAACAGGCCCATCTCGTTAGTATTCAGATGATCCACAAAAGATTTAAACGATTCTCCATTACCCGTCCACAGGACAAGGATGTCGTATCGTGAGAGAAAAGCATTGGAGGGACTGATGAATAATAAGCAGATTGTACTTAAACCCTCAGATAAGGGTGGCAACACGGTTATCTTGAATAGGGACAAATATATTGAGATGTGTTTAGCCATCCTATCTGATGAATCAACCTATGAGATCTTGAGAATGGATCCAACTAAAGATTTTAGTTTGGGATTGTCAAAAATCTTGAAAATGGCTCTAGAAACCAAGCTGATTTCTAAGAAGGAACTCGATTTTCTGTTACCAAAATGGCCGGTAATCGCAACATTTTATGCACTACCAAAAATCCATAAGGGCATGGACCCGATTAAAGGGAGACCGATTGTCTCCGGGATTGATGCCCTGTGTCAGAACTCCAGTGTCTATCTCGACAAAATGTTGAGACCATTTGTGGTGACCCTGCCTTTCTATCTCAGGGATACTATGGATCTTCTCAACAAAATAGAGGGGATTGTAGTTGACCCGGGTACCATTCTTGCATCTATTGATGTTGAGGCATTGTACAGCAGTATCAGGCATGTGGAGGGCCTGAAGGCGGTCAACTATTTCCTGAGAGGTAGGGGGGTACATTTGGGTGCACACAATAAGTTTTTGTTGCAGTTGTTGGAGTTTGTACTTTGCCATAATTATTTTTTGTTTGATGGCAGGTACTACCACCAGCTCAGGGGCACTGCGATGGGGAGCCCTTGTGCCCCCACGTATGCAAAGTTGCTCCTGGGCTGGTGGGAGGACACTGTGGTCTTCAGTGACGAGGATGTCGTCTGGTCCCCGAATATTTTATTTTGGGGACGTTATATTGACGACATCCTCGTCCTGTGGACGGGTAATGGAGAATCGTTTAAATCTTTTGTGGATCATCTGAATACTAATGAGATGGGCCTGTTTTTCACATATGAGATTGGTGGAGAAAGTATTACTTTCTTGGACACCACGATATCAATTGCAAAAGATGGGTCATTGACAACATCTCTGTACCGGAAACCCACTTCTACAAACAGTCTTCTTAGATGGGAGAGTCATCATCCTCTCCCCCTTAGACGTGGTATCCCCAGGGGGCAGTTTCTCAGACTTAGGAGAAACTGCTCCGAGTGGGGTGACTTTCAGGCCCAGTCTAGGGACCTGTGTGATAGGTTTAAGGATAGGGGCTATCCCACCAATGTCATTCAACCTGCCTTGAAATTGGCCAGACAGACTAGGAGATCTTCACTACTAAATCCCAGAGAGAAGAAAGATAAGGAAAATCTGACTAGATTAATAGGTACCTTTGACGATCAGTCAAAGAGAGTAATGGGGATTTTGAGGAAACACTGGGATATACTCAGGACTGACCAAGATATTAGGGGGATAATCTCTCCCAAACCCTCAGTGACCTATAGGAAGGGAAAATCTATAAGAGATCTAGTGGTTAAGAGCCATCTGGAACCACATAAGAAGGAGGAGACTTGGCTACAAAACAGGCAGGTTGGGACGTTTAGATGTGGACACTGCAGTTTTTGCAAGCATGTGGTACCATCAAAAACGTTTAGTAGTGCCCACACGAAAAGAACGTATAAAATGAACTCATTTGCTAATTGCAAAACTGCAGGAGTTGTTTATCTGTGCACATGTTCTTGTCCGTTGGATTATGTGGGCAAAACGAAGCGGGAACTGCGGATACGGATTGGGGAACATCTGGGAGACATTAGACATAAAAGAGAGACCCCATTAGCACGTCATGTTAATTTGGTCCATGGCGGTGATGAGAAACAGATTGGATTTTGTGTTATTGAAAGGGTTCAACCCACAGTGAGGCAGGGTGATTGGGATAAGAAGATCCTTCAACGGGAAACACGTTGGATTTTTTGGCTAGAATCACAAAGCCCTAAAGGCCTTAATGAAAATTTGAATTTTACTAGTTTCTTGTAGTTAGTGGACCTGACGGATCCACCATGCTATTTTTTCATGCTTTTTAAGCAAAGAAATTTTTCTTGGATATTTATCATTCTATGTTTGGACCATCTGATTAGCTGGGATACATAGAGCTGTCTCCTGGAGGGGTTAATAATAACACTGTCTTATTATGTGCGAATATTTAGTTTGTCTACCCCTGGATAAATGCTGCCTTCGGGCTATGTGCCTCCTCTGCTATAATTCATTTCCTTTGTTAATTACACAGGCTGCGACCTACTGTGGTTTCCTCCCCATTGTGGTTCTGGAGGGATTGGCGGTCACGTGGGGAGATGATGTGATATGCGCCGAGAGGGACACGTGATCGGGGTATGTCACCGGAAGTGACGTTTAGGGTCACATGATGTGGCGGTGGGACTATACTTCAGTGTACTGATCTCTAGTGATGCGCGTAATTAGGATGCGCTACCGGAAGTGATGATTTTGGCCACATGACATGGGGGCGCGTCCCACAATGATCACAAGCACGGCGTCATACCGGAAGTGACGTCGTAGTCTGAACGCGGTAAATATGAGCCGGCGGGAGACAGAAAACACGCCGCACACTGCATTGATCATTCGGCTGGGGTGATGAGACCCCTTGCGCTCTTTTGCCCCTGATGAACCCTCAACATCTAAGAGGGGGGAAACGCGTCGGGCTGGGCTCGTTATCATCTGATGGCTGATAAGTATTTTCTGATTTTTTTATGCTGACAGACTGATGGATGGCAATTTGTTTATAGGGTAATTGGGTCATCCCATGAATGAATTTAATGGCGCTTTTTGCCATACTTGTTTATAAAAGAGATTATTGTGTCTATTGTGATTTTTGAGGACTATTATGTCCCTTGGACACGCTAGATCAGCAAATATGTTTTCCTGATGAACTCCTGTTGGATTTAATCTATGCATTATTGCTATGTGTAAACGCTTTTTTAGAAAGCTACAGTCTGTCATCTATGCAGCATTTGGCATTTTTTCCTACGAGATAAGGTTCTAATTGAGCTGCAACCATAAGCATTTTTTACTACGAGATATTAGGGTGGATATATACCTTCCACTCTGTGTTAAGATCAGGTGTATTCCTAGAGACAGTATATGGTCTCTCCACTGGGGTCATTTTTTCGGGATTTGTGTGTGTTTGTGTTTTTTTGTGTATCCTCTTCGTTGACTAGGGTTGTACAGGGTGCTATTAGGGTCACCGACGTTGAGCGGGGGCGCCATATCGCATATATTAGGGTGCCAACCTCCGCGGCAAGGAAGGGACGCACTAGGGCCTATTAGGGCGAGTGTAGTGCCCTGATATATTGCACATTTTGTATGTTCAAAATATTATGTACCCTGCTCCCTATATTGGTACTATCCAGGTTTTTAATATTGGAATAAAAGTTAATTTTTAGGGTCAAATTCTTTTTGCTCTCGTGGTTTTTTCAGAATATTTGATCCAATAATCGTTTGAGGTTTTTTTCTAGGGTTAGGGTTAGGGCAAGGGTTAGAGCTATGGTTAGAGTTAGGGTTAGGGTTAGAATTAGGGATAGAATTAGGGTTAGGGTTGGAATTAGAGTTAGGGCTATGGTTAGGGTTAGGGCTAGGGTTAGGGCTAAGGTTAGAATTAAGGTTAGGGTTAGAATTAGGGTTAGGGTGAATTAGGATTAGGGTTACAATTAGGGATTAGGGTTGGGATTATGGTTAGCGTTGGGATTAGGGTTAGGGGTGTATTGGGGTTAGGGTTGGAGCAAGAATTGAGGGGTTTCCACTATTTACCAACTTTGGGGGTCTAATTTCTCCTGTTACCTTTAGGAAAATAAAAAAATTGGGGGCTAAAAATCACTTTTGTGGAAAAAAAAGACTTTATATTTTCACAGCTCTGCGTTATAATCTTCTGTGAAGCACTTGGGGGTTCAAAGTGCTCACCACACATCTAGATAAGCTCCTTGGGAGGCTAGTTTCCAAAATGGGGTCACTTGTGGGGGTTTATACTTTTTAGGCACATCAGGGGCTCTGCAAACACAACATGACGCCCGCAGACCATTCCATCAAAGTCTGCATTCCAAAATGGCGCTCCTTCTCTTCCGAGCTCTCTCATGCGCCCAAACAGTGGTTCCCCCCACATATGGGGTATCAGCGTACTCAGGACAAATTGCACAACTTTTCTGGTCCAATTTCTCCTGTTATCCTTAGGAAAATAAAAAATAGCAGGCTAAAAAAATCATTGTTGAGGAAAACATGTGATTTTTTATTTTCACTGCTCTGCGTTATAAACTTCTGTGAAGCACTTGAGGGTTCAAAGTGCTCGCCACACATCTAGATAAGTTCCTTTAGGGGTCTAGTTTCCAAAATGGTGTCACTTGTGTTTTTTTTTCACTGTTTAGGCACATCAGGGGCTCTCCAAAAGCGACATGGCGTCCAATCTCAATTCCAGCCAATTCTGCATTGAAAAAGTCAAACGGTACTCCTTCATTTCTGAGATCTGCCGTGCGCTTAAACAGTGGTTTACCCCCACATATGGGGTATCAGCGTACTCAGGACAAATCGCACAACTGTGCAGTTATGATTTCTCCTGTTACCCTTGTAAAAATAAAAATTTGGGGGCAAAAAGATCATTTTTGTGGAAAAAAATGATTTTTCATTTTCACGGCTCTACGTTATAAACTTCTGTGAAGCACTTGACGGCTCAAAGTGCTCACCACACATCTAGATAAGTTCCTTAAGGGGTCTAGTTTCCAAAATGGGGTCACTTGTTGGGGGTTTCCACTGTGTAGGAACATCAGGGGCTCTCTGAACGCAACATGGCATCCGATCTCAATTCCAGCCAATTCTGTGTTGAAAAAGGCGCTCCTTCCTTTGCGAGCTCTGCCGTGCGCTGAAAAAGTGGTTGACCCCCACATATGGGGTATCGGCGTATTCAGGAGAAATTGCACAACAAATTTTGTGGAATATTTTCTCTTTTAACACTTGTGAAAATAAAGAAAATTGGTTCTGAAGTAAATTTTTTGCAAAAAAAGTTAAATGTTAATTTTTCCTCCAACATTGCTTTAGTTTCTGTGAAGCACATAAAGGGTTAATAAACTTCATGAATATGGTTTTGAGCACCTTGAGGGGGTCTAGTTTTTAGAATGATGTCACTTTTAGGTATTTTCTGTCATGTACACCCCTCACAATGACTTTAAATATGTTGTGATCCCTTAAAAAAATGGTTTTGTAAATTTTGTTGTAAAAATGAGAAATCGCTGGTCAACTTTTAACCCTTATAACTTCCTAAGAAAAAAAAATTTGTTTCCAAAATTGTGCTCATGTGAAGTAGACATGTGGGAAATGTTATTTATTATGAAATTTGTGTGACACATCTCTCTGATTTAAAGGCATAAAAATTTAAAGTTTTAAAATTGCAAAATTTGCAAACTTTTCACCATATTTCCATTTTTTTTATAAATAAACACAAGACATATCGAATAAATTTTGCCACTAACATGAAGTACAATATGTCATGAAAAAACAGCCTTAGAATCTGTGGGATCTGTGATAGCGTTCCAGAGTTATCACCTCATAAAGTGACAGTGGTCAGAATTGTAAAAATTGGCCTGGCCATTAAGCTACAAACTGGCTCTGTCACTAAGGAGTTAACTATCTGGTTTAAGACAACCAGGTGAGATATATCACCCAAGGCCATTCACATTCGCTATATATGAAGAAAATCATAGATACATTTTGGCCAATTTGGTATATGGACCCTGTCATCAAACATGATATATTCACCACTGTTAGTATCACCACCAGACCTGGACAAAATATAAACAATATATACCGTATATATCTAGTCACTACCAGTCAATACAAAGGAGTCTTAAGGTACCGTCACAGTTAGTTACCTTAAGGTACCGTCAGTTTTAAATACATTAGATAGGGACTGCTTCAATAGGGGTTACCTTGACGAGGTGGAGCAGCTTGGTATACATTCTTTTGCAAAAAAAAAGTATTGACTAAATACCCTGTATTTGTTGTCATCTTTTTATCAGCACTTGCTGACTACTATCATTTGTCTTACTGCAAGGTATTTCTGCACATTTGTCACTCTGTGCTTTCTGTTTGCGTATATATTTAGTCACTACCAGTCAACACAAAGGAGTCTTAAGGTACTGTCACACATAGCGACTCACCAGCGATCCCGACAACGATATCAATGTGTCAGGATCGCTGGTGAGTTGCTACATGATCGCTGGTGAGCTGTCAAACAGACAGCTTCACCAGCGATCAGCACCAGTGACGCCGAGCGCGCGGCGTTGCTGTGTACTTTAGTTACCAGCGCACTGACGCAGGTAGCTAGTAACTAAAATACACATCGGGTATCTAAGGGACGTGCGTCACTTAGAAACCCAATGTATACCTTAGTTAACAGCTCCCTGCATCAGCACGCTGGTAACTAAGGTATACATCGGGTATCTAAGGGACGCACGTCCCTTAGATACCCGATGTGTACATTAGTTACCAGCTGATCGCTGGTCTCCCGCCTGTCACACGCAGCGATGCGTGCTGACCAGCGGGACACCAGCGATCAAAGAAATGTCCAGGGCTTTCCAAGAACGATCAGCGATACTGGCAGGGGGGCCGGTCACTGATCGATGTCACACACAGCGATCTCGCTGGTGAGATTGCTGTTGTGTCACAAAACTTGTGACTCAGCAGCGATCTCGCTAGCGAGATCGCTGTGTGACGGGGCCCTTACTCCTTCAAACTCCAAAACGAATTGTGCGCCAAGTGGCATCTGTGTCACTTGCCCTAACATTGAAGCAACAAGCTTTTCTAACATTGCTGGAACAAGGACTTATACCATTACACACAGTATCACTTGTGGTTGTTTATTACACTATGTGTCCATGTCTAAAAGTGTACAAGGGACTCACAACACAAGAACTAAATGTGAGGATACACAAACATGTTAATCATATCTCAGAGGCCAAACACTAAACTCAGACTGAGTCCCTCGTACCTAGATTAAAGCGCTTTTAAGATTCACCATCACAATGAAACACACTTTTTAAGTTAGAGGCATAGATTACTTACAGGTACTCATGGAATTCATGGAGGAAATATTGTAAAATGACTTTCCCAATGTGAATGCAAATGGATCTGGACTTTAGACACAGTATATCCAATGGGCATTAATGAAGTATGCAGCATTGCACTATTTGTATAATTTCAGTCTTTGCTAAATATATTACTAAATTGTAATATTACTTTTATGACCAGTTTTAATTGATAGGTCTCTTGTTTGCCTTGCTCATGGAGATTTGCACATATTGTTTGGTTTTATGTTTTAACATTTTTTCTTTGTTTTTCAGTCCATGTTAACATCCTTGGGTCTTTCGAGTGGACTAAAACATATGTGCCAACCTACTTTGTTCATTATTCATTGCCCTGTCTCTATATGGAAAAGTTTCTCTTTTCTTTATATACACTTGCATTTTATATACCATCTTGCACAGAAATGTATATTTATCCTCAAATTAGTCACTTTTGATATAACTTGGTTCCTTTTTGTACCGAGCTTTTGTACTTTATATTTAACGTACACTATTATTCTTATTTATGTATATGGTAATTCATCACCTTATTCGCATATTTATATCACTTTTATTCTCACATACAATTACACATTAATACATTTTATATCATGCACATCTTGAACTTTTTATCATTACATACTTTATCATTCGATTACTGTACATCTTTGCATTTAATTTGCTATATATCACATGTGCATAATGTACATAATCTATACATATTTTGTATATATATAAATTGCTGACTTTCATTGGATTTACAATATCTATATTATATATATATAAAATTTTGCACTGCATGACATATTATAACTTAATTGTACTTATTTTGATTATCTAATTCATCATATTTTGTTAAATTATTTATATATATATATATATGTATATCTTGTATGCTCATCATACATGTCCAAATATGTGTCATATATATGGTTCTTCTGGCACAGGACCGTATTGTACCCCCAAAACTTTGATATTTAGCACATGCGCCCTTTTGGCCAGCAGGTCATGTTCTTCACCGCATCTCAGTTCAAGCCCAGACTGGATCACATGTCTGACTCCTGATCAAGCGCCACCTCACCACCTCACGTGTCTGGGAGTTTGCTCGCATCATCCAGCCCAACCCTTCATATAAGCCTAGGATTAGGCTACATGCACCGCACGCAATCCAGATACACTTTAAATGTGGCAGAGTATTATTGATGTGCCTCCTGTTGATCTGACACCACAACCCCTGACAAAGGCTATGCATCAAAACAGATATTGGGACCTCATGCCATTCCAATAGGAGAAGATGAATTCAGGTATTTATATTCACTGTCTTAAAGTTACCCTGCTTTAACTAGGAAACAACATATGATAACTAGATGTGTATTTCCTGAAGGAAGTATAGATAGTGCTTTGAAATGGTGCCCGGGCTGCCCCTTTAAGAGAGACTTGCCTGCTGCCCCTGCAAGACTTTCAACTCAGGATCCGTTTTAACTGTCGGTGCCTCTCAGGGGCTACTTTGGCCTCAGGGTCTGATTTGGTGGGTGGGGCCCCTCAGGATCCGATTCGGTGGCCTGGGCTCCTCAGGGCTTGAATTGGTGTCCGGGATCCCTCAAGGTCCGATTTTGTGGGTGTGGCCCCTCAGGGTCTGATTTTGTGGGTGGGACCCCTCAGGGTCCAATTTTGTGGGTGGGGCCTCTCAGCGTCTGATTTTGTGGCCAGGGTCCCTCAGGGTCCGATTTTGTGGGTGGGACCCTTCAGGGTCCAATTTTGTGGGCGGGGCCACTCTTGGTCTGATTTGGTGGGTGGGGCCAATCAGGGTCTGATTTGGTGAGCGGGGCCCCTCAGGGTCTGATTTGGTGGGTGGGGCCACTCTGGGTCTGATTTTGTGGGCGGGGCCACTCTGGGCCCGATTTGGTGGGCGGGGTCACTCTGGGTCTGATTTTGTGGGCGGGGCCACTCTGGGTCCAATTTTGTGGGCGCGGCCACTCTGGGTCTAATTTGGCGGGCGGGGCCCCTCAGGGTCAAATTTGGTGGGCGGGGCCCCTCAGGGTCCAATTTGGTGGGCGGGGCCACTCTGGGTTCGATTTGGAGGCCAGGGTCGATCAGCCTCCGATTTGTAGGCCAGGGTCGATCAGCCTCCGATTTGGAGCCTGGGGTCACTCAGCTTTCGATTTGGCGCGCCGGCCCTATAAGACTCATTTCGGTCCGCCGGCACTTTAAGAATCACTTTGGCGTGTCTGCCCATTAAGAGCCAGTTTGTCTCACTGGGCTTCTAAATCCACTTTGGCGCACATTCTCTCTCAGGGGCATGCGTCATGTGATGAAGCTAGATTTGCATTTGTGCTGTGGGTTTCGCTTTAAGAGCTGATATTATCTGCCAGAAACTCTGTCCTGGAGAGGTCATGTATAGTTCGTAGGCATTGGCATAGTAACTGGGTGTGCCTGCGCATATCAATGAGCTTAACTGTCATTTGAATCGCCTCAGGGCATGTTTTCTCTGTGGCAACATTTTCCCATTGAAATGCATTGTGGAAAATATTTTTTCAAATGCAAATTGTGCAAAAACTACAAATCGATCAACACGAAAATTACTTAGCACACCACTCGTGGACGCTGGTTTCAAAACGACACCTCAACAGAGTCTGTGCGTGTAGCGGTTCGGGCCGCATTAATTGTGGAAAATCAACTGAATAATGATAAGAAGAAGAAGAAACAGAAAAAGAAAAAGAACTAGATGTGTATTTCCTGAAGGAAGTACAGATACTGCTTTGAAATGGTGCCCAGGATGCCCCTTTAAGAGAGATTTGCCTGCTGCCCCTGCAAGACTTTCAACTCAGGATCCGTTTTAACTGTGGGTGCCTCTCTGGGGCTACTTTGGCCTCAGGGTCTGATTTGGTGGGTGGGGCCCCTCAGGATCCGATTCGGTGACCTGGGCTCCTCAGGGCTTGAATTGGTGGCCGGGATCACTCAGGGTCTGATTTTGTGGTTGTGGCCCCTCAGGGTCCGATTTTGTGGGTGGGGCCCCTCAGGGTCTGATTTTGTAGGTGGGGCCCCTCAGGGTCTGATTTTGTGGGTGGGCCCCTCAGTGTCCGATTTTGTGGCCAAGGCCCCTCAGGGTCTGATTTTGTGGGTGGGGCCCCTCAGGGTCTGATTTTGTGGGTGGGGCCCCTCAGGGTGCAATATTGTGGCCGGGGCCCCTCAGGGTCCGATTTTGTGGTTGGGGCCCCTCAGGGTCCGATTTTGTGGGTGGGGCCCCTCAGGGTCTGATTTGGTGGGCGGGGCCCCTCAGGGTCCGATTTGGTGGGCGGGGCCACTCTGGGTCCAATTTGGTGGACGGGGACCCCCAGGGTCTGATTTGGTGGGCGGGGCCCCTCAGGGTCCGATTTGGTGGGCGGGGCCCCTCAGGGTCTGATTTGGTGGGTGGTGCCACTCTGGGTCTAATTTGGTGGGTGGGGCCCCTCAGGGTCCGATTTGGTGGGCGGGACCACTCTGGGTCCGATTTGGTGGGCGGGGTCACTCTGGGTCCGATTTGGTGAGTGGGGCCACTCTGGGTCCGATTTGGAGGCCAGGGTGGCTCAGCCTCCGATTTGTAGGCCAGGGTCGATCAGCCTCCGATTTGGAGGCCGGGGTGGCTCAGCCTCCGATTTGGAGCCTGGGGACCCTCAGCTTTCGATTTGGCGCGCCGGCCCTATAAGACTCATTTTGGTGCGCCCCTTTAAGAATCATTTTGGCGTGTCGGCCCTTTAAGAGCCAGTTTGGCTCACTGGGCTTCTAAATCCACTTTGGCGCACATTCTCTCTCAGGGGCATGCGTCATGTGATGAAGCTAGATTTGCATTTGTGCTGTGGGTTTCGCTTTAAGAGCTGATATTATCTGGCAGAAACTGTGTCCTAGGGGGTTCATGTAAAGTTCGTAGGCGTTGGCATAGTAACTGGGTGTGCCTGCGCATATCAATGAGCTTAACTGCCATTTGAATCGCCTCAGGGCATGTTTTCCCTATGGCAACATTTTCGCATTGAAATAAATTGAGGAAAATGTTTTTCAAACGCAAATTGCGCAAAAACTACGAATCCGATCGACACGAAAATTACTTAGCACACCACTCATGGACGCTGGCTTCGAAACGACACCTCAACGGACTCTGTGCGTGTAGCGGTTCGGGCCGCATTAATTGCGGAAAATCAACTGAATAATGATAAGAAGAAGAAGCAGAAGAAGAAGTTAGCAGCGTTCAGATTACAATATAGTGGGTTTTTTTTCAAACCACTATAAATATGGCTTTTTGGTTATTAATGCTTCCAGTTACTTTTCCGATGTTCCTAGTATACTTACAGCATCCAGCATCCTTACCTCATAAACCTCCTGATGCCAAGGCTCACTGAGCCTTTTTTAAATATTATTTTGGTATATGTTTTCCATTAAGATTTAGATTTCTTTACCTTCATTTTTGGCTATACATTCTTGTGAATAGGCTCTTAATATATCTGTTTTTTTTTTGTGAAATTTTCACCTTTTATGTCGAATTTTCCATATCTTCATAAATAAAGACAAATCATATCGACCAAAATTTACCACTTATTTAAAATACACTTTGTCACAACAAAGCAATCTCAGGATCACTTGGATATGTTGAACAGTTCCAGAATTATTACTTCATAAAGTGACACAGCTCAGAATTGCAAAATTGGACCGAGCAGGAAGGTGAAAACAAGCTTGGGTGTGAAGGAGTTAACGGGATCTTCTCACCAGTCCTATTAACTTAGGGTATGTTTCCATGTGGTGTAATTCATCCGGATTAGCTGCAGATTGAACGCTGCGTTCTGCTGCAGCATTTAGTCTGTAGCCTCCAGATGTTACAGCATAGTGGAGGGGATTTTATGAAATCCCGTCTCCACTATGCGTACAACAACGCGGGTGACACACCTGAAATTACAGACATGTGGAGCATCTTTTTAACAGCAGCATGTCTATTTCTCTTGAGTAGACACTCCGTCTACGCAAGATAAATTACACAGTCTATGGATATGATGCGGTGATACCTCTTGTGTTCACTGAACCCATGTGGTATCACCATGCGAAGAAAGAGGAACGGCGCTTTGGGTGAAGCCGGGTTTCCGCAGCATCCAAAGCTCCGGCAATCTTGAACGTGGAAACATACCCTTAGACTACCTGCATATCATGACTAATGATCTTTGCTCTGTGGTGAACTCACTGAGCTGAGTGTCCGTTAACTCAGTGACTTTTTCACACGATGCTGAGGTCACCATATTTCAGCCTAGCTGGGAACACAGACCCAGTGACCGACGGTAACCTCGATGAGATCACCGCTGCTCACTGATGCTGCACTCGCATCAGCTCATTCATCAGTCATTCTCAACCTTGGCTGTTGTAATTAATTATAATTACATGCACATCTAATTAGATATACTTTCAAGCCTTATTAATTTTTTACAGTTTTCTTTAACTCTTTAATATAATACATATATACAATGAACACCTCCTAGAGGTGTTAGAATTATTAGTAGCATGTAGCCTAATGTTTTCTTCTACACTGCTTAGAAAAAGGATATTGAAGATATTCAGGTACCAGGAACAGCATCGCAATGCGTGGACTCGCCGTCGGCTCTCCTGACACAAGCGTGACAGCATAATTTTTTGTGCAGCTCTCACACTCGAGGTAGGAGAGCCGCCGGCCGGTCTGAGCCCTGCAATGCAATCGTCGTCTGTTTGTGTCCATCCAACTGCACCCTAACAAGGATAACAGATTGTGTGGCCGCCTTCTCCCTTACTCTTAGGTCCGCTGTTACTTATTAAACAATTCAATATAGATTATAGTATTGAATTGTTTCAGTAAGTAAACATTTTCTTTAACAGTAGTAAGTACAGTAGCAATGTTCTTGTAATTGTGTTCTCCCTGGGTATTGTTTTATTCCACTATGTTTTTAAAATATTTCAACATGTGTGAAAACAGAGAAAACAACAATGTTGCATAATGCTCGTGTATTTCCTGCACTGCCGGTGGGTACCATGACCCGCTGCTCCCTTTGTGCAACATGACATGTCATTCACAGCGAATAAACTTGTTTTACCTTTTAAATACTGCTGACATATTGTGCAGGGTTGTAGAAAAAATGTAAACCCTGACATCTGCCACTGCTATGGTAAGGCATACAATCTTATTTCCTCCTTCACTGTCACAAAAATAAGTACACACACTAGGACCAATTTTGTAGGAAGCCAATTAACTTGTCAGAGAGTTTTGGTCAGTGAATAATTGGCTCACTTTCTTTTAGATTTTTTTTCCCAAGAACAATTACATTGTAACAAACAAGAAAAGACATGAAAGATCTATATTTAGCGTTAATGCTGTTTTAAAATGTCTGTGGTTTGCCGTAAAAAAAGAGATGAATGTTGATGTATTACCGTATACAGCTTGTTTTTTCTGTAAGCACGTTAGAGGCACTGGGGAGAAGAATCCTCAGTCAGATAGTGATGGAACTGACAGATGTGACATAATGAGAAAATCTACTTTTTTATGTCAATTAAGCTACCATTTCAACTATTATTTAGATAAACTTGCAATGAGCAAATAGTGTTTAAAATATATATTTTTTTCAGCCAATCTCATGCAATACCTGATTTTAAGATCATAACTAGAGATGAGTGAAACAGGCAAAATGGGTGAATGAGTATGTTTCTACTGGTTGAAACTTAGCTGAAAATGTGTGGTATGAATTACAATAGAATGTAAGTAGAATTCAATTCCATTCAAATAAATCTCCAGTTATAACAGTCTAAGGTTTTATTCAAACATACATGTTTCGCATACGTGTTCTATTGTAATATCTGTGATTTTCCCAGATAGAACACATAACGTGGATTTACCATCACAGAGAGGAGCCATAAGACTGGAATGTCTGATTTCTCCTACTCCTGCCCTGATTAGAAGCACTTTTTTATAACAGGGTAAATTTATTTTAGCAATGCAGGGGTTAATCTGCTCAGTTGAGAGCTCCTGTAACTTTCCTTCGTTTAGGCTCAACTGTGCGCTGTTAGCCACTCCTATCTCCTATATAATCTGAGCCCTGGCTAGCACTCATTGTCAGAGATAGCTTATGCTGCATAGCTGATGGTTGTTAGTGGGTACTCACAGATCATTTTATTTTTTTTAAAAATCACTGTTTGAGTGAGGCCTTACAGAGGAAGTAAAGGAATGGCAGTGAGAATAATAACAATGAAATAAAATAATACAATGATAATAAAAATTTCAATAAGTGTATCAACTCTTTCCTGACCTATGACGTGTATGTGCACAAAACACCATGCATAGACTCCTTTTCAATCATGCGGGCTCATGCTGAGCACCGCCGAGATCCGAATGAGAGTGTCAGCTTTATATGATAGCTGACACCCTGCAGCGAGATTGAGGAGCATCGCAATGGGAGTGAGCTCCCTGTCTACTCCCATTAGCACAATACAATTCGATCGCGTTGTGCTGATGGCCTCCATGGTGACCCCGCAATATAGCAGTGTCCTTTAGGTTACTTAAGGGAAGAGTATCAAATCAGCGGTTTGTCAGTGTAAAAAAAATTAAAAACAAAGCAAAAACAATGTTTTGTTATGATACCAACAAACAAAAAGTGCAATAAAACGATATCAAAAAGACAAATGTAAATAAAAATGGTACTGCTAAAAACGACATCTTGTCCTGCTAAAAACAAGCTGCCATACAGCTCCAAGAGCTGACAAATCAAAAAGTCATACCTCTCAGAATAAAGCGATGCAAAAATAATTATTTTTCTTTAAAATAGTTTTTATTGTGTAAAAGCGCCAAAACATAAAAAAAATATAAATGTTGTATTGCTGTAATCATACTGAATCGAAGATTAAAGATTATCACTTTTACTGCACGTGAATTGCTGTTTTTAGTTCATTCTGCCTCACAAAAATTGGAATAGAAAGCAATAAAAAAAAGTAATGTGCCCGAAAATGGTACTAATAGAAACATCAACTTATCTCGATGTCACATGACTCTGTCGGCAGAAATATGGAAAAATGATAACTAATAGAGTGACACACTGGCGCTAGTCCACTTGGCCCAGAAGAAAAAATTGGGTGTTCCCAGATGCTGCTGGTGATTGACAGGTTCTGTGCTAATACCTGCTAAAAAGAGACAAGCTTAAAATAGTAATTACACCGCGCTATACTGGGAAAGACAAGGGTTAATATTAGACTACTCACTTGATAATGTATAGAAAAAACAAGATGTCCTGGAGGCTGGTTGCCTGGTCTTGGAAATATGGATAGCTGGCACAAAAAGTGGGATGAATAAATGAATGAATGAATAAACATATAAAGCCTATTTTTTTTTTTTTGCTTTGTTTTGTTTTGTTTTGTTTTAGAAAATAAGCTACTCACTTGTTAGTGTATAGAAAAAATGCAATGTCCTTAAGGCTGATCGCTTTGTCTTGAAAATGTAAGTAGCTGCCAATAAAGTGAATGAATAAATAAACAAGTAGAGTACGCTTATCTTACAAAAAGGGGGGGGAGCAACCCCTTAAGGGTTAAAAGAGATTCTGCTAGACTTACTTATTAATGAATCCGACCATAAGTGCATCCAACCTTGGTTTAAATATAATTACTAATAAAAAAATTTGAATATCAGAAAAAAAGCCAAAAGGTACCAAGGAGGCTGAGGCTAACCTTGCCGAATGCTTGTGGCTGAAGTTCTCTCGAAACCCTCATCTATGTCACAGGTCTGCCTCTGCATATAACAGTCTAGTACCAGGTGCTCTTGATTTATCAAAGGATATTCAGCCACAAGCATTCGGCAAGGTTAGCCTCAGCCTCCACCCGAACCATCTATCATTATTCCTTGGTACCTTTTGCCTTTTTTTCTGATATTCACATTTTTTTATTAGTAATTATATTTAAACCAGGATTAGGGGACATGTGCCAGCCAATATCCCAGTAACAGTTCCAAGGTTGGATGCACTTATGGTCGGATTCATTAATAAGTAAGTCTAGCAGAATCTCTTTTAACCCTTAAGGGGTTGCCCCCCCTTTTTGTAAGATAAGCGTACTCTACTTGTTTATTTATTCATTCACTTTATTGGCAGCTACTTACATTTTCAAGACAAAGCGATCAGCCTTAAGGACATTACGTTTTTTCTATACACTAACAAGTGAGTAGCTTATTTTTTAAAACAAAACAAAACAAAAAAATAGGCTTCATTTATTTATTCATTCATTCATTTATTCATCCCACTTTTTGTGCCAGCTATCCATATTTCCAAGACCAGGCAACCAGCCTCCAGGACATCTTGTTTTTTCTATACATTATCAAGTGAGTAGTCTAATATTAACCCTTGTCTTTCCCAGTATAGCGCGGTGTAATTACTATGAAAAATGATAACTGACTATATATGGCGATGCCTAATTTTTCAATAAAAAACGTCTTTTATTGTGTGACAGCTGCCAAACATAAAAATCTGATACAAATTTGATATCGCTGTAATCGCTCCTCAAGAATAAAGTAGTCTAATCACTTACATCGCTCAAGGAATGGTATAAAAAATAAATCAAACCAATTCTTCACCTTCTGTTGATTTGTTCATTCTGCCTCCCAAAGATCGCAGTAAGGCTCAGCTCAAATTTATTCTACGATCTGTGCTGAGCACTTACACCAGGCTTTCCATGTAAATCTCTGAAATAAATTATTCAGACAGAAACCCCAGCAAAAGATTCCATAAAATAAGTCAGATGGAGGTATTGTGGATGCCGTCTGACCAGTGATCTGGAGGTGTCAGTCTTTTTAGGTGAGTATAAAAGTGTGGTCGATCACAGTTTTGTGCACTTCTGAAATGAAAAACACCACTTAACAGAGGCTAGACAGAGTCCAGAGTAACTCTGCTGCCTCATTTTACTGAATGAATCCATCGGGGGTTTCATTTGTCATGTCACTTGGAGATTTAGATGGAAAATCCAAATTAAGAGTTCAGCGTAGAGCGCCGGATAAATATGATCCAAAATATTACGTAAAATGTTCCCAATAAAAGCTTCAAATCAGTTCACAAGAAGAGCAAGTCCCTCAGGACCAGCATCTGTTAACAGAAATACAGTGGGGAAAAAAGTATTTAGTCAGTCACCAATTTTGCAAGTTCTCCCACTTAAAAAGATGAGAGAGGCCTGTAATTGACATTATAGGTAGACCACAACTATGAGAGTCAAAATGAGAAAACAAATCCAGAAAATCACCTTGTCTGATTTGTCAAGATTTATCAAGATACGTAGCTACAGTGCCATGTACCTGATGTATGAACTTTATATTCATGCTGTTATTATTGATGTAATCAACAAAGTTGGGAAAGGAGGATGGGGAAGACTCACCAACGGAACCGCACCATATAAGGATAACATTGTCGATAAATCTCCCCCACCATAAAACCCTGTCAATAAAAGGATCGCACACTGTGTGGATGTGTATTTTCGCTCAAAAGGACATGTATGAATTTGCCAATGAGGGCGAAAATATTGCCCCCATTTGACTTCCTCGTATTTGAAGGTAATACTGTTTGTATCTTGATATTACACTTATGGGTGATAGCTCCTTGGGAGTTATCCATACATCCCTATTCAGAAACGCAACAAGTGGTAATGCAATTCCGCATGCGCATAGTTGTCATGCGCCACATGTCATTCAAAATCTCCCGTTAGGTGAGTTTATACGTGCCAAGAGTGCATGGTCTAATGCTTCATTATACAGTCGGGAAGTGAAGAAATTAAAAACAGACTGTGCAAAAGAGGTTACAAAAAATGGATGATAAATAGAGCTGTTAAAAAAGCTGACATGAGATCTAGAAATTCTCTGTTGCTGAAACCATTTGCAATAGTAATGGAAGCAAAATAAATGCCCCTACTTTCTCAACCGTGTATAGTTCAAATTATAAGGATATTGTTAAGTTAATACACAAGCATTTGCCAATGTTATATCACGATCCTGTTTTATATAAATTCTTTCAGCAGGATATAGGTGTGTCCCAAGAAAAGCAAAAAATCTGGGGCATTATCTATCTCCATCGCTATATACTTCCAGTTCTCCTAAACCCAACTGGTTAACATACACTGGGTGTTTTAAGTGTGGTGAGAGAACCGGTGGATTGTGTCAGTATATAGACAGGATGGATAAATATGTTAACAATACCACTTTAAAGGAATATAAGATTAAAACCTATATTAACTGCAATACCACGCACGTTGTCTATATGGCAACGTGTGTGGCATGCGACAGATATTATATAGGCTGCACTACAAGGAGTCATAAGAAAAGGATAAGCAAGCACATTCTGGAACTGCTGCAAGCCGTAGAAATATTTCAGGGTTATCTAAACATTTTTTGAAAACCGCACAAAGGCAATTTACAGAGATTAAAGGTTAAAGGAATTGAGAGAGTAACTAAATCAATCACAGGGGGTAACTGGGAACGTGCACTCCGCTATCGGGAGGCATATTGGATATTAGCTTTGAACGCACGATCTCCAGAAGGTCTTAATTATAAAAGGGATCTTCTATATTTTTACTAGGCCGCTCTGTCGTATCATTTCAGTATTCTGTAAACATCTTACTATTTTTTGTGCATATGATGAATGTCTTGTGTATCATTATCATTCGGTGTAAAAATATCACTGTGATTTTTTTCCCATCAATATGTGGGTTTGATTTCCTTGTTTTTTGTTTGAATATAAGCTCAGCTATGCTAATTTGCGAGAACAGGTTCTCAACTAATCCTATTCATATGAAATATCTTCATACAACGTACGCATGTGCTATATATGCATAAACTTATCAACTGATGTATTTTCATGACATTGTAATTTCAAGTGTATAAAGGACTAATTTCCCTCCGGTCAATATGGGGATAATTGGGGAGGTAGTCCTTTCTAATGAATTACATGTGTTGTTGAGATAGATATAAGGAACTGTTCACTCTGTTTGTATGCCTTTGAGGAAGGACTGTTTTTACTGGGTCTGAAACGCGTCAGCCTATGGGGGAGGGTCTTCTCTGAAGATGTGTAAATAAAGAGAGAATTTTTACTAAAAAAGGATTCCTTCCATTTCTATTTGTTACATGTGGTAGTCAGCCACTGATTTCCAGACACGGACGGTCTCAGGTATATTTTAGTGAGTGAAGTTTTCTCTTCCCTTTCCCCTTCTGTTATGTTGATAGACAACTGAAGGCTGCGCTGGGAAAAGGACGTGGACGTGCTTGAAAATGGTGGTAGTTGACTGTGGGCAACGACAGGTGCAGGGCAGGGGGTATCTTCGCATGCGCTGTGGACAGGGGATTGGCTTGCACGCACAACAGTAGAAGCAGTGTTTTCACCCACAGACACTGTTGCTGGAGCCTGGGGTTTGGCCCACAAAGTCAAGTTCTTTGCTGCCATGTGCCTGATCATGCTGGTGGTGGTCAGGCTGTTAGTTTTGCTACACCTGCTGATGCCGGCATGACAGGTGGTGCAAATGGCCTGTTTGACGTTATCAGCAGAGTCTTTAAAAAACAACCAGACTAGGGAAGACCTAACAGTTTTACTGCCAACTTCCGTTGTGTTGGTGTTACGAGTAACGGTTGTCCACCTTCTGTCTGTGGCCACCACACCGCTTCTTCCTGCCTGTTGGGGTGCTATGCCTCCCTCCCCCTGTGTGCTGCTGTCCTCGCTCTGCATGTCCTCCTGCCAGGTTGGGTCAGTTAATATATCATCCACCACCTCTGCTTCCAGTTCTGCACCCTGGTCCTCCTCCTGACTTGCTGGCAATTGTGTCTCATCATCGTCTACCTCTTGGGACACGTTCCCACAGTTGCCTTCGTGTGACCGTGGCTGCTCAAATATTTCGGCTTCGCTACATGCGATCTCATCTTGTCCCGCTTCAAGTGGAAAAAGGGTAACAGACAGCAAATACAGTAGAATGGAGGCCTGAAATGCCACAATTTGTAGCCCACAGATAGATCAGGCATCTGATGGAGAGATACCAGACTGTTCAATATGTGGCCTGTATTTTTGTTATTTTTTACATCAAAATAGTGTATAAACCTAGGGTAACAGACAGCCATATACACTCCCTGCCTACCTATCACTGCAATCTATATACCCCGTAATTAGTCCATAGAAGGACTGTTGGTTTAGCTGGATATGTGGATTCAACAATGGTATGCCCACACTAACTAATAAAAGCATAAATCTCTCCCTATCTCAGCAGCAACTTTCCCCACACTGTCTGATTCCAGAGGCGATTGCACCGAGCAGGGCGGTGCCAGGTCTGATATAGAGCTGATGATGCTGTTGGGCCAGCCAGTCACTGTAATACCTCAACAAAGATGACTTTGGCATTACAGTGCATGTCAGACAATCCCTGCATGTTGATTGGCGCACTAAAGAGCGTCAAACTTGTAGGGCGGGGACTTGAGCTCCCACTGAATAATCCCGGAAATGCTCGATGCTCGTCGAGTACAATAATACTCGGGTAAATAACAAGTAGTTGTTAGGCGTCGGGTTCCTGTCGCTGCACAGCAGGAATCCCGAGCCTTGCATTCGGCAGTCTGCCATTTCTCTCCGGCCGCAGAGGAGGCTGCTCAGCAGACTCGTCGATCCCAGAGCTCTGCTCAGACCAGTTTTGTGGGTTTGGTTGCTGTTGCCACCTCTGGTCCAGCTATAGCAACACATGCTGGTCAGCAGCGAGCTACTCCAGGGACTAAGTCCTCCTTTTGGTCCACTGAGCATGTCTGTGGGATGATCTCTCATTGGAGATCGGAGGTCACATGCTCAGGTCCTTCTCCTGCTCGGATTGGACCATCAGGAGGGTCAGGAAGGTCACGGAAGGATGTTGCTATAAATTGTTCGCGTGGCCGCTCGGCCATGCGCTAATATAGAGAAAGATTTAGACCATGTGGAGTGAGTGTTGTATGCATGTATGAATGTCTCTGGTGAATGACTCATTGGAAACCCCTACCCTTGGTACGCATGTGTTGTGCAACCTATCCTGCTAGCACCCAGGCTGAGGTCCAGGTAGAGGTAGAGTCAGAGACTGGCATCAACATCCACCGGTGGCTTTGTCTGTACACCACGGTGCAAATAGTCTGCTCTCCTCAGTGGTCAGCATTCATTAGAGGTGTCGGCAGGTGCGACGCCGCACGCTCAGTAGGTCTAGAGGGACTCAGACCTCGTGTCCTTGGGGCTGAGTTCTGTGTCCACATACTGAGTGCTCTCTTGCCGAGTGCTGTGAGTTTAACAGGCTCCGGTATTTTTGTTCAGCGGTAGTGCGGCTCTGCGTCGTAACAGATTTCGCTTCTGTTCACACTGGGTGATGTTAACCCACCTGTGACCCTTTTGTATACCGCTTTATACTTCGGCCATTACTAAGCAGCAGTTTACCACCCCTGCACGGTGGACCCCGGGCTGCGAACGCACCTTACTATTATTTTATTATTTGGTGCATTCCGCCAGCCCTAACAGTAGTGGATAGCATATTCACTCATCACTGATGGTGACCACATGCAGGACCCGTGGCAGCCATTCAAACAGTAAGCGTTGGGCTGTACTGTTCACCTGTATGAGTGTTTATGTAGGTGATAGAATCTATGGACACTTCCAGCCTAATTAATGCAATGAGAAGGTTTTTTGTCATCAGGGGACCTGCAAAACAGCTGAGATCTGCCCGTGGAAGCAACTTTGTTGGTGCATGTAGAGAACTGAACAATGAAACCAAGCATATCCAAGATCATCTGGCAGAAAAGGGTTGCACTTAGATCTTCAACCCTCCGCATAGTTCTCACATGGGAGGCTCTTGGTAAAGAATCGGGATTTCACACATCTTGAACCCCATGCTCATGGACATCAACTTCTCAAGACTCACACATGAGACTCTAGTCACCCTTCTAGTTGACGTGACAGCCATCATTAATTCAAGACCCAATGTGCTGGTAACCTTGCATCCAGAATCCCCAACCATATTGACTCCTGCAATTCTTATTACTCAAAACACTGACAACGCAGTTATGCCTAGCTGAGAGTGTGCCCATAAAAACATCTATCAGAAGCATTAGAAACGTGTTCAATGCTTGGGGGACTATTTCTGGAACAGCTGGAGAAAGGAGTATATCATCATTCTTCAAGGGAGATGAAAGTGGTGACACCCCAAGCTGAACCACAAGGAAGGGGACCTAGTGCTCATGAAAGACCAACCCACAGAAAGGTCTGACTGGCCTATGGGACTAATTACTAAGATACTCCCTAGCCAGGATGGCAATGTTCGTAAGGTGGAATTGAAGGTTGTCTAGAAAGGCAAGACAAAGACTGTTACAAGACCAATCCATGAACTTGTTCTGTTATTGCCTGTCGAGAGCATCCCTACAGGGTCAACCATACCAGATTTGAACCTTGGAGTCTTCCTCTTGATATGGCTTGAGTTATGCTTAATGTTGCATTTTAACATGCTTTTCCTTTACAGATTGTTTGTTATGGACTCTAGTAGTGAAATCCCCAAAGTGAATTTCAGACGGGGAGTGTGCTATTCCCTTCATATCCCTTTCATATCATTTAATTTGCTGTTGTAGTATTAGCTTGTTCTTCATACTTGTCTGCTGCTGCCACCTACTGACCAAAAGCTTGTGTCACTCCCTCACTCCTATTTTTACATTTTTTCTAGCATATGGGAGTGTCCTGCAGCCTTGTCTATGATCTCACTTCCTGGCATCCATTTTACTTCCAGTCACTGTGTGAGAAGTGCACATCTCTTTTGGGCTGCAGAAAGCAATGTCTTTTGACCTCAGTAGTGGCTCCAGGGGTGAACACCCACAAGACAACCACAGTAACGGCTATTTGTACCATCTGTATTGTATCACCTCATGTCTTTGGGCTATAGTTATGGTTCAAATAAACCACGGCTGATTCATCTGTCTGCGCCCACGTTTGAATCCATCCACCCAGGAGTGGCACATGGTCGTGTCTGCCCTGCTTCAAGGACACGAAGGTAGGACTTCTCACACCATAACCATACTACAAACCTTCAATCGCCTTAAGTGGGGACAGAACACAAAATTCTTATCAAAATCCAGAGAATTTGATAATTTCCAATCTTATCAGGTCCACTCATCTCTAAAATTAATTGTTTCTTTTTATGTTATGACCCCAAAGCAAATATAGGTTGTAAAAGAAAAATAATTCTCACCTTACTTTCACCTGTCCAGCTGCCCTAGCAGCCTATAGGTCATTAATTTGCACCTCTTCTTTTTGCCTTCCCCCATTGTAGACATCTTCTTGGAGGTGCTTCACTCTGGGCCATGGCTTCTGGCTGACAAGACCTCTGACAACCCTGTGGTACATTGTGATGTCATGACTTTACAACATGTATTACTCCAGACTTAGGCTAGTTTCACACTAGCGTTTATTTCCTGCAGCGCACGGCGCCGCTAAGCCATGCCCCCTGCCGGCTCCCTGCCAGCCCAATCCGGTCATCGCCGCCTACTATCGCACATGGCTGCATGCGATCTGCGCACCCTATCTTTAGCATATGGTACGCAGATCGTGCGCTGGCCGTGCGCTAGTAGGATTTTAACATGCGCCGCGCACTTTTGAAGATGCGCCGGTGTGTGCCGAACGCAGCATGTTGCATTTTGGCGTGCATGGCGCACCTTCAAAAGTGCGCAGCGCACACTAAAATCCTACTAGCGCACGGCCAGCGCATGATCTGCGCACCCTATGCTAAAGATAGGGTGCGCAGATCACATGCAGCCGTGTGCGATAGTAGGCGGCGATGACTGGATGGGGCGGGCAGGGAGCTGGCAGGGGGCGTGGCTTAGCAGCGCCGTGCGCTGCAGGAAATAAACGCTAGTGTGAAACTAGCCTTAGCCAGAGAGTTTAAGTTTTTGGAAAATTCTAAGAGTATTCAATTCCACTCAAATACAATTGTTCAATTTAATTAATTCCCATAAATCATGTTCCCAACCCAATTTTTTTAAAAATAAAGATAACATTTACAACTACTTTAAATAGACAACAATGCGAGCCTGCTGGCTCCAAACCTCTCCCTTAAATGGTTTCTGGATAAGTCCTGCTATCTAGTTCTAATTTATTCTTTGAATTTTGCCCTGAATTGTACGCTCTGTGCCTAAAATTAACTGCCTCAAAAACTGTTTCATACATTGAATGTTTTTTGCAAAATTCAAATTTGCCTGTTCTTGTCGATTTCCCAGGGAAATTTAATTTGCAGATGTTATTTTCAAATTGAATGTCTCTTATGCACTTGGTTCTGTCATGATCCCAGAGCATAATAAACACAAGATGTTAATAATTGAAAAAAATACTTATACTCACGTTACGACTCACCTCTCTGACGCCTCCACTCAATCTAGTGAGCGGAAAAATGAGTATGCTTTTTTTCTAACCTTTTGATGACTCTTTTTGATGCAACAAAATGGCTTTCAGCAGCCACTATTTTGTTAAATCCATGCAGAAGTGAATTAGTAAAAAAAATCCTCATTTTGGCGAATGTCGATTTTTGTTATATTCAAGCAGAATTTAGTGCTCATCTACTGAGACTTACTACAGAGTATCTGTGAACATGAAGTAAATTTTTAGTAATTTCTTTTTGTACACTGTGGAATTAAATGCAAGCAATGTTTGAGGAATAGGGTAGAATCAATTTTGGATTATAGGTTCAGGACATCTCCATCCACTCTTGGAATGTGCCCCCACCCTTGCGTTCCCCCAGGCCATAAAAAGCAATGCATTGTTTTTCTTTAATTAACTCCAAGGAACAAGCTCTTTGAAGCTCGGGGCGACTAGCAATTAGCACCAGGGTGTGAGCTCTCACAGCTACAGGCAAATTGAATCCTTTTGTCTTTCTCAAACACATAGAGATACCGTGGCAAAACAAGTCACAGCAAGGCTCTGAGGTATTGAATCTGGAAAATGACCTATAATAACAGAATGAAATATCTCTGAGACTAGCCGAACACATAATCCGAATTGGTATTCCTTCCCCCACATGCCTATGCCTGGCAGCCACCTGTAGCACTCTGCATTTTTGAGTTATAAAGCATAACTACCAGGAGTTACATAAGGTAGGCATATTTAGTCTCTATACGCAGTTAAAATTCAGAGAAACACAGAGGCGGTGCCGCCAACCCATTCAGAGCTATGGGTGGAAAATCATATTCTCAAACATGGGAGGAGGGAGGCAGCCCAGCCCAGCGGTAGCAGTAGAGTGTGGGAGGGAACAACTTAGGCGATATAAGGCAGCCCCTCATTTTGGACTTAGTTTTTCTACTGGCACTAGGATACGTTAGTTGACACAGCCAGGAAAACCACGTAGCTAAGATTTGGACCTGTGATCCATCAGCACCACCCTGTGCTCACATGCTACATAACACGGTAATTGCAACCTATCTATACGCTATCTTTGTACTACACTCCTGACTGTATACCTGTATATTGCTCTTGTAAACATATAGCTGTATATTTTTAGAGTACCTTTTCGGCGATTAAATATAAAATTAATCTTGGGCTGCTCATTTATCTGGATACACGAATCCCCATGCCTGCATGCTCCGTTGGTCAATTATACACTACCCGGGTTGGTTTCTGACCTGATATAGTAGTAGTAGTAGTAGAAGAAATAGTAGTAGTAGTAGTAGAAGTAGTAGTAGAAGTAGGAGGAGGAGCGCCGAGGAGATGGCTGCTCTGGCATGAGGCTCCTGAGTTTTTTAGTTTTTTCCCCGTTTAATTGTTAATTCTCCCTTTGGTTCACTCACCATTGCGTAGCTACAGGATTCGGCAGAGCTGGGAGTAGTGTGGAGACTGCGATCAGCTGGGACCGGTGTCTTTCTGTCCTCGTGGAGCTCCGTGCCTGGATTCAGCTGGGAGAGAGTGAAGCTGCTGGCTGCCTGCCAACTTTCCTACAACTTGTACCCATTTCCAGCAATCAGATGATCCCAGGATAGGAAACCTGGTGGAGTGTGCGGTGCTGGAGTTCTGGAGATCTTGTGGTCCATGTGGAGCTGTAGGGCTACAGGATTCGGCAGAGCTGGGAGTAGTGTGGAGACTGCGACCAGCTGGGACCGGTGTCTTTCTGTCCTCGTGGAGCTCCGTGCCTGGTTTCAGCTGGGAGAGAGTGAAGCTGCTGGCTTGCTGCCAACTTTCCTACAACTTGTACCCATTTCCAGCAAGCAGATGATCCCGGGATAGGAAAGCTGGTGGAGTGTGCGGTGCTGGAGATGTTCTGGAGATCTTGTGGTCCAGGTGGAGCTGAAGGGGTGAGCTGGGCAGGTTTGGACTGACTGTTGGCGTGTCCCCTGATGTCCCTGTCTTGTTGCACCCATGCCCTCCCCCCCCAGCAGTGCTGGGAGCACCCTTTATGGAAAGTTGTACATTTAACTCTGCTAAGCTGTGACTGTTCAGTCTTTATAGCTACAAGCTGAGTGTAATCATGGCCACTGCACTCTGTAAACCTACTCCTATGATTTCAAGGGACGATTTATTATTCTGGAATCATCCGCAATTTCTCATGGACTCCCCTTCTTGGAGCATGATTGCTAATTCAACATTTGAGTACATAAAATCCATTACTTCTGTGAAACCTGTGGAGGTGTACTGCAAGAGAGGTAGGAGAGGAGGCGTCTTGGCATGCCTTCGGAGGAGTGGGTTCAGAACAGCTCTTCCTTCACTCCACTTGGCTAATGTCCGTTCCTTATCTAACAAAATGGAGGATCTGAGCTTACTTTGTAACATGAGACCTGATATGGCCAATTCAGCTGCTCTTTGTTTTACTGAGACCTGGTTGAATGAGACTATCCCTGATTGTAGTCTGGATCTACCTGGTTTTGTTATCTACAGAGCTGACCGTGATTGTGTAGCTTCAGGTAAACAAAGGGGGGGTGGGGTATGTCTCTACATCAACACTAGCTGGTGCTGTGATGTTAACATACTGGGAAAAGGTTGCTCTTCAGATCTAGAGTACCTTGCACTCAATTGTAGACCATTTTACTCTCCAAGAGAGTTTTCATCTATGGTTCTGGTTGCAGTATATATTCCCCCTCAAGCATCTGTTAAAGCTGCTATTGGTGAATTAGCTTGCAAAATATCAGAATGGGAGAAATGATCTCCAGAAGCATTTGTGATCGTAAAGGGGGACTTTAACAAAGGAAAACTCAACCTGGATCTCCCCAAATTTACTCAACATATAAACTGCTTCACGAGAGAGAACAATACGCTTGATCACTGCTATACAGTCATAAAAGGGGCCTACAGGGCAGTGAGGAGAGCAGCAGTGGGTTTTTCAGATCATTGTCTAATTCATTTAATTCCAGCCTACAGGCAAAGGTTGAAAACATCCAAACCTACAGTTTATACAAAGAAGACATGGTCTGAGGAGGCAAAATTGCAACTACAAGCATGCTTTGAATGCACGGACTGGAATGTATTCCAGGAAACATGCTCAGGTCTGGATGAATGGGTTGATGCAGTGTCCTCATATATCCGTTTTTGTGAAGACACGTTTATTCCATCCAAATCTGTCCACTTTCGGGGAAACAACAAGCTGTGGTTTACAAATAAAGTCAGGTTGATCCATAAGAGAAAAGAGGAGGCTTATAAAGCAGGCGATATCATCAAAAGATACTAGATCTGCACGGAGAGGATTAAGAGAGGTCACCAATTATAAAAGCCACCCCACTATAGTGAACCCCAGAAGAAGTCTGGCAGCAGAGTTAAATGAATTCTACTGCAGATTTGAGGCAAGCTCTACACACAGTGGCTATTCATCTCTAAGCTCCTCAGTCTGTTCATATAAAGATCATTCATTGTGCAACACCCAAGTAGTGATCTCCGAGGCAGAGGTGATACGCATCCTGAAGGGACTTAAGGTCAAAAAGGCACCTGGCCCTGATGGTGTATCTCCAATGTGTCTGAAAGTATGTGCTACCCAGCTTGCCCCTATACTGACAAATATATACAATGTGTCACTGAAAGAGTGCGTTGTACCTCAGTGTTGGAAAAGTTCCACAATTATCCCTGTCCCCAAGAAAGTGGGATCCTCTGAGTTGAACGACTATAGACCAGTAGCACTCACATCTGTAGCTATGAAAGTCTTCGAAAGAATTATGATGTCCCACCTGATAAAATTCACGCAGAAGCTATGGGACCCGCTTCAGTTTGCCTATAAGGAGAATCGTTCGGCAAACGACCCTGTCAATCTGGCACTGAAGTACATTTTGGATCATACAGATGAACTGCACTCATATGTCCGGATTCTTTTCATGGACTTTAGCTCAGCGTTCAATACCATTGATCCGAATTTACTTCATAAGAAAATGGTAGCTCTTGGAGTCCCTCTCAACTTATGCTTGTGGATTTATAACTTCCTGACAGCCAGGATACAGAATGTAAAAGTTGGAACATTCACTTCGGACACCTTGGTCACAAACATTGGGGCACCTCAGGGGTGTGTTTTGTCCCCATTACTGTTTTCTCTCTATACGAATGATTGCATCTCTTCAGCAGACTCAGTAAAAATCTTAAAATTTGCTGATGATATGACACTGATTGGTCTCATCAGGGGAAATGCTGAAGACTTGTATCGGAGTGAGGTGAAAAGAATATGTGACTGGTGTAAAGCCAATAATCTTGTACTCAACAGTAAAAAAAACTGTTGAGATGGTTGTGGATTTTAGGAAAGATCAACATGAGATACTTCCAATCTACATCCATGACGAAGTGGTTCTTAGGGTCACAGAGACCAAATTCCTTGGTGTTATCATCTCTCATGATCTTAAAAGGGGGAAAAACGTGGATGCTGTTATAAGAAAAGCACAACAGAGGATGTTCTTCCTGCGTCAGCTGAAAAGATATGGTTTGTCTAAGAATCTGCTGATCTTATTCTTTAATGCTGTCATCAGATCTGTGATTTGTTCCTCTCTGATAGTCTGGTATGGGGGAGCCACTGCGCATGACAAACTCCGCTTACAAAGGACTTTCAGAACAGCAGAGAGAATTATAGGTTCCCCCCTGCCTAAAATCCAGGATCTTTATGATAAGAGTATTCGATCCCACGCATTGAAAATTTCATCCGATCCCTCTCACCCGGGACACTCCTCATTCCAACTACTCCCTTCAGGACGTCGCTTCAGAGTTCCCAAATGCAGCACCAACCACCATATGAACAGCTTCTATCCACTCTCTGTTCAACAATAAAATCGTCATGTGTAGACTATATACTGTATCTGTCTTGTTAGATGTTACTTGTTCTATCTGTTGTTATATATTATGTTGCCTCTTTGCCACAAAGAATTCCTTGTATATATGTAATATGTACTTGGCGATAATAAATTTGATTGATTGATATAAGCCTGTTGTCAGATGGGGCTTATTTTGAATGAGGAACTGGTGGCAGAATACCATACTGTGTTAGTGAGGAATTCTGGCAGTGATGGCAGGAAGGTTTACATATATATCCCCAGCTTGGATTGGTGATGTATATCCCTCCTCACTGGGAGCGCCTCAACAACTCGTACCTATAAGGGAAGCCTTTCAGGCGACTATTTGCCTCGGTGCGGTTCCCTGACTGACCTGGGGCAAATGGTGGTGCCAGACAGCCGATCCCTCCTGGGTCCTTCTCTACTCTCCCCTGAGGTGAGCGAAGTCGACATACCTCTTCCCCTGTGCAATCCGTCACACAATGTTACATGTTTTTTTAATATATCCCACGGTGGTTTATGTAGAAATTGTGCTGTATGTATTATGTCTTGTTTTATGTTTTGTTTAAAAAATGTAATCAAATTTTAGATAATGTAAATTTAAACTACATAAGCCCCTTACTGCAGCAATCTATCCTTAGCAGATATACTTCTGTTACTTATACTTCCCTTCATTTCAGGGCTAATTAATTTTAACAAAGATAATCCAGGCTAACTAAGCAAAACATATAGTTCCTAGATGGCTTTAGCATGTACTGTAGAACAAATGCACTGCAACTATTAAAGATGGTATGAATATCAAAAAAGTGATATTTGTCAATGGAGTCATGCATGACTTGGCTTTTTAAATGCAATTTTCTTTTCCTGAGAAAGATCAGTCAGTAGGATTATTTTGTCAAAACAAGCATTATCATGATGTAAAATACAGAGCTTAGATATCCTATCAGAAGACAATATGACTTTAGTACTTTACTGTTATGGGAAGATTACTCTTTTGCAAAAAATGAAACACTACAGAAAAAGAAAAATACTGCTTGAGATTAAATATAACATAATTCACCAGACAGGACCTTCTAATTTAAGGTCAGGCTTTTGTTAGTTACTACAGTATCACAGAAAGACAATTCTCCACAGGTCTCCAAAAAAATTAAGTTATATGGCTTTCTCTGGGTAGAAAAAAGATCCCCTCTTCTTAGGTCTTTATCACAGAAACTGTTCATTACAGAAAACTAGAAGAAAATTCTATGGATTTCAAATGCTTTTCATTGATGTTTCTATCTGGCATTTTTAACGTTTTGTCGAGAAGTTTATGGGAAAAAAAATATCAGACGCAAAAACATTCAAGGATCATTCTGCATTAATTAAAATGATAACATGTCACTGATCACAAAATGCTAAATGTAAGCTACTTTAAATTATTTTTCTCATTAATCAAGAGTACCAGCAAAAATAAAAACAGCAGCTGAACGTTTCTTTTGATATTCAAATTTGCCGACTTCAAATTTTTCCCCGAAACTTGATTTGCATCACATAAATTTGCATGAATCTCAATAATAGAAAGCTTATAATTGCTTGTAAAACACACAAGGATAGAAAAGAGAGAAACTCACTCACCATAAGAGCTTACACTTTACAGGCGAAATAGAGAGGACCCCACTGACCTTAGGAGCTTGCACTCTGCAGGCAAAAGAGAAAGGATCCTGCTTACCATAAGAGCTTACACTCTTCATTTTTCATCTCCAAACAGTGCTCCACTAGGAACCATTGATCTGTTATGGCTCAGGTAATGACCATCACTGTATAGGTTAGGCTAATCTGCTAGATGTCATACCTGGAGGACATTATGGGGAAGCCTACATAGTCAAACAAAATGATGTTAGCCTACTTCTATGCTCCAGCGTGTGGAAAATAGTTCCAGGTTAGTTTCTTTTTGTGTATGAATTGAATCTGAAAATGTTCAAATTTGTGCTAAAAAAATTTTCAGGAAATTTGATTCAAATTCGATCGTTCGTGAATTGATGCTCTTGTTTAGTAGGCTCCACCTCTGTCTAGTATAGCAGTTATATATATTCTTTTGAAAATGTCAAGAGCAATTTCTCTTGACTGTAGGCATAGTGTCCGTCTCCTCCTTACCCTATGATACTAATTACAACTAAGCATTTACACTACTGCACTTTGGCAATTGTACGAAATTGTTGGTCACTTGAGATTTTTAGGTGCTTTTTTCATCCTTGTGTAATTTTTTATGTATGTAATTGTGTAGTTAATAAATAATTGACTTTTTTGCCAAAAAAACTCCATTCTCTCATTGCATATAATTTGTCTTTTTGGAGTGGTAGTTTACTTATACATCCTTGTAATTAAGTCACAATCTTGGATGTTGTTTGTTATGTACCTAATGAATCTATTGCTAATCATTGATCCGCTCATCTCTAGTGAGAATGTTTGTAACGTATTTTATTAAAAATACCTCGTCACTTAATAATGACTTCTTATCTCACTGCATTGATAAGGAAAGACAGTCCTATGAAAAGCTAAACATGCCCTCATTAAATTTTCTGGTTTTACATTTGAGGATATAATGAAAATATCTGGTCATTAGAAGATATTAAAATTAGGTAAGTGTAACGACAGACGATTAACAAAACATGACTAATTACACCATCACATTATTTAACAATTTAGTAGTGATGAGCATGGAGAAGATGCCCGCCTGTCTTTCAGACTCACATATACGGGGCCGGTTTTAGACAAAATGGGGCCCTGGGCAAAAGTGGGGCCCCAAATGGTCACATATTGCACCACCACACAGAAACATTTCTGTTGTATTTACAAGCGCTAAGTTCAGGCTGGTAAACGATTGTGATCGACAATATTGAAGTCGTTCAACGCTTGTTTCCCGTCCTCTTTAGGTGCACATGTTCAGTAATTGGCAGCGCTTTGGACACAGCACATGTCCGTTATTGTGCGCAGGTGAATCCGCATGTATTCATTGAACCGTGCGGGTTTACTGCGTCCAATACATTGGACAGGTGAAATTTATCTTGCAGAGTCTCACGTCTCCACAAGATAAATAGATATGCAGCGGTCTGGAGAAACGCTGCACATGTCCTTCTCTGTGGGTGAGCCGCAGGAGTCTGTGAACAGATAGAGGGCGTAGGATTTCTTGAAATCTCATCCACTATGCTGTAACATGTGGAGGCTTCAAAGGTATGCAGCATCCAACCCGCAGTGTTTACTGACTGTGTGCACATACCCTTATTCCGGCTGAGGAAGAAAAATTGGTACAGATAGTCCTCAATACAGTATAATGCAGGTCCCATATAGTGCATACAGTAAAATGCACTCCCCATGGTCCTTTATAGAGTATAATACAGCCCCCCTCAGAGTATACTGCAGCCCCCCTCAGAGTATAATGTAGTCCCCTCATAAAGCATAATGCAACCCATCTCAGAGTATATTGCAGCCCCCTCAGAGTATAATGCTTCCCTCCCAGAGTATAATGCAGCCCCTCATACACAGTATAATGCAGCAACCCAAAACAGTATAGTGCAGCCCCCAGAGTATAAAGCAACCCCCTCACATTATAATGCAGCCCCTCACACAAAGTATAATGCAACCCTCCACACACAGTATAATTAAACGTCCCCCACAAACACACACACACACAAACTATAATGCATACACACACACTCACTATAATGCATACACATACACTCACACACTACAATGCATACACACACAATACTTACCTCTCCTCCTCATTCCCCTCTCCTCTGACTTCTTCAGAGCATCTCATCAGCTGCACTGCTGGCACACGCTGCTGAGACAAAGGCAGAGGGGGATTGATGGGAGAGGGAGCATCACATGATGCGCTCTCCATCATCCATCACTGCTTTCAACTGTATCGGCGTCTATGATGCTGATAAGTTGAATGCGCAATGTGGAGGGAGGTGGCGTGGCACCAGGCCCCTCTTACTCAGGGGCTCCAGAGTGGCTGGCTGGGGGCCCCTGGAGGAGCCTGGGCCCTATGCAGCTGCCTGGTCTGTTTGTCTCTAATGCCAGCCCTGCACAGAAGCATTTTGGTTTTATTTACCTGCACTGAGTTCAGGCCACTAAATGAGCATAATCAACAATATTGAAGTCATTCGACGCTTGATTCCTGGCCTCTTTCTGCTGAGTAATAATGATGGGGACAGAACAATCACTAATAGGTCAATCTGTTCCCCATACAATATCATCATGTTATCAGCAGCATATCTGCAGATTTCAGTGGGTGATGTGCTGTTGAAAACAATGATTTTTGTTCTGGTATAAAGAAGCCAATCACTCGATGAACAGGCAGCATTTTGCTTGCTTAGTATAATACACTCCATAGTCCTCCATATAGTACAATGCACCCCACAGTCCTTCATATAGTATAATGCACATGCCATAGCCCTCCATATAATATAATGTGCCCCATAGTCCTCCATATAGTATAATACACTCCCCCTAGTCCTCCATATAGTTTAATACAATCCTCATAGTTCTTCATATCTTAAAATACTCTACTCTGTCCTCTATATAGTTTATTACACTCCTCATAGTCCTTCATAAATTAAAATACAATCCTCATTCCGCCATATAGTATAAAACACTCCTCAGTCCTCCATATAGCATAATATACTCCTCATAGTTCACCATATAGTATAATGCACCCTCATAGTCCTTCATGTAGTACAGTTCACTTCCCATAGAATAATGCACCCCATACTTCTTCATATAGTATAATGTATTCCCCATAGACCTCGATACAGTAAAATGCAGGTCCCATATTATTATTATTATTATTATTATTATTATTGTGCATTTGTATAGCGCCATTTATTCCATGGCGCTTTACATGTGAAAAGGGGAAATATAGACAAGTATAATAAACATGTGTAAGACAAGGGACACACAAGTACATAAGGAGAGGGGATCCTTCCTGCGAGGGCTCACAGTCTACAGGGATGGGTGAGGATACAGTAGGAGAGGGTAGAGCAGGTCATGCGGTGGTTCAATAGACCGAGGATCATGCAGGCTGTAGGCTTGTCGGAACAGGTGGGCATATATATATATATATATATGTATATGGTATATAGTATGATGCACTACCCATAGTCAACAGAGTATAATGCAGCCATCCCACAGAATATAATGTAGCCCCCATAGAATATAATGTAGCCCCCTCACAAAGTATAATGCAGCCATATAATAGAATATAATGTAGCCCCATCATAAGGTATAATGCAGCCCCCCATAGAATGTAATGCAGCCCCCCTCATAGAATACAATGCAGCCCCTCTCATGTAGTATAATGCAGCCCTCTCATATAGTATAATGCAGCCCCATAATAGAATATAATGTAGCCCCCTTACAAGGTATAATGCAGCCCCCATAGAATGTAATGCAGCCCACCCTCATATAGTACAATGCAGCCCCCCATAGAATATAATGTAGCCGCCCATAGAGTATGATGCAGCCCCCCTCATAGAATATAATACAGCCGCACAGTCCAGTACTCACTGATATATAAAAAAACCCCACAATCCTCAACTCCTCCTCGTTTCCTGTGCACCTCCATGTTCTGCTCCGGTATCAGCAGCTGCCACTGCCCGGCACACAACTAACCGGTGTGAGATTACTCTGATGTATAATAAATAGTTGAATTAACTTATTATTCATAGCTGGAGACACATATCAGTGGGATTCAACTAAATCCACTCCTAAGTCATCATTCAGTTATGGAATCTTGGATTTTTATATATCCAATACTGCTAATGGAAAACAGCATTTTAGAATGTATGAGCAAGGAATATAGCCTAGATATCAATCCACCTGAACCTTGAGATTTGGCAAGTAGAAAAAAACACTATTTATTTATAAAAATGAGAAGTATGTATTTGGAATCTAGATTGTAATTGTGAAAAGGAGCAAAAAACATCTTGATATAGGTCATTAATTATTAATACAGTGGCATGTAAAAGTGTGGGCACCCTGGGTTAAAATTACCGTTACTGAGAAAAGTTAAGCAAGTTGAAGACGAAGTGATCTTTAAAAATGCCTAAAGTTAAAGATGACAATTACCTTTGTATTTTAGGCTATATATATATATATATATATATATATATATATATATATATACTTATATGTGTACATACATATACTGTATATACACTCACTGGCCACTTTATTAGGTACACCATGCTAGTAAGGGGTTGGACCCCCTTTTGCCTTCAGAACTGCCTCAATTCTTCGTGGCAGAGATTCAACAAGGTGCTGGAAGCATTCCTCAGAGATTTTGGACCATATTGACATGATGGCATCACACAGTTGGCGCAGATTTGTCGGCTGCACATCCCTGATGCGAATCTCCCGTTCCACCACATCCCAAAGATGCTCTATTGGATTGAGATCTGGTGACTGAGGAGGCCATTTGAGTACAGTAAACTCATTGTCATGTTCAAGAAACCAATCTGAGATGATTCGAGCTTTATGACATGGCGCATTATCCTGCTGAAAGTAGCCATCAGATGTTGGGTACATTGTGGTCATAAAGGGATGGACATGGTCAGCAACAATACTCAGGTAGGCTGTGGCATTGCAACGATGCTCAATTGGTACCAAGGGGCCCAAAGAGTGCCCAGAAAAAATTCCCCACACCATGACACCACCACCACCAGCCTGAACCGTTGATACAAGGCAGGATGGATCCATGCTTTCATGTTGTTTACGCCAAATTCTGACCCTACCATCCGAATGTCGCAGCAGAAATCGAGACTCATCAGACCAGGCAACGTTTTTCCAATCTTCTACTGTCCAATTTCGATGAGCTTGTGCAAATTTTAGCCTCAGTTTCCTGTTCTTAGCTGAGAGGAGTGGTACCCAGTGTGGTCTTCTGCTGCTGTAGCCCATCTGCCTCAAAGTTCGACGCACTGTGCGTTCAGAGATGCTCTTCTGCCTACCTTGGTTGTAACGGGTGGCAATTTGAGTCACTGTTGCCTTTCTATCAGCTCGAACCAGTCTGCCCATTCTCCTCTGACCTCTGGCATCAACATGGCATTTCCGGCCACAGAACTGCCGCTCACTGGATTTTTTTTCTTTTTCGGACCATTCTCTGTAAACCCTAGAGATGGTTGTGCGTGAAAATCCCAGTAGATCAGCAGTTTCTGAAATTCTCAGACCAGCCCTTCTGGCACCAACAATCATGCCACGTTCAAAGGCACTCAAATCACCTTTCTTCCCCATACTGATGCTCGGTTTGAACTGCAGGAGATTGTCTTGACCATGTCTACATGCCTAAATGCACTGAGTTGCCGCCATGTGATTGGCTGATTAGAAATTAAGTCTTAACACACAGTTGGACAGGTGTACCTAATAAAGTGGCCAGTGAGTGTATAATATATATACTACTGTTCAAATGTTTAGGGTCACTTAGAAATTTTCTTATTTTTGAAAGAAAAGCAGTTTTTTCCAAAGAAGATAACATGAAATGATTCAGAAATACACTCTATACATTGTTAATGTGGTAAACGATTATTCTAGCTGCAAACGTCTGGTTTGTAATGCAGTGTCTTCATAGATGTAGAGGCCCATTTCCAACAACCATCACTCCAGTGTTCTTATGGTACTTTGTGTTTGCTAACTGTGTAAGAAGGCTGATAGATGGTTAGAATAACCTTGAAAACCCTTGTGCAAGTATGTTAGCACAGCTGAAAACAGTTTGGCTGATTAGAAAAGCTATAACCAGACCTTCCTTTCAGCTAGTTGAGAATCTGGAGCATTACATTTGTTGGTTCCATTAAACTCTCAAAATGGCCAGAAAAAAAGAATTTTCATGTGAAACTCGACAGCCTATTCTTGTTCTTAGAAATGAAGGCTATTCCATGCGAGAAATTGCCAAGAAACTGAAGATTTCCTACAACGGTATGTACTACTCCCTTCAGATGAGAGCACAAACAGGCTCTAACCAGAGTAGAAAGAGAAGTGGGAGGCCCCACTGCACAACTGAGCAACAAAACAAGTACAATAGAGTCTGTAGTTTGAGAAATCGATGCCTCACAGGTCTTCAACTGGCAGCTTCATTAAATAGTACATGCAAAACGCCAGTGTCAACATCTACAGTAAAGAGGCAACTCAGGGATGCTGGCCTTCAGGGTAGAGTGGCAAAGAAAAAGCCGTATCTGAGTGGCTAATAAAAGGAAAAGATTAATATGGGCAAAAGAACACAGACATTGAACAGAGGAAGATTGGTAAAAAGTGTTATGTACAAACAAATCCAAGTTTGAGGTGTTTGGATCACACAGAAGAACATTTGTGAGATGCATAACAACTGAAAAGATGCAGAAAGAGTGCCTGATGCCATCTGTCAAAAATGGTGGAGGTAATGTGATCGTCTGGGGTTGCTTTGGTGCTGGTAAAGTGGGAGATTTGTTCAAGGTAAAAGGGATTTTGAGTAAGGAAGGCTATCATTCCATTTTTCAACGCCATGCCTGTTAGGAGTCAGGTTCCTGCATCTGCTCTGCAGGAATCCAGACCCTTACATTCTGCGGTCTCTTGCTCTTTATCTACTGCAGAGGAGATTGCCTTGCAGCAAATCTCTCCAGGGGCTAAGTCTCTCTGTCCTCCTACTGAGCATGCTCATGAGACGGTTTCCCATTGGAGATCGAGAGTCATGGGCTTAAGTCCTGCTCCAGATCTCATTGGTCCATCTCAGAGATCTGGAAGCTTCCGGAAGGTCCCAGCTGCTATAAAAAGTGTGCATGGCCGTTCCGCTATGCGCTAGTATAGACTATACTGCTATGTGTGAATGGTGACGGATGCATGATTCTGGTGACTGACTTATTATGAAACCCCTTCTCTCTGATATTATGCATGTGGTTAGGGAATTTGTTCAGTAGTCTGTGCCAGTCTGTATCAAGCCTTAGGCCACTGTGCACACCGCACCTCTATGCTAGCGTCCGATATAGCGCCTGCTTTGTAGCTGTGTCATCCAGCGGCAATGTCCTGCGCCACGCTGCAGTTGCAGCCCTTATTGGCGTTCCAGTAGTGACGCCGCACACATGGTAGGTCTAGACGGACGTAGCCCCTCTGTCTTTGTTCCTGCTCCTGTGACCTTATACCGTGTGTACATTTACCTGAGGCCTGTGACTCTAACAGGCTCAGCCTTTTTGAATGTTTTTGTTGTGGCGCCTCGGTATGTGAACAGAGCCCGCTCTGCGCACTTTGAGTGAAGTTGAACCCGTGCGTATTATATTGCCATATTGCTCGTCTGCCATTACTCAGCAGCGGTTGTAACACCTACTGCACGATGGACCTCGAGCGGCGAACACACTTTATTATTGTTTTATTTAGTGCGTTCCGCCGTTCCTAACATTATACTAGCTCCAGGGTTTGGCTAGTGATGGCAGATCAGCAGCAACTCCTTCAGTGCTTTCGCCAGCTAGAGGGCCGGTTGGCTACTCTTGAAAGTGTTATCGCAGCGGCGAAGTTTTCGGAGGCTGCTGTACAGGCAATCGCAGAGGTGGTTCCTCGCATGTCCACGTCCTCCCACGCGCCGACAGTTACCCGCCTCCCATTGCCTAAATTTTCTGACGACGGAGCCTTCTGTAGGGGTTTCGTCAGCCAGTGCTCTATCCAGCTGGAGTTACTGGCTGCGCGATTCCCTATGGAGCGGGCCAAGGTGGGGTTTATTGCTTCCCTTCTGTCGGGCAAGGCATTGGAGTGGGCTATGCCACTATGGGAGCGTGGTGACCCAGAGGTTCGGACCGCTGCTCAGTTTTTAACAGCTATTAAGCAGGTCTTCCTGGGACCACGGGTCATGCACGGCACCTCTCTACAGCTACTGGCTTTGACTCAGGGATCCCTCTCGGTTAGTCAGTATGCCGATCATTTTCAGACACTGGCTTCTGAGCTGGAGTGGTCTGACAAAGCCCTCATCCCTGTGTTTTGGAGAGGTTTAACGGAGTTGCAGCTCTTCTTGGCGCTCGCAGTAGCAATGTTGCACACACGGTAGGTCTAGACGGATGCAGCCCCTCTGTCTTAGTTATTATTATTGTTATTATTATTTATTGTTATAGCGCCATTTATTCCATGGCGCTTTACATGTAAGGAGGGGTATACATAATAAATAACAAGTACAATAATGTTAAACAATACAAGTCATAACTGGTACAGGAGGAGAGAGGACCCTGCCCGCGAAGGCTCACAATCTACAAGGGATGGGTGAGAATACAGTATGTGAGGGTAGAGCTGGTCATGCAGCGGTTTGGTCGATTGGTGGTTACTGCAGGTTATAGGCTTGTCAGAAGAGGTGGGTCTTCAGGCTCTTTTTGAAGGTTTCGATGGTAGGTGAGAGTCTGCTATGCTGTGGTAGAGAGTTCCAGAGTAGGGGTGATGCGCGAGAGAAATCTTGCATGCGATTGTGGGAAGAGGAGATAAGAGGGGAGTAGAGAAGGAGTTCTTGTGAGGATCGGAGGTTGCGTGCAGGAAAGTACCGGGAGACAAGGTCACAGATCTATAGATGTATGGAGGAGACAGGTTGTGGATGGCTTTGTATGTCATGGTTAGGGTTTTGTACTGGAGTCTCTGGGCAATGGGGAGCCAGTGAAGGGATTGACAGAGGGGAGAAGCTGGGGAATAGCGGGGGGACAGGTGGATTAGTCAGGCAGCAGAGTTTAGAATAGATTGGAGGGGTGCGAGAGTGTTCGAGGGGAGGCCACAGAGCAGGAGGTTGCAGTAGTCAAGGCGAGAGATGATGAGGGCATGGACTAGGGTTTTTGCATTTTTGCAGATTTTTGGTTGAGGAATGAATGGATTTGTGAAATATTTTTGAGTTGAAGTCGGCAGGAAGTGGAAAGGGCTTGGATATGTGGTTTGAAGGAGAGATCAGCATCAAGGATTACCCCGAGGCAGCGAGCTTGTGGAACTGGGGAGAGTGGGCAGCCATTTACTGTAATGGATAGGCTCGTTGGGGGGGTCACGGGAGATGGGGGAAAGATGATGAATTCTGTTTTGTCCATGTTAAGTTTCAGAAATCTAGCGGAGAAGAAGGTTGAAATAGTGGATTTGAGGGATTCTGGTTAGTAGGGAGGTGATATCTGGTCCAGAGATGTAGATCTGTGTGTCATCAGCATAGAGATGATACTGAAAGCCATGAGATTCTATGACCTGTCCCATGCCAAAGGTGTAAATGGAGAAGAGCAGGGGTCCTAGAACAGAACCTTGTGGGACTCCGACAAATAGGGGACGAGGTGAGGAGGTGGTGTGTGAGTGGGAGACGCTGAATGTCCGGTCTGTTAGGTATGATGAGATCCAGGATAGGGCCAAGTCTGTGATGCAAAGGGATGAGAGGGTCTGTAATAATAGGGAATGGTCCACTGTGTTAAAGGCAGCCGACAGGTCCAGGAGGAGGAGGACAGAGTAGTGTCGCTTGCTCTTGGCGGTTAAGAGGTCATTGGTGACCTTAGTAAGGGCAGTTTCAGTGGAGTTGTGTGACCGGAAGCCAGATTGTAAGCGGTCGAAGAGGGAGCAAGAAGAGAGATGGGAGGACAGTTCAAGGTAGATGTGTTGTTCCAGTAGCTTGGAGGCATAGGGAAGAAGTGATATAGGGCGATAGCTAGATACAGAGGATGGGTCAAGAGAGGGCTTTTTGAGGATAGGTGTGATGGAGGCATGTTTAAAGCGTGAGGGGAAAACACCAGTTGTTAGTGATAGGTTGAAGAGATGGGTTAGGGTTGGGATGAAGGCTGTGGTGAGGTTTGGGATGAAGTGGGATGGGATCGGGTCAAGTGCACAGGTGGTGAGATGTGATCTTGAGAGTAGAGTGGAGAGTCGATCTTCTGCAATGGTGGAGAAGTTGGTTTTGGAGGTGGAGGGCTGGGAAGTCGGGAGGAGGGGCTCTGGGGGTTGTTGACCAAAACTGTCTCTGATGTTATCAATATTCTGCTTGAAAAATGAGGCAAAGTCTTCAGCTGAGATGAGTGGGGAGGGAGGAGGTGCTGGGGGACGGAGGAGAGAATTGAAGGTGTTGAATAACTGTTTAGGGTTGTGAGACAGGGAGGATATGAGAGATGAGAAGTAGGTTTGTTTAGCTGTGGCGAGTGTGGTCTTGAAAGTAGTGAGGGACTGTTTGAATGCGATGAAGTGCTCGTTGGAGTGGGATCTTTTCCATCTGCGCTCAGCAGCCCTGGAAGCTTGCCTCAGTTCTTTGGTCAGGCTGGTGTGCCAGGGCTGTCTGTTGATTTTGCGAGCTTTGGTATGTGTAAGTGGGGCAGCAGATTTCAAAGCTACAGCTATTGTGATGTTATATAGAGCAGCAGCGTCATCCGCATTGTGTAAGGAACTTATATCTGTGAGAGGGAGGAGGGATTCAGAGAATGAGTGTAGGTCAAGGTGTTTAAGATTTCTGCGAGGGTGTGAAAGTTTGTGGGGTCGGGATTGTAGACATGGAGTGGAGAGGGAAGAGAATAAGAGAAGGTTGTGGTCAGAGAGAGGAAGAGGTGAGTTAGAGAGGTTAGATAGGGAGCAGAGGCGGGTGAAGATGAGGTCCAGTGTGTGGCCATTTTTGTGTGTGGCTGTAGAAGACCATTGAGTGAGGCCGAAGGAGGAAGTTAGAGATAGAAGTTTAGTGGAAGCTGAGAGGGAAGTGTCAATGGGGATGTTGAAGTCGCCCATGATGATAGTAAGAATGTCCGCGGAAAGGAAATGAAGTAGCCAGGTGGTGAAGTGGTCAAAGAAGGTGGTGGCTGGCCCTGGGGGGCGGTAGATGACAGCCAGTTGGAGGCTGGAGGGGGAGTAGATGAGCACAGAGTGCACCTCAATGGAAGGGAGGGTAACAGAGGGTGGCAGTGGGATTGGGGTGAAGGAGCAGGTATCTGACAGGAAAAAACCAACTCCTCCGCCATGTTTGCTGCTGGGGCGGGGGGTGTGAGAAAGGTGGAAGCCACCATATGAAAGTGCAGCAGGAGAGGCTGTGTCAGAAGGGGTGAGCCAGGTTTTGGTGATGGCGAGGAAGGAAAGTTTGGCAGTAACAAAAAGATCATGCATGTAGGAAAGCTTGTTGCAGACAGAGCGAGCGTTCCACAGAGCTCCTGTTAGTGGGACTGGGGAAGCGGGGGCTGGGTGAATGGGTATAAGGTTGGAGTGGTTACGGAAGGTTGTGATAGAGCATGGATGGGAGGTAGAAATGACTGTGGGAATGTGGTGAGGAGGGCCAGGATTTGGCGAGATATCACCAGCAGTGAGAAGGAGCAGAGAAAGTGTTAGCAGGTAGGATCAGGAGAGGGCATGAGGGGGGCTGTCTGTGTTTGGAGACAGAGGATTGTATGTTATGGAACAGTTTTGAGGAGGACAGGAGGTGGATGGGGAGGATTGAAGAAGAGATGAACAGTTCCTTACTAGGAGTAGGGATTAGGGGAATTAGCAGAAAGTGAAGGATTATAGGGGTGAAAGTGAAAACAAACAGAAACATTGTTTACAGTGACTATGTATAGTTACCTTCAGTTCCCTTCTGGTTCAATTCTGGTTTTAATTCTAAAATTTATCTTCACACTTCTAGGACACACTTATAGGAATCACACTGCAGACTGAAGTCTATGCAGACTTGAGCTATGCAATATATGTACAACTAAGGGCATTCAGGTGTGAAGAAGAGAGGAGTGGTCTCTGCTCATCTTGGTCAGACAATTAAGAGTGGACCAGATGCATATGATCAAGCCAGAGTAAACCATGGCCTTAGATAGCACTGGGGTAAGCTGGGGTTAGCTGAAAGGCATACCATGTGAATGCTAGGTGCAGAGGCAAGTCTATGTGCAAGCTGGGTGATGTACTTTGTGCACTTCATAGACAGACAGCAGGAGAGCAGGAGAGCTGGGTGGATGAACATACCTGTCGGAAGAATAGAGATGCTTGTTAGAGTGTGATGGTGGCAGGTAGCAGGGCACAGCCTGTATACATTCTTCTGGTTTTAGTTCTAAAATTTATCTTCACACTTCTAGGACACACTTATAGGAATCACACTGCAGACACTGGAGTTCCTGCTCCTGTGACCTTAAACCGTGTGTGCATTTACCTGAGGCCTGTGACTCTAACAGGCTCAGCCTTTTTGTATGTTTTTGTTGCAGTGCCTCTGTGTGTGAACAGAGCCCACTCTGTGCATTTCGGGTGAAGTTGAACCCGTGCGCATTATATCGCCATATTGCTCGTCTGCCATTACTCAGCAGCAGTTGTAACACCTACTGCACGGTCGACCCCGAGCGGCGAACGCACTTTATTATTATTTTTATTTAGTGCGTTCCGCCGTTCCTAAGAATGCCATACCCTGTGGACAGTGCTTGATTGGAGCCAATTTCATCCTACAACAGGACAATGACCCAAAGCACACCTCTAAATTATGCAAGAACTATATAGGGAAGAAGCAGGCAGCTGGAATTCTGAAATGTGTAATGGAGTGGCCAGTGCAGTCACCAGATCTCAACCCCATTGAGCTATTGTGGGAGCAGCTTGACCGTATGGTACGCAAAAAGTGCCCATCAAGCCAAACCAACTTGTGGGAGGCGCTTCTGGAAGCATGGGGTGAAATTTCTCCATATTACCTCAGCAAATTAACTGCTAGAATGCCAAAGGTCTGCAATGCTGTAATTGCTGCAAATGGAGCATTCTTTGACGAAAGCAAAGTTTGAAGGAGAAAATTATTATTTCAAATAAAAATCTTTCATCTGAACCTTGTCAGTGTCTGGACTAGATTTTAAATTCATCTGGCAACTCATTTGATTAATAAAAGTATGAGTTTTCATGGAAAACACAAAATTGTCGGGGTGACCCCAAACTTTTGAATGGCAGTGTATATATATATATATAAATATATATATATATATATATATATATATATATATATATAAAGAATATCTAAGCAAGATATATGTGGAGAAAAAAGGGTATAGAACTTCAAGAAAAGAACATCTCACCAACCACTGATCATGAGATGGATGCTTTGGGATTGTGTTACAACCAACGGCACAGGGAACACTTGAGGGGTAGATGGAAGAATGGATTCAATGAAATTTCAACAAATTCTTGATGAAAACATAGCACCATCTGTAAAAAAGCTGAAGTTGAAAAGAGGATGACTTTTCCAAGTGGATAATGCTAAACACAAGTCAAAATCCACAATAGACTACCTCAAAAGGCCCAAACTGAAGGTTTTTGCAATGGCCCTGACAGACAGAAGGCATAGAAGGGCTAACAAATTTAACAGCTTTAATTTAACAGGGGGTTAACTTCTTGCAGGGAAATAAATGGTTAAATGAGGGTTAAACAGTTCAATGGCAAGCAGTAGGCAAAGTTAATGAGAAAGAAACAAGATAACAGCAGATCTTTAAATCACTTATCTTGTCAGAGGCTTCCCTGGCCACAACTGAAGCTTTGAAGGTGGTGAGGTTCCAGTGGGGTCCTGCAAACAACGGTCCATCTTCTGGCGGGAGCTCTCGGTCTCCGGCACCTTCTGCTGAGCCCCTAATCCACAAGTTGGTGTGGCCAAAGCAAACAGGATCGTAGCACTGACAGAGTCCAACGTGGACTGGTAAGTGTCAACTGGCAAGGTAGGCCGCAAAGGTCTGTTAAGTACTAGGCTTTCTCTATGCGGCAAGCCCACTGTACTCACAGTCACGGAACTCACGTGTCTCTCTCTGAGCAGCTGCCGTTACCTGAAAGGATGCTATGCACGGCTCTGCTCATTTTGCGCTGCTCTGCACGTCCATCGATACCAGTAAATCTCTCACGCAGTAAGCCTCTCACACAGCTGTCACAGATCTGTGCACTGTGGCCGGGTGCTTTTCCCAACCAACTCTCGCTCGAAGTACGGCTCCACACTACCTCTCTCGCTGCAGAGTGTGCCGCACACCTTCCTCCGCTATCACTGCTGGCAGGGAACTGACTCTTTCTTCATGCGCTTTCTCCTCACTGCCTGGCTTAGCCACACTCCCTGCAGCCTGGTCATCCTCCTTACAGGGACACTGACCTTGCTTTCTCCTGTCAAACTCTAATCTGTCCCCTTCCCCACCTCATGAGACATGGAACAGAAAAGTGAGGTAAACAAGACCCAAAGACAGGAAATAGGGACTAGAAGATAAATTCACATGTACTACAGCAATCTGCAGCTCACTACTACAACAGCTCCACTCCAACCACATAGATTTAGCAATCAGCACAGGAAGAAAAATCTTTCACCGGCTGGGATTAACCGCCCAGAGCCAGTATATATAGGGAGAAAATGATAAGCAGTTACAGCTGAGAACAATTAGGCTATTTATTGTCTCAGTCAGCATGGAAAGAGTACTTAACCCTCTTAGCACCAAATCCATTTAAAATGGGACACAAATCACACCATCTCTAAAGAAGACCTGTGATTCATTATCTGAAGTGACTGTCTAACTTCAGGTCTTCCATGGGGATGTGATACCCTTGTGACACCCGCATTCCAATGGACCATTACTAGGCTTTAGTAATATCACTATAGATGTCACTTAGAAAGAATGTGGAAAGGTACCTGCCTCAAATGAGGACATGGACATAATATGTCCAGAAGAGAAGGCAAAATATCCTTTCTACACTGCGTGTAATTCTCCAGGCAAGACATCCATCAATTCATCCAATGTCAAATTAGAATCTAACGCAGCCATTTGCTCTGCAGAGAATTGTGGGAATTTAATATAATTAAGATAAACCTGGATTTCTTCTTTTGTATATGTTAATTTAGACTTAAATAAATCCTGGTAATAGCTCGAAAATATTTCTAGGATAGAGTCGATGGTTGTAGCTATAGAATTCTCCGGAATGCTGATCTTAAGGATCTCTGGAAATAAATTATTTTGGTGAACAATATGAGCTAATAAGCTACTGGACTGATTGCCCTGTTCAAAGTATTTTTAATTCTTGAAGAACAATCTTCTCTTACTTTTATCTTGCAAAGATGCTAAATACTGTGTGAACACATAACCTTCTAAATGCATATAATTTTATTCTCATTCATTATAAAACACCTTAAACACCAATAACCGTGTAGTGTGGACATAATATGACTTAGAGGTGATATGGAGATGAAAGATTACCTCCATTAATACAGCTAATAAAATTATTCATATGATTCCCTAAATTTTGCACAAAGTGATCCTGCCTATCGTGGAGGCTGGCATCCTAGTTTAGACAAACTGATGCCCCCCGCTCATCGGTGACTGTCCCTCTGAGCAAATGAGCATTTCTGCTACACACAGGTGATCTGATTAATGCTTGTGTGTAGCAGAGGCGATCAGACAACTGCAGCTTCTAGTATCCCATGGAGACTATTGAAGCATGAAAAAGTAAAAAAAATTGTTTTTACAAATATCAAAAAATATATAAAAATTCAAATCACCAACATTCGCCCAATTAAAAAAAAAAATATACACATATTTGAAATTGCCAAGTTCAAAATCACCCAATCTATCGGGTTATATAATAATTAATCCAACCAGTAAGCAATATAGTGAAAAAAAAAAGTCAAAATGCGAGAATTAAATTTTTTTGGTCATGGCAACCTTGCATTAAAATGCAATAACGGGTGATCAAAAGATTGAGGCCACACCAAAATGGTATAATTAAAAGGGTCAGCTTGACATGCAAGAAATAAGCCCTCACCTAGCCCCAGATCACGAAAAATAGAGACGCTACGCATCTTGGAAAATGACGCAATTTTTTTTTTTCTTTAACAAACTCTGGAATAATTGATTTGGTCATGGTGTGGCTGTATTTGTTCCTTATATGTGGTAGTATTCAGTAATTATGTGGTTGTAATTTGTGATCTGGTTATGGTGTGATGCTACTTATCCTTTGTACAGTAGGTACAGAAAGTATTCAAACCCCTTAAATTTTTCACTCTGTTTCATTGCAGCTATTTGGTAAATTCAAAAAAGTTCATTTTTTTCTCATTAATGTAAACTCTGCACCCCATCTTGACTGAAAAAAAAACAGAAATGTAGAAATTTTTGCAAATTTATTCAAAAAGAAAAACTGAAATATCACAAGGTCATAAGTATTCAGACCCTTTGCTCAGACACTCATATTTAAGTCGCAGGCTGTCCATTTCCTTGTGATCCTCCTTGAGATGGTTCTACTCCTTTATTGGAGTCCAGCTGTGTTTAATTATTCTGATAGGACGTGATTTGTAAAGGCACACACCTGTCTCTATAAGTGTTAGGAACGGCGGAACGCACTAAATAAAAATAATAATAAAGTGCGTTCGCCGCTCGGGGTTGTGGTGCTAATAAAAATATGGATATCTTATAGCCTACATATTGTAATATATTGTTTATATGCTTTGATATAGTGTGGTCATTAGACCAAGGGTAGAAAGTATTGCAAATATGAAATATGGTTGTTTGAATCCAAACACTATATTGCAATACTAGGGTGTAATCTGGACTTTGATACTGAGACACAAAGCGTTTGCTCTGTGTCAATACCGTAAGACAAGGAATTGCACTGTGGTCTTTGAAGCTCTGTAAGATTCCTTATCCTGATTTGCACACAAGTGATATTTGCTTTGAGTGAATACCTTCACTTGGGGGTGGTTGATGGAAAGAAGCTTTCCAACTAATTCTGTGTGGTATTCTAATATAAGAGTTGTGTGGTATATTCTTACATATAAGCTAGGACAATAGGAATAACAACTGTATAGATAATGAATATTTATGCTGCTTGAACAAGGAAGTCTTGTGCTCAATAATAGTCAATATTGGGTCGTGCATGACATCCATAATCGAGGAACAATTGTGATACATATCTTGACATGTCTGAGTGTGTGTCTGAGTTACATAGGTATCCAGTTTTCAGAATAGGTGATTATGGAAGTCATGCCGCCATCTTAGAGCATTATGCTATGAGCATGAAGAGTTAACTTTGTAACAAGCAACATATGTTGAACTTTGAACAGTAATAGACAACTTTGACAAGTTGACCAGAGGCAAACAGAGTCTAGGTTGACATACTATTGGCAAACAAATCTCTGGTTGGTGCAAACACACTAAGAGGCTATAGCAAACAGACCTTGAAGTCTTGTGCAGTTTCAAGATTCTGATGACTCAGCATACTGCACAGAGGGAATGTGGGAATTTTGTGTATAAAAAGGTGGACCTGTGTCAGTGAGGGAGGGACATTTTCCAGAAGCTATCGTGGGTGCACGGTTTCTGTGATGACAAGATTTTCCTTCTCACTGACACTGTGGGGTCCCTCCAGTGGAGAAGTGATGTTGCAATGCTACCTGGTAATGTATTGATGCTTATTTCTCTATGTAAACAAGACAGGGTAATATTATATCTGCCATTCCATTAATTTGGTGTTTTATAATCATTAATCATTGTATAATAAAATTGTGTTATATCCAAGTAGTAGCCTTCTTTAAAGCCGTATCCGAACCTTATTGCTAAACAGTTGGCAATACAGGGGTCCACCATGCAGTAGATGATATGACTGCTACTAGGTAATGACAGAGGAGCAATATGGCGGTATAATGCACATGGGTTCAACTTCACCCAAAGTGCGCAGAGCGGGCTCTGTTCACACACCGAGACACCGCAACAAAAACATACAAAAACGCTGAACCTGTTAGTGTCACAGGCCTCAGGTATATGCACACACGGTATTTGGTCACAGGAGCATGACCTAAGACAGAGGAGCTGCGTCCGTTTAGACCTACCGTGTGTGCAGCGTCGCTACTGCGAGCGCCAAGAAGGGCTGCAACTGCAGCGCGGCGTAGGACACTGCCACTCGATGACAAAGCTAGAAAGCAAGCGCAATGTTGCATGCTAGCGTAGAGGTGCGGTGTGCACAGTGGCCTAAGGCTTGCCACTGACTGGCGCTGACTGCTAAACTTTTCCCTATCCACATGCGTAATATCAGAGGGAAGGGGTTTTATAATGAGTCAGTCACCAGAAACATACATCCATCACTATTCACACATAGCAAGTATAGTCTATACTAGCGCATGGCGGAACGGCCATGCACGCTTTTTATAGCCGTGCGGGACCTTCCAGATCTCCGAGATGGACCAATGAGCTCTGGAACAGGACCTGAGCACATGACTCCCGATCTCCAATGGGAGATCATCTCATGAGCATGCCCAGTAGGAATACAGAGGGACTTAGTCTCTGGAACGGTCTGCTGCAAAGTAATCTCCTCTGCAGTAGAAAGACAGCAGGAGACTGCAGAATGTGAGGCTCTGGATTCCTCCAGAGCAGACGCAGAAACCTGATGCCTAACATTAAGACTTCACAGCTCACAGTGCATGTGAGACCTGTCAGGAACACCGCACTGTACTTGCTCACTGAGCCAGTGCGCGTGTCCTGAGTGTCAGGATCCTGTCAGCGCCAGCGTGCAGCCTCCGCTGAGCAGGGACTCACCTGCACTGTAGGGGTACCGGGGTCAGGTACAGCCAGAAAGTACCGATGCACAGGATGTGTGGATGCTGAAGTTTAGCAAGCAGACACGGGACCTACGGTCATGTGACTGCAAGGGGGCGGGGCTTAGCGTCCTGCTTAGTGAGATGGAAAGACACTATACAGAATTACTCAGAGTCAGGCAAAACGGGGTTCATACACAGAGATAGCCGTAACGTACCAAGGATGAGACAGAGCGGATAGTCAGGGCCAAGCAGTCAAAACCAAACAGACATAGAAGGTACCAAGCAGAATCCAAAGCAATACCCAGAGAACAGACCGAGTCATACATAGATTATCAAGCAGCCAGAACTCCGCAAAAACACACTCAGGGGTCACCACACTATGCCAAGGTCAAGAGTATAACTGACAGGGATGGGAGCGTCCTGAGGCTATAAGAAGCCTCTCCCAGAACCAGGGAGAGGCCACAATCATAGCCCCAGGTGTGCAGGTAAGCTTGCACCGGGATCACAACCTTTAATCCCAGAAATGCCAGTCATCAGCACTGGTTCCAGACATTAACCCCACGTGTGCGAGTCAAACCCGCACTGAGATCATGACAGTACCCCCCTCTCAACGGGGGGCCTCTGGATCCCCAGGCTTGCACGGGTACTTAGCATGGAAAGCCCGCACCAGGCGATCAGCATGCATCAACCGGACCGGTACCCAGGACCTGTCTTCCGGTCCATACCCCTTCCAATGAACCAGGTACTGTACCGACCGCCGTACCAACCTGGAATCTACGATATGACAAACCTCGTACTCCACCTGCCCCTCGACCAAAACAGGAGAAGCAGCAGACTTGGAGTCTCCCCGGACTGCTTCAAAAGGTTTCAGTAGAGATTTGTGGAAGACGTTAGGGATCTTGAAAGAGGGTGGAAGGCACAGCCTATACACCACTGGATTGATTTTTTCCACAATCTTGTATGGACCAATGAATTTGGGCCCCAACTTGGCTGAAGGAACCTTCAACTTAATGTTTCGAGTGGAGAGCCAAACCTTGTCTCTAACCTGAAACGTGGGCCCTGGTGTTCGTTTCCTGTCCGCGAAAAACTTATACCTGCCCTGAGACCTAGATATACTCCGCTGAACTTCTGCCCACGTATTCTGTAATCGCTGAATAGAGCCCTCAGTCCAGGGACACCCCGAGTACAGACGAGAAAACTCACCAAAATGAGGACTGAACCCATAATTGATCAAAAAAGGAGTCATACCCGTGGATTGACTCACCAGACTATTGAAGGCAAATTCAGCCAAGGGCAGTGCATCGCACCAGTCATTCTGTCTAGCAGAGGTTAGACACCTGAGGATCTGTTCCAAGGACTGGTTAGTGCGCTCCGTCTGACCATTGCTCTCAGGATGGTATGCAGACGAAAAGGACAGAGACATCCCTAATTGTTTGCAGAAAGCGCGCCAAAACTTAGCCACAAACTGCACACCACGATCAGACACCACATTCAGGGGTACCCCATGCAAATGGATCACATGCTGCACAAACAACCTGGACAACGTCTCAGCTGATGGTAGTGTGGACAGGGGTAGAAAATGAGCCTGCTTAGTAAACCTGTCCACCACTACCCATACCACTGTATAACCCTTAGATGGAGGGAGATTGGTAACAAAATCCATAGATAAGTGAGTCCATGGTCTTTCGGGCACTGCCAAGGGCATCAGCTCCCTTGTCGGCTGGCTATGAGAGCTTTTAGAACGAGCGCAGACCCCACAACCAGCAATGAATTTTTTTATGTCCGAACCAAGGGTAGGCCACCAAAAGATCCTAGCCACCACCAGACGTGTGGTCAAAATACCAGGGTGAGCACTCCGCTAGGATTCATGGAACTCCTGCAAGAGTTTCAGGCGAAGTTGCTCTGGGACAAACAACTTCCCCTCCGGCTTGGCCGCCGGGGCCCGCGACTGGGCCCTCTCAATCTCCCATTCCAATTCAGATGAGACCTCTGCTATCACAACCCCAGGGTGAAGAATGGAGGATGGTGGCTTAGGGGGCGACACCGGTTGAAAACTGCACGATAAGGCGTCAGCCTTGACATTCTTAGACCCTGGACGAAATGTAATCGTAAACTGAAAACGGGAAAAAAAAGTGACCAACGGGACTGTCTGGGCGCTAGTCTTTTAGCAGACTCAATGTATGACAAATTTTTGTGATCCATGATCACCGTAACCGGGTGACTGGCCCCCTCCAAAAAGTGCCTCCATTCTTCAAACACCAATTTGACCGCGAGAAGCTCTCTATTGCCTACGTCGTATTATCTTTCCGCAGCAGAGAACTTCTTGGAAAAGAAAGCACATGGCCTGAGGTTGGTTAGAGTGGCAGGCCCTTGGGACAATACCGCCCCCACCCCCACCTCAGAGGCGTCCACTTCCACGACGAATGGTTTGGACGGATCTGGCTGTAATAACACAGGAGCAGACATAAAGCTTCTTTTCAGAGTCGCAAAGGCCTCTTTTGCGAGCGAGGACCAGTTTCTCACATCCGCACCTTTACAAGTAAGATCTGTGAGTGGTTTGACCACCTGTGAAAACCCCCGAATAAATTTGCGGTAATAATTGGCGAACCCCAAGAAGCGCTGAAGACCCTTAAGGTCTCGGGGTTGCACCCAATCCGCAATGGCCTGCACCTTCTTGGTGTCCATGCGAAAAGCCTCACAGGACACAATTAATCCCAAAGAAGACAATTCTTGAACAAAAAACAATTTGGCATACAGATGATTTTCCCTCAGTCTTTGGAGAACGGTTCGTACATGATTCAGATGAGATTGACTGTCGTGTGAGTATATCAGAATATCGTCTAAGTAAATGACAACAAAACGACCAATGAGATCCGAGAATACCATGTTGATGAAATTCTGAAATATGGCTGGGGCATTGGTAAGACCAAACGGCATGACTAAATTTTCAAATAGTCCCTCAGTCGTGAGGAACGCGGTTTTCCATTCATCCCCCTCCCGGACCCTTATCAAATTATATGCCCCCCGAAGATCCAGTTTGGAGAACCATTTTGCCCCTGAAAGTTGGTTACACAAATCGGGAATCAACGGAAGGGGGTACGTATTTCGTACAGTAATCTTGTTCAGCTCACGAAAATCGAGGCAGGGACGTAAACCACCATCTTTTTTCTTAACAAAAAAAAACCCTGCCGCCACAGGTGAGACTGAGGGACGTATGTGTCCTTTGCGAAGACTCTCAGCAATGTAATCTTTCATGGTCAAGCGCTCAGGGCCAGATAAATTAAACAGACGGGCTTTAGTCAATTTAGCCCCCGGGACTAACTCGATAGCGCAGTCAAAGGGTCTATGTGGCGGCAACGTCTCGGCCTCGCTTTCAGAGAACACATCTTCGAATTCTTTCAGGTACTCCGGAATACCTTCCAGCTCGACAGATGACACAGATACAGATTTAACAGGTTCAACCAATAGTCCAGACTTATCACATAACATCTAATCATTAAACCCCCACTGAACAATCTCCCCCGATTTCCAGTTAATGACGGTTATGGCGTTGTAACCAGGGCATGCCCAACACCAATCCTGCTGGTAGATTGTCCAGAACCAAACAACTTAATTTTTCCACATGGGTAGTGCCCACTTTGAGTGAAAACAAGTCAGACATAAAGAGAATTCCCTCTTTAGTGAGGGGGGAGGAGTCAATGGCCACCACTTTGATCGGAACTTTAAGTCTAACTGTCCCTATCTTACAGCGTGTGACCAATTGGAAGTCAATGAGATTGATGGATGATCCGCAGTCCACGAAAGCTGTAGAGGGAAAACAACAATCGTCCACTAACAGTTCCACATGAAGCAACACCTTAGAAAACGAGGAAAAGGGTACCCGAGGGTCTGAGTAGTCTCCCCGCTGACTACCCAGACCTAGTCGTTTCCCGACGACCAGGTTCAGGATGGACAATCAGGACACTCCCTTTTCCATTGTCCTGTTTTACCACAGTAGAAGCATAACTGCTTTTCTCTCCGGCGTTGTCTCTCCTTTTCCTTCAGGGAGAGAGCCCCTACGTCCATGGGTACAAAAACAGTCTCTTTTCCACTAGGGAACAATGGAGTCTCCGCCTGCATCACCCCCCTGGCCCGCAGCCTGCGGTCCATTCGGACGGCCTGGGTCATGGCGTCCTCGAGAGAGTTAGGTGGGGGATGTAATGCCAAGGCATCCTGTAACTGCTTGGACAAGCTTCTGCGAAAGAGTCCTTGGAGTGCGGCGTCGTCCCAAGAGACCTCTGCGGCCCAGCGGCGGAATTCTGTGCAAAACCACTCAGCCAAGTGTTTCCTCTGACAGACACTCATCACCATGTCCTCTGCCAATCGCACTCGGTCCGGCTCATCATATATGTGCCCGAGGGCCTCAAAAAACGCATTCACAGACACTCTCTCAGGGGCAGTGGGAGGAAAGGAGAAAGCTCAAGCTTGTGGGGACCCTCTTAACAGAGTCATAATGACCCCTACTTTCGTCCCCAGAGGAACGTGGCCTCAAACTAATGAAGAGTTTGCACCCCTCCATGAAGACCCTGAACTCTTTTTGTTCCCAGAAAAAAAATCAGGTAGTTTAACAGGTGGTTCTGGGGACACCAAAACAACATCACTCGCCCCAGCCCCCAGAGACCCAGCAGCTAAAGCCCCCCGCACTGTCTCAGAAACCTGCTGCTGAGAACGAGCCAGAGCTTGCTGCTCCAGAGATAAACCCTGAAACATCTCACTCAGATTTTTCATTTGCTCAGCAAGAGATTGTATGGGATCCATAATTCTCAGCACAGAAATAAAAAAAATAAAAAAAACCCAAAACTTAATGGTCAGTTATAGTGTCAGGAACACCGCACTGTACTTGCTCACTGAGCCAGTGCGCGTGTCCTGAGTGTCAGGATCCTGTCAGCGCCGGCGTGCAGCCTCCGCTGAGCAGGGACTCACTCGCACTGTAGGGGTACCGGGGTCAGGTACAGCCAGAAAGTACTGATGCACAGGACCTGTGGATGCTGAAGTTTAGCAAGCAGACACGGGACCTACGGTCATGTGACTGCAAGGGGGCGGGGCTTAGCATCCTGCTTAGTGAGATGGAAAGACACTATACAGAATTACTCAGAGTCAGGCAAAACGGGGTTTATACACAGAGATAGCCATAACGTACCAAGGATGAGACAGAGCGGATAGTCAGGGCCAAGCAGCAGTCAAAACCAAACAGACATAGAAGGTACCAAGCAGAATCCAAAGCAATATCCAGAGAGCAGACCGAGTAATACACAGATTATCAAGCAACCAGAACACAGCAAAGACACACTCAGGGGTCACCACACTATGCCAAGGTCAAGAGTATAACTGACAGGGATGGGAGCATCCAGAGGCTATTAGAAGCCTCTCCCAGAACCAGGGAGAGGCCACAATCATAGCCCCAGGTGTGCAGGTAAGCCTGCACCGGGATCACAACCTTTAACCCCAGAAATGCCAGTCATCAGCACTGGTTCCAGACATTAACCCCACGTGTGCGAGTCAAACCCGCACTGAGATCATGACAAGACCAAATGGGAATCATGAGGTCAAGGGAACTGGCCAAGGAGCTCAGAGAAAGAATTGTGGCAAGGCACAGATCTGGCAAAGGTTACATAAGAAGTTCTGCAGTACTCAAGTTTGTCAAGAGCAAAGTGGCTGCCATAATCCTTAAATGGAAGAAGTTTGGGACCACCAGACATCTTCCTAGACCTGGCGGTCCAGCCAAGCTGATTAATCATGGAAAAAGAGCCTTGTTGAGAGAGATAAAGAAGAACCCCAGATCACTGTGGCTGAGATCTACAGATGCAGTAGGGAGATGGGAGAAAGTTCCACAAAGTCAACTATCACTGCAGTCCTCCACCGGTAGGGCCTTTAAGGAAGAGTGGCCTGACATAAGCCTCTCCTCAGTGCAAGACATATGGGACTCTAATCTCATAGTTGATGATAGTCGTTGATGTTGACAAATGTGAATGTAACACTATAGTCACTTTGGGTACAAATGTAATTGAGAGCTGTCTTAGTGAAATCATTGTCATCCTGCAACAACTAGCTGAGACAGCCAACTCCAGACAACAGTGGGCCCAGCACAAGGAGATTAGAGCCCTCTTGCAGTGATAGAAGGTGGAGCTGGCCGATGGAGAGATTGGCAGCGACCCCTAACCCATTGTACTTTTACCAAGGAGCGAGACTATCATATGGTGCAGAGCAGCAATAGGTATTACAGGCCAAGATTACCAGGCCTTGGTGAAGCCAGTTTACTCCAACAGCAGACCCACTGTTATGACCGCTAGAGGGGTGGTGGATGTCAGAAAGGGAAGAGTGCCAGTACGAGTGCTGAATTATGAGGAAAAAAAAGCTACCTTGCCCCGGTATGCTACAGTAGCCAAACTCTTTACTGTCAGTAACAATGCTATCCAGATAGTAGGACCCTAGAACCTGTCTGACTCCTCTGGTCAGATGGAGGACTGGTGTCAGAAAATGCGCATTGACATTGACTCCTCTCCTTCATACCAGAAAAATGGGGTCTATCAGAGTCCGAGAGGGTTTTCAGTAAGAACCTCTTGGATTTTGGGCAGGTCAAGGGGATCCAAAATCACATCCCTATGGGAGATCACCCACCCGTCAAAGAGAGGTATCATCCCTCCTGCTCATTACTAGTGTGCCAAAAGTATGCTAAAAGAGATGAAAGAGCCAGGGGTAATAAGGGACAGCTGCAGCCCTTGGGCAGCTCCTCTGGTATTGGTCAAAAAGAAAGATGGCATCATGCGCATGTGTGTAGATTACTGTATATGCAAATAAATATAATCACTCATATAGACGCTTACCCCTTGCCACACACAGAAGAGTCACTAGCAGCATTAAAATCAGCCAAGTATTTCTCAAGTCTGGACTTAACCAGTGGGAATTGGCAGGTTCCTGTTGCAGAGGCAGACAAATAGAAGACTGCTTTCACCACACCAAAGGGACTGTGTGAATTCAACTATATGCCATTCGAGTTGTGCAATGCACCTGGAACCTTCCAGAGACTCATGGAGTGCTGCCTCAGGCACAAGAACTTTGAAACTGTGCTGTTGTATCTGGACAATGTGATTGTTTATTCCAAGATGTTTGAAGTCTTTGAAGCATTGTCCAACTTCGACTTGAAAGTGAAACCATCGAAGTGTAATCTCCAGAAGCACAAAGCGCAGTACTTAGGCCACGTCGTGAGTGCAGAAGGAGTGGCACCAGGTCCAGACAAGGTGATGGTCATCGGAGACTGGCAAGTACCTACTACAGTCAATGAGGTTCGACAATTCATGAGGTTAGTCGGCTATTACAGACACTTCATCAAAGGCTTCACAAAAATGGCTGCTCCCCTTCAAGACATCCTAGTGAGACACTCCAAAAAGGGCACCCGATTGAGTGGAACGCCAAACTGGAAGAGTCCTTCAACAACCTTAAGAAAACTCTCACCAGAGAAGAGATCTTGGCTTACCCGGACTATGGTCAGCCATTGATCCGCTACACTGATGCCAGCAATGTCGGTCTAGGAGCGGTTCTATCTCAAGGAGAAGGCCATCGCCTATTCCAGTAGAAAGCTTTGCCCAACCGAAAGAAATCTTGCCAACTACAGCTCCTTTAATTTGGAGTTACTGGCTATTGTCTGATCAGTGACTGAGAGGTTCAAGCACTACCTCGCTTCTTCCAAGTTCACCGTCTACACTGACAAAAACCCGCTGATGCATCTGGACACTGCAAAACTGCTTTAGAGCAACGGTGGATGGGTCAGTTGTCCAACTGTTAATTTGTCATAAAATATTGAGTTGGTAACAAAAATGCCAGCGCCGATGCCTTATCCCACATGCCAAACTCCCCTGACCCAGAAGAAGACCTGGCACTTCATCACCAGTATGCTTCCCAATGCACCCACTGTGTGAATAACAAGCCTTCAGCAATTCAAAAGGTTTCCCTTAACCCATTGCCTCATTATGGTTGGGCAGAGACACAGAACAGCGATCCATCAGTCCACATGATGAAGGAACTGCTTGGTGCAGCCAACTCATATCCAGCTCCTGATGCACAACCAGAAGTCCTACAGCTGTGGAAAGAGAGGAAGACGCTGTTCTTGTAAGAAGACAAACTTTGCCGGAGGACTATCAACTCCCGTATGGATGAGCTGGTGTGGCAGATCGTGGTCCCAAGAATGGATGCATCAATGGTCCTTGAAGCCTACCACAACCAGGCAGGGCACTTTGGATGGAAGAATTTAGAAGTCGTCATCCATGCTCGCTTCTTCTGGACAGGTATAAGACAGTCCATTGAAAAGTGGTGTAGGGAATGCGGCCCATGTAACCTCAGAAGAAAGGATCACAACAGCTAAAAGGCTCCCTTGTGGGATATCATCACCAAACAACCACTTGAAATAGTGGCTCTTGACCACATGGAATTGTCCCCAAGTCGGTCAGGATACACCTATGCCTTGACGATAGTGGACCACTACTCATGTTTCCTAGTAGTTGTTTCAGTGAAAAATCAGATGGCAAGAACAGCTTCAAAGGCCTTTCAAGAATCTTTCTGCCGACAACATGATTATCCAGATCAAGTCTTGACAGACAGAGGTCCGGCTTTCTAAGCAGAGGTCTTCCAAGAATTCTGCACCTTATATGGCTGTAAGAAGATCTGGACAACACCATGCCATCTGCAAGGTAACGGCCTATGCGAAAAGCTGAATCAGCTGGTGATAAATTTACTAAAGACCTTACTGCTAGAGCAACCAATGGCCTGAGAAGCTACCAGACCTTGTGGAGATGTATAACCACATCCCTACAAAATCGACTAACTTTACCCCAGCTTATTTGATGCGAGCAAAACCAGGTAAACTCCCCATCGACCTGGAAATGGGCATGCTAACACCAGAAACCATACGAAGCCAGCCAGACACAGATTGGAATATTGAGAGACAGCAAAAAAGATCCAGCAACAAACATCCAAAATCAGGTTATTGAGTGGACATTAAAAACATTTTATTGCAATGCCTTTAAAAACATGCTGTTAAAATAGTGAGTGAGGGATCACGCGTTTTGAACAAAAGTGTTCTTAATCATAACCATGTCTGTGATGAGTGCAAAAGCATAGTTAAATAGAAATGGAAGAGAAGGAAATGAGGTGAGCAATTAGTCATGTAAATTAGATAATTATGCAAATGACATAAAAGATTAAAAAAAATGCATAATATCATAGATGCAAAAACATGAATTCAATAATAATTAGTGTTGAGCGATACCATCCGATATTGAGAAACATCGGATCGGATTGGATCGGCCGATACCCAAAAAGTATCGGGTATCGCTGATTCCGATACCGGAAGTCCCAATTCAAGTCAATGGGACAGAAATATCGGAATTAAAAAACCCTTTTTTTACTTGTACATCCAGTTCGGGAGGGGGGAAGAGTGTGCATGTCTGTGTGCGCGGGCGGGGTCTGTACGGGCCTCTCGGGGGTCTGTGCGGGCCTGCCGGGGGTCTGTGCGGGCCTGTCGGGGGTCTGTGCGGGCTCCTGGGGGTCTGTGCGGGCCTGCCGGGGGTCTGTGCGGGCTGCTGGGGATCTGTGTAGGCTGTCGGGGGTCTGTGCGGGCCTACCGGGGGTCTGTGCAGCCTGCCAGGGGTCTGTACGGGCCTGTCGGGGGGCTGTGCGGGCTGCTGGGGGTCTGTGCGGGCCTGCCGGGGGTCTGTGCGGGCCTGCCGGGGGTCTGTGCGGGCTGCTGGGGATCTGGGTAGGCTGTCGGGGGTCTGTGCGGGCTTGCCGGGGGTCTGTGCGACCTGCCGGGGGTCTGTGCGGGCTGTCGGTAGTCTGTGCGGGCCTGCCGGGGGTCTGTGCGGGCCTGCCGGGGGTCTGTGCGGGCTGCCGGGGGTCTGTGCGGGCCTGCCGGGGGTCTGTACGGGCCTGCTGGGGGTCAGTGCGGACTGCCGGGGGTCTGTGCGGGCCTGCCAGGGGTTGTGTGTGTGTGCAGGCATCGTCCGATGGGACTACAAGTCCCATCGGGCTATGCCTGCTACAATGACAGTGACTGACACATTAGCCAATGATGGGACAGTAGTAGCCCCATCATCCGGCTAATGTGTTGAATGTAAAAAAAAAAAACATACATACATACTACATTCATACAACATACATACATACTACATACACACTTCATATATACTACATTCATACAACATACATACATACTACATACATACTTCATGTATACTACATTCATACAACATACAGATAAGATAAGATAAGATAATCCTTTAATCGTCCCACCATGGGGAAATTCAGAGCATTACAGCAGCAAGGCAGGAACAAGTACAGATACAGATGCATAAAGGCATTACATTGACAGTAGTTAGGTACATATACGAAAAAAAAAAAAAAAAAAGATATAATCGGACTATCACAACTTTGGATCTATCAGTTCTCTGTTTGGGTCGTTCTCCGTTTTGGACAGTGCCGGTTATACAGCCTAACTGCAGCAGGAAGGAAGGACTGTCGATAGCGCTCCCTCTCACATTTAGGATGAAGTAGCCAGTCACTGACAGTACTGCACATGTTTGTCACGGTCTCATGCATGGGATGGGAATCATTCTGCACCATGTAGCTCACCTTGGCCAGTATCCTCCTGTCGCCTACTTCCTGAACTGGGTCAAGGGGGCATCCCAGGACAGAGCTGGCCCTTCTAATCAGTTTGTCCAGCCTATTTCTGTCCCTGGTTGATATGCCACTACCCCAGCACGCCACACCAAAGAAGATGACTGATGCCACAACAGAGTTGAAGAAGGATGCAAGGAGTGCCCCTCTAACTCCGAAGGCTCTCAGCCTTCTGAGCAGATAAAGCCTGCTTTGGCCCTTCCTGTACACTGCATCCAAGTGATGGACCCAGTCAAGCTTATTATTGAGGATCACACCAAGGTACTTATAGGTGTCGACTATCTCAATGTTATTTCCCCGAATGTTCACCACTACTGGTGGATTTTTGCCCTTGCGAAAGTCCACCACCATTTCCCTGGTCTTCCCGGAATTAATCCTAAGGTGGTTCCTATGACACCACTCCACAAAAGCTTGGTTAGTATCTCTGTACTCTCTTTCATCTCCTCCTGTGATGAGGCCTACTATTGCAGAGTCATCACAATACTTCTGCAAGTAGCAGCTAGATGAGTTGCACCTAAAATCTGCAGTGTACAGTGTGAAGAGAAAAGGGGCAAGAACTGTACCTTGAGGTGCCTCTGTATTGCAGATCACTGTGTCTGACACACTGTCCCGAACCTTTACAAACTGAGGTCGGTTCGTGAGGTAGTTAAGGATCCAGGTGGAGAGTTGGAGGTCCACACCAACAAGGCCCAGCTTGTCTCTCAGTAGACCTGGCTGTATGGTGTTAAAAGAACTAGAGAAATCGAAGAACATTATTCTCACAGTGTTCCCAGATTTCTCCAGGTGAGAGAGAGAGAGATATATACATACTACATACATACTACATACATACATGCTACATACATACTTCATATATACTACATTCATACAACATACATACATACTACATACATACTTCATATATATATACTACATTCATACAACATACATACTACATACAATACATTCATATATTCATACAATACATACATATAGACATACAGTACATATAACATAGAGTACATACTCACCATCACTTGTCACTTTGATCCCCGAAGCCAGTGTCATCTTTAAAAAATATTAAAATAACAAACAAGCGATATACTCCCTGTTCCGCAGAAATCCACGAGTGTCCCACGACGATCTCCCATGGAGAACAGCAGCATCAGCTGATGCCACCGCTCTCTAGGGGCCCCAGGAATACAATGACAGGAGGTAGGTATCCTTCTGCACTATATTCCTCCACCACTGTAAAAAAATAGTCCCTAGTCTCACTTTTGGCATTGCTGTGTGAGAAAGTTTCCACGCAGATTTTGCCATAAAGTGACACCAGTGAACTATAGTAACCTCTCAGTGATGCAGTGCAGGAGATCATCGTGGGACACTCGTGGATTTCTGCGGATCAGGGAGTATATCGCTTTTTTGTTATTTTAATATTTTTTAAAGATGACACTGGCTTCCGGGATCAAAGTGACAAGTGATGGTGAGTATGTACTCTATGTTATATGTACTGTATGTCTATATGTATGTATTGTATGAATGTATTTTATGTAGTATGTATGCTGTATGAATGTAGTATATATGTAGTATGTATGTAGTATGTATGTATGTAGTACGAATGTAGTACATATGTAGTATGTATGTATGTTGTATGAATGTAGTATATATGTAGTATGTATATATGTACAGTATGTATGTTGTATGAATGTAGTATATATGTAGTATGTATGTATGTTGTATGAATGTAATATATATGTAGTATGTATGTATGTATGTTGCATGAATGTACAGTTGTGGCCAAAAGTATTGTCACCCCTGCAATTCTGTCAGATAATACTCAGTTTCTTCCTGAAAATGATTGCAAACACAAATTCTTTGGTATCGTTATCTTCATTTAATTTGTCTTAAATGAAAAAACACAAAAGAGATTGAAGCAAAAAGCAAAGCATTGATAATTTCACACAAAACTCCAAAAATGGGCCAGACAAAAGTATTGGCACCCTCAGCCTAATACTTGGTTGTACAACCTTTAGCCAAAATAACTGCGACCAACCGCTTCCGGTAACCATCAATGAGTTTCTTACAATGCTCTGCTGGAATTTTAGACCATTCTTCTTTGGCAAACTGCTCCAGGTCCCTGATATTTGAAGGGTGCCTTCTCCAAACTGCCATTTTTAGATCTCTCCACGGGTGTTCTATGGGATTCAGGTCAGGACTCATTGCTGGCCACCTTAGAAGTCTCCAGTGCTTTCTCTCAAACCATTTTCTAGTGCTTTTTGAAGTGTGTTTTGGGTCATTGTCCTGCTGGAAGACCCATGACCTCTGAAGGAGACCCAGCTTTCTCACACTGGGCCCTACATTATGCTGCAAAATTTGTTGGTAGTCTTCAGACTTCATAATGCCATGCAAACGGTCAAGCAGTCCAGTGCCAGAGGCAGCAAAGCAACCCCAAAACATCAGGGAACCTCCGCCATGTTTGACTGTAGGGACCGTGTTCTTTTCTTTGAATGCCTCTTTTTTTCTCCTGTAAACTCTATGTTGATGCCTTTGCCCAAAAAGCTCTACTTTTGTCTCATCTGACCAGAAAACATTCTTCCAAAATGTTTTAGGCTTTTTCAGGTAAGTTTTGGCAAACTCCGGCCTGGCTTTTTTATGTCTCGGGGTAAGAAGTGGGGTCTTCCTGGGTCTCCTACCATTCAGTCCCTTTTCATTCAGACGCCGACAGATAGTACGGGTTGACACTGTTGTATCCTCGGACTGCAGGGCAGCTTGAACTTGTTTGGATGTTAGTCGAGGTTCTTTATCCAACATCCGCACAATCTTGCAATGAAATCTCTTGTCAATTTTTCTTTTCCGTCCACATCTAGGGAGGTTAGCCACAGTGCCATGGGCTTTAAACTTCTTGATGACACTGCGCATGGTAGACACAGGAACAGGTCTTTGGAGATGGACTTGTAGCCTTGAGATTGCTCATGCTTCCTCACAATTTGGTTTCTCAAGTCCTCAGACAGTTCTTTGGTCTTCTTTCTTTTCTCCATGCTCAATGTGGTACACACAAGAACACAGGACAGAGGTTGAGTCAACTTTAATCCATGTCAGCTGGCTGCAAGTGTGATTTAGTTATTGCCAACACCTGTTAGGTGCCACAGGTAAGTTACAGGTGCTGTTAATTACACAAATTAGAGAAGCATCACATGATTTTTCGAACAGTGCCAATACTTTTGTCCACCCTCTTTTTTATGTTTGGTGTGCAATTATATCCAATTTGGCTTTAGGACAATTCTTTTTGTGTTTTTTCATTTAAGACAAATTAAATGAAAATAATAATACCAAAGAATTTGTGTTTGCAATCATTTTCAGGAAGAAACTGAGTATTATCTGACAGAATTGCAGGGGTGTCAATACTTTTGGCCACAACGGTATGTGTATGTGTGGGGGTAGTGCTTGGTGCAAAGTATTTTGAAAAGAAAAATCTAAAACGAAAAAAGCAAATAGGGAGAAAAAATGCCTGTGAAAAGAAAAGTTTAAAACAGCAGGCCCTAGCTCTAAAAAGTGAACTGCATCACTTATCAAAATTTGGCGGCTGCTGGATGTGTGCATGGGGGTGGCGCAAGAGGGGTGAAAAAGAAAAATGAAAAACAGCTGGCATGAGCTCTGATAAGTGAACTGCGTCACTTATCAAAATTTGGCGGCTGCTAAATGTGCACACGGAGGCGGTGCAAAGAGGGGTGGGGTGGTAAAAAGAGGGGGAAGGGGGTATTTGTGTGACTGAAGAGAGATTGGGCAGGGATCAGGGATCAACACTTACATTTGTAGTCATCATTTTTATTTCTTCTTTCTTCAGAAGGAATTGTGGTGTCACAGGCTGCTGTGGCACCACAAATCCCAGCAAAGGAGGCTGTCAGTGTGACCACTCTGCAAAAAATCCTCAGCTAGTGTGAGGACCCCTGCAGTGTTGTCACACAGGTCACAGGCAGGTGACAGACAGGTCACAGAGCGGTCATACCGTTGCTGTGACCTGTTTCTGGTGGGATCGATCATATCATCGATCCCACGAATCAGATCTTTCCCTGGTGACCCTGGCAACAGCTCTGATGTCAGACAGGTCACCGGCAGGTCACCAGCAGGGCACAGTGCAGTCACACCAAAGCTGTGCCCTGTGATTGATGCAATTGACGATGACATCGATTGCACCAATCAGCAGCTGCAGTGCCTGTCCTAGGCACCAGCATAGGATCGGTGCTATTACAGCACCGGTCCTATGCAGGTACCGGCAGGGCACAGCGTGGTAACACCGCTGCTGTGCCCTGCGAATGGCGCGATCAATGTGATTGTGCCAAACCGGAAGGATTTCGCCAGTGCCTGGCAACGCCAGGCACCGGCCTAGGATCGACTATATTGGTACTCACTCCTAGCCTGGTACCTCATTGTTTCAGCCGATTTCTTTGGCTGAAACAATGAGAAAGGCTGTGATTGGCTGTTCAAAGTAGAACAGCCAATCACAACAATCAGGAGGCCGGACGGGGGAGGATGCAGCCCGGGATCCCGACAGCATCTTCCTACAGGTAAGATGGAGTCGGAATTTTAATGCGATCACCATGACTTAAGTCACGATGTCGCATTAAAGGGCATGACGTACTATTCCGTCCATGTAAATTAAGTCCCAGGTCACATGGACGGAATAGTATGTCCTATGGCAGAAAGGGGTTAAAATGGCACACATCACGCCTGCGCAGTAGCTGCTATCAGTGTATATATACACTCACTGGCCACTTTATTAGGTACACCTGCCCAACTGTGTGTTAAGACTTAATTTCTAATCAGCCAATCACATGGCGGCAACTCAGTGCATTTAGGCATGTAGACATGGTCAAGACAATCTCCTGCAGTTCAAACCGAGCATCAGTATGGGGAAGAAAGGTGATTTGAGTGCCTTTGAACGTGGCATGATTGTTGGTGCCAGAAGGGCTGGTCTGAGAATTTCAGAAACTGCTGATCTACTGGGATTTTCACGCACAACCATCTCTAGGGTTTACAGAGAATGGTCCGAAAAAGAAAAAAAAACCAGTGAGCGGCAGTTCTGTGGCCGGAAATGCCTTGTTGATGCCAGAGGTCAGAGGAGAATGGGCAGACTGGTTCGAGCTGATAGAAAGGCAACAGTGACTCAAATTGCCACCCGTTACAACCAAGGTAGGCAGAAGAGCATCTCTGAACGCACAGTGCGTCGAACTTTGAGGCAGATGGGCTACAGCAGCAGAAGACCACACTGGGTACCACTCCTCTCAGCTAAGAACAGGAAACTGAGGCTACAATTTGCACAAGCTCATCGAAATTGGACAGTAGAAGATTGGAAAAACGTTGCCTGGTCTGATGAGTCTCGATTTCTGCTGCGACATTCGGATGGTAGGGTCAGAATTTGGCGTAAACAACATGAAAGCATGGATCCATCCTGCCTTGTATCAACGGTTCAGGCTGGTGGTGGTGGTGTCATGGTGTGGGGAATTTTTTCTTGGCACTCTTTGGGCCCCTTGGTACCAATTGAGCATCGTTGCAACGCCACAGCCTACCTGAGTATTGTTGCTGACCATGTCCATCCCTTTATGACCACAATGTACCCAACATCTGATGGCTACTTTCAGCAGGATAATGCGCCATGTCATAAAGCTCGAATCATCTCAGATTGGTTTCTTGAACATGACAATGAGTTCACTGTACTCAAATGGCCTCCTCAGTCACCAGATCTCAATCCAATAGAGCATCTTTGGGATGAGGTGGAACGGGAGATTCGCATCAGGGATGTGCAGCCGACAAATCTGCGCCAACTGTGTGATGCCATCATGTCAATATGGTCCAAAATCTCTGAGGAATGCTTCCAGCACCTTGTTGAATCTCTGCCACGAAGAATTGAGGCAGTTCTGAAGGCAAAAGGGGGTCCAACCCCTTACTAGCATGGTGTACCTAATAAAGTGGCCAGTGAGTGTATATATATATATATATATATAGGTGGATCCAGTAGCTGCTATTGCGCAAGAGCCGGCGGTGTCATCTTGCTGGAGAAGAAAAAATATTTCCTCCTCCAAGATAGTGCCGCACGCACCTGCTCAGTAGCAGCTATGGCAGAAGTATAGAAGATTACCTGCATGGTGTTGACAGTACAGCAGCCAATAACTGAGCGCAGCGTCTGTGAGTGAATCGTGCTGTAAACTCCGTAGTAGTGCTGCTGAGCTCAGTTATTGGCTGCAGCACTGTCAACATGGCATTTGTGTTTCAGACAAAAGAATACACTGGTAGCGGTGGCAGAAACTCGACCCGTGGAAGTTAAGTAAACAATATTTTTTTTTTCTTTACAAATGATGTGTTTTCCAAAACTAGAAAACACTTTTAAACTACTGATCTGTAAGATTTCACATCTCTTTAACACCTTGGCATCATAATCAGTTTTGGCCTCTATGCCAACCTTTTTTTTTCCTCTATTACTTTTTTTTCTTGGCACGCTCCAAGAGTCTTAATTTATTATTACATAGCAATATGACAGCTTGCTAATTTTGGGATGAGTTGTGTTTTTCAGTGAAATCATTGAGGCTACATATAACTTCTTAATAAATTTTGATTAATTCTTTAATGGGAGATTTATAAACAAAACATCAATTCAACCATTGTTTTTTTGTGCTTTAAATTGTATGCTATTTGCCATGCAGCACATTTCTTTGGGTCTATATGAAAATGACTATAGACTCTAGAAGACAACAACTAGCAGGCCTCATTTAATTATTGAACATTAAAAATACTTTATGCGCTGCTGTAGTCTGGTGGTGTGGAAAAGTATGGTCTAGCCCAGACATTCTGTTGACAGGCAAAAGCACCTGCCTGTTATGACCCCACAGGTGGCACTACAGACCCGCTCAGACAAGTCGCAAGCAGCAGGGTGGCACAACACCCAAAAGGCATAGAGGGATAGTTCATGTCAGGTTTTCAGCTTTCAGACCCAATAGCTGAAGGCTGAAGAGGAATTAAGGAGTATGCTGGTTTTGTCAGACAGATATTGCTTTACCATTTTTAAAAACTTTTCCCTCCTTGTAAAAAATACCCAGTCATCAGGGTATGGACGCTGGCATGATGTCATCAATTTGGCCCAGGCCTTTAACAGTGTACCCTTGCCTATGCTTTACCTGGTGTGTGTATCTCTTGCCTTCCCACCTTGGTTGGGCAAGGAAGCTTGCCTCCTGAAGCTAGCGTTGTTTGATGGGATTTTATTCAACAATGTAACAATGGCCTTCTGATATAGGATCATTTTACAAGACCTCTCCACCTCAGGAACAAGAGATGCAAAGTTCTCCTTGTAGCCTGGGTCTATCAAGATGAACCACCACTACTCTTATTTTGGTCAAGATGAATGTAACGTGAGAGTCACTGGTAGAGATGAGTGAACGTTTTAAGGTTCAGTTCGGCTATGTTTGTCAAACTTCCCAATGTTCACTGAACTATCACCAAACAGTCGCGAAACATAACTGAACAAAATTGAATTCAATGGGAGGCAAAACCAAACTCATATACAACACCTTCAGGGAGGGCCAAAAAGCTGACAAAACAGCTCAAATTAGGGAGAGACAGCAGGAAAAATGGCATCAATTGACCCATCCATTGCGCTAAAAATAAATAATTAAAAAAAATTGAAATGGGTTACCCTGTATTTTTGATAACCAGCCAGGCAAAACTAACAGCTGCAGGTTGCAAACCTCAGCTTTTAGCTTTAGCATGGCTGGTTATCAGGAATAGAGGGGTTCCTTTGCTGTTTTTTTAATTACTTAAATCAATAATTTATAATAATTTAAGAAAACGGCTTTGGGTCTCCCCATTTTTGATAATCTTTGCATTGTCTGGTGACATCAAGCCCAGAGGTTAGTAATGAAGAGGCGTCAAAATGGCTCCCCCATTAGTAAACACATAGTGATATTGTATAAAAAACACACACCCAGAATAGAGTCCTTTACTTGAAATAATAACACATACTCCTTTATTGACTCTAAATTAAACCATACCCATGTCATCGCCCAGTCCACTGAAGACAATGTCTGCTGCAAATGAATTAAAATAATGAACAACTATATTTTGCACCAGTCCAAAGTGAAGATATAATCCATAATATCCCTTGACAATCCTGATGATTTGAGAGCTGTCAAAAAAATGACTGCTCTGCCCAGCAGCCGACGACACACTAACGGGAGTGTGCAATCACTCCTGCAGTGCTTAGCACTGAGCTGCAGTGGGAAAGTTCACTGAAGTTCATCAGCTAATGAGCCAGGGTGATTTCCCTTATGGCAGCTCTGCCTGCCTGACAACTTTCTCACGCAGCAGTGCCGTAAGGAAGATCACCGGGGCTCATCAGCTGATGAACTCCAGTGAACTTTCTCAACATAGCTCAGCGCTACACAGTGCAGGAGTGATTACATGCTCTTCTCAGTGTGTCGCCGGCTGCTTGGTAGAGCAGTCGCATATGCTCATGTGACTGCTCTACAAGTGATCCAAATCGTCTTGGGACAGTATGGATTACAGAGGACAGGTGAGAGATATATGGTGGTTTAATATTTTTTCTCTTTTCCAAGTAACATGAGCATCGGACACATAATTCTATTGTTTACTGTAATTGGAATAGGGCCTACAAATAAAAGAACACAGTAGTTACAGCTAAATATGGTGCAGGTTCAAATATATTTTTGGGTTGTTTTGCTGCCTCTGGCTGTTGGGTGCCTTTATATGTGAAGGTGAAATCTGGTCTGGGGTTCTCCCCTTCTTGCATTTGGTAAGCCTTGCCCCCATTTTTGTGATTATTATAATTACCCAAAAACGTCTTATTATCTTCATGGTTAGTGTTGAGCATTCCAAAACTGCAAGTATCGGGTATTGGCCGATATTCACTGTATCGGAATTCCGATACTGAGTTCCGATACTTTTAGCATATCGAATACCGGAATCGGAAGTTCCCATAATGCTATGAGCCAGTTTGATTTGATTCAGCCAATGACAATTCTCAGAAGTGTGGGCACATCCTGTTAGGCATGTAGGCATGTTAACTAATGGCATGGCTGTGATTGGCTGCTGAAATTATGTCATGATGCACTATAAAAGCCGCCGCCGCCATTTCGGGTTCACTCTGCTGTGAATTCAGTTAGGGACAGGCTACTGTTCAAGACTGTGAGGACAGTTAGAGATAGCGATTTTCACAATCATAGTGTGCTTTACCGAGGCTACATAATCCACCACTGTAGCTTTCTTTTGCCTTGCAGCAGTGTTCACAGCTGTCTGCAAGGTCTGTGTGAGTGCGGCTCACGCTGAGTAGTGTGTCCTGCAGTCACGTCTGGTTGTAGGCCGCTCAGCGTGTGTCACTGCCTCATGCATATTTTTCTTTTTTTGCTGCTCATTTTTCATTCTCCTATTAGTGTGCACTGTGCATCCATCCATATCCATATACGTTGGATGCAAACACTATAGGAGTAGACAGCTGAGCCTCTCTTCAGCCTTTCAGTGCTAGTGCCCAGTTTGCTGCACTGTTCACAGCTGTCTGAGAGGTCTCTGTGTGTGAGTGCAGCTCACGCTGAGTAGTGTGTCCTTCAGCTACGTCTGGTTGTAGGCCGCTCAGCGTGCATCAGTGCCTCACACATATTTTTCTTTTATTTCAGCTCATTCTTTATTCTCCTATTAGTGTGCATCCATCCGTATCCATATACGGTGGTTGCAAACACTATAGGAGTAGACAGCGGAGCCTCTCTGCAGCCTTTCAGTGCTAGTGCCCACTTATCTGCACTGTTCACGGCTGTCTGAGAGGTCTCTGTGTGTGAGTGCAGCACACGCTGAGTAGTGTGTCCTGCAGCTACGTCTGGTTGTAGGCCGCTCAGCGTGCGTCACTGCTTCACACATATTTTTCTTTTATTGCAGCTCATTTTTTATTCTCCTATTAGTGTGCATCCATCCGTATCCATCTACATTGGTTGGTTGCAAACACTATATAGGAGTAGATAGAGGAGCTATTTTTCTGGCTTGTGCCCTTCAGCTGCAGCCAGATTAGTATTACCCTATTTTTTGGAGCCTCATCTTTTGCATTGCAGGTTACCTTCCTGCATTGTAATAGCTCCAAAAAGTTTGTGATACTATCGCTTTCAAATCTTTGGTCACATCCTTTTAGTTTTTTTAAAAAACAAAAACAAAATAAAGTTCACCAAACACTCCATTTGACAGTTGTGTAGGCCACATTAGCTCCTATTAAAGTGTAGTCCACACACACACTTCATAAAATTAGTGTTTCTTATACCTGTTACCAGCTGTTCAGGAATAAGCACACTAAGCCCCCCCTTTGTACTTTTCTGCCTATCTTTATCAGTCTACCAAGATGAAGAAGGCAGGGAGTAAGGCACGTGGGCGTGGAGTTTCAGCAGGGAGAGGACGTGGGGATTCTGCAGGGAGAGTACGTGGAGATTCTGCAGGGAGAGGACGTGGGGATTCTGTGCCTGCTGTGGGCACCAGTGAGTCAGCATCCCCCAGTTTTAGCAGGCAACAGTCCTTTATGCACAGGTTTGTAGGACCTCACCATACCCCACTGCTGCGGGAGGAACAAATTGAAGCCGTTGTCGGATGGATGGCAGTTAACGCATCGACTTCAATGACTTCCACGTCCTTTCAGGGCCAGAGCACTGAAGAGCACCCATCTGTCTCTTCACCACCTGTCAAAGTGCCCAGGCAGTCAGAGAGCCCTGGACTGGAGCCATCACAGTCTCTACTTCTGTTCTCTAAATCTGTTTGCTTGGAAAGAGAGGGCCAGCCAAGCAGCATTCAAGAATATGAAGAAGAGGGAGTATGAAGTGATGCGCAACTTCTTTGTCCCTCGGAATCTGAAGAGGCGGGTGGGCCAGTGCCTATGGTCAGCACACCTCAGTACACATCAGATGATGACGAGACTCAGTTATCACTTTCTGGTGCGTACGGTGCTGGCGAGACAATCCAGGAGAAGCAAGTGTTTGAAGAGGGGAGTGTAGATGATGAGGTCCTTGACCCATCATGGCGTGAGGAACAGGAAGGTGGTGGGAGCAGCTCTGAGGAAGAGATTCCCCGAATGGCCAAAACAGGAGGGAGAGGGAGGGGGCAGACTTGGTTGCCTGTAGCCTCCACTTCGGCACCCGTTAGGAGCATTCCTCTTTCAAATGCCAAAACGGGGGCTCCCAAGACTTGCAGTGCGTGGTCCTTTTTTGACAAAGTTGCAGATGACATTTGCTTTGTGAAATGCAAGCTGTGTCATCAGAAAGTCAAAAGAGGGAAAAATGTCAGGAACCTCAATACCACAAATATAAGGAAACATGTGCGGACCAAGCACGAGGTGGAGTTACACAGACACACTGAAGACGTAGGCCAACGTACAGCACCACCTACCACCTCTTCAGCTCGTGTTGGGGCCTCTTCCTCCAGCTCACACACAGCTGGTTCGGCTTTCTCACAGGATCGCCAAGGAAGAAACTCTGGCACTGTTGTCCGGAGACCCAGTGACATTCCACCCACAGCACCACGATCCCAGTCATCCTCACACTCCCAGGCCACTCTACAGCCATCGGTAGCACAGGCATGGGATAAAAGGCGGCCATACTGGGCAAACCATCCCCAAGCACAGGCTCTGAATGCTGGCATTGCCAAACTACTGGCCCTTGAAATGCTCTCATTCAGGCTGGTGGAGACTGACACCTTCCGGAACTTCATGGCATTGGCAGTCCCACAATACACCGTGCCAAGCCGCTTTTATTTCAGCAGGCAAGCCGTCCCTGCCCTGCAAAAACATGTGGAGGGAAAATAAAACATGCGCTACTATACGTCGTCAGTAGCAAGGTCCACCTGACCATCGATGCGTGGACCAGTAACCATGGACAGGGATGATACCTTTCCCTCACTGCCCATTGGGTCAATATTGTGGAGCCGGGTACAGATCTGGAGAGTGGCGCTCTACGTGTTCTGCCAACTCCACGGATTGCAGAAATCCAGTTTCTACACATTGACTCCTCCTCCTACTCAAGTTCCTCAGAAACAGCGCTGCAGGAACCTGATACGACCGATATGAGCACAGCCGTGGCCAAACGTCAACGGGCCGTACTCAAATTAATTTCTTTGGGGAATCGAAGCCACACAGCGCAGGAGCTCTGGAATGCCATCAAGCAGGAGAGCGAAGTGTGGTTTGTGCCAGCGAATCTCCAGCCGGGATTGGTAGTGTGTGACAATGGCCGAAATCTGGTGGCAGCTCTGGGCCTAGGCAACCTCACTCACATACCATGTCTGGCACATGTGCTGAACTTGGTCATGCAGAGCTTTCTGAGGGACTATCCGGATCTTGATGCACTGCTGCACAAGGTCCGCATAGAGTGCGCTCACTTGCGGCGTTCCAGCACGGCGAGATCGCGCCTTGCTGCTCTGCAGCGCCGATTACGCCTTCTGGAACATTGCATCATATGTGACCTACCCACCAGGTGGAATTCAACGTTACATATGTTGGAGCGGTTGTGTGAGCAGCAGGCAGCAGTCATGGAGTACCAGCTGCATCAGGCGCAGACAAGTCGCACTGTGCGCCGGTCACGCTTCAGCACCACTGAGTGGGCCTCTATGAAGGACATCTGCCTCATTTTGCGTGCCTTCGATGATTCCACGCGGATGGCGAGCACAGATGATGAACTAGTCAGCATGACTGTCCCCCTTATCTGCCTGCTTCAAAAAACACTGCAAGCACTAAGGGAGGAGGTTTTGGAAGAGGTGGAGGATGAGTTGTCACAAATGCCATCTGCTTCTGGACAGTCTGCGCTACGTGGTTCCTCACAAAGGCCTAGGCAGGGGACACTTTGTGAGGAGGATGAGGAGGAGTCAATGGAGGAAGAAGACATCTCTCCAGAGGAGGGAGGTACACAATGCTCTAGTCAGTATGTACAGCAAGGGTGGGGTGATGCAGAGCAGGCAAAGATGATGACTCAAGCAGGGGACAGCATTTCTTTGGCTTGTGGGAGCCTGCAGCACATGGTTGATTTCATGCTGCAGTGCCTGAGAAACGACCGCCGCATCGCCCACATTCTCAACACGACAGACTATTGGGTGTACACCCTCCTAGATCCTTGCTACCGGGACAACTTACAAAGCCTCATACCATCGTTGAACCGGGAGCGTAAACTGCGGGAGTACCAAGACACACTGGTGCAGTCCATCATGTTCTCCATTCCACCCGACAGCAGTGCTGCTAGTGCTTTACAAAGCAGCTCTGTGCGTCGAGGCAGTGGAGGAAGTTCGGCACAAAGAGGGAGCAGAGGCAGCGCCTCAGCACAAGGCAAGACCACTATGGCCCAAATGTGGCAAAGTTTTGTGTGTCAGCCACAAATGTCTACACCATCACGGACGGCTCCAGTCAGCAGGAGGCAACGTTTCCGTCAGATGGTGACAGACTACATGTCTTGCCCTGTCAGTGTACTCCCAGATGGCTCTTCCCCCTTCAAGTTTTGGGTCTCTAAGCTGGATACATGGCCAGAGCTTAGCCAGTATGCATTGAAGGTGCTGGCTTGCCCTGCTGCCAGTGTATTATCGGAACGCGTCTTTAGTGCCGCAGGTGGTGTACTAACAGACCGTCGCACGCGACTATCCTCCAATAACTTTGACCGGCTTACTTTTCTGAAAATGAACAAGGCCTGGATCTCGCCAGAATTTGCCAGTCCTTTTCCAGAATAAATTGGTTGGCAAAAGTATCCAGGTCTCCTGTTGTGTTCATGTTTCTACCACCTGAACTGTAATCCCTGGGCTTCAACGCAGCCAGTTGTCGCTCAGAAGTGCCATTTTCACAGAGAAAAACACACTAGCTCCAGTGTTAGTGGGGTTCAGTAACACCAGCTGCTCCCCTGCTGTGTGGATGGCAAAGTCTCCTGCTGCCTACACAGTCACACTACTAATGATTTTTAACCATGCTCCACTTAGGCCTCTGGCTCCACTGTCTCTAGTATTTCCCCTGGCCTCCAACCCCACCAGTTGCTGCTCTGAAGTGACATCTGCACAATCCACACTTGTTCCTGTGTTACTGGGGCTCAGTCACGTCAGTTGATCCCCTGATGTGTGTCCGGCAATATCTCCTGCTCTGTCCACATTCCCATTACTAGTGATAATCGCCAGTTGCTGCTCAGAAGTGTCTTTGGCACGGGTACTCCCTCCTGCCCAGCCTGGTTCCAGCACGCCTGCTGTTTCCGACGATTGTCAACGTCACTTTGCCACCAATACGTTGTCCTGTCGTGTTGCAGTCAGGTTAGCCGAGTCTATGGTGCCTGCAGTTTAGGTGCTTCCTATGTGGGCTGCGGGTTCTGGTAATAAAGGCTGGTTCCGTAGTGCCAATAGGACAAGCACCCCCTGTTGGACTGTGGGTTTCGGTAACTGCGTCCTGCTCGCGCTCTTGCAACTTTGTTTATTATGGGTACCTTGTGCTACCCATCCGGGTTCCAACACAGTCAGCTTTTTCTCAGCAGTGCCTTTGGCCTAGGTGCCGCCTTCTCGGTATCCGAGTTCCAGCACCGTCAGCTGGTCCACGTTTGTGCCATTGGCTCTTGTTCCTTCTGCTGCCCCTCCGGGTTCCAGCACCGTCAGCTGGTCCTCGCTAGTTTCATTTGCTCTTGCAGCTTCTGCTACCCATCCGGGTTCCAGCACCGTCTGCTTGTTCTCGGCAGTGCCTTTAGCCTAGGTGCCTCCTTCTCGGTATCCGAGTTCCAGCTACGTCAGCTGGTCCTTGGTAGTGCTTTGTAGCAACGGTACCTCCTGCTTAGTAACCGTGTTCCAGCACCGTCAGCTGGTCCACGGTTGTGCCATTGGCTCTTGTTCTTTCTGCTGCCCCTCCGGGTTCCAGCACCGTCAGCTGGTCCTCGCTAGTTTCATTTGCTCTTGCAGCTTCTGCTACCCATCCGGGTTCCAGCACCGTCAGCTTGTTCTCGGCAGTGCCTTTGGCCTAGGTGCCTCCTTCTCGGTATCCGAGTTCCAGCTACGTCAGCTGGTCCTTGGTAGTGCTTTGTAGCACAGGTACCTCCTGCTTAGTAACCGTGTTCCAGAACCGTCAGCTGATCCACGGTTGTGCCATTGGCTCTTGTTCCTTCTGCTGCCCCTCCGGGTTCCAGCACCGTCAGCTGGTCCTCGCTAGTTTCATTTGCTCTTGCAGCTTCTGCTACCCATCCGGGTTCCAGCACCGTCAGCTTGTTCTCGGCAGAGCCTTTGGCCTAGGTGCCTCCTTCTCGGTATCCGAGTTCCAGCTATGTCAGCTAGTCCTTGGTAGTGCTTTGTAGCACAGGTACCCCCTGCTTAGTAACCATGTTCCAGCACCGTCAGCTGGTCCACAGTTGTGCCATTGGCTCTTGTTCCTTCTGCTGCCCCTCCGGGTTCCAGCACCGTCAGCTGGTCCTCGCTAGTTTCATTTGCTCAAGAGGACCAAGAGGACAAAGAACATGCAGACAACCACCAAGATGCAGAACAACAAGAGACAGAAGACCAAGAAGCAGAAAAACCAGAAGCAGAGGAACATTAAGCATAAGACTAAAAATCAGAGCAAATTATATTATCTAAATTATAAGCAGAAGAAGACTAAGCAGTGTATGGGGTGAGTCCGTTTCTCCTCGTGGTGCCCCTGGAAAATGGCTGCTGTTGCAGGCCAAACTGAAAGCGGACAAATCCTGTTGTAAATCTTTTGTGACAGGCAGAACGGAAGGTGTAATCTTCAAACTTTTATAGATAACAACTACATGAATGCCTGTCACAAATAAGAATATGATGAAGAAGAATAGGAAGAAAATGAAGAAGTAGAATATGAAGAAGAATAATCGTTGAATAAGAAGACTATGAATAATGTACAAAAAAAGAATAATAGGAAGAAGGTGAAGAAGAAGAAGATGAATAAGGTGAAGAAGTTGACGAAAAAGATGCTGCTGCTGCTGCTGCTGCTGAGGATTATGAAGGAGAAAGTGTGGGAGAAGTAAAAAAGAAAGTGAAGAGCATGGAAGTAGTGAAACATACATATCTGACAAAATATAAAAGAGGTTAACATAGTCAATATCTTTGTAACTCCGAACGTCTTTAAAAAAAAAATTTAATCATTGCTATTCCATTTGATTGGGCTAATCCTCTATGGCTTTAATGTCCCCTACACCTCCCACAATACATTCTACATTATTATTAGTTGTTTTTCTTCATGTAGAATTAACCTACAAGGAAAGAAAGGTTATTTTTTAATTCCGATAATTCTGTTCCATTGACTTGAATGGGACTTCCGGGATCGGAATCGGCGATACCCGATACTTTTTTTATATCGGCCGATCCGATCCGATATTTTTCAATATCGGGTGGTATCGCTCAACACTATTCATGGTGTTACATGTTCTGGGTTGCTCATCCTTGTCCATAATATTATTGCACTAGCACTTTGTGTATGTATGGAATATGTGCAATGTGAGGGGTCCATAACCCTGGTTCTTCTGTTCTATCCTGCTGATGTGTCATGTTGCTATTTCTGCTACTGAGTTATTGATGAAAATATTCTTTTATATTGTACTAATAAAATTGCATGTTTTACTTATATCCATCGGAGTGCTCTCTTTCCTCATTTTATTCACATGGTTTCATTGGAGCTGGTGTTTTTTTGTTTATTGGGTGGGTCACTATTTAGTGTCACCACCAGGCATATAGTATGTCACTGAGGATTTTGCCTGCTCTTACATACAGATGCTAAAAAGAAACTGTGACTGGACACATTAAATAATTTAATTTTCCTGCATTAATAAATTTCTGAATACAGATCACAGTAAAAAAAACATGAATACATGGAAGAAAAGCCGCAGCTTAGAATTTATAAGGCAATAATTCCTGACTATATGCCTGTTATATGCTATCCCTACTGCAACACCTCACCGTAGACAAATTGCAGATAGGAGAGGTGTTATTATAGACTATAGAATGGATTTAAACTGGCCTCCAAAAGATTTTATCTTGTAAGTGTCAAACACAAAGTCTGGAGCAACGCAAGTACCACTGGCAGCTAGGATGAATTTTAGAGTACAGATTACTGTAAAAACATGTTAATTGGTCAATGAGTTCATGGAAAAAAGCAACAACAAAGCTCAGAATTCATAAGGCAATAATCCCTAAATAGATGCATTTCATAGTCTATACCTACTGCAACACCTCACATAGACAAATTGACATAAGAGAAGTATTATTGTAGAATACAGAAGGGATTTTCACTGGCCCCCAAAAGTTTTTTTCTTTTAAGTAGCAGCCACAAAGTCTGGAGGAATACAAGTAACACTGGCAGCCCTGATGAATTTTAGAGTATTGATTACCGTAAAAAAAATGAATCGATCAATGAGTCCCCATCGGGAGGGCGACTGTCCGTGTTGACCTCCTTATGAGGCTATGTGTGTGTAACATCACCGTGTATAGCTTCTTGCTCCATCTCAACTTGCTCCACCTGCAAAGCCTCCTTTTTAGTAGTGAGAAGTGAGCATTTCAGCAGACAGAGAAGCGGGATGGTGATGCTGATTATGGCGTCAAAGTTTTGGACAACCACTCAGATGTCAGACATCCATGCCCAGTGATCAGCTCTCATGTGCAGAGGCTGACTGGTGTAGCTGGTATACAACTACTGCCCTATGCTGCTCAAATAGCCTTGCCAACATATGTAACATTGAGTTGCGAAGTGTGGTGATGTTGCACATCAGTCGGTGAACTGGAAGTAGCAAACGCCTCTGCAGCACTGCCAGGGCAGCGGCAGCTAACTTTGGAAATGGGTACACATGTGTCGTACTTTCACAAGTAGCTCAGGGCAATCTTGGAAGGTTTTCAGAAACCCTGGAGCCACTAAGTTGAGCATGTGGGCCAGGCATGGTATGTGCAAGGTTGCCAAGCTTCAGAACTGCCAACAGGTTATGGCCATTGTCTTATACAACCATACTATGCACTCTGGTCTATTAGACCTTTCAAGACTCTGGGGCAGTGTGCAGTTTGTCATCTAAGCAGATGAGATTCAGCAGAGCTTGTTGCTGCTTGGTAGAGGCAATGCTGCATTGCCTCCAGATTGCAACTGATGTTTATGTTTGTGAAGGTGAGGAGGAGGAGGAGGTGCAGTAACTGCTGTGGAAAGTGGGGGCAACCGTGATTGAACCAAGGCCCGCAATCCTCGGTGTCGGTAGCACGAGTTCTATCCCAAGGTCCGACTGGGTCCTTGCTTCCACATTGTTCACCCAGTGTGCCTTGAGGGAAGTGTAGCGTCCTTGACCACAAGCATTTGTCCAGATGTCCATGGTTAAGTGGACCTTCCAAGTCACAGCGGTGGTCAGGACACGGGTGATGTTATGGGACATGGGCTTGTGTAAGGCAGGAACAGCACAGTAAGAAAAAGTGACCGCTGGGGACCGAATACCGAGGAATGGCCGACACCATGAGGTTGCGGAAAACTTCTTTCTCCACAAGCCTAAATGGCAACATTTCCAGGGCAAGCAGTCTGAATAGTATCCGTTTGGTATTATAAGCTGTGGGTGGGTGACTGCGTATTTACGCTTGCATCCCATGGACTGTGGTAGGGACAACTGAATGTTGCACTGGGAGAAGGAAGTGGATGTGGTTGTTGATGGTGGTTGCAAGTAGGTAATGACAGGTGCAGGGTCGGAGTAACCTTCGAAATACTCATGTACATGGAATTGGGCATGCACGTAGAGCAGTCAAAGAGGCCGTGATGTCACCTGCAGACCCTGTTTCTAGACCCTGTTCTTTGGCCCACATCGGGTGCTTTGCTTTCAAGTGCCTGAGCTGGTGGTAGTCAGGCTGGTAGTTGTGCTGCCCCTGCTGATGCAGGCACAGCAAATGTTACAAGTGGTCTTTTTTTGGGTTAACTGAATGGTCTTTATAAATTCGTAACATTTGTGAACACCTAAACCTTGGCTTGGCAACTTCACCTGTGTTGGTGCTCTGGGAAACAGTTGTATACAAAAAATGAAAAGAAAGTATGCCAGCTCACCAGTAACCTCCGCAGATTCTAGGAACTCCGTATAGACAGATGTAGAAAAATGTAGAAAAATGTTGTAGGCTCCAGCTGCGTAGAAAATTCTGCTTTAATCGATTATGTTAAAATACACATATAGCGAATGTGCTCTCCAAAAGTGCCAACATTACGGACAGAGGCTACGCGTTTCGATCTTGTCGATCTTTGTCCAAGCCATACTAGTACCAATACACCTGTTTCTATATAGAGAGAATCAACCAATAATGGTACATTTCTACGTCACATGACATGCAAGTAAGGTCCTTTGCAGATTAAAAGTATCAACCATGATATAAATATGACAAAACAATTAAAAAAGAAAGAAAAAAATATACAACATATATAACTAACAATAATGTAACATTAGATCATTTATTTTATTAAGGCCACCAGGGATTCTAGTATTTAAATGATAGATCCAATAAGCTTTTCTAGTGAGGAGACGCCGTCTGGCATCTCCCCCACAAAATGGTGTAGTGACCTGTTCAATTCCTTGCACCTGATAATGTGCTGTATTGCGGGCATGTTGTACTATAAAATGATTAGATGTTGCTGACACATTGTGATTCAAATTATTCGTATTATTAATATCATTCAAATGTTCCCTAATTCATGCTTTTAGTTTCCTAGATGCACATCCGATTTATGAAAGATTGCAAATTTTACAGTCTATTTTATACACAACATTCGTGGAGTTGCAATTGATATAATTTTTAATTTAAAAATTAACTGTATTATCCGCATTAGAAAAATTCTTTGTGACATGCTCATATTTCCATGTTTTACAATTGCCGGAGCCGCATTTGAAAAATCCAGTGCAGTTTAACCAATTTTTCTGAGATTTTTTATTATTTAGAAAAAACATACTTGGGGATAATTTATTACCTTCTGGACTCCACATTAACACCTGAGGTCAAGATTTTTGCTAATTTCTCATCTTCATATAAAATCGGTAAATATTTATCTATAATTTTTCTTATTTGTGAAAATTGTGGACTGTACTGAAAACAGATGTATGGTTTATTTGTTATATCCTCATTTTGTTTTTTCCTAGTGGAGGATTTAATTATCTCATTGCGATTTTTTTTGTTGTGCAATTTTCTGTGCTTTATTCAGTGTCCAACAGGGATACTTGTGGTTTTTTAATTTTTGAGAAACATAATCAAATTTTTCCTTTAGATCTGTATCCAAACTAGAGTTACGTTTACTATGACTGCTGGTGGCATGCAAAATGGTATTGCAAGTGGTTTATGGTGAGTTTTTGTGGAAGTGATATGATTAATTATTTCAGTTAATTCAAGATCCAAATAAGAAATTTTTGTGGAATCATATTTATGAGTGAATTTAATGTTGTAACTGTTGGAATTTAAGTAATGAATAAATCCTGGTATGGCAGATATATCTCCGCATGTCACAAAGAATTTTTCTAATGCGAATAATACAGTTAATTTTAAAATTAATAATGATATCGATTGCAACTCCATGAATGTTGTGTATAAAATAGACTGTAAAATCTGCAATCTTTCATATATCGGATGTACATCTAGGAAACTAAAAGCGCGAATTAGGGAGCATTTGAATGATATTAATAATACGAATAATTTGAATCGCAATGTGTCAGCAGCATCTAATCATTTTGTACAACATGCCCGCATTACAGCACAAGGAATTGAGCATGTCACTACACCAATACCTCCCAACTTTTGAAGAAGGGAAAGAGGGACAAAGGCTGCGGTGCCCGCCACAAATGTTAGGCCTCGCCCTGACCACACCCATTTCATGACTAGTCACACCCATGTCCACGCCCAATTGCACCCATTTAGCACTGCTGATCACACTGACTGCTATTAGGGGCATAGTGGCTGGGATTATGAGCACAGTGGCTGGTACTGTGGGCACACTGAATTGTACTAAGGAAAAGAACAAAAGAAAACAGAGAGAGAGAAAAGAAAGGAGAGTAAGAGAGAAAGAAAGAACAGAGAGAGAAAGAACAGAGAGAGAAAGAAGAAAGAACAGAGAGAAAGAGGGGAAAGAAAGAACAGAGAGAGAAAGAAAGAAAGAACAGAGAAAATAAAAGAGGGGAAATAAAGAAAGAACAGAGAAAAAGAGAGAGAGAAAGAAAGAACACAGAGAGAAAAAAGTGGGGACAGAAAAAAAGAACAGAGAGAGAGAAAGAAAGAACAAAGAGAAAGAAAGAGGGGAAAGAAAAAAGAAAGAACAGAGAGAGAGAGAATAGATAGAGAGAAAGAAAGAGGGGAAAGAAAAACAGAGAGAAAAAGAAAGAAGGGGAAAGAAAGAACAGAGCGATAGAGAGAAAGAAAGAGGGGAAGAAAGAACAGAGAGAGAAAGAAAGAGAAATAAAGAAAAAGAGAAAAAAATGAAAGGAAGAACAGAGAGAAAGAAAGGGGAATGAAAAAAAGAAGAGAGAGATAGAGAGAAAGAAAGAGAAAGAAAGAACACAGAGAGAGACTGAGAAAGAACAGAAGGAGAGAAAGAAAGAAGTAAAGAAAGTACAGAGAGAAAGAAAGAGAAAAGTGTTGTGAATTTGCATTCTGGCCTACCTCTAGTTACTGCTGAATGTGATGGAGCTGATCAGGTTGACGGAGGGGTTGCGAGTTCTCTTTCTGGGCTCCCTCTGGTGGTTACTGGAGGTAATAGAGCTGATCTGATTAACAGAGGCTTGCCACCTGATAATGAGGACGACGATTGGAGATTTGGGATTTCAGACTGGATTTAAGACAGCCGTCTCCCTCTATCCCTGCTGGTGATTTTTTTCCTGCTTCCTGAGGTCTTGGTTTACAGCTCAGTCCCTGCATGCTCAGCTAAGTGTTCTTTTGCTATTCTGTTCTCATTTGATCGGGTTTTGTCTATTTCAGTTTTGTGTGAGTCAGCCAGCTCCGGCTGGGGCTCTGCTGAATTTCCATCCATATGTTACTGCTTGTGCCAGTTTGTTTTTGTCCCTTATTAGATTGGCCTCTTTTTGCTCTGCTTTCAGAATATACCAGAGTGCTGATATAGTGGGTGAAGTCGTGCGACTTCAGTATTTTTGCATCAGACGTGTTGGACCTTTTTGCAGGGTTTTTTGCATGATTGCAGACAGTGTATTTCCTTTCCTGTCCTGTCTAGTCAGTGTGGGCCTCATCGTATGCTCAGTCTATTTCCCTACCTGCGTTTGGGTTTTCATCTTGTCTCACCAACAATATATGTTTGGGGCTATCTATTCATTTGGGGTCTGCTCTGGGCAGTGGCGTAGCAACTGTTTGTGGCACCCGGGGCGGTCGAAAAATTTGCCGCCCCTTTGGTCGTTGATAATTCGGAAGCATCCGAAGAGCCCACACTACACTCAAAGATCTAATTTTTAGTCTGCTACTAACTCTGCTATTATTTCTAAATTTCTAGACTTTCAACTTCTTGCAGTTCTCTATATATATGTATGTATTAGCTTGATGATGCTGGATGAAGACCTAATGGCTTTTTTTAATAATAATTTTTAATAATGTGACAGAAAAAAAAACAGAAAGTACAAATTATTTTGGCGGACAGGGGGCGGACACTGACAGCTTGGGGTCCCTGTGCAAGAAATGTGTGCGGGCCCCCCTCCTTTTATGGCGTCAAAGCTACGTGTGTGTGTATATATATATATAGATAGATAGATTATTGATATTATATAGCCACACACACACATACAGGTATATATTACATAGTCTCCTTTATTATGTATATTGCTGTCCCATACACAGTGCCTTCTCTTGTTATGTACAGTTCCATCCCTTACATATTGGATTATATAGAGCCCTGTTTTTTATTACATACCGTCCTGTCTTGTTAGCTGTATAATGCAATGATGGCTGATGGAGCATGGGAAAGCTTCCTTTCTAATGGAGGAGCTGATGGACTGGTCGTCTGGTCACCGGCTCCTCGATCAGCAGTCATTTTATATCTAACAAGAGAGGGGACCATGTAATAAAAGAGGGCGCTGTGAATAACAAAAATAACAAAAATACACTATGTAAGAGACAGCACTATACATAACAGCAGAGGAAGCTATATAATAAGGGACGGCACCATATATAACTAGAGAGGATGGTAGGTAATAAGGGGCGGTGTTATACATAATAAAAGAGGAAACTATGTTACTAAGGATGGTGTTATACAGAATTAGTGAGTACACTATATACTAAGGGACTGTGTTAGACATAATAAACGATAATGTCTTCCTCCACCTCCCCCTGTTCCTAAGGCCATTATAAGTCCCCCTTCCTCCCATCCCAATCCCCCACAACCCTCATTGTCCTCCTCCCCTCGCATCCCATTATTGTCCTCTCCCCCACCTCCATCATTTTCTTCTCCACCACTATCTTTGCTTTCTCCCCCACCACTCCCATCATTGCCCATTCCACCACCTCCATCATTTCCTCCTCCTCCACCACCCCCATTTATTGCCCTTTCCACCACCACCATCATTGCATTCTCACCCACCACCCCATCATTGCCCTCTCGACCATCACCCCATCATTGTCTTCTCCCCATCACTGCCTTCTCCATCACCCCATCACTGTGCCTTCTCCCCATCACTCCCATCATTGCCTGCTCCATCACCCCATCACTCCCATCATTGTCTGCTCCATCACCCCATCATTGCCTGCTCCATCACCCCCATCATTGCCTGCTCCATCACCCCATCACTGCCTTCTCCATCACCCCATCACTGCCTGCTCCATCACCCCATCACTCCCATCATTGTCTGCTCCATCACCCCATCACTGCCTGCTCCATCACTCCCATAATTGTCTGCTCCATCACCCCCATCATTGCCTGCTCCATCACCCCCATCACTCCCCTCATTGCCTGCTCCATCACCCCATCATTGCCTGCTCCATCACCCCCATCATTGCCTGCTCCATCACCCTATCACTGCCTTCTCCATCACCCCATCACTGCCTGCTCCATCACCCCCATCACTCCCCTCATTACCTGCTCCATCACCCCATCATTGCCTGCTCCATCACCCCATCATTGCCTGCTCCATCACCCCCATCACTCCCCTCATTGCCTGCTTCATCACCCCATCATTGCCTGCTCCATCACCCCATCATTGCCTGCTCCATCACCCCATCATTGCCTGCTCCATCACCCCATCATTGCCTGCTCCATCACCCCCATCATTGCCTGCTCCATCACCCTATCATTGCCTGCTCCATCACTGCCTGCTCCATCACCCCATCATTCCCTGCTCCATCACCCCATCATTGCCTGCTCCATCACCCCATCATTGTCTGCTCCATCACCCCATCATTGCCTTCTAGACCATCACTCCCATCATTGCCTGCTCCATCATACACACAGACACACACACACAGACATACATACATACATACACACAAGACACCACCTCTCTCCTCTCACCTGTCCGCAGCATCGCCCGCGCTTCCTCCCTCACACAGCAGCGGCCGCTGAATGATGATGTCATTCAGCGGCGCTCCTCTGTGTGAAACAGGAAGTGCGGCCTCCGGGCAGGAAGCAGGACGGACCCTTGCCGCTCCGCTCCTGCTACTCACTCTTGAAGGCAGCGGAGCTGCCGTGATCGCATCGCTCCCTGCCCGCCGCTGCACTGCACTGCAGGGTGGAATTGCTGCTGCCGCGCCGCCCCCACACACATGCCGCCTGGGGTGGACCGCCCCCCCGCCCCCCCACGCTACGCCAGTGGCTCTGGGGCAGTTTAGATTTCCCCTTTCTTGCTTTAGGCTTAGTTAGCTCTCCGGCTGTGCCGAGGTGACTAGGATCATCGTAGGCATGCTCCACGGCTACTGCTAGTTGTGTGGATAGGATCAGGGGTCTGCAATCCGCTTAGTTACCAACCTCTCTGGTCTCCTGTGGCTTAGCTTGGGCTTGCTCTCCTCCTTGGTGACCCAATCATAACAGAATCACCAGCCAAACTGCAGACTCTAGGGTACTCAAAAGAAGGAAAGAATTGTTAAAAAAAAAAGTGTCAGAATTTTTTTATATATTTTTTCCTCTTTTTCCCTGGGGCAGTAGGAGGATTTTTTTCTTTAATGAAGATTAAGTAATTGTCTGATCATGTTGAGCAGCTCGCTGCTGAAGTGCAGGGAATTTCTGCCTATCTCGCTCAATCATATATTGTTGAACCAAAAATCCCTACTCCTGATGTTTTCTGGGGATCGGTCTAAATTTTTGAATTTTAAGAATAATTGTAAACTATTTCCTGCCTTGAAGCCTAACTCATCGGGGAACTCTGTGCAGCAGGTTAAAATTGTCATCTCCTTGATGCGTGGCGATCCCCAGGATTGGGTTTTTCTCTGACACCTGGAGATCCTATTCTGACTAATGTTGATGCATTTTTTCAAGCCTTGGGGCTGTTGTATGATGAGCCTAATGCTATTGATCAAGCTGAGAAAACCTTATTAGCATTGAACCAGAGTCAGGATTCTGCAGAGTTATATTGTCAAAAACTCTGAAAGTGGGCGGTCCTTACTAAACGGAATGACGATGCCCTAGCAGTTCTCTTTCGGAAGGGTTTGGCAGAAACCGTAAAAGATGTTATGGTGGGATTTCCTGTTCCCTCTGGTCTTGACAATTCTATGTCATTGGCCATTCACATTGATCGGCGTTTACATGAACGTAAAACTACACGAGAGGCGTTGCCGCCTTTTGAACGAACGTCTGAACCCATGCAATGTGATAGGGTTTTGTCTAGGGCGCAACGTCAGGAGTTTAAAAGGCGTAATAAGCTGTGCTTTTTCTGTGGAGACGCCTCTCATACTATTTCTGTCTGCCCTAAATGAGAAAAATGTTTTGCTCACACATTTGCTGTGGGCAGTGTACAGCCTAAGCTCCATTTGGCAATTAGTCTGATCTGCTCCTTGTCTACATTTTCGGCTAAGGCGTTTGTAGATTCAAGAGCAGCTTTGAATCTGATGGATTTAGACTTTGCTAAACGTTGTGGTTTTCCCATGATACCCCTGCGGACTCCTATCCCTTTGAGGGGTATTGATGCTACTCCTTTGGCGGAGAATAAACCCCAATTTTGGACCCTGGTGATAATGCGGGTCGCCCCGGACCACCAAGAAAATTTTTGGTGTTGCACAATTTGCATGATACAATTGTTCTGGGTTTTCCCTGGTTGCAAACTCATAATCCTGTTTTGGATTGGAAATCTGTGTCTGTGGTGAGTTGGGGTTGTCAGTGTGTTCTTAGTGACACTCCTGTTTTCTCCACCTCTCCTCAGTCTCATGATATTCCTGATTATTTGGCTGATTTTTCTGATGTATTAGTGAGAGTAAGTCTGCATCTTTGCCTCCTCATAGGAGTTATGACTGTGCAATTGAGTTAATGACCGGGTGTAAATTTCCCAAGGGTCGGCTTTTCAACTTGTCGGTACCCAAACATGATGCTATGCGATGTTATATCATGGAGTCGTTGGAGAAGGGTCATATTAGACCATCCTCTTCACCTTTAGGTGCTGGGTTTTTTTTGTGGCCAAGAAAGATGGTTCATTAAGGCCTTGTATTGACTATCGTTCCCTTAACAAAATCACTGTTAAATATCAGTACCCGTTACCCCTGATTTCTGATTTATTTTCCAGAGTTAAAAGTGCCTGTTGGTTTACCAAGCTTGACCTCAGGATGACGTATAATCTTATTCGCATCAAGCACGGGGATGAATGGAAGATGGCGTTTAATACTCCGGAGGGACATTTTGAGTACCTGGTGATGCCTTTTGGGCTCACTAATGCCCCTTCTGTCTTCTAATCTTTCATGAATGATATTTTCTGGGACTGTGTGGATAAGTTTTTGATCATTTATCTGGATGATATTTTGATCTTTTCCAGTGATTGGGATTCTCATGTGGAACATGTCTGGACTGTGTTCCAGATTTTGAGGGAAAATTCCCTGTATGTTAAGGGATCGAAGTGCCTCTTTAGTGTACAAAGGAATTCATTTTTGGGATTCATTTTGTCCCCGTCGGCTACTGAAATGGACCCGGCCAAGGTACAGGCCATTTATGATTGGGTTCAGCCCACTTCTTTGAAGGCTCTCCAGAAGTTTTTGGGTTTTGCTAATTTCTACCGGAAGTTTATAAGTAATTTTTCTGGTATTGTGAAACCACTGACTGATTTGACCAAAAAGGGCGCTGATGTGGTGAATTGGTCTCCAGAGGCAGTCTCGACATTTCAGGAGCTTAAGCGGAGATTCACTTCTGACCCGGTTCTACGGCAACCTGATGTCTCACTCCCATTTCAGGTAGAGGTAGATGCTTCTGAGATTGGTGCAGGAACCGTTTTGTCCCAAAATGATCCGGTGACTTCAAAAATGAATCCCTGTGCCTTCTTTTCTCAAAAATTCTCCCCATCTGAACGTAACTATGACATGGGGAATTGGGAATTGTTGGCCATGAAATGAGCATTTAAAGAGTCGAGACATTGGTTGGAGGGAGCTAGACATCAAGTTGTGGTCCTCACCGACCACAAGAATTTGATTTATCTTGAATCAGTCAAATGCTTAAATCCCAGACAGGCATGGTGGGCCTTGTTTTTCACGCGTTTTAATTTTGTGGTCTCTTTTCTTCCGGGCACTAAAAATGTTAAGGCGGACACCCTTTCTTGGAGTTTCTTTGCGGATTCCCTTATTGTGACCGAGCCTACTACCATTCTAAATGAGGGTGTAGTTATTTCCGCCATCTCACCCAATTTGAGATGTGCCCTGTAGGAATTTCAGGAGGACAAACCTGAACGTTGCCCTAAGGGAAAATTGTATGTCCCTGACCAGTGGAGGAAGAGAGTAATGTCTGAAATTCATTGCTCCACGTTGGCTGGTCATCCAGGTATTTTTGGTACCAGAGATTTGGTGAGTCGGTCTTTTTGGTGGCCTGCCTTATCTTGTGATGTCAGGAATTTTGTGCAGTCCTGTGGGACTTGTTCTTGATCCAAATCCTGTTCTCGTTCTAGTGGGTTGTTGATGCCCCTGCCGGTGCCCAAGAGGCCATGGACCCATATCTCAATGGATTTTATTTCCGATCTTCCTGTCTCTCAGAGAATGACTGTTATCTGGGTGATTTGTGATAGATTTTCTAAGATGATCCATCTTGTACCACTCCCAAAGTTGCCATCTTCTTCTGAGTTGGTGCCCTTGTTTTTACAACAGGTGTTTCGATTGCACAGGACTCCTGAGAACATTGTGTCGGACAGAGGAGTCCAGTTTGTTTCCAGATTTTTAAGAGCTTTTTGTTCCAAACTGGGAATTTAGTTACCTTTCTCCTCTGCATTTCATCCTCAGACCAATGGGCAGACTGAGAGAACAAACCAGACTTTGGAGTCCTATTTGAGATGTTTTATATCTGCTGATCAGGATGACTGGGTCTCATTTTTGCCCTTGGCCAACTTTGCGTTAAACAATAGAGCTAGTTCTGCCACTTTGATGTCGCCCTTTTTCTGTAACTTTGGGTTTCATCCTCGATTTTCTTCAGGGCAAGTGGAATCTTGGACCTGCCCAAGTGTGGATACTGTGGTAGAGAGAATGCAGCAGATTTGGGACCAAGTGGTGGATAAGTTGTCCCTCTCTCAGGAAAAAGCCCAACGGTTTTCCAACCGGCATAGGACCATTGGTCCCCAGTTTAAAGTGGGTGATATGGTTTGGTTGTCATCAAAGAATATTCCTATGAAGGTTGCCTCTCCAAAGTGCAAGCCAAGATTCATTGGACCTTATAAGATTTTGGAGATTCTTAATCCTATTTCTTTTCGATTGGCTCTTCCAGCTACGTTTTAGATCCATAATGTGTTTCATAAATCTCTATTGAAGAGGTTTGTGGAGCCGGTAGTTCCTATGGCGGCGCCTCCTGACCCTGTATTGGTTAAAGGCAATGTGGAATATGAGGTAGAGAAAATATTGGATTCTCGTTTGGCTAGATGGAGACTCCAGTACTTGGTCAAATGGAAGGGTTATGGCCAGGAGGATAATTCTTGGGTCTCTGCTTCTGACATTCATGCCGATAGATTGGTTTGTGCTTTTCACCGGGCCCATCCTGATCAGCCTGGTGGCATGGATGAGGGTTTGGTGTCCCCTCCTCAAGGGGGGTACTGTTTTGAATTCACTTTCTGGCCTACCTCTGGTTACTGCTGAAGGTGGTGGAACTGGTCAGGTTGACGCAGGGGTTGCGAGTTCTTTTTCTGAGCTCCCTCTGGTGGTTACTTGAAGTAATGGAGCTGATCTGATTAACAGAGTCTTGCCACCTGATAATGAGCACGACGATTGGAGATTAGGGGTTTCAGACTGGATTTAAGACAGCCGACTCCCTCTATCCCTGCTGGTGATTTTTTCCTGCCTCCTGAGGTCTTGGTTTACAGCTCAGTCCCTGCATGCTCAGCTAAGTGTTCTTTTGCTATTCTGTTCACATTTGATCTGGTTTTGTCTATTTCAGTTTTGTGTGGGTCAGCCAGCTTCGGCTGGGACGGTGCTGAATCACCATCCATATGTTACTGCTTGTGCCTTTTTGTTTTTGTCCCTTATTAGATTGGCCTCTTTTTGCTCTGCTTTCAGAATATACCAGAGTGCTGATATAGTGGGCGAAGTCGTGTGACTTCAGTATTTTTGCATCAGACGTGTTGGACCTTTTTGCAGGGATTTTTGTGTGATTGCAGACAGTGTCTTTCCTTTCCTGTCCTGTCTAGTCAGTGTGGGCCTCATCTTTTGCTCAGTCTATTTTCCTACCTGCATTTGTGTTTTCATCTTGTCTCACCGACAATATATGTTTGGGGGCTATCTATTCCTTTGGAGTCTGCTCTGGGGCAGTTTAGATTTCCCCTTTCTTGCTTTAGGCTAAGTTAGGTCTCCGGCTGTGCCGAGGTGTCTAGGATCATCATAGGCACGCTCCAAGGCTACTGCTAGTTGTGTGGATAGGATCAGGGGTCTGCAATCTGCTTAGTTACCAACCTGTTGTGAGTTAATTTTCCCCTTCACCATTGAGGTCTGATGAACTCCCTCTTCTGGTGAAGGAAGGTAGTGAGGCTGATTACCAAGCACCTGAGCTGGATGATGATGACTGGGTGACGGGAATTACTGACTGGATATAAGGCAGCCGACGCCCTTCTGCCTTGCTGGTGATCTCTCTGAGGGATTCTAGGAGACCAGCCTGATTCCTGCTCCTCAAAAGCTAAGTTTTCTGCACTGCCTTTTGCATTTGTGTTTTGTTTTGTTTTTGCCTTGTTTTTCTGAATTTCTGCCATTCCCTGCTGGGGTGAGTTGAATTCCTTTTTGCTCTGTTTTCAGAAAAGACCTGAGTGCTGATATAGTCTTTTTGAAGCCTAGCGTCTTCAGGACCTTTTCCCCTATCAGCCTGTTGGCCCATGTTTTGATAGGGTTTTTGGCGGATTGCAGACAGCAGCCTTTCTATCCTGTCCTATTTAGTTAGTTTGGGCCCCTCATTTGCTCAGCCTATCTTTCTATCAGTGTGAGTGCTTTTTCATCTTGCTTCACCGTCATTATATTTTGGGGGGCTGCCTATTGCTTTGGGGTCTGCTCTGGGGCAGTTTAAATTTCCCTTTCTGTCTTTAGGCTATGTAGTTCTCCGGCTGTGATCGAGGGGTCTAGGGCACCGTAGGAACCCCCCACGGCTACTGCTAGTTGTTGTTGATAGGTTCAGGGGTCTGCAATCCGATAGCTGCCAACTCCTCTGGTTTTCTGGACTTAGCTAGTATTTCTGTTTTTGCCTCCTACGGTGACATTCATAACACCAACCTCTCTGGTTTTCTGTGGCTTAGCTTGGGCTCCTCAGTGACCCAATCATAACAGAATCACCAGCCATAAACATTAAAGAAACAGAGAGAAAGAAAGAACAGAGAAATAAAGAAACAGATAGAGAAAGAAAGATTCTATAAAGATACTATAGCAGCCCGACTCCCATTGAAGTGCCCACCTGAGTCTCCCGTTGCAGGACATTTCATGATCCGCTCACATGGCCGGCATCCCTGATTCCAAGGTGATCCTCCTGTCTGCGCTGACAGAGGAGGACACGGTGATGGATCTGAAGCATTCCTGGTTCCTCCTCATGAAATTACCTCATTTCCGGTACGCTTCCAGCACCTCACTTCCGGTGGAACGTCATGTGTGAGTTTTAAAGTGCTCCTTGGGGCTCCGCCGTGTACTCCTGTGTCCGTGAGAAACACCCCCTTTTAGATGCCTCGTACACACTTGGCTCCACTCCGTACATCCAGTACACATATGGCTCCACTCCACACACACACGGCTCCGCATACCCCATACACACGTGGCTCCACTCCAGACACCAAGTACACATGCGACTCCGCTCCGTACACCGAGTACATGTGTGGTTCCACTCTGTACACCGAGTACACACGGGAATCTGCTCCGTACACGTGTGGTTCCGCTCCGTACACCGAGTACACACGCGGCTCCACTCCATACACACGCGACTCTGCTCCGTACACTCCGTACACATGTGGCTCCGCTCCGTACTCCCCATACATGCGTTGTTCCACTCTGTACACCTCTTAAACATGCGGCTCCGCTCCTTACACCTCGTACACATGCGGCGCTGCTCCCCACACCTTGTACACACGTGGCTCCGCTCTGTACACCTCATACACACGTGACTCCTCTCCGTACACCTCGTACACACACGGCTCCGCTCCATACACCTCGTACACGTGCGGCCCCACTCCGTACACCTCATACACGCATGGCTTTGCTCCGTACACCTCGTACACACACACAGCTCTGCTCCGTACACCTCGTACACACATGGCTCTGCTCCGTACACCTCGTACACACACGGCTCTGCTACATCCACACTGAAAACCTCTCCTGACCCCACACAGAAACTTTACCTCATCCAGCATGACAACCAGCACAGCAGACCAGACTCCTGCAGAGTGCAGACAGACATGGAAGCAAACACAGCCCCTGATCATGTAACCCCTGACTCCTCCTCTCTCACAGGTCCTGTGCGCACAGAACACACACAGCCCAGCCACATAGACACGGAGGGCCCTGATCATGTGACCCCTGACTCCTCCCCTCTCACAGGTCCTCTGCGCAGCCACATCATTGCATGCTGTGGTGCGTCTATCTGGGACGGCGAGCATGGCATCAGTGGATGGGGGCGTTGTGTGGCGGCTCAGTGCAATGCGGGATAAATACCGTCACGGGCGGGACGCGGGAGGGGCGTGTCAAAAACGGGATGTCCCATGGGAATCGGGACGCTTGGGAGCTAAGCTTATTGGATCTATCATTTAAATACTATAATCCCTGGTGGCCTTAATAAAAGAAATGAATGATCTAATGTTACATTATTGGTAGTTACATATGTTGTATATATTTTTTCTTTCTTTTTTAAGTGTTTTGTCATATTTATATTATGGTTGATACTTTTAATCTGCAAAGGACCTTTCTTGCATGTCATGTGTTAATTCTCTCTATATAGAAACAGGTGTATTGGTACTAGTATGGCTTGGACAAAGATCGACAAGATCGAAACGCGTAGCCTCTGTCAGTAATTTTGACACTTTTTGAGAGCACATTCGCTATATGTGTATTTTAACATGATCGATTAAAGCAGAATTTTTTACGCAGCTGGAGCCTACAACTTTTTTCTACATTTTTCTACATCTGTCTATATGGAGTTCCGAGGATCTGCGGAGGTTACTGGTGAGCTGGCATACTTTCTTTTCATTTTTTGTGTGCAACTTGATTGCCATGCCACCAGTTTTTGCTCTTCTTATATGCAGTATATGGTATATATCTGATTATATTTTAAGCCACATAGTGTCCAACACGGATGGATATCTTTGTATATCCATGATTTTATATTTCTAATATGGCCACAGATCTGACCAGGGATCGATCCAAAAAAGCTGCACACGTTTTCTCCAATCAGTTTGAAACCAATGCTGGTACTTCAGATTTCTATGAAAGGTGTCCAACACGGATGGATATCTTTGTATATCCATGATTTTATATTTCTAATATGGCCACAGATCTGACCTGTAAATATGAGGACAGTAAACTCAAAGATGTTCAACAGGAGATGGATCTACTAAATTCCTACATGGTTGAATTTAAGACGTTAGCACAATTTGATTCTTCCATTGCAGCAATGAATCAAAAAATCACGGCTCTGGAAAAGAAATAATGGAGCGTAAAAAAAAGAAAATTTCACCAGAGATCTAAATGATTATGCTACAAATAAAGTCTATGACTGGGGGAATTGGGAGAATTTTAATAAAACTCCCAAATCAATTTTAAAGTATAGCCATGCTCACAACAGAAAAAAAAGTTATAAAAACAAAGTAACCAAACCGCATGTATACTTTATTTCGTCGGATCCGGATTCATCAGAAAACCGCCTGAGTGCATCAGATGTGTCTTTTAATGAGAGTTCCTCAGGCATTCCAAAAAAGCACTCTCGTCATACAAAAAAGGCAAAAGGCGGGGGGGCAGAATGCACCATGGAAGATTTGGGAAATATTACTCGCAAGAAAAAATATCAAAACAAGTAAAGAACTTTACTAATGTGCTGAACCTTTCTTCTAAAAATTTAACAACTGGACAAATGCAAATCTTATCACTGGGTCTCAATTTCGTACCAGATCAAGACTTTGACTTGTTTGCAACTATTTTGGATAGTAATAAATGTATGCACAATCTGACCATTAAGAAGCATTTCTTTAATGATCCAGAATTGGGAGTGGAAGACAACCATCAAATTGATGAAATTCCTGCAGAAATTAATAATGAATATACAAACATGGACTTTAACCCCTTAAGCCTCAAGGGTGGTTTGCACGTTAATGACCGGGCCATTTTTTACAATTCTGACCACTGTCCCTTTATGAGGTAATAACTCTGAAACGCTTCCATGGATCCCGATGATTCTGTCATTGCTTTCTCGTGACATATTGTACTTCATGTTAGTGGTAAAATTTCATTCAAATAACTTGCGTTTATTTGTGAAAAAAATGGAAATTTGGCGAAAATTTTGAAAATTTCGCAATCTTCCAACTTTGAATTTTTATGCCCTTAAATCACAGAGATACGGCACACAAAAAACTTGATAAGTAACATTTCCCACATGTTTACTTTACATCAGCACAATTTTGGAACCAAAATTTTTTTTTGTTAGGAAGTTATAAGGGTTAAAAATTGACCAGCGATTTCTCATTTTTGCAACAACATTTTATTTTTACGGACCACATTACATTTGAAGCCACTTTCAGGGGTCTATATGATAGAAAATACCCAAAAGTGACACCATTCTAAAAACTGCACCCCTTAAGGTGCTCAAAACCACATTCTAAAAGTTTATTAATCCTTTAGGTGCATCACAGGAATTTTTTGAATATGAAAAATGAACATTTAACTTTTTTCACAAAAAAAATACTTCAGGTTCATTTTTTTTATTTTACAAGGGTAACAGGAGAAATTGGACTGCAAAATTTATTGTGCAATTTGTCCTGAGTATGCTGATACCTGATATGTGGGGGGAACGACTGTTTCGGCGCATGGCTGAGCTCAGAAGGGAAGGAGCGCTGTTTGACTTTTTCAATGCAAAATTGGCTGGAATTCTGATCGGAAGCCATGTCACGTTTGGAGAGCCCCTGATCTACCTAAACAGTGGAAACCCCACACAAGTGACCCCATTTTGGAAACTAGACCCCCCAAGGAACTTATCTAGATATGTGGTGAGAACTTTGAACCCACAAGGGCTTCACAGAAGTTTAGAACGTACAGCGGTGCAATTAAAAAATCATATTTTTTCCACAAAAATGATCTTTTCACCGCCAATTTATGTTTTCCCAAGGGTAACAGGACCCTAAAAGTTATTGTGCAATTTGTCCTGAGTACGCTGATACCCCACATGTGGGAGTAAACCACTATTTGGGCGCATGGCAGAGCTTGGAAGGGAAGCAGCGCCATATGACGTTTTTGGCTGGAATTGAGATCGGACACCATGTCGCGTTTGGAGAGCCCCTGATGTACCAAAACAGTGGAAACCCCCCACAAATGACACCATTTTAGAAACTAGACTCCCCAAGAAACTTATCTAGATGTGTGGTGAGCACTTTGACCCCTCCAGTGCTTCACAGAAGTTTATAACGCCCAGGCGTGAAAATAAAAAAATCGTATTTTTTCCACAAACATGATCTTTTAGTCACCAATTTTTTTATTTTCCCAAGGGTACCAGGAGAAATTGGACCCCAAAAGTTGTTGTCCAATTTGTCCTGAGTACGCTGATACCCCATATGTGGGAGAAAACTACTGTATGGGCACACGTCGGGGCTCGAAAAGGAAGTAGTGACGTCTTGGAATGCAGACTTTGATGGAATGGTCTGCGGGTGTCATGTTGCCTTTGGAGAGCCCCTAAGGTACCTAAACAGTGGAAACCCCCCACAAATGACCCCATTTTGGAAACTAGACTGCCTAAGGAACTTATCTAGATGTGTGGTGAGCACTTTGAACCCCCAAGGGCTTCACAGAAGTTCATAGTACCCGGGCATGAAAATAAAAAAATCGTATTTTTTCCACAAACATGATCTTTTAGTCCCCATTTTTCTTATTTTCCCAAGGGTAACAGGAGAAATTGGACACCAAAAGTTGTTGTCCAATTAGTCCTGAGTACGCTGATACCCCATATGTGGGAGAAAACTACTGTATGGGCACACGTCGGGTCTCGGAAGGGAAGTAGTGACGCTTTGGAATGCAGACTTTGATGGAATGGTCTGCGGGTGTCATGTGCGTTTGGAGAGCCCCTGATGTACCTAAACTAGAGTTGAGCGAAACGGGTCAAAAAATTTCAAAAGTCGCCGACTTTTAGCAAAGTCGGGTTTCATGAAACGAAACCCGACCCTAGGATGAGGTCGGCCACGAGGTCGGCGACTTACGCGCCAAAGTCGCGTTTCAAAAGTTTGTTTTGCGCTCTTTTTCAGCCAATCAGGATCCACGGACACTGTGGGCAACGTGATGACATAGTCAGGGGTCACCACCATCTTTCAGAAGGGCATGCAAGTGATTGGCTTGCTTTGGTGGGCGTCACAGGGGGTATAAAAGGGCGTGCACGCCGACCTCCATCTTACTTCTGCCGATCTCAGTATAGGGAGAGGTTGCTGCTGATTCTGTAGGGAGAGCGTTAGGCAGGGAAGAAGACAAAAAAACTGCTTCTGCTGCTAGCGATTTGGCCTGCACAACACACCAGTCACTGTGTGTGCAGTGCAAGGGGAGGCTATATAGTGGTGTATCAGTGGTGTTGGTTGTTGGGCTGCCTTCTAAGGCTTCCTGACATTCCTGCATTGCTGTTTACCCACTGCTCCGCAAACTGCTTTTTTAAAAGCAATCCCAATTTTTTTTTTTTGTCCTGCTGAGAAGAAAAAAAAACTGCTTCTGATGCTAGCAATTTGGCCTGCAAAACACACCAGTCACTGTGTGTGCAGTGCAAGGGGAGGCTATATTGTGGTGTATCAGTGGTGTTGGTTGTTGGGCTGCCTTTTAAGGCTTCCTGACAGGCTGGCATTGCTGTTTACCCACTGCTCTGCAAACTGCTTTTTTAAAAGCAATCCAATCTCCCTTATCCTCTAGTCACTTTTGTCACAGCTGTGCCATCGAGCCTGTGACATAGCGCTCAGATATCAGTGGGCCTCACACAATCCAAAAGTGTCCAGTGTCCAAAAGTGTGTGCAGAGATTCAAAATCTCCCTTATCCTCTAGTCACTTTGGTCACAGCTGTGCCATCGAGCCTGTCACATAGCGCTCAGATATTCATTGGGCCTCACACAATCCAAAAGTGTCCAGTGTCCAAAAGTGTGTGCAGAGATTCAAAATCTCCCTTATCCTCTAGTCACTTTGGTCACAGCTGTGCCATCGAGCCTGTCACATAGCGCTCAGATATTCATTGGGCCTCACAAAATCCAAAAGTGTCCAGTGTCCAAAAGTTTGTGCAGAGATTCAAAATCTCCCTTATCCTCTAGTCACTTTGGTCACAGCTGTGCCATCGAGCCTGTCACATAGCGCTCAGATATTCATTGGGCCTCACACAATCCAAAAGTGTCCAGTGTCCAAAAGTGTGTGCAGAGATTCAAAATCTCCCTTATCCTCTAGTCACTTTGGTCACAGCTGTGCCATCGAGCCTGTCACATAGCGCTCAGATATTCATTGGGCCTCACACAATCCAAAAGTGTCCAGTGTCCAAAAGTGTGTGCAGAGATTCAAAATCTCCCTTATCCTCTAGTCACTTTGGTCACAGCTGTGCCATCGAGCCTGTCACATAGCGCTCAGATATTCATTGGGCCTCACACAATCCAAAACTGTCCAGTGTCCAAAAGTGTGTGCAGAGATTCAAAATCTCCCTTATCCTCTAGTCACTTTGGTCACAGCTGTGCCATCGAGCCTGTCACATAGCGCTCAGATATTCATTGGGCCTCACACAATCCAAAAGTGAATAGTGTCCAAAAGTGTGTGCAGAGATTGAAAATCTCCCTTATCCTCTAGTCACTTTGGTCACAGCTGTGCCATCGAGCCTGTCACATAGCGCTCAGATATTCATTGGGCCTCACACAATCCAAAAGTGTCCAGTGTCCAAAAGTGTGTGCAGATTCAAAATCTCCCTTATCCTCTAGTCACTTTGGTCACAGCTGTGCCATCGAGCCTGTCACATAGCGCTCAGATATTCATTGGGCCTCACACAATCCAAAAGTGAATAGTGTCCAAAAGTGTGTGCAGAGATTGAAAATCTCCCTTATCCTCTAGTCACTTTGGTCACAGCTGTGCCATCGAGCCTGTCACATAGCGCTCAGATATTCATTGGGCCTCACACAATCCAAAAGTGTCCAGTGTCCAAAAGTGTGTGCAGATTCAAAATCTCCCTTATCCTCTAGTCACTTTGGTCACAGCTGTGCCATCGAGCCTGTCACATAGCGCTCAGATATTCATTGGGCCTCACACAATCCAAAATTGTCCAGTGTCCAAAAGTGTGTGCAGAGATTCAAAATCTCCCTTATCCTCTAGTCACTTTGGTCACAGCTGTGCCATCGAGCCTGTCACATAGCGCTCAGATATTCATTGGGCCTCACACAATCCAAAAGTGTCCAGTGTCCAAAAGTGTGTGCAGAGATTCAAAATCTCCCTTATCCTCTAGTCACTTTGGTCACAGCTGTGCCATCGAGCCTGTCACATAGCGCTCAGATATTCATTGGGCCTCACACAATCCAAAAGTGTCCAGTGTCCAAAAGTGTGTGCAGAGATTCAAAATCTCCCTTATCCTCTAGTCACTTTGGTCACAGCTGTGCCATCGAGCCTGTCACATAGCGCTCAGATATTCATTGGGCCTCACACAATCCAAAAGTGTCCAGTGTCCAAAAGTGTGTGCAGAGATTCAAAATCTCCCTTATCCTCTAGTCACTTTGGTCAAAGCTGTGCCATTGAGCCTGTCACATAGCGCTCAGATATTCATTGGGCCTCACACAATCCAAAAGTGTCCAGTGTCCAAAAGTGTGTGCAGAGATTCAAAATCTCCCTTATCCTCTAGTCACTTTGGTCACAGCTGTGCCATCGAGCCTGTCACATAGCGCTCAGATATTCATTGGGCCTCACACAATCCAAAAGTGTCCAGTGTCCAAAAGTGTGTGCAGAGATTCAAAATCTCCCTTATCCTCTAGTCACTTTGGTCACAGCTGTGCCATCGAGCCTGTCACATAGCGCTCAGATATTCATTGGGCCTCACACAATCCAAAAGTGTCCATTGTCCAATAGTGTGTGCAGAGATTCAAAATCTCCCTTATCCTCTAGTCACTTTGGTCACAGCTGTGCCATCGAGCCTGTCACATAGCGCTCAGATATTCATTGGGCCTCACACAATCCAAAAGTGTCCAGTGTCCAAAAGTGTGTGCAGAGATTCAAAATCTCCCTTATCCTCTAGTCACTTTGGTCACAGCTGTGCCATCAAGCCTGTCACATAGCGCTCAGATATTCATTGGGCCTCACACAATCCAAAAGTGTCCAGTGTCCAAAAGTGTGTGCAGAGATTCAAAATCTCCCTTATCCTCTAGCCACTTTGGTCACAGCTGTGCCATCGAGCCTGTCACATAGCGTTCAGATATTCATTGGGCCTCACACAATCCAAAAGTGTCCAGTGTCCAAAAGTGTGTGCAGAGATTCAAAATCTCCCTTATCCTCTAGTCACTTTGGTCACAGCTGTGCCATCGAGCCTGTCACATAGCGCTCAGATATTCATTGGGCCTCACACAATCCAAAAGTGTCCAGTGTCCAAAAGTGTGTGCAGAGATTGAAAATCTCCCTTATCCTCTAGTCACTTTGGTCACAGCTGTGCCATCGAGCCTGTCACATAGCGCTCAGATATTCATTGGGCCTCACACAATCCAAAAGTGTCCAGTGTCCAAAAGTGTGTGCAGAGATTCAAAATCTCCCTTATCCTCTCGTCACTTTGGTCACAGCTGTGCCATCGAGCCTGTCACATAGCGCTCAGATATTCATTGGGCCTCACACAATCCAAAAGTGTCCAGTGTCCAAAAGTGTGTGCAGAGATTCAAAATCTCCCTTATCCTCTCGTCACTTTGGTCACAGCTGTGCCATCGAGCCTGTCACATAGCGCTCAGATATTCATTGGGCCTCACACAATCCAAAAGTGTCCAGTGTCCAAAAGTGTGTGCAGAAATTCAAAATCTCCCCTGTCCTATAGACACCTTGTACCTTGTTTTACATTACTATATAGTTTGTTGGATTTTGTCTACATTTCTACCAAAAATGAGGAAGGCTGGTGGAAGAGGCCGTGGAATTGGGCGGGGGTTGGCAGCTGGTAATGATGGTGTTGGTGGTGGATCTGATGGTAGTGGCAAGAGCAAAATAGGACCGAATGCAGGAGGTGTTGAGCCTGCGTCATCATCTGGCTACATAAGGCCTCGAACGCTTAGTTTTCTAGGAGTTGGCCTCCAGCTCTATCGCCTCCTCTTCTTCAGTTGTAAAAAGTAAAAGCACTGAGTCGTCATTGGAGGCTCATGTTCATGAACCACACCTTTCCTTGTGTCCTTCACCCCAACCAAGATTGAAGGATGACGCAGGCCATACTACTGATTACTCCATGGAGCTGTTTTCACATACCATGCCTGGATTATCAAGTGAAATGGTGAATTACCCAGGCCAAGATGAATCTGACATGGAGTGCACTGATGCACAGCCGCTGATGGATGATTCTGCTTGTACATTCACTCAGAGCACTACATTGTCCTCGCAGTGTACAGAGCCAGATTCTGACCCTGATGAGACTCAGGTGCCCATTCCCACACACTATACCACCATACACGGTGACACAGAGGAAGGTGCACATGACATAGAAGAGGAGGTGATGGATGACCCAGTTGTTGACCCAGATTGGCATCCATTGGGGGAAGAGGGTGCTGCTTCCAATAGCTCAGATGAGGAGCATCCACAGCAGACATCGACATCGCAACAGCTGTTATCTGGCAGGCCCGGAGCACTCCAAAGACAGGTTCCAAACATTAAAAGAGTTGCTGGACAGCTTGTCCAGAGGGTCAAAAGATCACAGCGTGCTAGGCCGCAAAATGTCTGCCAAAGTAGGAAGAGTGCAGTGTGGCACTTTTTTGAACAAAATCCTCATGATCAGGCCAAGGTTATCTGTAAGAAGTGCGCAAAGACCTTTAGCCGAGGGAAAAATCTGAAAAATTTGAATACCAGTTGCATGCTTAGACATTTAACCAGCATGCACTTGCAAGCGTGGACACAACACCAAACCTCAAGTGCCACATGTGCAACTGATCACAACGAAGGTAGTCAGCAACGCTACATTGTTTCCCCTACTGTAAGCCCACCGGTTAGCACAGCAGCAAATGTTGAGGTGTCGTTGCAAGGCCACAGCAGTCAGGGAATCCCACTGTTATATCAATGAAAAACTGATTCTAGGCCATCAGAAAGAACACCAACTCCATCACCATCATCAACCCTCTCTCAGTCCGCCCTGTCCACCGCTACTTCCACCATATGCAGCTCTCAAGTCCAGCTCACCCTCCCAGACACTATGAGTAGGTCAAGAAAGTACTCACTCTCTCATCCGCGTACACTGGGTTTGAACGCCCACATTGCCAAACTAATCTCGTTTGAGATGATGCCCTTTCGGTTGGTGGAAAGCACAGCTTTCCGCGAACTCATGGCCTATGCAGTACCACGCTATGACCTACCCAGTCGCCACTTCTTCTCTCGCAAAGCCATCCCAGCCCTCCATCATCATGTGAAAGACCGCATTGTCCATGCACTCAAGCAGTCAGTGAGCGGAAAGGTGCACCTCACAACTGATGCATGGTCCAGTCGGCATGGCCAGGGCCGTTATGTGTCCATCACTGCGCACTGGGTTAATGTGGTGGATGCAGGGTCCACAGCGGACAGCGGTGGTGGGACAGTGCTGCCTAGCCCACGGTATAGGAAACAGTTGGCTGTAGGCGTTCGACCCTCCTCCTCCTCCTCCAGAAGTGAAAGCTCGTCCACAGAGCGCAGTCGTACGAGCACTCCATCTGCAGCTGCCACTGTTGCACACTATGTGTCCCCCTATCGAGCAGCTAGTGGAAAGCGTCAGCAGGCTGTGTTGCAGATGATGTGTTTGGGCAACAGACACACCGCCGAGGTGCTGGCCGAGTACTTGAAGCGACAAACTGAGTCATGGCTGGGCAGTGTACATCGTGAGGCAGGCAAGGTAGTTAGTGATAACGGCCGTAATTTTGTGGCAGCCATAGCCCTTTCAAAACTCAGCCATATACCTTGCTTGGCTCACACCTTGAACCTGGTGGTGCAGTGCTTCCTCAAAAATTATCCGGAGTTAACAGCCCTGCTCCAGAAGGTGCGAAGACTGTGCGCGCACATCCGCCGGTCGCCTGTACACTCCGTTCGTATGCAGAAGCTGCAGCGATTGCTCCACCTTCCCAACCACCGCCTCATTATCGACATTGCAACAAGGTGGAACTCCACCCTGCACATGGTGGAGCGGCTGTGCGAGCAGAGGCAGGCCATAATGCATTTGTGGGAGGATACACGGCCAGGCACTTTGAGAGCAGACATGGAGTTGACAGGTGTGCAGTGGTCGAAGCTGAAAGACCTCTGTAAAGTCCTTCAGTGTTTTGAGGAATGCACACGGCTGGTAAGCGCAGACGACGCCATCCTAAGCATGAGCATCCCACTTATGCGTCTGCTCATGCAAACTTTGACGCACCTTAAGGAGCAGGCGTCTGCAGCCAATGTTGATGAGGAGGAAGAGGAGGAGGGAATCCTTGATGACATTCAGCCATTGTCTGCTCAGGGACCTCTCCTGGACGAGGTGGAGGAAGAAGAGGAGGAGGAGGAGGATGATGGGGATGATTACTTAGGGGAGGAGGATGCATCTCGTGGGGCAAGTGAAAATGTTGGCGTGGCAAGGTCTGGTACAGGGTTTGTGCGTGACTGGAGGGATGTGGATTTGCCAGAAAGTGCTCCTCCAACCAGCACTTGCAGTGCATCATTGACACCGGGAACATTGGCCCACATGTCAGATTATGCCTTGCAGATCCTAAAAAGGGACTCACGCATTGCCAAAATGATGAACGATGACGACTACTGGTTGGCCAGCATCCTGGATCCACGCTATAAAGGCAAATTACAAAACATCATGCCACAGGAGAACCTTGACCTAATATTGGCTAATAAACAAGCAACTCTGGTAAATCGGTTGCTTGAGGCATTCACAGCACACAGCAGCGGTGATGGTTCTCACACGAGCCGTACGGGCCGGGGGCAGCTTGGCAGAGGTGTTCGTGGTGCACACAGCAGAAGTGGCGTTGGAGACAGGGGTTTCATGACAATGTTGTGGACTGATTTTTCAAGTACCGCTCACACAACTGGTAATACTGCATCGATGGAAAGTGACAGGAGACAGCAGTTGTCAACTATGGTTACAAACTACTTTTCCTCCCATATCGATGTTCTCCCACACAGGTCATTCCCCTTTGACTATTGGGCCGCTAAACTGGACACCTGGCCTGAATTGGCACAATATGCCTTACAGGAGCTCGCTTGCCCAGCTGCAAGTGTGCTATCGGAAAGAGTCTTCAGTGCAGCTGTATCAATCCTGACAGAAAAAAGGACCCGTCTGTCAACCCAAAATGTGGATGATCTAACTTTCATTAAAATGAACCACGCATGGGTTTCCAAGGATTTTGTCCCACCTTCCCCTGATGACACATAGGGTGACAGAAAAATGGCTTGCTTTGGTCCACCTCTTCCTGGGACTTGACCTATTTCACCTTTTGCATCAGCTGAATGTCCAACATCAACATATGCCACTTTCTAAAACTCCCTAACTGTGCTGCCTCCCCCCCCATGGCCGGGGTCACCACCTAGCGCATGACACCGTGCGAGTGCCGTTGCCCTGGACAGGTGGGTAGGCTGACTCTTGGGCGCGGGCACTGGTACAGGGTCCTTCATAGTGCAATCAAGTGTCTCTGACGGTGGTGGTGCACACCCGCCGTCAGACACACCGCCGTACTATGAGGGGCCCAGTGCCAGTACCGACGCCCACGAGTGGGCCCCCCTTGCTTGGGCAGGGCCCCAGCATTTGCAATCTTTACCTCTCCCTGCTCCCTGCTTTGACGCTGTGTAGTCTGGGCCGTCAAATCCATACTGTGCCTGACACCGTCTGAGCCTGCCTCCTGATGTATAGACATATATTTTGAATGTGTACGCTATCCATACATGTTATCCGGGGAAACGGTACCCTTTCTAACCTTTGTGCAATCACGTGCAATCCATACTGGGCCTAAAACCGTCTGAGCCTGCCTCCTGAGACATATATTTTGAATGTGTACGCTATCCATACATGTTATCCGGGGATACGGTACCCTTTCTAACCTTTGTGCAATCACGTGCAATCCATACTGGGCCTAACACCGTCTGAGCCTGCCTCCTGATGTATAGACATATATTTTGAATGTGTACGCTATCCATACATGTTATCTGGGGATACGGTACCCTTTCTCACCTTTGTGCAATCACGTGTAATCCATACTGGGCGTGAGAACGGCTGGCGAGCTGTTAAGCAAGCTACAGCACCTGTGGTTTGCACACGTAAGTTTTTCATTTTTTCAGGAATGACGGTTAGGCCTAATTCCGGAACTGCGGTTGACCTGCACTTACTGGGAAATCATTGTTCGCGGGTAATAATAATAATAATAATCTTTATTTTTATATAGCGCTAACATATTCCGCAGCGCTTTACAGTTTGCACACATTTTCATCACTGTCCCCGATGGGGCTCACAATCTAAATTCCCTATCAGTATGTCTTTAGAATGTGGGAGGAAACCGGAGTGCCCGGAGGAAACCCACGCAAACACGGGGAGAACATACAAACTCCTTGCAGATGTGGTCCTTGGTGGGATTCGAACCCAGGACTCCAGCGCTGCAAGGCTGCAGCGCTAACCACTGAGCCACCGTGCTGCCCGATTGTAATCAGTGATCCCCATCACTAACGTTGTTCAGCGGGTTTTCTGCACCTGTAAGCGACAAACGCTGGCCTTTTCAGTGTAGCGCACATGCAGCCACGGACATGTAAGGGCATGACACACCAGTTATTGGCCAATCTCATGTGCCAGAGCCTCACGTGTCCCTCTAGTAAGCCGGACTCGGACCGCGGGGCATGACGGAGTCTCGTTCGTTAACGGAATTAAGCTTGCAATGTGTGCATCTGTTCTGTAGCTGACATGGTTGAGGTTTCCCAGGTGGAGTCGAATTTAACCGTAGGCTCCACTCCTGGTGGTGCCCTTCTGGACATTCCTTTAAGGTTCAGCTTTGCAACCATACTGCCCACGTAAAACAAACACTTTGCCTTCATGAACGCTGTTTGGAGGGTCATGACTCATGGGAATAACGCCGCCCAATCAGTTAACCTGCTAGAGAGATCCTTCGTTGCTCCCAAGCATGATATCACACTCCCTAGGAAGAAGGTAATGCCACTGTGGCGACCGTACTCCTGGGGGCGACACAAGTGCACTGATGCCCAGCCACTGCTCGATGAATCTGCTGGTACATTGACCCAGACCACTACATTCCCCTCGCACGCTACATGACCTGAATCTGACCCTGATGAAACTCAGGTTACCCTTCCCATATACAGTTCCATCTTACACGGTGACAAAGCGGAAGCTGCAGATGAAAGTGCAGGTTCGTCCCACCCGCCATCAGACACACCACCGTACTATCAGGGGCCCTGTGCCAGTGCCGTCGCCAACGAGTGGGCCCCCCCTGCTTGCCCAGGATCACAGCACTTGCAAAGTTGAAATACTGTGCAGTGAGATGGAAGATGGGGACGACGAGGAGTCTAGACTAGTACAGGGATTCCCTAGCGAGGAGACTTATTTGATTGTTTTCAATGTTGGGACAGCAATTTTTGGGGAGCACTATACTCTGGAGAATGATAGATGGGGCCCACCATACACTGGAACATTCCAAAGGTGGACATCAGACACTGGAGCAGCATTTACAGGGCCCATTATACACTAGAGCATTAGAAATGGGGCCCATTATGTTTGGAGCATTATTTGGGCCCATAAGACAGTGGAGCTTCATCCATGGGGACCAACATATACTGTAGCATTATGTGGAGCTCATCATATACTGTTTCAAACATTATATGGGACCAATGATTCTGTATGGAGAAATAGATGGGCCTCGTCATGAGATGTAAAAAGTGAGGTATTTTTCATTGTACTATACCGCTATTTCTCTGCCGTATCGGAGCATGATGAGTTGTGGTATGTGTTAGAGGGGCGCTCTTTCGCCCAGGGCACATGAAAACCTGCAGCCAGCCCCCCCCCACAACTTTAGCCAAATAACCCCCATTTTTCAGTGCGTAACTTGTATTATGAAGTTAATTAAGGTTGACAAGCTTAAGTAAGAAGAATTGATGCTTTTGGCATTCAAATGGGCACTGTAGGTGTGTTTCCTGTCCTCCTCTCACTGCCGACTTTTATTCCCCATTGACTTACATTGGGTTTCGTGTTTCGGGACGACCCCGACTTTTCCCTATAATCGGACGATCTTGCTCGACCCGACTTTTGGAAAAGTCGGGTTTCACGAAACGAAACGCGACCCTAAAAAACCAAAAGTCGCTCAACTCTAACCTAAACTATTGAAACTCCCCACAAGCGACCCCATTTTGGAAACTCGACCCCCTCGAAACTTATCTAGATGTGTGGTGAGCACTTTGAACCCCCATGTGCTTCACAGAAGTTTATAACGCCCGGGCGTGAAAATAAAAAGATAATTTTTTTACACAAAAATGATATTTTTGCCCCCAATTTTTTATTTTCCTAAGGGTAACAGGAGAAATTGGACCCCAGAAGTTGTTTTGCAATTTGTCCTGAGTTGGCTGATACCCCATATGTGGGGGTAAAACACTGTTTAGGCGCATGGGAGAGCTTGGAAGGGAAGGACCACCATTTGACTTTTTCAACTCAGAATTGACTGGAATTGAGATCAGACGCCATGTTGCATTTGGAGAGCCCCTGATGTGCCCAAACAGTGGAAACCCCCAATTCTAACTCCAACCCTAACCCCAACACACCCCTAACTCTAATTTCAACCCTAACCCTAGCCCTACCCCTAGCCCTAGCCCTAACCCTAGCCCTGACCCTAACCCTAGCCCTAGCCCTAACCTTAATGGGAAAATGGAAATAAATACATTTTCTTTTAATTTTATTATTTTTCCCTAACTAAGGGGGTGATAACGGGGGTTTGATTTACTATTTATGGCGGTTTTTATATTTGGCAGCTGTCACACGCTAAAAGACGCTTTTTATTGTAAAAATAGTTTTTGCATCACCACATATTGAGAGCTATAATTTTTCCATATTTTGACCCACTGAGTCATGTGAGGTCTTAATTTTTGCAGGATGAGTTGACGTTTTTATTGGTACCATTTTCGGGCACGTGACTTTTTTGATCGCTTTTTATTCCAATTTTTGGGACGCAGAAAGAACAAAAAACAGCGTTTCATGAATTTCTTTTGGGGGGGTGCGTTTACACCATTCCGCGTGCAGTAAAATTGATAAAGCGGTTTTATTCTTCTGGTCAGTACGGTTACAGCGATACCTCATTTAGGTCTTTTTTTATGTTTTGTCGGTTTTGTGCAATGAAAACAATTTTAGATAAAAAATAATTATTTTTGCATCGCTTTATTCTGCGAGCTATAACTTTTATATTTTTTCACTGATGATGCTTTATGGTGGCTCGTTTTTTGCGGAACAAGCTGATGTTTTCAGCGATACCATGGATATTTATATGCGTCTTTTTGATTGCGCGTTATTGCACTTTTTGTTCGGCGATATGATAATAAATCATTATTTTTTGTTTCGTTTTTTATTTTTATTTTTTAAGTGGTTCACTAAAGGTGTTAACTAATGGGACAGTTTTATAGGGAAGGTCGTTACGGACGCGGCTATACCAAATATGTGTACTTTTATTGTTTTTTTTTTTATTTCCAAAAAATGAATTTATTGGGGGAATATTTTTTTTTTCTAATTTATTTGGTGATTTTTTTTAAATTATTTTAACACTTTTTTTTAAATTTTATTACATTGTCCCAGGTGGTACAGCACTGTCCTGTGACAGATCACTGATCTGTCACATCACAGATCACTGTGACAGATCAGCGATCTGTCACAGGCAGTGCAGCAGGCTTCCTCGTGCCTGCGCTTTGCAGGCACTGAGGAAGCCAGCTCTCTGCAGGCCCCCGAAGGTCCCTGTCGCCATCTTGGATTCGGGGGGCCTGCAGGGAAGGAGCCCCCCGCAGCAGCGCTGCACATTGTGCTGCCATGAGGGGCTCAGGGAAGCATGGAGGGAGCCCCCTCCCTGCCGATGCTTCCCTTTAACCCCCGGTACACCGCGATCGTGTTTGATCGTGGTGTGCAAGGGGTTAACATGTCAGGGGCGGTCCGTGACCGCCCCTGACACATTGTGCCGGGTGTCAGCTGTGATAATCAGCTGACACCCGGCCGCGATCAGCGGCGCTCACCACATTACGATAGGTATCCAGTTTTCAGAATAGGTGATTATGGAAGTCATGCTGCCTGTTGTGAGCTCTCTTGATCTTACTTTTGAGGCAAGGCTCCCTCTGGTGGATACTGCTGGTAGTGGTGCTGCTCAACATGATGTTAACCAAACAGCTGCAGAAGATAATTGGAGGAGTGGTGGTAGTGACTGGGACTACATAAGCGAGCAGACTTCTCTCAGTGACTGTCGGTGATACTCCTTTCTTTGCTTACTGAGGATTTCTGTCTGCTGTCTGATCCTGCATTTTTTCAGCTAATTATCATTTGCTAAACCTTTGCATCTGTTTTTGCCTTGCTGTCAGGGGTCAGCTTGCTCCCCCTGGGGCTGCTGGCTCCTACCCTGTATTTTTGTATCTTGTGTTTGTTTGCTCAGTCCCCTGCTGTATTAGCCTGTTGCTAGCCGCCAGTTCACACCTGAGTGCTGATATAGTGGGGGCGAGGTTGTTCAAACCTCAGTATTTTTGTACATCAGTCATGTTGGAATTATTAGGGTTTTTGCATGATTGCAGACAGTGCCTTTTCTGTCCTGTCCTATCTAGAAAGAGGGGGAAGAGGACGAATCAAAAACGGCAACTAGAGGTCATAGTGAAAAGTATATTTATTTTGTGGTAATGCAAAGAACAAATGACTAAAAAACATGCAAGTACTAGTTAGTCATAAATAAAACATGATCAGGACCCAGGGTGCCATATTGCCAATAATATAAGAATATTGTCATATAGAACATAAGAACATTATTTCATCAGGATGAAAGCGACAGAGACCAACAAAATCTCCTATAGGCATATATTGCTAAACTTGTTCCTGAATAAGGGCAGATATTATATATCATCAATCGCAATCACACCAATACATGGTGATTTACCTGAAAACAGACAGTGCTGGCAAAAGAGGGGTCCCTGGGCCCGCCCCAACACGCGTTTCGGACACACCTTCTTCAGCCAGTTTGATTTTATTCAGCCAATGAGGAATCCTAAGAAGTGTCGGCACATCCTGTTTTGCATGTTAGGCATGTTAACTAATGGCATGGCTGTGATTGGCTGCTGAAATGATGTCATGATGCACTATAAAAGCCTCCGCCGCCATTTTGGGTCACTCTGCTGTGAATTTACTTAGGGACAGGACGCTGCTGTTCTGACTCTGAGGGACAGTTTGAGCTAGCGATTTGCTTTTTTGTGCTTTATCCAGGCTACTTTAGCAACCGCTGTGTGAGAAGCTTTCTTTTGCCTTGCAGCGCTGTTCTGCGAGATCTCTGTGTGTGAGTGCAGCTCATGCTGTAGTGTGTTCTGCAGCCACCTCCGATTGTAGTCCACTCAGCGTGCGTCACTGCCTCATACATTGTCCTTTTTTGCATTAGTGCTGCTCATTTTTACAGATTTCTCCTATTAGTGTGGTTCCATCCGTATCCAGCTAGAATATTTGCAAACACTATATTGGAGCAGGTAGAGGAGCCTTTCTGCTGGCTTGTGCCCTGCAGCCCCAGCCAGATTAGTATTAGCCTATTTTTTGGAGCCTCATCTATTGCATTGTAGGTTACCTTCCTGCATTGTAATAGCTACAAAAAGTTTGTGATACTATCGGTTTTACATCTTTGGGCACATCCAGAGTCTTTTTGTGAGAAAAAAAAAGTTAATAAAGTTCACCAAACACTCCACTTTACAGTTGTGTAGGCCACATTAGCTCATATTAAAGTCTAGTCCACACTTTATAAAAATAGCGTTTCTTTTACCTGTTAGCAGCTGTTCAGGAATAAGCACACTAAGCCCTTAGTACTTTTCTGCCTATCTTTATCAGTCTACCAAGATGAAGAAGGCAGGGAGCAAGGCACGTGGTGGTAGGCGTGGAGTTTCTGCAGGGAGAGGACGTGGGGATTTTGTGCCTGCTGCGGGCACCAGTGACTCAGCATCCCCCAGTTTTACCAGGGAACAGTCCTTTATGTGCAGCTTTGTAGGAGCTCGCCATACCCCACTGCTGCGGGACGAACAAATTGAAGTCGTTGTCGGATGGATGGCAGCTAACGCATCGACTTCAATTAGTTCCAGATCCTCTCAGGTCCAGAGCACTGAAGAGCACCCATCTGTCTCTTCACCACCTGCCAAATTGCCCAGGCAGTCAGAGAGCCCTGGACAGGAGCCATCTCTACTTCTGTTCTCTGAATCTGTTGGCTTGGAAAAAGGGGGCCAGCCAAGCAGCATTCGAGAATTTGAAGAAGAGGTAGTATGCAGTGATGCACAACAGCTTTGTCTCTCTGAATCTGAAGAGGCAGGTGGGCAAATTCCTATGGTCAGCACACCTCAGTACGCATCTGATGATGAGACTCAGGTGCCACTTTCTGGTGTGTACTGTGCTGTCGAGACAAACCAGGAGAAGCAGTCGTTTGAAGAGGGGAGTGTAGATGATGAGGTCCTTGACCCATCATGGCGTGAGGTACAGGAAGTTGGTGGGAGCAGCTCTGAGAAAGAGATTCCCCAAACTGCAAAAAAAGGAGGGAGAGGGAGGGTACAGACTCGGTTGCCTGTAGCCTCCACTTCGGCACCCATTAGGAGCATGCCTCTTCCAAAACCCAAAACGGGCGCTCACAAGACTTGCAGTGCCTGGTCCTTTTTTGACACAGTTGCAGATGACATTTGCTTTGTCAAATGCAAGCTGTGTAATCAGAAAGTGAAAAGAGGGAAAAGTGTGAGCAACCTCAATACCACAAATATGTGGAAACATGTGTGTACCAAGCACGTGGTGGAGTTACAAAGACACACTGAAGACCTAGGCCAACCTACAGCGCCACCTACCACCTCTTCAGCTCGTTTTGTAGCCTATTCCTCCAGCTCACACACAGCTGGTTCGGCTTCCTCACAGGACCGCCATGGAAGAACCTCTGGCACTGTTGTAGAGAGACACAGTGCCATTCCACCCACAGCACCACATTCCCTATCATCCTCACACTCCCAGGCCAGTCTACAGCCATCGGTAGCACAGGCATGGGAGAAAAGGCGCCCATACCCAGCACACCACCCCCGAGCACAGGCTCTGAATGCTGGCATTGCAAAACTACTGGCCCTTGAAATGCTCTCATTCAGGCTGGTGGAGACTGACACCTTCCGTAACTTCATGGCATTGGCAGTCCCACAATACAACGTGCCCAGCCTCTTTTATTTCAGCAGGCAAGCCGTCCCTGCCCTGCAAAAGCATGTGGAGGGAAAAATTAAACATGCGCTACTAAACGCCGTCAGTAGCAAGGTCCATCTGACCACCGATGCGTGGACCAGTAACCATGGACAGGGACGATATTTTTCCCTCACTGCCCATTGGGTAAATGTTGTAGAGCCGGGTACAGATCTTGAGAGTGGTGCTGTACGTGTTCTGCCAACTCCAAGGATTGCAGGAATCCAGTCTGTACACATTGACTCCTCCTCATACGCTAGTTCCTCTGAATCAGCGCTGCAGGAGCCGTCACAGTCTACCTCCATATGGACCCGTGAGCGCTTACCTGTTACGACCGATATGAGCACAGCCGTGGCAAAACGTCAACAGGCCATATTGAAATTAATTTCTATGGGGAATCGAAGCCACACAGCGCAGGAGCTCTGGAATGCCATCAAGCAGGAGAGCGACGTGTGGTTTGTGTCAGCAAATCTCCAGCCAGGCATGGTAGTGTGTGACAATGGCCGAAATCTGGTGGCAGCTCTGGGCCTAGGCAGCCTCACTCACATCCCATGTCTGGCACATGTGCTCAACTTGGTCATGCAGAGATTTTTGAGGGACTATCCGGACCTTGATGCACTGCTCTACAAGGTCCGCATAGAGTGCGCTCACTTGCGGCGTTCCAGCATGGCAAGATCACGTATTGCAGCTCTGCAGCACCGATTCTGCCTTCCAGATCATCGCATCATATGTGACCTACCAACCAGGTGGAATTCAACGTTACATATGTTGGAGAGGTTGTGTGAGCAGCAGGCAGCAGTAATGGAGTACCAGCTGCATCAGGCGCAAAGAAGTCGCACTGCGCGCCGTTCACACTTCACCACCACTGAGTGGGCCTCTATGAAGAACATCTGCCACGTTTTGCATGCCTTCGATGATTCCACACGGATGGCGAGTGCAGATGATGCACTAGTCAGCATGACTATCCCTCTTATCTGCCTGCTTGAAAAAACACTGCAAGCACTAAGGGAGGAGGTTATGGAAGAGGTGGAGGATGAGGAGTCACAAATGTCATCTGCTTCTGGACAGTCTGCTCAACGTGGTTCCTCACAAAGGCCTAGGCAGGGAACACTTTGTGAGGAGGATGAGGAGGAGTCAATGGAGGAGGAAGACATCTGTCCAGAGGAGGGAGGTACACAATGCTCTAGTAGTCAGAATGTAGAGCGAGGCTGGGGTGATACAGAGCAGGCAGAGATGACACCTCAAGCAGGGGACAGCGTTTCTTGGCAAGTTGGCAGTCTGCAGCACATGGTTGATTTCATGCTGCAGTGCCTGAGAAACGACCGCCGCATCGCCCACATTCTCAACACGGCTGATTATTGGGTGTACACCCTCCTAGATCCTCGCTACCGGGACAACTTACAAAGCCTCATAACACCGTTGAACCGGGAGCGTAAAATGCCGGAGTACCAAGACACACTGGTGCATTCCATCATGTTCTCCATTCCACCCGAGAGCAGTGCTGCTAGTGCTTTACAAAGCAGCTCAGTGCGTAGAGGCAGTGGAGGAAGCTCTGCACAAAGAGGGAGCAGAAGCAGCGCCTCAGCACAAGGCAAGACCAGTATGGCCCAAATGTGGCAAAGTTTTGTGTCCCCGCCACAAATGTCTACACCATCACAGACGGCTCCAATCAGCAGGAGGCAACGTTTCCGTCAGATGGTGACAGACTACATGTCTTGCCCTCTCAGTGTTCTCCCACACGGCTCTTCCCCCTTCAAATTTTGGGTCTCTAAGCTGGATACATGGCCAGAGCTTAGTCAGTATGCATTGGAGGTGCTGGCTTGCCCTGCTGCTAGTGTATTATCGGAATGCGTCTTTAGTGCCGCAGGTGGTGTACTAACAGACCGTCGCATACGACTATCCTCTGATAACATTGACTCGCTTACTTTTCTGAAAATGAACAAGGCTTGGATCTCGAAGGAATTTGCCAGTCCTCTTCCGGATTAAATAATTGGTTGGCAAAAGTATCCAGGTCTCCTGTTGTGTTCATGTTTCTACCACCTGAACTGTAATCCCTGGGCTCCAAAACTGCGAGTTGCTGCTCAGAAGTGCCGTCTGCACAGTCAACACTTGCTCCTGTGTTATTGGGGTTCAGTAACGTCAGCTGATCCCCTGCTGTGTGTCCGGCAATTTTGCCTGCTCTGTCCACATTCACACTACTATAGATATTAAACTTGCTCCAATTAGGCCTCTGGCTACACTCTGTTTCTACTGTAATCCCTGGGCTCCAACACTGCCAGTTGCTGCTCAGAAGTGTCTTTGGCATGGGTACTCCCTCCTGCCCAGCCTGGTGCCAGCACGCCAGCTGTTTCCGGGTAGTGTCAACGTCACTTTGCCTCCAATATGTTGTCCTGTCGTGTTGCGGTCGGGTTAGCCGACTCTATGGTGCCTGCGGTTTAAGTGCTTCCTATGTGGGCTGCGGGATCTGGCAATGAAGGCTGGTTCCGTAGTGCCAATAGGACAAGCTCGCCCTGTAGGACTGTGGGTTTCGGTAACTCCGGCCAGCTCGCGGCCTTGCAACTTTTTTTTCATGTGTACCTTCTGCTGCCTATCTGAGTTCCAGTACCATTAGCTGGTTCTTTGGAAGTCAGTCTTGAATATGTCCCCCTGGGTTCCAGTAACGTCAGCTGGTTCCAGGCAGAGCCTTTGGCTTAGGTGCCTCCTTCTCAGTATCTAAGTTCCACCAACGTCTGCTGGTCTGGCACAGGTACCTCCTGCTTAGTAACTGGGTTCCAATACCATCAGCTGGTCCTCGGTAGTTCCATTGGCTCTTGTACCTTCGGCTACCCATCCAGGTTCCAGTACTGTCAGCTGGTTCTCAGCAGTTCCTCAGCCTTCTTGTACCTTCTGCTACATTTCCAATTTTAAGCTTTTTGAAATGGTTTTTGGTAATCACTCTGGATCTCTCTGACGACGACTCTAAAGACGACGACCCTGAAGACCACCCCGAAGAAGACGACGACCCCGAAAATGATGACCCTGGAGACGAAGACCCTGAAGACCACCCCGAAGAATTAAAAAAATGTAAAAAAAAATTAATTCCTGCTATTCCATTTGATTGGGCTAAACCTCTATGCCTTTAATGTCTCCTCCACCTTCCCCAATACATTCTACCATTCTACATTATTCTTAGTTGTTTTCCTTCATGTAGAATTAACCTACAAGCAAAGTAAGGGTTTTTTTTCATTCCAATATTTGTGTCCCATTGACTTGCATTGGTTTCCGGTATCGGAATCGGCGATATCCGATATTTTTGGGGTATTGGTCGGATCCAATCTGATCCGATATTTCCCGATATCAGAAGGTATCGCTCAACACTAGTGAACACCATAAAATAAAGCAAGGCAAAAAAACAATGCTTTATCATCACACCGCCGAAAAAAAAGTGGAATATCACGCGACAAAAAGACAGATATAAGTAAACATAGTACCATTGAAAATGTCATCTTGTCCCGCAAAAAACAAGCCACCATATAGCTCCCTCAGGGAAAAATACATTTTTTTAGCTCTCTGAATAAAGCGATGCAAAAATTAATTATTTTTTCTATAAAATAGTTTTTATTGTACAAAAGCACCAAAACATAAAAAATAATATAAATGAGGTATCGCTGTCATCGTATGGACCCAAAGAATAATACTGCTATATCAATTTTACCACACGCTGAACGGTAAAAAAGCCCCCCACCAAAAGAAATTCATTAACTGCTGTTTTTTGTTCATTCCGACTCCCAAAAATCGAAATGAAAAGTGATCAAAAATGACATGTGCTCGAAAATGCTACCAATAAAAACATTAACTCGTCCCACAAAAAACAAGACCTCACATTACTCTGTGTGCCAAAATATGCGAAAATGATAGCTCTCAAAATGTGGTGATGCAAAAACTATTTTTTGCAATAAAAAGCGTCTTTTAGTGTATGACAGCTGACAAACATAAAAACCCGCTATAATAACCTGCTATAAATAGTAAATCAAACCCTCCTCTATCATGCGATTTGTTAGAGAAAAATAATAAAATAAGTGTATTTATTTCCATTTTCCCATAAGGGTTAGGGCTAGGACTATGGCTAGGGTTTGGGCTAAAGTTAGGGTTGGGGTTGAGGCTAAAGTTAGGGTTAAGATTGGGGCTAAAGTTAGGGTTAGGTTTGGGACTAAAGGTTGAGTTAGGGTTGGGGCTAAAGTTAGGGTTAGAGTTGGGGGTAAACTTAGGGTTAGGGTTGGGGCTAAACTTAGGGTTAGGGCTAAAGTTAGGATTAGGGTTAGGGTTGGGATTAGGGTTAGGGGTGTTAGGGTTATGTTTGTCATTGAGGATAAAGATTAGGGTTGGGATTAGGGTTAGGGATGTGTTGGGGTTAGGGATGGAGTTAGAATTGGGGGGTTTCCAATGTTTAGGCACATCAGGGACTCTCCAAACGCGACATGCATCTGATCTCAATTCCAGCCAATTCTGCGTTGAAATAGTCAAACGGTGCTCCTTCCCTTCCGAGCTCTGCCATGTGCCAAAACAGTGGTTTACCCCCACATATGGGGTATCAGCATACTCAGGAAAAATTGTATAATAACTTTTGCGGTCTAATTTGTCTTGTTACCTTTGGGAAAATAAAAAATGGGGCAAAAAGATCATTTTTATTTTACAGCTCTACGTTATAAACTTCTGTAAAGCACTTGGGGGTTCAAAGTGCTCAACACACACCTAGATAAGTTCCTAAGGGGGACTACTTTAAAAAATGGTGACACTTATAGGGAGTATCCACTGTTTGGACACATCAGTGGCTCTCCAAATGTGACATGGCGTCCGATCTCAATTCCAGCCAATTTTGCATTGAAAAGTCAAACGACGCTCCTTCTCTTCCGAGCTCTGCCATGCACCCAAACAGTGGTTTACCTGCATATATGGGGTATCAGTATACTGAGGACAAATTGTGCAACAACTTTTGGGGTCAAATTTCTCCTGTCACCCTTGGTAAAATAAATTAATCCCATAACAATACGTATGGAACAAAGAAGAGATTCCAGATATAATTAAAAACAATACTTATTGCAAAATCCTTTAAAATTACAAAAGCATAATGCCGTATAGGGGACACCAGGACATCACAAACATAAAAGTCAAGAAGGAGGGGCCAAACAACAGTCCATGGAAAGGAAAATACATGAATCTTAACATCTCATAACCATCTGACATGTGCCCAAATATATTACCAACAATCATTAATCAATACTCATGAAGAGTTATTGCATACAAATAGACACATCATCACATATTCTATCACAATCTTGTAACCCTCATGCTGTAACATGGACTGCATACTGAAAATATATCAAAATAATGTCCCTCAAACACTAAGAATACAGGCTGCATATCCTATTTAGAATAGGGATTAATGTAAACTAAGAAACCTTGTGAAATAACACAGACATCTTATTGTATATGCAATGCTTGTGTCAAAGTTGAATGGAAAATGCAACCCAAAAGACCATTGAAATGGTATAATTACCTTAGCGTAATGAAAGTGTGCCTGGCATCCCCTCACCCTGATGCGCGTTTTGCTGCCTGCTTCTTCCGGGGGCGTGTCTAGGGTGAGGGGCAGTATGGTTTAAATAAGAGCCCTAATCATATCAAAGCCAATCAAAGCAATATCAGTGCATGACGCTCTTAATCCTGCCCCCATGATGTAATTCCCTGGGGCGCTCAATGAAACACAAGCCTTACCTATGAGTGTCAGTGTCAAAGCATCGCAGGGAAGTGCCAGAGGATGAGGAGAATCGCGCATGCGCATGTACTAGATGGCTATAACATAGTCAGGGAATGGAACAAAGATGTGTGCTTGTAAATGCATAGGCCAGACAATACATTACAAAAATGTGATAGACTAAAATGACGGTGCACTAAAGATACACACCCACAATATATTGAAGTGACCACTGATGCTAAAAAAATTCCATTACAATAAATAATTAATGGAGTACATAAATGTGCAATAATTGAATTCAAGTGAAAGTGCATTAATGTGGTGCAATAGTACAAAAATACATATTACATACTATAAGTGTAATATATAAATAATTAATGGAGTACGTAAACATGCAATAATTAAATTTAAAGTGACAGTGCAATAAATATATATTACATACTATAAATATAATACATTATATTAAAAAGCAATACTACAATATACAATAGTATTTATTCAGAAGAAAAACATGATCTCCAATTAAAGTGACATAAGTGCTATAGAGATACCCTATAGTTGCTGACAAAAAACGTGTATATAAAAAAATAAAAAAAAGTAAAAAATAAAATAAAAAAATATATATAAAGCAAAAAAAGAAGAGACTCTTGAGTCCTGATGATAGACCATGTTCCTAGTAGATCTTGAATTCCAAACACCACATTCCCTGATAAACGACATTCCAGAAAGAATATCTGGAAAAACGACTACTCATATGCTGAAATGAGAAAGACAATATGTTAAAATCAAATTAAAAACCAACAAGAAAAACCCCAACCCATAAAAAAGATGCCATTCACAAAAAAGCGGAGAAGCCCATACTTTCATTCAACCCAAGTGGGTTGAGAGTTCCCCTATACAGCATTATGCTTTTGTAATTTTAAAGGATTTTGCAATAAATATTGTTTTTAATGATATCTGGGATCTCTTCTTTGTTCCATACGTATTGTTATGGGATTAGTTTAAAATACTTGAGTGAAGTGCCCTTTTTAGTAGATTTGGACCGTGTTTGATTACCCTTGGTAAAATTAAACAAATTGGATCTGAAGTAAATGTTTGGTGGAAAAAAAGTTAAATATTCATTTTCTTTTAATCATTCCAAAAATTCCTGTGAAGCACCTGAAGGGTTAATAAACTTCTTGAATGTAGTTTTGAGCACCTTCAGGGGTGCAGTTTTTGGAATGGTGTCACTGTTCTGTCTCCGACATTAAATTCATAATCCCTTATTATCTGCTTGTTAATGTTTACAGTGTTTTCTGGCTCCATCTAGTGACCAGAGTCATAACCGCAGTGTTATTGTGTGCTTTACTTTCATTTCAGACCCCCAGCAGCAGGCACAAGCCCCCAGCAGGCCCGTACAGACCCCCCGGCAGCCAGCACAAGCCCCCGGCAGGCCCGTACAGACCCCCGGCAGCCGGCACAGGCCCCCGGCAGGCCCGTACAGACGCCCGGCAGCCAGCACAAGCCCCCGGCAGGCCCATACAGACCACCGGCAGCCGGCACAAGCCCCCGGCAGGCCCGTACTGACCCCCAGCAGCCAGCACAGGCCCCCAGCAGGCCCGTACAGACCCCCGGCTGTCGGCACAGACCGCGCATCATGATGCGCACAGACCGCGCATCATGATGACATCATTTCAGCAGCCAATCACAGCCACAACAGTGGCTCATTGCATTATGGGGACTTCCGATTCCGGTATCCGATATTGAAAAAATATCGGTACTCGGTATCGGAATTCCGATACAGCGAATATCGGCCGATACCCGATATTTGCAGTATCGGAATGCTCAACACTAATTACCACTACTTATTTGTGACCTCAAAGTTTGTCTTTGAAGAAAAATGTTGTAAAGCTATTTTATCATTATCTGAATTTTGCAAGTCTTCCCAAGTCATGAGCCTCTTTTCCCTTATAGGAAAAGTATTAAAGGAGATGTCCCCTTTCAGAAAATTCCAGTCCCCCTGGCTGCAGTTTGCTACAAAGAAACAAATCACCCATTAGTCATCATCCCTGTGTCTGCAATGGAGTCTCCGCCCATGTCTACATAGGAAGAGCCACTAAGTTAAGTGATTGATGCATTGTTGATGTGAAATCAGTGCTGCGGCCAAAACAAGATGCCGGGAGCAATAGAGGAGACTCAGTAGTGAACCTAGGGAGAGTTTATTTTTTATAGCAAACTGAACCTCGGAAATTTCAGAAAGGTGAGAACCCCTTTAATATATTGTGACTAGCTCTAGCATAAAAAGAATATACAGCATAAATAAAGTGCATAACAAATAAAAATAGAAAAAGACATCTTAAGAACAGTAGCCAAAGACCTACCATGTTTTTAATTTACTGAGATATTGACAACTTGTTACTCCTTTTAAGAAATAATTTTCGAGAAGCCAAATAACCACTTTCAAATTAGCAACAAGCAACTGAAATTAATGTCACAATGCTGCTGACAGTACATGATGACATGTACTAAGCAGCTAATTCAATTTTGCCAAGGCCACAATACAATTACTGTGTTACTCCAAAGAAGCAGAAAAATGTCAATACTGTTACATTGTATATGATATTTTTTCTCCACATGATACCATGTTTTGTGCATGTTTGAGATCTAAGTAGTGACAGATACTTAATGAACTTGTATAAACATTGTTTATTATTCCACCCATTTGACAATTGGAGAAACATTTCAGTTTTATTATATGGTTTATGCTTTGTGCAATTTTCAATTTCTGGCTATCCACTTGAAAAGGCATTTTTTACATTTATTGGATGTATTTTCATTTAATGAATCAAGCCTTTAATCCTAATGCCTTGCAAATAAGTCAGAACTTATTTTTAAATGGGTAGACATGACTCACAAAAATTTAGCCTTGAGGACATAAAAATGATCATCTATTTTTACGTTTTTTGCAGCCTTAAACTAAGATTGGCAAACATTTTTTATATCTATCTGCATGCTGAAATAACATAGATCACTCAATCTTAAAATATTTCAATAAAATGCGCTATTCCAGGCATGTACATGTTTATTCTAAGCATTGCTGTATATATACATTAGTGTTGACATTGATATAGACAAATCAAAGTTTTCCATTTGCTCTATGTTAATCTTAGGAATGTTCTTACTTAATGCGCAGACTTTGATAAATGAGAATCCTATAAGCTAACATTACTTCTTCCTTCAGGGGAAATTAATATTTTAAATTGCATTTTGTATCAATGTTTTAGCTAGAAAGAATACTTGAGAGTAGAATTCTAACATGTATTCAGCCATATTATTAGTACACACATTGTGGTTTGAATTTTAAACTCTTAACAAAAACCTTGATATCTAAAGTTGCCTCCTTTTGATCACCTATTGTTGGATAATTCTAAAAACAATTTATTTCAAATTGTGTGCCAAATAAAGCAAATAAATGATTGGATAGGTGTGCTGTGAAACAAATTTCATGAAATTTCCAGGTCCCTGCGAACTTGAACAAGCTCTGATACAATTCTCGCAGATTGTTAAAAAAAATGCCCAGCACCATTTCAAACATTGCTGAATATTGCATCAACGAGAGAGCAGGCTCACAAGAAGGCCAAAAATATTTAGGTGTAGGAGGTAAGACACACGGTCTGAGGAGCGCTAGGAAGACCAAGGTACAGATGTATTGTAACGCGTTTCGACGGTGGTACCGTCTTCATCAGTTGGCAGTTTTCAAAATGCGTTGTGGATTAAAGCAATACATCTGTGTCTTGGTCTTCCTAGAGCTCCTCAGACTGTGTGTCTTAACTCCTACAGCAACTTTGTCCTCCTTTGGAGGTGTGCGGCTGGAGCTGTGGTAGTTCTCCTACTGACACTGAGTCCTATCGGACCTGCCTCCCAGCGCTCCCCCAGTGACCACTATTTTCCCTTCTCATTAAAATATTTAGCTGGCCTTTTTGTCGGTCTTCCCTTTCCTTTTGGTTTTCATGCAATTTTACCGGTAGGTCATTATAGAATAGTACAGCATACACATGCATCTATATGGGGATGTACCTTTTTTAATATTGTCTGACTTCTGTCATCATTAGAGTTGAGCGATACCGTCCGATACTTCAAAGTATCGTATCGGATGGTATCGGCCGATCTTTAAAAAAAGTATCGGTATCGCCGATTCCGATACCGGAAGTCCCATTCAAGTCTATGGGACTTCCGGTATCGGAATAAGAAAAACCCTTTCCTGCCCTTGTACAGCCTCTCTGGGGTCTGTACGGGCCTTTCGGGGGGCTGTGCCGGCCTGCCAGGGGGTCTGTGCAGGCTCCGGTGGTCTGTGCCGGCCTGCCGGGGGGCTGTGCCGGCCTGCCGGTGGTCTGTGCAGGCTCCGGTGGGCTGTGCCGGCCTGCCGGGGGGCTGTGCCGGCCTGCCGGGGGGCTTTGCAGGCTCCAGGGGGCTGTGCCGGCCTGCCGGTGGTCTGTGCAGGCTCCGGGGGGCTGTGCCGGCCTGCCGGGGGGCTGTGCCGGCCTGCCGGTGGTCTGTGCAGGCTTCGGGGGTCTGTGCAGGCATCGTCCGATGGGACTGCAAGTCCCATCGGGCGATGCCTGCTACCATGACAGTGATTGACACATTAGCCAATGATGGGACAGTAGTAGTCCCATCATCCGGCTAATGTGTTGAATGTAAAAAAAAAAAAAAAAAAATTACATGCTACATACATACAACATGCATACTACATACATGCTACATTCATACTACATACATACTACATAAATACTACATGCAACATACATACTACATATATACTACATACATACTACATATATACTACATGCATGCTACATACATACTACATGCTACATACTACATATATACTACATGCATGCTACATACTACATGCTACATACATACTACATATATACTACATGCATGCTACATACATACTACATGCTACATACATACTACATATATACTACATGCATGCTACATACATACTGCATGCTACATACATACTACATATATACTACATGCATGCTACATACATACTACATGCTACATACATACTACATATATACTACATGCATGCTACATACATACTACATGCTACATACATACTACATATATACTACATGCATGCTACATACATACTACATGCTACATACATACCACATACATACTACATGCATGCTACATACATACTACATATATACTACATGCATGCTACATACATACTACATATATACTACATGCATGCTACATACATACTGCATGCTACATGCATGCTACATACATACTACATACATACTACATGCTACATACATACCACATATATACTACATACTGTGAGGTAGTGCTGTCATTCAGGGTTGGGGGACACTCGCTTGCAGCGATAAAAAACACATCCGGCACAGGATTTTCCAACAAATCATAGTCTATGAGGTTTATTCATCCTTCATAAACCTCCAGCAGCAATATACACAGCATTACAGGAGAGCGTCCATTATACAGGCTATTTAGCCCCAGGGTTATCTCACCCACATCAGGGTTCCCATATGGCTGTTTCTCCAGGCCGCAGAAGTCCACTCACTCCTCAGGGACTCTCAGATACTGGCCGCCATTACACACACAGCCGCTCCACAGGCTGCTGTTAGTGAGGAGATCCTTCTCCTCACGGGACCTTCCAAACTGGACCAATCAGGTCCCAGCATTCACTCTATGTGACCTAACCTGGCCACATTATATGGTCCATAGCCACGCCCACCGGGTCACATGACTATGACCTCACCACAGGTCCTTCACACAGACATATATACTTTACAATAGCATTCATAAACATGCATATGTCTCTATCTCACGGTCACCCACCTTGAGATACATAATGGCTCTTCAACCACTCACACTCTTGGGACATCCACACAGCGCCCCCTCGTGGACACAGTGGTCATTACACCACATACCTCCCCCCTATGTTCAAACTTGTGGGGTTGAACACACAACATCACACCAGGGTCTCGAGACCGGGCACGTATTGCACCTTGCCCCACAGGTCGAGAGAACTGTCTCCATTTGTCATACGGCCTCATCTCTACATTAGGCCTCCCCCGCCCCCAGCGGTCATAATACCGGTCATTGTCTTTGACCCTCCAGTCACGGTCTGTCTGCATCATCAGACACTGTTTAGTCACCACACTGTTACAGTGCCCCTTGTCACCTGATCTTTCTCTCATTGACCGTCTCTCTCGGTTGGTGCGGTCATAAGTCTTAGTCGATCCTGCTGTCTGGCACGAGTCTGACTCAGTCAACGTCTCACAGGAACTACAGCCCTTCAACCTCGTACGGTCTGTCGAATTGCCACTCGCTGACATTCTTCGGCCATCTGCCATGTCACTTCTTGGCGGTACCCCTGGGGTCCTTACATCTTGGTATGAAGGCGGCCGCCACCTGGTATTCCGCACTTCTTTATTAATCCGCTGGCGGTCCAGCTTCAACTGTTCAATCTCTTGCAGGTACCCCACTCTATACTCCAAGAGCAATTGAAAGTTCCTCAGGCTTTCCATGGAGCCAACCACCATCATGGGAATCCTTCCCACTTCACCAGACACCTGGTCTTCGTCATCAGGAGGGATCCTCACCCTCACCACACCGGAGACATTCACAAGGTCCTGCATCACCTTCCCGGACCTTCCAATGATTCTCCCAATCAGAGCTTTGGGTACCGGAACCACATCTTTCCTCAAACCCAACCGATCCATAGCCTCTCTTGCTATCTCTAGGCGTCGAGCAGCCTTCATATTACTCCGCCTAACCAATTGTTTGACACGTAGACACTGCAAATGCATCTCTTTCAGGACAGCTACTCGGTTTGATGTGTTTTCCCTAGCTGATACTATCACCAACTGCCGAGTCTCAGGTGCCCAGTGCACCTTACACGCTTTGACCGCCTCTTTGAAAGCCTCATGCACACCTTCCTCAGCACAGGCTTCTTGCATGTCTTCTGGTACATCAATTACAACCTTGAAGGTCGTGGACTTGCTCTCATCCTGGACAGATGGCTCTGGGTTCCCCACGGACACTTCCCTCAAGATATCTGTCATGACCGGATGACTGTCTTGTGCAGCTCTTGGCTCACCATCTTCCTGAGATTTACAGTCTTCAGGACCCTTTTCCAAGATGGGCTTTGGCAGTTCTGCCTTGCTATCAGTCGGGCAAGGCCGCTGTACGTCTTCGCCCCTCCACTTCTCCTGCAGAAGACCTTTTACTACTCCACTGAGTTCTTGCAGAACTTTATCTTTCTCCTCTGCCAGGTAGCGACGCTCATCCTCTCTCCTGAGAATCTCCTGTTGATGCTTCTCTTGGGCCTCTCTGAGCACCTCCATATCTTCCAACAGGGTCTTGTTCATGGTTTTACACGCTGACAGGTGACCTCTGAGCTCAGAGACTTCCTTCTCCAGCTCATCCACTCTGTGGTCAGCTGCTTGCCTTAGGACTCTCTCCCGTTCGACATGTTCTGTTACAGTCTCCTTTATCAGCTGTATCTCACGATCTTGTTCTCTTTTGTCCATCACGTGTCGCACCACTACCTCTTTAATTATATCGTTAAAGGGTACCACTGGGTCAGTCACCCTAGTCGAGTGAACCCTCCAGTTACCGTCCAGCACCAATGTGTCTAGTCCAGTAGTCTCGTCTCCCAGCCCACCATCTGTCTTATCACGAGACGTCAGGTCCGTCAGTTGGGCAGATGTACTTCTTCCTCTGGTCAGTTCTACCTCTGACCTGTCCATGTCAGGAGCCGTCACTGTCTCAGTGTCTGCTTGCCCCACAGTCGAAGCATCTCCATCATCCGACCAAACGTCATCAAACAAAAGAAAGTCCCGGCCCCTCTCCCAGGCATAGACTAAGTCCCGTGGTATCCCTCTACCTTGGCACTCACCACCTTTGGTCCCCTCAAACACTACTGTGTCTACTGCGTAGTTCACCGTGACCCCGTGTTTACAGTGAACCCTGACGTTTTTCTCGGTCAGAGAGAAAACGAGAGGAGTTCCTGTCAGAGTCACCTGACTCTCTGAGTCCAGCCGACCAAAGGCTCCTTCCCGGTGCAGCATCACTGTACACATCTGTGGCCCATCATTACTACCTGGAAAGGATATTCCACATTCTGAAAAAGACCTGCACATACACTGCGGTACTCCAGACATACCTACTGAGTCACCCAGTGCTGTCACTTCTTCACACTTGGCCCCTTTCTGGACCACCACCCCGCTTTGGGTTGCCACCCCAATTTTGGTCACCGCCCCCTTTTGGAACTCCACCCCTTTTTGGGTTACCACTCCAATTTGGGTCACCGCCCCCTTTTGGGACTCCACCCCTTTTTGGGTTACCGCCCCCTTTTGGGTTTCCACCCCTTTTTGGGTTACCACTCCAATTTGGGTCACCGCCCCCTTTTGGGTCACCGCCCCCTTTTGGGTCACCGCCCCCTTTTGGGATTTCCCCATGTCCGGCCTGCAGAACCTCTTAGGCCACAGTTCACACAGTACAGTTTGTCTTTTAACGATACCACACAAGTCTTTGCTGGCACCACCACAGCTCCTGCTGTCACTGATCACCGGCACCTCCGGCTGCTGTTCACACACATACACAGCGGCTGGTATCACTGCAGCTCCTGCTGCGCCATCTTCGTGGACCCGCCGATCCACCGGAAGCCGCTTGTCACCTTCGTAACCCCGCCGGGTTACTGGAAGCCGCTTGTCACCCTCAAAGATAAAAGAAACCACAAACGCGCGCCCATAGGGCCTTACCAGTGCAGGTATAATGGGTTACGCAGCAATAATACAGGGTACTCACCCTTAATAGTTGTGTAAAGCCACAACTACTGTATCCGCTTAGTCATATGCAATAAAGCTGCAGCAGGATGGTGTAGACAGACAGCGTCTGCTACCAATGCTCCCAGGGCAGATCCCTTAAAGAAAACACCAGGTCCCTGTGCTGCGAGACCTTCGTGACCCCACTGAGCCACAGCAAGCACCTTCAGGTTTTGCAGAGGAAAAGAAAAAAAAAAAAGAAAAAAAACACATGCACAGTCTCTCATGTCCTGTCCGTGTGCTGTTCAGGATGTACCGTCTCCGCCTGAGACCGTCCAACACACAGGCGCACACCGGGTGCTATTCAGGGAGCAGCCCTCCTCCCAGGGTCTCCCAACACACCAGCCTCACCAGGTCCAGGGGCTCAGCGGGTGCTCTTCAGGACATCCGTCTCCGCCTGAGACTGCCCAACACACGCCTCATCAGGTCCAAGGTCCTACCATGTGCTCCAGGGCTCTTCCCAACACTGACCCTCCAGGACCTTGCTCACTGAACCCTCCAGGAACACAGTCTTTACCACTGACCCAGGTCAGTAAAACACTTTTTTTTTTTTTTTTTCCTTCTTTCCCGACCAGCACCTGCTGGCCGCGCAGGTTCTCGGACCTCTCTACCGCAGAGGTATCCTATAAGTCTTTGCCACTGACTCCTGTCAGCACATCACATGGCTTTAAGACCGTCAGCCCTCCTGGCTCAGCGTTGCCCCCAGCAACCGAATCTGCAGTCCTTTTCCGTTGCCCCTAGCAACAAGGCTACAATATTGCCCGCTGCTTTCTCCACCATATGTGAGGTAGTGCTGTCATTCAGGGTTGGGGGACACTCGCTTGCAGCGATAAAAAACACATCCGGCACAGGATTTTCCAACAAATCATAGTCTATGAGGTTTATTCATCCTTCATAAACCTCCAGCAGCAATATACACAGCATTACAGGAGAGCGTCCATTATACAGGCTATTTAGCCCCAGGGTTATCTCACCCACGTCAGGGTTCCCATATGGCTGTTTCTCCAGGCCGCAGAAGTCCACTCACTCCTCAGGGACTCTCAGATACTGGCCGCCATTACACACACAGCCGCTCCACAGGCTGCTGTTAGTGAGGAGATCCTTCTCCTCATGGGACCTTCCAAACTGGACCAATCAGGTCCCAGCATTCACTCTATGTGACCTAACCTGGCCACATTATATGGTCCATAGCCACGCCCACCGGGTCACATGACTATGACCTCACCACAGGTCCTTCACACAGACATATATACTTTACAATAGCATTCATAAACATGCATATGTCTCTATCTCACGGTCACCCACCTTGAGATACATAATGGCTCTTCAACCACTCACACTCTTGGGACATCCACACAGCGCCCCCTCGTGGACACAGTGGTCATTACACCACAATACATACAATACATTCATACAATACATACATAGACATACAGTACATATAACATAGAGTAACATACTTACCAATACTTGTCACATTGTTCCCCGAAGCCATTGTCTTTTCCGGAATAATTATTAACATAACAAACCACAAAAATACTCACCCACGATCCGAAGCAGTCCACGAGTGTGTCCCACGACGATCTTGGGTAGAGAACTGCAGCATCAGATGATGCTGCCGTTCTCTACGGGCTGTAGGAATCCAATGACGGAAGGTAGGTATCCTTCCGCACTGTATTCCTCTGCCACTTAAAAAAAAAAAAGTCCCTAGTCTCACTTTATGCCATTGCTGTGTGGGAATTTCCCACGCAGCAATGGCATAAAGTGAGACTAGGGACTTTTTTTTTTTTTAAGTGGCGGAGGAATACAGTGCGGAAGGATACCTACCTTCCGTCATTGGATTCCTGCAGCCCGTAGAGAACGGCAGCATCATCTGATGCTGCCGTTCTCTACCCAAGATCGTCGTGGGACACACTCGTGGACTGCTTCGGATCGTGGGTGAGTATTTTTGTGGTTTGTTATGTTAATATTTATTCCGGAAAAGACAATGGCTTCGGGGAACAATGTGACAAGTATTGGTAAGTATGTTACTCTATGTTATATGTACTGTATGTCTATGTATGTATTGTATGAATGTATTGTATGTATGTAGTATATATGTGGTATGTATGTAGCATGTAGTATGTATGTAGTATGTATGTAGCATGCATGTAGCATGCAGTATGTATGTAGCATGCATGTAGTATATATGTAGTATGTATGTAGCATGCATGTAGTATATATGTAGTATGTATGTAGCATGTATGTAGTATGTATGTGGTATGTATGTAGCATGTAGTATGTATGTAGCATGCATGTAGTATATATGTAGTATGTATGTAGCATGTATGTAGTATGTATGTGGTATGTATGTAGCATGTAGTATGTATGTAGCATGCATGTAGTATATATGTAGTATGTATGTAGTATGTAGTATGTATGTAGTATGTATGTGGTATGTATGTAGCATGTAGTATGTATGTAGCATGCATGTAGTATGTATGTAGCATGCATGTAGTATGTATGTAGCATGCATGTAGTATGTATGTAGTATGTATGTAGTATGTAGCATGTATGTAGTATGTATGTGGTATGTATGTAGCATGTAGTATGTATGTAGCATGCATGTAGTATATATGTATGTATGTAGTATGTATGTGGTATGTATGTAGCATGTAGTATGTATGTAGCATGTAGTATGTATGTAGCATGCATGTAGTATGTATGTAGCATGCATGTAGTATGTATGTAGCATGCATGTAGTATGTATGTAGCATGCATGTAGTATGTATGTAGTATGTATGTAGCATGCAGTATGTATGTAGCATGTATGTAGTATGTATGTAGTATATATGTAGTATGTATGTAGCATGTAGTATGTATGTAGCATGCATGTAGTATGTATGTAGTATTTTTTTTTTTTTTTTTAACATTTAACACATTAGCCGGATGATGGGAGTACTACTGTCCCATCATTGGCTAATGTGTCAATCACTGTCATGGTAGCAGGCATCGCCCGATGGGACTTGTAGTCCCATCGGACGATGCTTGCACAGACCCCCGGACATCAGCACAGCCCCCCGGCAGGCCGGCACAGCCCCCCGGCAGGCCGGTACAGACCCCCACAGGGTGCACAGACCACCGGCAGGCCGGCACAGCCCCCCGGCAGGCCGGTACAGACCCCGGGCAGTCCACACAGCCCCCCCGGCAGGCCGGCACAGCCCCCCGGCAGGCCGGCAGAGACCCCCGGAAGGCCCGAAATGACGGCGCATCATGATGCGCACACACCGCGCATCATGATGACGTCAGTCTGTCAATCAACTTTGAACTTCCGATTCCGATGCCGAATTCCGATATTGAAAAAATATCGGAAGTCGGTATCGGAATTCCGATACAGCAAGTATCGGCCGATACCCGATACTTGCGGTATCGGAATGCTCAACACTAGTCATCATGTATTTACAATATTAATATATGCATGTGTATTATTGCTTACTTTTGAGTTTTCTTAATCACATATCAGGTGCAGCCTTGCAGCTATTGCGTCACATGGTCTTGCCAAGCTCCTATATAAGAAGACACAAGGAAAATATTGGCCTTTTTAGGTTTTTACATATTAAGGAATAGAGGTTAGAGCAACTGATAAATAGAGATAAATTGGCCTACAAACAAATGTTATGCACTTTTGCACTGCTGAAGAATATAAAAAACAGGAGTGGTAGCCTCAGTGTGGATTTACCGTAAGTGATAGGGAGGTGCAAGACTTGCAGAGCCTGTGTGACTGTGAATTGGTTTACTAGTGAGAAACCATTTTTTTCATTATTCTTGATGCTCTGCAAATATGGAAGGCAGTGTAAGTCCGCTTAATCCTAATTTTCACATTGAAGAGGAATACTGAAAACAAAGTGTGTCTGTCTGAGAAAGTGTGCTCTCTGGCTTGTGAGGTTGCCAAGACTTACTTGATATATTTTAGTATTTCTTTTTTCTAAAGTTATTGATTTAAATACAACAGTCTACCTTACAAAATGTGCTTATCTTTAAAAGAAAAGTTTTACCATTTTTGCCCACTTGATTTAACGGTCCAATTTATAAATTCATACATCACATGAACACAGTGGCCTAAAGTAGGTTCTAGCTTTTGAGACGAGTTCCTAGCTATTCTTAGAAACTGAAGGGGTGTTATTTATTTTTATTTGTTTTAATTTATTCATTTTTCAGCTTAAAAAAAATACTGCATGTTGTTGCCAGATGATCCTTTCCAGGCACATACCTACATGTACCAATATATAATAATGTAACTTTTTTTGATTTGTGTTGGATTCTTTGCCAAGGAAGTTAAATTTAGAAAAAAGGTAAATAAAATACAATAAGTTTGGTTGGTGTTTTTAACAACTATATGCACTGCAAAAATACTGTAAGCAACTGCTGCATATTCATTGTGTGCACAATGTATTTTTGACAAATGTAGAGTAAATTTAAAAAAATAACAAAAAGTAAATAAATATATATCCACACATATACTTACTGTTTTGTGTAATTGTTTTATTTGATGTGGAAGTATGCATTTCCTGGAAAAGACTTGGTCTTAACAGGTGACTTGAATTAACAGAGAAATTTACTTAGTATAAAAGTTACAGTTAAAAAGGAATAAAGATTAGAGATAAAGAATGTGTATAAAAATATCTATCATTATGAAAGAGAGAGATTTGACTTACTGCAAAGGAAGCAGTTTTTAAGTCAAAATGTTGGCTCACAGCAATGAAGTATCTGCAAATGCCAAAACCAAAGTTCTACTGTAAGTTTGCATAAAGAATCTCCAGGATTTCAAGGATATTTTTTTAAGTCCAATAGATAAAAACACTTAACTCATAGTGATAAAAAATGAGTTTTGTCCTTCAGTAAGAGGCTGGAAGAATGTTTTCTAAATCATTGTTTTTCAAAACATTCTGCATAGTTGAACTGAGAAAAGTGCAGTGCAGCATAATATATGGTAAAAAAAAAGAACATTATATTCAGCTCTGGCAAAAATTAATAGACCACTTTCAAATGTTCAGTTTGTCTGATTTTTCTCTTTATAGGTATATTTTTGAGTAAAATGTAAATTGTTCTTTTAGTCTACAAACTTCTGATAACATTTCCTGACAAAAAATGGTCAAGATTAAAACAACAGTGCTTTCAGACCTCAAATAATGCAAAGAAAACAAGTTCATAATCATTTAGAAACAACAATACTAATGTTTCAACTCAGGAAGAGTTCAGAAATCAATATTTTGTGGAATAACTATGATTTTTAAAAACAGCTTTCATGTGTCTTGGCATGCTTTCCACCAGTCTTTCACACTGCTTCTGGGGCAACAATTTAACCAATTCTTTGTTTGATGGCTTGTGACTATCCATCATCCTCTTGATTACATTCCAGAGGTTTTCACTGGGGTTCAGGTCTGGAGATTGGGCTGCCCATGACAGAGTTTTAATGTGGTGGTCTCTTAATTTTTGCCAGAGCTGTATGTTTAGATATGCAATATCGGCAATTTATATGTGATATATTTGATTATCTTAATGATACTACATACAACACCAATTTATTTATCAATAATACTGCTTGCTGTTGACCCATGTTCCTTTCTAGTCATGTACATACTTAACAATGTAACTTTTTTAGGGTTATTGGTTTAATGTCATTGAGGCAGACTAAAACACATACATAAAAAAATGCAAAAAAGTTTAACGTTTTGCATAACTGACTTACTAGTCCAATTTAACAATCGCACATGCCTGAAAAATATTACTGACTGTTCCTGTACCTACTAGCCAATGTATCATTCTTTGCTGTGGTTCTTGGAGGGTGGAGTGGATTGCGTTTAACATAAAAAATACAATTTTAAAAGCAAGATTCTACAGGTAAACAAATGGCTATGCCGATGATGCCATCAGCAAGCATTTGGATTTTTGGATCACAGAGTATATTACCTATACAATGGACTACTTGCTAGAGATGGGGTGCACCTTATCAAGTCTGGAAAACACATATTTGGAAGTCGCCTTGTTACACTCATCAGGAGAACGTTAAACTAAAACAATGTGGGAAGGGAAGCGAAATGCCAGGAAAAGCCATACAGCGAACAAATACTACTGAGAGCTCTGGTATTAGAAGTGGAGGGGAAGAACAAAGACAAAAAAATCAGAATAATAAAAATATTGGTGAAAGAGAAAGTGATCACAAACTAAGATGTTTATCTATAAATGCACAAGGTATGAGCAACAAACAAGGAGAATTGGAAGTACTAACACAGGAAAAGAAATATGATGTCATTGGCATCACTGCATCAAGCTAGGACTAGTTTACTATGGGTGTACTGTCATATGCAGCTTGGAATATATTGTGAGAAAGAGTATTTAGTGGTAGATTTGTTTCACCCAAGTGGACCAGGTTATCCTCCACAGGTATGCAAAAATGGACTTCCCTGGAGGAAGATCTGGCTAGTCCCGTGTTTGAGACTCTTAAATGAGGCTCCACAGACTTTATTTGCATATTTGTATTTCCCAGGGAGCATTGCACCTAGGATTTCACTGATTGAACGCCTTTGCCGGCTGCCGCAGTGTTTTCTTTGACTGGTCTCAATGAGGTCAGTGATTGTTTTGTGATGTTGGTCTGCTAGGCATTGCTCCCACCTAGCCAGAATCCTACTCCACACTGATGAGGGGCAACACCCTGAAACAGCTGTCTGTGGATGGATACCTGGCCTTGGTATTTCCCTTGTCATATCTGTAAACTTGTAAAGAGCTGGATATTGACTTAAAGGGCCACTTAATATGGTGGTAATGGCGGTTTCCGAAAGGAACCACTCCTTGGCTGGGTCCTTCCCTGGAGGAAGATCTGGCTAGTCCCGTGTTTGAGACTCTTAAATGAGGCTCCACGGACTTTATTTGTATTTCCCAGGGAGCATTGCACCTAGGATTTCACTGATTGAGCGCCTTTGCTGGCTGCCGCAGTGTTTTCTTTGACTGGTCTCCCTGAGGTCAGTGATTGTTTCGAAAATGAATTTGGCATGGATCAGTGCCAACTCTCATTCGCCTATGGCTGATGTGAATGATCAAATGAAGCAAATCATCTACCTGCTTGCCTTTATGTTATGTTCTAAATTGTTCTGCTGATAACAGTGCCAATGGCCCATGCTCTTTCATATATTTACTCCCTGTAAATCATGTCCTATATACTGTGCTGTTGCCAGGGCTGCCATTGTGGGCCCTACACTTTCAGTCATCTCTTTTCCTATTCCAGTATATTTTTGTACCATGTGGCTCCTGCCACTGCTTTGCCACCATTCAGTAACCTGCCACAAGTATCATATCTGCCAATTATGTTTTATTGTCCTATATTGTACTATGGTTAACCGGACAGCCATGGCTGGCACTGTACTGCAGCTGATAATCATACACTCTTCACAGTACACAAACATGAAACTGCTCCCAAAGTTTCACATCTTGTTGACAAGTCACTGTTTCTTCCTTTTAAAAATAGCTAACATATTCTTGCTTGTAAATAAATGGATAATTTTTAAATGTCTTGATAAAAGATCATTGTAATTGTTTAGTCATTTTACGAATATCAAGTTAGTTGTGGATACCAAAAAAATATATTTTTTTACTCCTAGTTGAGAAACATTTTTAAAGCAGCACTCCTGTCTCTGCTCAATAAAAAAAGGGATAATTTTTAGATGAGTTGTGAAAAAGCTATCAGTTTTTCATTTAGTAAAGGAAAAAGCTCATCATAGTCCCAAAGCAAGAATAATTTTGCTCCTAATCATATAAAAAAGCTATGGCTTCTTCCATGTGCGCCACCTGTGTAAAGTATAAACAACATCTGCTCACAAAAACTTATCATGTTTCGACTAATTTAGAACACATAAATAATGTCATTGTAGTGTGTGATTGAACAGGCTGTAAGTTACTACCAGCTACCAGTTTTCCCCTGAGGTTACTTTCACATTGCTAAGTCTTTGTGTTTGCAGTAACACCCTTCATAACTATGTTCTGCGCTGGGATGATCATTTGTGGTGGGAGTTTAGTACCTCAGTTCCTTCCACAAGTGGCTGATGCGGCTTATTTCAAAGCCAGAATCTGTTTCTAATAGCCAGAGTTGTTAAACATTTAAATGCCACTCTCAATTTCTGAAAGTGGCCTTTAAATTAAACCACAGCCAGTATGATCATGCATGGGTCCACTAGCCTCCCATTACACAATCATGTAATGGGTTAGTATGATAGCTGAGAAGCTGCTGATTAGAGATGAATGAATTTGTACGGATTCAGTTCCAAATGCGATCGGAATGGATTACTGTTTTTGCAATATTCACTGAACACAGCGAAGCGTCATTAGAGTCAATGGGAGTAGAAATTACCGAATAAGTACGAAACCGTTCATGAGACATACATTCGGCACAAATATTGCTCGAATATGTCAAAATTAGACTCGGGACAAAATCCAAACAAATTCGCTCATCTCTACTGCTGATGGTCCCTTTTCTGCCATTTAGTCAACCGCTATTATTCAGCTACATGCTTAGTTTCAATGGAGACTTGGATTCAACTTATATACTACAATATAGTGAAACTGCTGAATTGCTGTAAACGGAGAGAGCAAAAATAGAGTGAAAAGTAAAAAAAAAAAGTTTTAAAAAATGTAAAAAAAATGTTATAGCAATTTGAGTCCTCAGCCTTTTCACCTATTAAAAGTTAAAAATAAGAAATAACATATTTGGTATATTTATATCTGTAAATATGTGATCTTTCAAAATATGAAATTAGTAACCCGATCAATAAACACCAAAATGTTACGAAGTCAAAATGCCAGAATTGCTGTTTCTCAGTCACCACACCACCCATAAAAAAAAAAATAAAAAGCAATCAAAAAACATCGGATGGACTGCAAAATAGTTTCAATGAAAATGTCAGCCTACTGTTATGAATGAGTCACCGTAGGAGGCAAAAACAGAAATGCTAGCTAAGTCCAGAAAACCAGAGAAGTTGGCAGCTATCGGATTGCAGACCCCTGATCCTATCAACAACAACTAGCAGTAGCCATGGGGGGTTCCTACGGTGCCCTAGACCCCTCGATCACAGCCGGAGAACTATATAGCCTAAAGACAGAAAGGGAAATCTAAACTGCCCCAGAGCAGACCCCACAGCAATAGGCAGCCCCCAATATATAATGACGGTGAAGCAAGAAGAAAAAACACTAACACAAAGAGAAAGATAGACTGAGCAAATGATGGGGCCCAAGCTAACTAGATAGGACAGGATATTAAAGCTGCTGTCTGCAATCCGCCAAAAACCCTATCAAAACAAGAACCAACAGAGTGACAGGGAAAAAGGCCCTGAAGACGCTAGGCTTCAAAAAGACTATGTCAGTACTCAGGTATTTTCTGAAGACAGAGCAAAAAGACACAAAGGAATTCAGCTCACCCCAGCAGGGAATGGCAGAATCCAGAAAAGCAAGGCAAAATAAAACCAAAACACAAATGCAAAGAGCAAAGCAGAAAACTTAGCTTTTGAGGAGCAGGAATCAGACTGGTCGAGGCAGAAGGGCGTCGGCTGCCTTATATCCAGTCAGCAATTCCCGTCACCCAGTCATCCTCTACCAGCTCAGGTGTTTGGTAATCAGCCTCACTACCTTCCTTCACCAGAAGAGGGAGTTCATCAGACCTCAATGGTGAAGGGGAAAATGAACTCATAACAGCCTACCATGCAAAAACAAGGCCCCACACAGGTCAATTGATGGAAAAGCAAATATGTTATGGATCTCAAAATGTGTTAACATAAAACATTTTTTTTACAAATGTTTTTAATTTGTTTTAATCATTTAACAAAAAAATTAGCAAAATTAGTTTATCTGTAATCATACGGACTTGAAGAACCAGGTGTCTCACTTTTGCCATACAATGAATGGTGTAAAAACAAACCCCAAAAAACAGTGGCACAATTGCACATTTTTCATTATTTCAGCCCTATGGAATTTTATTCTTGCTATTTGGTACATTACATTTTAACACAAAAAAATGTAATTGAAATTTACAATTTATCCTGAAAAAAGCAAGCCCTCCTACATCTATGTCTATGTGAGCAGATAGCAAGATGCAGTAACGGGTTGGAGGCAGAGCAAGCGTTAATGTGGGGTTTAATTTAACAGGTATTCTTGCAGGCAGAAAACAGATAAATCAGTATAAAGGAACACAGGGGACGTAACTCAGGGGAAGCGGATGTGAAGCATAGGGTAGGAAGTTTAAGGATAGCAAACTTATCAGTCTGACGACTTCACAATGCGGTTAGTTCATGATGTGGACGTTAGTGCCAAAGCAGTGGTGCATAAGGGGTCCAGTATGGTTCTGGAAAAGATGGCATCCTGGATCCTGGCGGCGGCGGTGATTCCTCATAGTCTAGTGTAGTCCTGGAAAAGATGACGTCTTGGCTCCTGGAGGCGACGGTGATTATTTGTGGTCCAGTCGGTGATCGGTGTGTCAGGAAACAATGAGCCGGAGAGAGCACAGTCTTTCCGCCTGTCAGCGTACAGGGACAGCGAGCAACTCGATTGAGGTACAAAGGAAAATCCCTCAGAGCGGGTGTCCCCATTCTCCCGTCGGTGCATGCGCAGGCTTATGTCCTGACTGGACGTCCTGTCACTCACGGTCAGCGATGTCAGCCTGGACAATTGTCAGCAGTCTCTGTTAACAGCTTTTAGCCTCTGCTTCTTTTTGACCGCCCTGACAGTTGGCCCCCCTGCAGAAGCCCTGACACTGCCCGCCTGCATGATGCACATTCCCACAGCAACTAACTGATTTGCTGCGTGCTGTGGCCATTTTCCGTGCTTTGGCCCTTTTATCTTAGCCATGCCCCCTACTCCTAGGTGCAGAGGTTGTTGCGGGGCTTTAAGCTTTCCCCCATGAAACCTAGGTGACAATCACGACAGTTCCGGATCCGTCACGGAGTAGGTAGGTCTGGTCCAGGTCTTCCCTTACATCTACTGTATACAGAAAATTTAAAAAGTTACAGTATGGCTTTTGGGAGCAGAGAATGAAAAAATGAAAGCGCAAAAATTAAAAATTGACTGGAAGTGAAGGGGTTAAAGAGCTCTAAAAAGTTCAACAAAATTCTAGAATCTTCAGAGTGTTACATGTCATTTTGGAGTAATAATTGGCTCAGTAGTTATTGCAACTGGAGCTAACAGAATCGCTGCAGATTGAATAATTTCTAAAATTTTGCTGAAACTTGCAAATCTGAAATCAAAAAATTCAATTATATCTAGTAAAAAATAAACACAAAGATCTCAAGAAAAATAAATAATTAATTTGACTCTTATTACCTCTTCAAAATTACTTTTCTGCTTAATCCTTTCCCATAAATAGATGAACTGTACATCCGAATTGCAAGTATCACTCTGTAAAAGTGCAATCTATCACAATATGAAATGAAATGTATTAACTTAAAACACCATATAGTTATGTGTCATGCTGATTAGTTATGTGTCATGTATGGCACAGGCACAGCTAAGCTCCTGCTGTGTGTGCTAGGACCAGACCTAGTTCTAATTCCAGAACTTAAGCCTCACAGATGTCATTGTCAACTGTGACAGCACATGTGAAGAGTTTTAATAAGGAAGATCACTCCCTCTGTAAACTGGCACTACGGCAGTGTGATTGAGAGGTGGCTATTGTTGCTATGGCAGCAAGGAAATCTAACAATGTTTTTTGCTCATCCTGCAATCTGAAGGCAGAGTCTAATAGGCTTACTGTCAGTTAAACACTGACAACTTAGATTATGTATTGTTTTTTATATTTAGTAGAGTGCATTATCAATGCGAAAATCCCATTTTAAGTGGTTATGAAAAGAAATAAACCCTCAAAAAAACAACATAACAGGCAATAACATATACTATAATCCAATATTTTTGTTAACAATTTGTACTATATCACAATTTTTTTTATTTCCATTGTTGAATGCCTTAAAGAATATAAAATATTAAACAACTTTGTCAGAATTGCTGTTTTTGTTCATTTGTCCTCACAAAAAATGAAATAAAGAGTGATCAAAGTCATATGTATTGAAAAATAATACTAAATTGAAGCTCATTATGCAAGAAACAACCTCTTTTACAGCAATGAAAAAATTAAAAGTTAGGTCTCACAATTTGACAACCAAAAAATGAAATTTTTTATTTTTGTAAGTTAGTTTTTTGAGTGCAAAAGTAGCAAAAAAAAATATAAATTGGGTTTGAGATCAAAATCATTACAAAAAAAGGATAAAACAATAAAAAAAATTCCATTTTTTTCATGTCTCCTAACAAGTAGGGATGAGCGATTATACTCGTTGCTCGGATTTGCGGTTGCTAGACAGGCTGAATACATGTGAGGATTGCCTGTTTGCTAGGAATTCCACACATGTATTCAAGCTGTCCTGCAGCCACAAATCATGCAGCTGTGTCGACAAACACTAAATCTCAGAGCACGCCAGAATACTCAGAGATCAACCGAGCATGCTCTGGAAAACCCGAGCAACGAGTAGAGTTGAGCGATACCGTCCGATACTTCAAAGTATCGGATCGGAATGGATCGGCCGATCTTAAAAAAAAGTATCGGTATCGCCGATTCCGATACCGGAAGTCCCATTCAACTCTATGGGACTTCCGGTATCGGAATAAGAAAAACCCTGTTTTTGCCTTGTACAGCCTCTCTGGGGTCTGTACGGGCCTTTCGGGGGGCTGTGCCGGCCTGCCAGGGGGTCTGTGCAGGCTCCGGTGGTCTGTGCCGGCCTGCCGGGGGGCTGTGCCGGCCTGCCGGGGGGCTGTGCCGGCCTGCCGGGGGGCTGTGCCGGCCTGCCGGGGGGCTGTGCCAGCCTGCCGGTGGTCTGTGCAGGCTCCGGTGGGCTGTGCCGGCCTGCCGGTGGTCTGTGCAGGCTCCGGTGGGCTGTACCAGCCTGCCGGGGAGCTGTGCCGGCCTGCCGGTGGTCTGTGCAGGCTCCGGTGGGCTGTGCCGGCCTGCCGGGGGCTGTGCCGGCCTGCCGGTGGTCTGTGCAGGCTTCGGGGGTCTGTGCAGGCATCGTCCGATGGGACTACAAGTCCCATCGGGCGATGCCTGCTACCATGACAGTGATTGACACATTAGCCAATGATGGGACAGTAGTAGTCCCATCATCCGGCTAATGTGTGGAATGTAAAAAAAAAAAAAAAATTACATACTACATACATGCTACATTCATACTACATATATACTACATGCAACATACATACTACATATATACTACATGCATGCAACATGCATACTACATATATACTACATGCAACATACATACTACATATATACTACATGCATGCAACATGCATACTACATATATACTACATGCTACATACATACTACATATATGCTACATATATACTACATGCATGCTACATACATACTGCATGCTACATACATACTACATGCTACATACATACTACATATATGCTACATACATACTACATATATACTACATGCATGCTACATACATACTGCATGCTACATACATACTACATGCTACATACATACCACATATATACTACATACATACTACATGCATGCTACATGCTACATACATACCACATACATACTACATACATACTACATGCATGCTACATACATACTACATGCTACATACATACTACATATATACTACATGCATGCTACATACATACTACATGCTACATACATACTACATATATACTACATGCATGCTACATACATACTACATACATACTACATGCATGCTACATACATACTACATGCTACATACATACCACATACATACTACATATATACTACATGCATGCTACATACATACTGCATGCTACATGCATGCTACATACATACTGCATGCTACATGCATGCTACATACATACTACATACATACTACATGCTACATATATACCACATATATACTACATACATACTACATACAATACATTCATACAATACATACATAGACATACAGTACATATAACATAGAGTAACATACTTACCAATACTTGTCACATTGTTCCCCGAAGCCATTGTCTTTTACGGAATAAATATTAACATAACAAACCACAAAAATACTCACCCACGATCCGAAGCAGTCCACGAGTGTGTCCCACGACGATCTTGGGTAGAGAACTGCAGCATCAGCTGTTGCTGCCGTTCTCTACGGGCTGCAGGAATCCAATGACGGAAGGTAGGTATCCTTCCGCACTGTATTCCTCCGCCACTTAAAAAAAAAAAGTCCCTAGTCTCACTTTATGCCATTGCTGCGTGGGAAATTCTGTAAAAGACAATGGCTTCGGGGAACAATGTGACAAGTATTGGTAAGTATGTTACTCTATGTTATATGTACTGTATGTCTATGTATGTATTGTATGAATGTATTGTATGTAGTATGTATGTAGTATATATGTGGTATGTATGTAGTATGTATGTAGTATGTATGTAGCATGCATGTAGCATGCAGTATGTATGTAGCATGCATGTAGTATATATGTAGTATGTATGTAGCATGTAGCATGTAGTATGCATGTAGCATGCATGTAGTATGTATGTAGTATGTATGTAGTATGTATGTGGTATGTATGTAGCATGTAGTATGTATGTAGCATGCATGTAGTATATATGTGTTATGTATGTAGCATGCATGTAGTATGTATGTAGTATGTATGTAGTATGTATGTAGCATGCATGTAGTATGTATGTAGTATGTATGTAGTATATATGTGGTATGTATGTAGCATGTAGTATGTATGTAGCATGCATGTAGTATATATGTGTTATGTATGTAGTATGTATGTAGTATGTATGTAGTATGTATGTAGCATGCATGTAGTATGTATGTAGTATGTATGTAGTATGTATGTAGCATGCATGTAGTATATATGTAGTATGTATGCATGTAGTATGTATGCAGCATGCATGTAGTATGTATGTAGTATGTATGTAGTATTTTTTTTTTTTAACATTTAACACATTAGCCGGATGATGGGACTACTACTGTCCCATCATTGGCTAATGTGTCAATCACTGTCATGGTAGCAGGCATCGCCAGAATGGGACTTATAGTCCCATCGGACGATGCTTGCACAGACCCCCGGACATCAGCACAGCTCCCCGGCAGGCCGGCACAGCCCCCCGGCAGGCCGGTACAGACCCCCACAGGGTGCACAGACCACCTGCAGGCCGGCACAGCCCCCCGGCAGGCCGGTACAGACCCCGGGCAGTCCACACAGCCCCCCGGCAGGCCGGCAGAGACCCCCGGAAGGCCCGAAATGACGGCGCATCATGATGCGCACACACCGCGCATCATGATGACGTCATTTCGGCTGTCAATCAACTTTGAACTTCCGATTCCGATGCCGACTTCCGATATTAAAAAATATCGGAAGTCGGTATCGGAATTCCGATACAGCAAGTATCGGCCGATACCCGATACTTGCGGTATCGGAATGCTCAACACTAGCAACGAGTACACTCGCCCATCACTACTAATAAGTAATGAATTAAAAAGTGATCAAAAAGACATTTATATTCAATAGTAGTACCAGTAAAATCTACAGCTTGTTCTGCTCAACCACTCTCACAACTCCTCCGTATACAAAGATTTAAATTATGGGTTTCAAAATAGAAATTAGTTAACGAGTTCATGTCATATAATGCAAACTTACATTATATGTTGAGTTGCCTTTGATGGGGGCTCGCAAACCAAGTCTGCATCATTCTTGGCTGAAGTATTCAGCCTTCATCCACCTCAGCTGAGTGTGGAGATCTGCTGTTAATCTTCGAAATGCCACTGTCAATCTCTGACAGCGGTAATTAATACATGCTGGTAGGGGGGTGCATTATTCCACACACCCCTCAGAACACCTGTGAAGTGTTCATGGGGCGTCGATGGGTTGCCATGACAGCTAAGGGTATGCTGAAGACAGCCCCATATCCCGAAAAACAAAACTTATTATTACTGGTCTCTGAAAATGCAGAAAAAAGGGGTTTTTCTTTACAAATGTTTGAATTTTTTTTCACCACTTAAGTAAAGAAAATAAACGTGTTTGGTATCTGCATTCTCCTTGTTGCCTGGAGAATTATATTGCCAGGTCAGTTTTATGATAAACATGGTAAATAAAAGAACTCAAATAACAAATGTGTAAATGCACCTTTTTTGCAATTTCAGCACTTTTGTTCCCATATTCCAATACACTAAGTGGTAGAGTGAATGGTGTCATGCCAGTATATTATCAGTCCCCACCGCTAACCTCCATCCTTGTACAACGGTGCCACAGACACCTCCTCCATGGACACTTCACCCCGGGACCGCAAGGCTATGAATAGGAGAGACAGGATATGTCACGGCTGTCAGGAGACAGTGCCTCACATTCCTCCAGGACCAGGACAGAGACTTCACGCATCTCCTATGACGCCACCACGGGATCTCCAAGCCTCCATCCTCTGGAAACATCAGACTGATAACTTTACCTGTTATTTGAAAACTTATTCTCGTCTTTAACCTTAACCCCCCCATGCCTCCCTTATTCTCTCCCTGCGTGGAGTATTCCCTGTATTAAACACTGGATAACTCTTGGACTGCCTTCTGCTCATCACTTCATCCCGTGTTCCTGCTTAACCTTACAGGTACCTACTCTAATACTTATCAAACAAGGCTCTCCCGGGATATAAGCCTATATTTTAAATGGGGAGGTAGGAATCCGCACTAATTCAAAGTATCCTTGGGCTGATGGGAGGAGTGCCGTGGTTGATGGGCATACATGAATTGGCCAATTTATGTGCTAAAAACCTTCATTTTGTAAGTGCATATTATTTATCAATAATGCATTTCAGATCTTATATATTCATTGTATACATGTAATTTGACCCTTATTGAGTGCTGCTGTGCTCTCTTTTTGTATATTATTTGGTGAATGTTTTTCCCAGCAATATGCGCTCCTGAAGGATGATGATGGAACTTGATATTTAGATTCAAGGATGATTTTTATTTTTAATTCAAAATAGAATACAACCGGTTTCAACTGCAAGAGTCTTCCTCAGGTATAATGTCCAGAGGAAGACTCTTAGCAGTCGAAACCGGTTGTATTCTATTTTGAATTAAAAATAAAAATCATCCTTGAATCTAAATATCAAGTTCCCTCATCATCCTTCAGGAGCGCACACTGCTGGGAAAAACATTCAAGTGTTATAGCCTATGAAAGCACTGTCCAGTGCTCTCACTAGTTCCCGATCTTTGCAGCAAACTGAATGGAAAGAGGAATGGAGTGATCCAGGGACTGGATCTACATGCAGTATCTCAAGACACCAAATAGGTGAGTGTATTCACACTGAGTATATACCTTTGGAAACTAACTACTACACTTAGAAGCTTGCGCTTCCCATTTGTCTCCCTATAATCCCCTCTTGTTTTTGTATATTATGTAATCATTGCAGCTTGCACTGGTTCATGCTATGTGGAGGTGCTAATCAGGTTTTTTACTTTTCATAGTTTACCACTGGAAGTTGTGACTGCCTCCTTTCCTGACCGTACACTTCAGGGTACTTTTAATTAGTGCTGGCTCCTACCTGCCCATTTAAAATGTAGGCATGTTTGTTAAGTATTAAAGTAGGTACCCATCAGAGAATTGTCACCTTGTCATGGGTTGATGGGCATACTACATGGATTGGCCAATTTATGCGCGAAGAACCTGGCCCTTATACAGTTCTGCTGTGATCTCTTTTTGCATATTATGTAGTCATTGCAGCTTACACCTGTTCAGACTATGTGGAGGTGCTGGTCAGGTTTTTTGCTATCGCATATATACCAAGATGGTCCCAGGATGGGGTACATATATACAAGGATGGGGAACATAAACCAGAAAGGAGGCAAGGATGGGGGGAATATATACGTTGAAAGGGCCCAGGATGGGGGACATTAGTACACGACGAGGGATGTTACTACATAATGAGGGAAGGGCTCAACACGTATGTCCTTATATGATTTAAAACGCTACCAGGGACCATACATTTGACCAACATGCAGGGGTGGTAGGTCCAAAATTTTGCACAGAAAACCATCAAACTCTAGGTATGCCACTGACCAGGATGTCAACTGTGCCTGTGCAGTACACATACCATTTTGTGAAAAGGGGCTAAGGAACAAACTACATACCCTGAAATGTAGTATTTGGTATTGCTTGTTAATAAACAGCAGTATACTGGTAAAAATCATTCTACAGTTCAGTTACAAAATTCTGATTAATTATGCACTTTATAGTTTTAATTGATAATGTAATATATTTCTTCACTGAAGAAATGTACTTCGTAGGCATAAAATCTGTCACTGAGCTACATTATTTTGTTTTTCATGTTACTGGTAAATCACTCTCTGCACTGAAGAGATAATAATACAACATTTGATAACATAAAAATAATAGAGACCATAATTATATGCATGAACAGTATATAATGTCTAGGTGCCTGCATTGCTGTGTACCTGCATGAACTACCGAAAAGTATACAGTATACATTATATTTATTTATGTGCATGAAATCACTAGAAGTTAAGGAGCCGGTGGCAAACATCTAAATTGTAAATTACTGGAAATACTGGAATACAAACCCTCATTATATGGTACATTGAAGGAGAAAATGGAAAATTAATTGAAACTGGGTAGTAGATATACATGACAAAAGCTGTCTCATAGATTATGATTTCTATATCCAAAAAAACATATTTTTTAAGCATATTAGAACTCTTAAATAACTTGTAACAGCATGAAATTTTGATGAAACAAATGCATTTGTTGCCATAAGGCTCCCTCATCCATTATGGTTTTTCATTAATAAACAAAATGGCTTTTCCCTATTTCTTGACTGTGGTTTGCAGCTCAGTTCATGTATGTCAAGCTTCCGGATAAGATGGCCAATCTTTCTTAGTGTTCAGCAACATACATTTAATGCTTGTATTGTGATATGTAACTGTTATAAAAACGCATTTCCAAATCTTAAGAGAAGTTTCTGCAATCACTCAATCGGAACGGGAAAACAGTTTGCAAATTTGTGACACTGCAATGAACGCACTGTCAGGATTCATCTCTTTTTCTACTCATGTGCCAACTAGATTTACTTCTGCTTCTCTCAATGGTCTTTCCTGACAGTGGGATATGCATCATGTAGGATTATGATTGTATAATTTATGCTACTTCATGGTCATTCTCCTTAAAAGGTCCCATTGGTAAACAACGGTAACAGAATACTTTATGCAGGTAGTGCAATGGATGACTTTTTGCACAATTTAAATTCCCTTTTATGCTTTAGGTTCTCTTCAAATTTAAGAGCTTAATAAACGTAAGATGTAAAAAATAAAGAACATCCTTAAACTTAAATTACCGCTCACGTCTTAGGATGCTCCTGGTGCTCCCTATAAAAATGTTTTGTGGCCGAAAATTAAACAAATAAAAATGTCAACTTGGCCTGAAAAAAACAAGCCCATGTATTAGTTTGTTGGCCAAAATATGGAAAAATTATAGCTGTCAAATATGGTGATGCAAAAACTAGTTTTTGCAATAAAAAGCATTTTTTAGTGTGTGACAGCAGCCAAACATAAAAACCATATATAAATATGGTATCACTGTAATCACCCCAACCCAAAGAATAAAGTTATCTAATCACTTATACTGCATGGGAAATAAAAAAATGAATAAAATAAATTCTTCACCTGTTGTTGATTTGGTCATTCTGCCTTCCAAAGTCCGCAGTAAGGCTTGGCTCACATTTATTGTGCACTCTGCGCTGAGCGGTGGATTTCTTGTAAATTACTGAAATGTATGATTCAGACAGAATGCCAGTTGGAAGAATTTATAATGAGGCATATGAAGACACTGTGGACTAAGTCTGGCCAGTGTTCCGGAGGTGTCCATCTTTTTTTAGGCCTGCAAAAAAGTACCAAATGTTAGGTGTCAGGAATCTCCCGTTGTGCTGCTCTGGTGATGTGGCAGCTTCGGATAGATCCATGGGCAAGGTTCTGTTCAACTGGACATGAGCCTAGTGTATAAAAGGCTCTCAGAGGCGCATGTTGGTGTGTTAGTATCATATGTGTTATGGTCTGAGCGTGGATACTCTACCAATCTGTCTGTATGCTGTGTGAGTCTGCCTAGCCTTGGGACTGGACACATTGGCAGGCAGTTAGCGTCAGTGGGGGCAATTAGCTCTTGACTTAGCACCTGATTCCTACACGTGTGCGGTTAGCACAGTGGAGGTACAGGGCAATTTCAACCCTTAGTCAGGGTATTATATCTAGCATCATTGAAGTTTCACATGCTATCCCTGTGATGTTTAACAGGGCATTGCACTTAGAATTCTTTTCTTCTGTTCCTCTCTGTGGACCAACAGAGCTTGGAACTCACCACTAAGTGGTGTTAACTCTTTGTGCGCAAGCAATCGCTCTCTGTGTGTTCCATCATTGCTTACTAGCAGTAGTTTTACATCTCTGCACAGTGGACCCAGGATTGCAATAGCACTTTATTATTAATTTTTATTTAGTGCAATCTGTCAACCCTAACGCATTGACCACAATGTTGTGCACTACTGAAAAAAATGACAACGCTGAACAGAGTTCAGACAGAGTCCAGAGAAACTCTGCTGACTCACTAAAGTGAATAGCTCCTTTTGGGGTTTCATCTGAATCATGTCATTCAGAGATTTAGATGGTAACACTGATTTAAGTGCTCAGCGTAGTGTGCCAGATAAATGTGATCCCAAACTTTATGTAAAATGTTCCTAGTAAAAGCTTCAACTAAATCTACAAAATAGGCAAGTATTAACTTAGGTCTGTCATCTGTTAACAGAAATATGAGGGGCCTCCACATAACTTATAGCATAAAGGCTCTCGAAAAGCAAAATGGTTCATCCCCCAAAATAATTTCAGCAAATTCTGCTCTCCCAAATTCAAATGACCCCCTCCATTATGAGCAACACAGTGTGCCTAATCCCAGTTAGTGTCTACATTTTTGGCACTTCTGTAACAATGAGAGTCCATCTAATTTACAGTTGCACAATGTACGGGTACTACAACGCACTGTTTACTACAACGTACTGGTAACTACAATGGCAGCTTGCAATTTTCAATCAGCAAAATCCACTGATGCTTGTTTCCGGAAAGCACTCATGGAGTCAAAATCATTACTCCACCAATAGATAAATTCCCAAAGGGGTATAATTTCCAAAATGTGGTCACTTGAGGGGGAATCTGCTCTTCTAGCACTTAGGGGCTCTGTATATGGAGTCTGCATACTATTCTAGGAAAATCTGCCCTCCAGGAGGCAAATAGTGTTCTGTCCCTCCTGAGTCTCACCATATGGCTAAGCAGTACTGTACAGCCACATATAGGATATTTGAATTTCTCCATTCAGCAGAAATTGTTAAACAAAGTTTGGTGCTTTTTACCCATTTCCCAGTGTGAAAATGTAAAATCTGGGGCTACAACAAAATTTTGGTGGTAAAAATGTAATGATTTTTTTCTTCACTGCCTAATGGTATTAAATTCTGTGAGCCACCTATGGTGTTAATATGACCATCACACCCATAGATGAATTTATAGAGAGGCAAAGTTTGTAAAATAGGGTATCTTATGGGTGGTTCTGCCAATGTGACATAGCACCCTCAAACTAGTCCTGCAAAATCTAAATGCCAATATAGCACTTATTCTCTTCTGAGCTTTGCATTGTGTCTCAAAAGTAGTTTTAGATCACTTTTGGGGTATTGACATACTCAGTAGAAATTGCGCAACAAATTTTGGGGAATATTTTCTCCTATTCTTTTGTGGGGAAAAATATATTTTTTATTTTCACAGATCCACGTTGTAAAATTCTGTGAAACACGTGTGAATTCAATGTGCTAACCACACATCTAGATAAATTCCTTGAGTGGTCTAGTTTTCCAAATGGGGACACTTCTGTTTAAGCACATCAAGGGCTCTCCAAGCAAGACATGACACCTGCAGACTATTTCATCAAAGTGTGCATTGAAAACCATTACTCCTTCCTTTCTAAGCTCTGCCATACCCCCAAACAGTGGTTTTCTTCCTCATTTGGGGTATCGTCATATTGAGAAGAAATTGCATCACACATTTTAAGGTCCAATTTCTTCTGGAAAAAAATGGGGGTAAAAGAACATTTTTGTGAGAAAAATTAGCTTTTATTTATTTTCACGATTCTGTGTTATAAACTTCTATGAAGCACCTGGGCATTCAAGGTCCTCACCAGACAAATTCCCTGAGGGGTCTAGTTTCCAAAATGTTGTCACTTGTGGGGAAATTCCACTGTGCTCATCAGGGACTCTCCAAATTAGACATAGTGTCCGCTTAATAATCTAGCAAATTTTACATTCAAAAAGTTAAATGGCACTCCTTCCGTTCCAAGCCCTGCCGTGTGCCCAAACAGTGGTTTTCCCCAACATGTCAGGTATCGTCGTGCTCAGGATAAATTATACAACAAGTTTTCGGGTAGATTTTCCCATGATACGTTTGTAAAAATAAAAAAATGGGTCTAAATTAAAATTTCTGTGAAAAAAGGTAAATGTTAATTTTTTTCCTTCCACATTCCATTAATTCCTGTGAAGCACCTGAAGGGTTAATAAAATTCTTGAATGTAGTATTGATCACATTGAGGGGTGCAATTTTTATAATGGTGTCACTTTTGGGCATTTTCTTTCATATAGACCCCTCAAAGTCACTTCAAATGTAATGTGGTCCCTAAAAAAATGTTTTGTACATTTTGTTGGAAAAATGAAAAATCGCTTGTCAACTTTTAACCCTTAAAAATTCCTAACAAAAACACATGTTTCAAAAGTTATGCTGACATAAATTAGACAAACAAATTTCCATTTTTTTTACAAATAAACACCAGTCATATCAAACTTATTTTTCTACTATCAAGAAGCACAATATGTCATGAAAAAACATTCTCAGAATCAGTGGAATCCATTGAAGCGTTCCAGAGTAATTACCACATAAAGTGACACTTGTCAGAATTGTAAAATTTTGCCTGGTCGTGAAGATAAAAATAGGCTTGGGGTGAAGGGGTTAATAAGTTATAAAGAGACATGGATATAGGCCCCTCCCCAGCCTAATCAGACCAAAAAATTGCACATCCTTTAGATACATCATTACTGGCGCTTAACTTCGACTTTTCCCGAATTCACTGGTGCATTGGCAATGAGGGTAATAAGATTGTTAGTTTGCCCAGGGGTTAGTAATAGAGAAGCGTTTGTTATCCATCCCCATTACTAACCCCATAGACAAAAGAAATAAACACACAGAAAATTCTTTAATTGTAAAAAGAAATAAACATACACACAGAAAAGTCATTTAATTGTAAAAAGCACTCCCAGACAATTACCCTCTTTTAACCATTTATTACCTCCAAAAAATAATTCACAGGGTCTGCCGTAATCCATAATATGGAGGTCCCATGACAATCCCAGTCTTTTTGTCCTGTCTATGGAGCATAGTTTAGAGAACACAGATCCATGGAGCTGCATGCTGCTGGCTCTCACACTGCACTCCGCAAGAACCCTGCTGCTGTGAACTGAGGTAACATCACTAAGGAAACCTCAGTTTACAGCGGTCAGTTCTCATGAGAACCAGACGTTGTAAACTGAGATAACCTTAGTGATGTTACCTCAGTTCACAGCTGCCATTTCTTACAAGGGCAGTGCAGGTGCTGGACTCATGAGCTACCGCTAATCAGTCTGGCACTTGCACTGCCTTCATGAGGACCATCAACTTTCAAATGTGGTAACCTTAGTGACATCACCTCAGTTCACAGCAGCTGGGTTTCTCACAGAATGCAATGGGAGACCCAGCAGTGACTGCAGCTCCAGTGTAAAGAGCTTCATTCTCTGAATGGGGCTCCATACACTGGACAAGAGTAAGAAAATCCTTGTGTGACCTCCATATTAAGGATTAAAGAAGCCTCCTATGTTTTATTTTTTGGGGGTAATAAGTGGGTAAAAGAGGAAATTGTCAGGGAGTGCTTTTTACAATTAAAGGACTTTTCTGTGTGTATGTTTATTTCTTTTGATCACTGTGTTAGTTATGGAGGTGTCTTACAGATGCCTCTCCATTACTATCCTGTGTACTTGATGTCAGTAAATATTACACAGGGACATCAACCCCCACAATCCCATTATCCCGATTGCCACAGCACCAGGGCTATCAGGAAGAGCCAATATCCATGGGCCTTCCCAGCCTATTAGCATCAACCCTCAACTGTCTGCTTTGCCTTAGCTGGTTATTAAAATTAGGAGTGCCCTAAGTCATTTTCTTTAGTGTTCCCACTTTTTTCATAAACATCAAAGGCAAAGCAGGCAGCTGTAGGCTGAAATTGATAGCCTGGGAATGTCCATGGATTTTTTATCCTTCTATGCATAATAAGGCCAGCTCACAGCTGTCTGCTTTCCCTTGACTGGTTATTAAAAATAGGGGGGACCCATGGCTATTGGACCATACCCAACCTACAAATATCAGCCTGCAGCCACCCCAGAAGTGGTGCCAGTTCTTAGCTTCAGTCCATCCCTACTGCCCTGACGCAGTGGCAATAGAGGTAATTTTTGGGTGGTTTATGTCAGCATATGGCTGACACCAAGCACGTGGGTAAGTGATGGAGATGTCTCAGTCAGACATCTCCATTGGTAACCTATTAGTAAAAAGAAATTAACACACACATGGAAAAGTCTGTTATTTGTTAAAATCACTTCTCGACAGGGACCCTCTTTCATCAATTTGTTAAAGCTAAAACTCCCCTGCAGTTCTGCTGTACTCCACAATGAGGTCTGACAACAAGCCATGCCTAAAATTCCAGCACATGGAGCCCCATTCAGAGAATGGAGCTTCATAGGCACTAGCTGCAGCAGACTCTGCCAAATCTCACAGAGGTCTGCAATACCCGGAAGTGTGTGTGACCAGCGGTGAGGTCAGTAATGTTCATCACTTACCTTCAGTCATAGCTGCTGTGCTACGAGCTTACGTATTTTGGCCAAAATATCAACTAATACCTCACATTTTTTAAATGTGTTTTTTTGCACTTTATTTTTCAGGGTGCAGTTGGGCCCATTTGGTCTTGTAAACTGTGGTGACTGTTTACATGGGATGCATTTTGATAGCGCTGGGCAGCCCGCCTGATCTAATAGAAGAGCGTAATTAATAGGCTGCTAACCTGGATATTGTGCATTGCCATAGTGTGAACATCGCCGCATACAAGTCATCATTGTTCATTAACATACCAGGCAACCGCCCCCTCCATGAATTGGTAGGTTGTGAGCAGTTGTTTCATCTGTATTCTTGCACCTGTGTTGCCGCCATCTTAACTATATGCGTCCACTGCATTCTCATTTGTTTGGAGGCCTGGGCAGGTAAGCATCTCTGCCTTTTTTGCTGTGTTTTTGAATTTTTGGAGAATTTTTAAGTCCTTTATTTGTGCTATTTCTGTTTACTGTGTGACTGTGTGGGAAACAGTGGCTTTAACTGGTGGTAATGTTACTGATGTCATCGCCGATCACAGCTGCTCATTTACATACTGTCCTCTGTGTGACAGCGTGTGAATTCACAGCGATCCGAAATACCCAGCGGCTGACTTCAGTAAGGTTACTGCCGGTCAGAGCCGCTGTTTCCCACACTGTAATAAAGAGGACCGCTTGAGAATCACTGGCTGTTTGGGACCCCATTACCTTAAAATGTGGCACACAAAATAACAAGAAAGTGTGGGCACCTACCCGATCCCTTGAACTAGGTGCACTCTAGGCTATTCCTGTCCCAAGGATTACCATGGTTCATGGATTTACCAGGGTCTCGAACCTCACCATGCTTCTATATTTACCCTTATCTGTTCCCTCACTTACCCAGGGAGGTGTGAGGCCCGAAGTGTATTGGAAAACAATAACCATCCAGAGTTTAACAGGAATAAAAGAAAACTACAATAATACAAATATGCTCAGAAAATAGCGGAGTGATAAAAAGGAGTGGAATAGGAGGCACAAACCAAATGGGAGAGGATAAAGATAAACACACAAACCATCTCCAAGCAGCGATCTCCTGAAAAACTCTCCAAGTGCCTACTCCAAACACTGAACTTCATCTTCAATTCCAAACCATAAAGTGGAACCACTATCAATGGCAACTCCCAAGTGCCAGTGGTGAGCACATATACCAGTGGTAAGTGGCCAACACAGAACGTCTGGGAAAATTCAGGATAGAGAGCTCCAAGAGACCAACTGAACTGACTGACCCTTTGACAAAGCAGGGAAAACCTGCACTGTTTAATAGGATGGTGAAGCAGTTCTAATCAGTGCAGGAGTCCATGTAACCAGACGCCACAGTCTTCTGGCCCCTCTGTGTCATGGTATCCCAGTGACAGAATGGGGTTTGGTTTCTGAATCAAGTTTGGGTACCATTCTAGTATCCAAACCAAAACTTTGTTTCTAAAGTTTGACTGAATCCAAGGAACCCAAACATCTACGTGACGCCTCATCCCTAGTGTGAGTACTAGGCATTCGATCAGCAAAATCTGCTAAGACTAGGTAACATAACTAGGAATGGGCGAATCCTGAAATACTCGGAATCGCTAGACTCTAACGAGTCCGACTCGGAAACTCGCTACTCGTTGCGAGTCTAGCGAGTCCAATGTTAATGAATGGGGATGCGAGTATTGCAGCGATTCCTGTGCTGCCATTTTTTTTGTTCCGCTTACTTCCCGCATGTGGCTGTGCACACCATGCGGAAAGTAAGCAATTGAACAATTGCGGATGGTACCCACGGTCCGGAGGAGAGGAGACTGTCCTCCGGGCTTTGGGTACCATATCCCTGTAAAAAATAGAATTTAAAAATAAAAAATATTGTTATTCTCACCCTCCGACGTCCCGCGCAGCCTTCCCGCCTCTCCACGCATCCGTTCCCAGTAATCCTTTGCGAAAATGCCCGCGATGACGTCCGGTATCGCGGGATCGCGAAGTCTCGCGGTCATTCTCGCGACGTCATCGCGAATTACCGCGAGACATCGCGATTCCGCGAGAACGGACGTCATCGGGGGCATTTTCGCAAAGGATTACTGGGAACGGATGCGTGGAGAGGCGGGAAGGCTGCGCGGGACGTCGGAAGGTAAGAATAACACCATTTTTTATTTTTTTTTACATTCTATCTTTTACTACTCATGCCGCATAGGCGGCCTCAGTAGTAAAAAGTTGGTCACACTTGTCAAACACTATGTTTGACGAGTGTGACCAACCTGTCAATCAGTTCTCCAAGCGATGCTACAGATCGCTTGGAAAATGCTAGCATTTTGCAAGCTAATTACGCTTGCAAAATGCGTTTTTCCGCGGGAAAATCGCGGGAATTTAAAATGCGAATTTCCCGCGGAATGGAATTCCGGAATTCTAGCGGTAATTTCCGCGAGAGTTCCGGTACGTGTGCACTTAGCCTTATTTGCATTGGACTCGTTACTGTGCGAGTAATCGCTTGGAAACTCGCAGAGTACCGACTCCTGCGAGTCCCCTACTACTCGCAGAGTAACGAGTCCTAACGAGTAGATTCGCCCATCCCTAAACATAACTTATCTTTGTAATAAGGTCATTTGCTATAAAATATTTCACCATTTTCTTTTATATCATGGGTCTAAAACTATGGCTATCCATTACTCATTGCTTCATGTTAACAATAATTCTTTCCCCAAACAAACACTGTAGCACACATCTTGCCATGCTTGCTAGCATAAGTAATTGTCCTGTTGTTTCTTTGTCAGCACCCAGCTGTGACTGTTGGATGTTGTGACCGGTGTCATCATCATCTCCATTTTCACTCTGACTTTCTGCCTTGTATCAAGCCTTTACCAAGTCTATGTCCCCAGTTACTGTCACCAGCTGATCAATTTCCTATTATTCAGTGAAATAGTTTACCTCAAGCGCTGTCAAAGCAGAATTGTCCATGTTTTCAAAAAGACACTGAACCTTTTTTTGAGAAAATAACTTAAACGCATATATACAGTGGGTACGAAAAGTATTCAGACCTATTTAAATTAGGGACTTCCGATCCCGGAAGTCCCATTCAAGTCAATGGGACAGAAATTTCGGAATTTTAAAAACCCCTTTCGTGCCTTGTACATCCTGTTCGGGAGGGGGGAAGAGTGTGGGCGGTGCATGGGCAGACACTGTGCGTGTCTGTGTGTGCGGGTGGGGTCTGTGCGGGCCTCTCAGGGGTCTGTACAGGCCTCTCGGGGGCCTGTGGCGGCCTGTCGGGGGCCTGTGCTGGCTGTCGGTGGTCTGTACGGGCCTCTCGGGTGCCTGTGCTGGCTGTCGGTGGTCTGTACGGGCCTGTCGGGGGCCTTTGCTGGCCTGTCGGGGGCCTATGTCGGCTGCCGGTGGTCTGTACGGGCCTCTCGGGGGCCTGTGCCGGCTGTCGGTGGTCTGTTCGGGCCTGCCGGGGGTCTTGTGTGTGTGCAGGCATCGTCCAATGGGACTACAAGTCCCATCGGGCGATGCCTGCTACAATGACAGTGATTGACACATTAGCCAATGATGTGACAGTAGTAGTCCCATCATCCGGCTAATGTGCTGAATGTAAACAAACAAACAAACAAAAACATACTACATACATACTACATATATACTACATTCATACAACATACATACATACTACATACATGCTACATATATACTACATTCATACAACATACATATATACTACATACATGCTACATATATACTACATTCATACAACATACATACATACATACTACATACATGCTACATATATACTACATTCATACAACATACATATATACTACATACATACTTCATATATACTACATTCATACAACATACATACATACTACATACATGCTACATACATACCTCATTCATACAACATACATACATAGTACATACATACTACATATATACTACATTCACACAACATACATACTTACTACATACATGCTACATACATACTACATTCATACAACATACATACATAGTACATACATACAACATACATACATACTACATACATGCTACATATATACTACATTCATACATACATACTACATACATACTACATACATGCTACATACATACTACATTCATACAACATACATACATAGTACATACATACAACATACATACATACATACATGCTACATATATACTACATTCATACATACATACTACATACATACTACATACATGCTACATACATACTACAGTCATACAACATACATACATAGTACATACATACTACATATATACTACATTCATACAACATACATACTACATACATACATACAACATGCTACAGACATACAACATACATACATACATACTACATACTGCATACATACTACATACTGCATACAATACATTCATACAATACATCCATATAGACATACAGTACATACAACATAGAGTACATACTCACCAATACTTGTCACATTGTTCCCCGAAGCCAGTGTCATCTGTGGAAAAATATGAAAATAACAAACAAGCCATATACTCCCTGATCCGCAGAAATCCACACATGTCCCACGCCGATCTCCCGTGGAGAGCAGCAGCATCAGCTGATGCGACCGCTCTCTACGGGGCTCCAGGAATCCAGTGACAGGAGGTAGGTATCCTTCCGCACTGTATACCTCTGCCACTGTAAAAAAATAGTCCCTGGTCTCACTTTATGGCAAATGCTGCGTGGGAACTTTTTCACACAGCAATGCCAAAAGTGAGACCAGGGACTATTTTTTTACAGTGGAGGAATACAGTGCAGAAGGATACCTACCTCCCGTCATTGGATTCCTTGAGCCCCGTAGAGAGTGGTCGCATCAGCTGATGCTGCTGCTCTCCACGGGAGATCGGCGTGGGACACGCGTGGATTTCTGCGGATCATGGAGTATATGGCTTGTTTGTTATTTTCATATTTTTTCATAGATGACACTGGCTTCGGGGATCAAAGTGACAAGTATTGGTGAGTATGTACTCTATGTTATATGTACTGTATGTCTATATGTATGTATTGTATGAATGTATGAATGTATTGTATGCAGTATGTATGTAGTATGTCTGCAGCATGTAGTATGTATGTATGTATGTTGTATGTCTGTAGCATGTTGTATGTATGTAGTACATATGTAGTATGTACTATGTATGTTGTATGAATGTAGTATATATGTAGCATGTATGTAGTATGTATGTATGTTGTATGAATGTAGTATATATGTAGCATGTATGTAGTATGTATGTATGTTGTATGAATGTAGTATATATGTAGTATATATGTAGTATGTATGTATGTTGTATGAATGTAGTATATATGTAGCATGTATGTAGTATGTATGTATGTAGTTTGAATGTAGTATATATGTAGCATGTAAGTAGTATGTATGTATGTTGTATGAATGTAGTATATATGTAGCATGTATGTAGTATGTATGTATGTTGTATGAATGTAGCATATATGTAGCATGTATGTAGTATGTATGTATGTTGTATGAATGTAATACAGTATATGTAGCATGTATGTAGCATGTATGTATGCTGTATGAATGTAGTATATATGTACTATGTAGTATGTATGTAGTATGTTTTTTTTTTTTACATTCAACACATTAGCCGGATGATGGGACTACTACTGTCTAGAGATGAGCGACTTTGCCTTTTTTCGAGTCGAGTTGGGTTTCGCGAAACCCGACTTTTGCAAAAGTCGGGTCGAACGAAATTGGCCGACTATAGGGAAAAGTCGGGGGTCCGACTGAAACACAAAACCCAATGTAAGTCAATGGGGAAGAAAAGTCGGCAGTGAGAGGAGGACAGGAAACACACTTACAGTGCCCATTTGAATGCCAAAAGTATAAATTCTTATTACTGAAGCTTGCCACCCTTTATTTATTTCATAATACTAGTTACGCACTGAACACAGCAGAGAAATAGTGGTATACTATAAAGAAAAATACTTCACTTTTTACATCTTATGACGAGGCCCATCTATTTCTCCATACAGAATCATTGGTCCCATATAATGTTTGAAACAGTATATGATGAGCTCCACATAATGCTACAGTATATGTTGGTCCCCATGGATGAAGCTCCACTGTCTTATGGGCCCAAATAATGCTCCATACATAATGGGCCCCATTTCTAATGCTCTAGTGTATAATGGGCCCTGTAAATGCTGCTCCAGTGTCTGATGTCCACCTTTGGAATGTTCCAGTGTTTGGTGGGCCCCATCTATCATTCTCCAGAGTATAGTGCTCCCCATAAATTGCTTCCCCAACATTGAAAACAATGAAATAAGTCTCCTCGCTAGGGAATCCATGTACTAGTCTGGACTCCTCATCGTCCCCATCTTCCATCTCACTGCACAGTATTTCAACCTTGTAAGTGCTGTGATCCTGAACAAGTAGGGGGGGCCCACTCGTTGGCGACGGCACTGGCACAGGGCCCCTGATAGTACGGTGGTGTGTCTGACAGCGGGGAGAGCTCTGAACCTGACTGCTGAGGAGCTGC